>NW_027041078.1:625833-1251666 GCF_037179485.1 Ochlerotatus camptorhynchus
TGCTCAGTTCACTTCAATGCACCTACTTCAAAACAAATGACTGTGAATTTCAAATTGCGGTGACTGCCTTCTCCTCTTCGGCTCTTCTACAGTTGTCATAGACCATCAATGTCCGAACACGTGCTTGGCCGATCGGACAACATTCCTCATCATTCAAATAAGTTCTCAGTCGGTACATGCCGTCGCATCGCCTAACACATGTGGATCCTACACAAACAACGATTTTGCACGATCCCGATTTCGTTGAATTTTAATTATCTGCCATTTGTTGACATTTCGGAGGTGGTCGCACACCTAGAAGCATTTAGTAGGACAGCCTCTTAGATGCTCCGGTACCGACATCGGCATGAAAGCTGCACTAACTTGTCTGACCTAATTGGACGCACTTCTTGCAATTGGACAGGCCATCTCACGCCTCCGACACTTTACGGTTACGATAGCTTTGATCAGATCTAATGGGAACAGATGGCATTCGTAAGCTGGACGGTGGCAGTGAGTGATCTGATCTTTCTTGAATGTACCGCATGTGCATACACCCTACGAAGAAACGCAAGATTCCCTTACAATTATGTAGAAAAGCTATATGAAATTTGAAATAAATCACCGCATATACAGGGGTAAAGGCTCAGCCGGTAAAGGCTCAGCCGGTAAAGGCGCAGCTATAAAGCAAGACTATGCTGGAGGTGTCTGGGTTCGATTCCCAGTCCGATCTAGGAATTTTTCGGGTTGGAAAATGTCTCGACTTCCCTGGGAATAGAGTATGATTGTACTTGCCATACAATTATACGAATGCAAAAATGATACAGGCATCGAAAGCTCTCAATTAATAACTGTGGAAGTGCATCTAGAACACTAAGTTGAGAGCACGCAATAGCTAATATGAGATATGCAATAATCGCGTAATGCTAAAAAGAAGAAGAAGACCAGGAAGAAGAAGACGACGAAGAAGATATACAGATTCAGTAACGAGGTCCACGGATTTCTTTTTTTAAATAAACTGATTTGTGCATTTGAATTCAAATTTCGGGAGGCTCTCTTTTAATTTAAAAAGATAGATTTTGGCTGCTGACTCATCAAATATTTATCGGTATAATATTGGGCTTATTTGGTTGAATATGTAAAAAGTTGAATTTATTTTAGATAAAACGCCTTATTTTCAAAAAATATAATTTACTGAAATAAAATGAGCCAAATTTGGCTCATTTATAGTTATACTAAAAATCTTTCATATGCCATTAATTTTATTAAAATCTTTTCGACACTGGATCCTGCAGCATGCTATTAAAGCTGCGGTTGTCAAATAATATCTCAACAAATGCTTGTTTTTCTCTGAATTGTAAATATTCAAAATTCGGTTAAATTAACTATTTGACCTAGTGTCCTTTTCATCAACAAATTGTCCTCCTTCATGTCTAAACCTGGCAATGGCAGGTATTTGGCATTTGTTTTCGTTCAATTGTGTCCACTATTTGGGCGTAGATAGTTAGTAACAAGGTGCCCGGCGCCGGTGGTGTAGTGGTAAGCGTGAATGCTTTCTCACCCCAATGGGTCTGGGTTCAATCCCAGCCGAGGTCGGTGGGATCTTTCTGAGGCATAAACATCTCTGGTCACGTCTTCCGTCGGAAGGGAAGTAAAGCAGTTGATCCCGGGAAGGAAAGGAGCTGCCTTCCTTGCACATTCGATTGCCATCAATGGATGGCAATCGATGTCCGTCGGTGTTTGGCTCTAGATTGCGGAACAGAAACCGACGTTAAATAAAGGAATGAAGAAGCTAGTGACAAGGCTGTGTTGCTAAAGGTTTTACACACTACACTCAACAGATTCGTACCACTCATGACAGTGTACTTAACAGATGGTGGTAGTGTTTTAGCGACGATCCTTTATTGTGAAAAATATTCAATGATGTTTGTCTGTGTTACGACACTCAAAACCGTGTTTATAACAAGCCAGCAGAAGATGCACATCAATCCCACACCCAATAGTGACAATTCAGTTCACAATTTTTGACTACCAAAATTATCCCATTTTTATGCCGATTTCCCAATCTATCACATCCGTTAACCATGCCTAATCTATCTACTCTGATCGATTGTATCTACCTATCTTATTCATCTGACACGAATTACATAAGACCGAACTGTATCGCGCTCAATGACACACAGCTTGGCAATGATCAAACTCGATTTATTGGCGAAAATTTTCAATTTTGCCAACCGCGGGCGGATGTATCTTCTGCCACCTTTTTCCACTCGAATGAATCGTGAGAAAGCGTCCCCCAGGGTACCGCAAGATGGTACACCAATAGAATGTAAAGAACGCCTCGTACAAAGTGAACAAGCGAAAATAAAACGGAAGTTTGCCAATACGTCGAACGGTGTCCGATTGCTTGCTCTGTCCCCCCCCCCCCCCCCCCCCCCACTTTGATTGATGATTGATGATGAGCCACACAATCTATTCTCACCACCGGCAGAGGAAAAGTTCCGTTGCTTGTCCAACTCTACCGAATTGAACTGTCTCTGCTGTGACTCGCTGCGATGATAGAGACGTTGTTAGGCTAATTTGAAAATTGGATTCTCGTGGAAAATTGATGCCAGTCCAACAAACCATCGATTATTCCGTTCCTTCGGTCGAAATAACAGGGCCATGGCCAGTCAAAACGAATACATATGCCATAATCAACAACTCTTCTTTACATCGTATCTTTTTTAGATGACAGGGCAGGAAAAACACAACCCATGGCGAATGCAATACGCTTTCCTTCATAAATTTTCGTAACCACGTTTATCATTTTTCATTTATTCCAATCGTCACTGACTTTTGAACGCGTAGAAGCGCCTCGGTCACGCTTGAACATACACTCATTATCATTTCAACGATTTTCTCCGGGTTTGCTCAGTTTAACTATCGTGGAGCGCTTCCTAGCACAGCACTCATCTCACCTTTCTCCACAAAATAAAAACTCTGACCATTAACTCATTAAAATTTAACAGCTTTGCCGAATATATCAAAGGAATTTGAAGATTTGCTAATCAGGTGAAACGACCCTCACTCAGTTGACCTGTTTTTCGACGATTTTTTTTTTGATTACCTACAACGAGCACATCACTTTTACTTCTTGACCAAACGAAGTCTCGTTATGTGGTCAAGTGCGCAAAAAATAAAATCGTTCATAACCAAAGTCTCATATTGTACTTGACCGACCATGGTACATCTTCAAACATGTTAGCATAGCACGGACGCTTCTTGCTTTACTTACTTATGTGTTCTTTGGAGTCTACGTTTTCACTGCCTTTTGGATATAATTCAACTGGGTAGTCCGTCTCTTGTCGAACGGCGACGGCGGCAGCGACAACGACGGTAAGACCCATTTCCGAACCATTTGCCAATAGGACTTGAATACGACGATGTACACATTTCGAACATATGTTAAAAGGCTAAAGCGCCGCTGCGCTGGACCGTTCAATGCACTGCCCAAGTAAGGCGCACGAGTAAGATACGAGAAAAAAAGCAAACGAAACTTATTGGTTGATTTTGCCTCCTTCGAAACACGCTCGAGAGGATGAGTATTCAAATTTATCTCTCTTTTTTGCAAGGTTGGTATTTGGAGTTCCAAATTCGCATAGGTTAAGTAGGACGATCTTTGTCCATATCGGTAGGGCGTGAAATTTGCTAGTCGATAACGTTCAATGGGGAAGTTGGAACAGTTTAAGGTAAAAGTTGTTGTGTTTTTGTTTGCAACGTATAAACAAGGGGGCACTGAGAGTCACTTGGGAATTTTCATAAATGGTAAGCGTCATTTTACCTGCACGGCGAGCCAGTTTCGTTTATGTACCGTGAAATATTATATCCATTGAAAAATACACTTTGCACTTACCTGAAAAATGAAAACGAAAAAAAAAAAAGAATGAACGATTAATGAATTATGTATTTGTTTTAATAGGAAATCTAAAAGGAGAAAGAGAATATTATCCCTAAAATAATCGGTGTTTTCAAAGTAGCGAATTGCTGTGTGTAAAGTTAATTTGTCGATGTGACTCTCTAGCGGCAGCCAAGCAGAATTCCGTACAAGAAAATCATGAATGGGGCATATTGCGACACTTCTCGTGATTCTTAGATAGGTCAACGAATTTCAAGAGTAGGTACCTGTCCTACTTAGTTTATAGCAAATACATCTCAAACTCAACTCTGATACGCAGAGTAAGTTGAATTTCCTCTAGGTGGACACTCCAATGTGGCAGGTCTCTTCATTATTGTCAAACATACTAAATCGTGAGCCTTCCGACATTACGATAACCGGGCAAACAGTGAAGAACATTTTGGCAGCTATAACACATTAAAAGGTGGCACCATATAGCCATAAGTTAATTAATCAAGAAGCCTGCTTGCTAGTTAATGAAATATATGAAATTCAAACCAGATTAGTCAACGCACATAGGAGTAACTGGGGCAGAAACCCCAAGTAACACATAAAACATCTTTTTGAAAAAGAATTAGAACGGCTTGTTGTATAAATGTATTATAAGAGATGCAGAAAACATCCCACGTTATATATGAGGTTTAAAGATGTTTTCTACATACTTCTTTGATTCAACATTTTCCAAAATAGTTTTCTTTTGTTTTTATCTTTAAATGTTATTTGAACGTGCATCTTACTGTTTTAATACCACTATAAAACTTGTCGTATACAAAATCAATCCAGATTGACGTAAACATTGACGGTGCCTTTGAGCTGGACTGTCTCTTCATGCATTGATTTACAGTTTCTTATGAGGTATTCGGAGGTTTGTTATAAAGAAAGTTGAAAATACTTTTTTATGGCATCTCATAAATTAATACAACTGAAAATGTGCAGGTTGTCTTATAAGCAGTTGAAATTACGTTTAAATAACATTCTGGCAATTAGATGCACGCTTCGCTACTAACAAAAAGTCTTCATGACGGATCGAAGGCGCGATGAACGAGAAAATAATTTTCATGTCATTGGCAAGAACATGATAGATACTTATAACAAAACTTTCATCAAGCGGTGTTGGTCTAGTTAGGTAGTAACAAGTATACCACGCCAAGGACCAGGGATCGAATCCCATGCTCAAGTTTTTTTTATTGTTTTTTTTTTGTCGCAGGTTTTTATGATGTTTCCAAAACATGTTATGATACCAGTTTTTAGTTGTATAAGCTCCGCGTCTTGCGCTTTTTAGGTTGTATAAATGTATTAAATGATGTATATTAAAGTATTAGCGATTCTTTGCGTTAGTCATTACAAAGTATTTTCAACTTCTTTATGACAAGCCGTGTTGCTTGGGACCTAGCCAAAACTATCCACTGTCGTTTTCAGTGATATTAGATATGTAAACAATGTAAAAAATAGTTTTTATTGAGTCAAATTGATTAAAAAAAAAAAAAGAAAAAACTAAATTTTATTGACGAAAATTTGCCTGATGTGAACATACGGTTTTCAAAAGGTTCGCAAACGCCAACCCGGACGAGTCCGGATGAGCTCTCACCACTAATGTGTACATGCCAACATGAAGTTTCATTCGTCCATAGATTGATTATATGATCGAATCACGCAGAATTTAACAACAATGAAAAAGTACAAAAATACTTAGAATCACATTTTATCAAAACCTTCTGAAACACTAAAATATTACGACCATTATCCATATATCGAACTCTTTTTCAGAAAAATATTGACCATTGATCATTTTGCTCAAGTCTGATAAGGGCTGTTCCTCAAAATAATGTAAATTTTTAAACACTTCCCAAAATTTATAAACATCATTTAACGTATTTCCACTGTATTTCAACCGATGTTTGCCAGATTTTTGTTTTAGGTGGCTCTCGGTGCAACGCACCAAAATTCGATCCGAATCAGAGATGATTTAAAAGGTCTCGCAGATGATCGATGCAATCAGAAGCTGATATCAGCGAACAGGAGAAGTGGGGTAAGACAGACAACATAAGGATTTTTGTATCGTCAATTAATACCGAATATTACACTGAAAATATTTTTTCTTTATTTCCCTTACGCTCGTTTCTTAAAAATGGGTTTCATAGATAAAACACATTTTTCGTAAATTGTACTAAACATTCGTATTGCCTGTTATCTGGCAAAATGCTAATATTACGCCTTATTCGTACATGAGCATGATTGACCGCCCACGGTTGCTACTCTGTTATTGCCAGATCAGCTGAACCACAGCTGAGAACCAATAAACGATGCTTGGGACTAGCAATCATCCTCAATGTGTAAAAACTGGTGATTTCAAACCAACGCCGGCCGCGCCCGAACGCTAATATTACGCCTTATTCGTACAATATACGAACTGAATTTCATACGGACCAGAAACTGCTTCTCTTTTCGTTGCTCCTGTTGGTGAAGGAGAGGAGATTTGCAGAGATTTGTGTATTGAAAAGCTGTTGCTGCTGCTGTCTTCCTGCACATATTTTTTGCGAGTGATGCTGATGTGAATGCTGATGGCCATGAAGGTGCAATCACCAAGTTGATGTTGGAGATGGGATTAAAATAAGGGATAGGCTTTAATCTGGTGCGGGGAAATCATTCTTCACGGAAGGAAATACAGGCTGGTTGCCACGTAAGTGAAGTGCGATCGTACGAAATGCCGAAATCGAAATCTTCGCTGCCTTTTGCATTATTTTTGTACAATGCACTAATATGAGTTTTTGAGTATATGAATGTTTCTTAATTTTTTCTATCGACATGAAAATTTCGTATTTATTTAAAGAATCTTTCGTTCGCAATACGAAATAAAATCAGTAGCGAGTGTGGCATTTATAACGAAACTAGCTTCATAAAAAGTACGAATCTATTTCGTTGCAGATTCGACGATCAAACGAACGATTTCGTTGTACAAACTAAATTTTATTTTCAGTGTACATGTTATTCGTTATCAGTATTCTGTAGGATTCAAACATGTTTAAGAAACTGTATACACCAATTAATTTTAAATAGGGAAAATGTCGGCTTCGGCAATACCTCAACCTATTATCGTCAGGGGTGTACACACTTATGAATTTCGGAGCTGTTCGGTAAGATTTAAAAAATCTGTGAAAAATTCAAAGCTGAGAAAATGTGTTACGAATATTTACGAACTTATTTTGTTTAACGATGAAAAATAAAATTTGTTGATTTTATCGAATCTTTACGAATAACGGTCATTTGAATTTTAACCGAGTTTTTCAGTAACTCAAAAACCCAGTAAAAAAATACTGACTCCTGTAAAAAAATCTAAGTGTGTAAACAAAGTCCGGGAGCACTCAAATTTGGCCAATAGATGCTCTGAAACACAATGTATCCACATGCCGAAATTGAGCTCTCTGAGGACCCTGATGAATGTGGGCGTCTTAGTGGAATACTTATAGAGAGAGAGAGAAGGATTAGTAATTTCCATTTAAATCCACTACCTTATTTGCTTATCCTTGACAGATACGCGTATTTCGTCTACAATGTGCAGACTTCTTCAGTGTTTAGTACAAATACACGACTCATCGAGTATTAGTACAAGACACTGAAGAAGTCTGCACATTGTAGACGAAATACGTGTATCTGTCAAAGATAAGCAAATAAGGTAGTGGAATTAAATGGAAATTACTAATCCTTCTCTCTATCTCTCTTTCTCTCAAGGACGTTGTTACCCCCTGAAAATAATAGAATAAGGTATTGTCGAAGCCGCCCTTTACCCTAGTATACCGTAATGCACCGAGTACAAGAGGTCTGTTTATCCTGAGATTTAATTTTTAATAAAATAATACGTTCACTTGGCAACATCATAATGATTTTATATGAAAATTAACGTAAGTATAGGATATTAAATTAAGTAGAGCTGTGAGTGGGTTGGTTTATTTCCTTTAAATTCCGTTATAATTGCTTATCTTTTGACAGATACGCATATTTCGTCTACTACTTGCAGACTTCATCAGTGCCAAGTACTCAACACCACTGGTGGTGGTGCATCATCAGTGCCAAGTACTCAACACCACTGGTGGTGGTGTTGAGTACTTGGCACTGATGAAGTCTGCAAGTAGTAGACGAAATACGCGTATCTGTCAAAAGATAAGCAATTATAACGGAATTTAAAGGAAATAAACCAACCCACTCAAAGCTCTTCATAAAGGGATTCCGTTAAGAGGTTCGAGAAATTTAAAGGATTAAATTAAGTAGTTTAAAGATCATATAAGATGTAATAATTAACTTTTAAAAGTGTCCGGAATTTGATGCTTTACGATACTAAATGTTTTTTTTTTTGTAGATGTTATACATTTAAAAAATTTTCAATTTTGTTCAGCTACGATATTGAGTTCCCAAGATTCCATTAGCCCAGGCATGTCATGTTTACTGTACCAGGACCAGTATTTTTTTTTATAATTGCGGAAAATAAAATATTTTAATTTGTTTATATTAAAAAGTACTGGCTCTCGGCTCCTTGGAGTCTTTTTGGGCATTTCAGGCTTAATAAATAAAGCAATTGAAAAAAAAACTCACAAAATTGTAGGATAATAAAAATTAATTGCAGGAAAATATAAACGGTTAAAAATATCAGCCATTTTAAGTAACATTAGGGTAGAGCGCTACTTCATCGTAATCGCCCATTTCCGTTCTATCGATCAGAAAAGATCAATAATATCATTTCACCGAGTACAAATTAATAATAGGTTTGTACCGATGCGTTAGTTCATTAACTACAACATAAATCCTATTAGAGCGCATTGTATGAATATTTACGCTCATTGTTCTCGAAACAAAAGAAGCGCTCCCTGCGAATCCCCTTTTTCTACGTTTATCCGTAGGACGAAGAAAATCTAATGGCGTTTCAATGCGTTAGGACGGAATAGAAACTCGTAAGACGAATTTAGAATCAAGAAGCAGTATTAGATTTTAAACAATATCTCAACAATTTGTGTGACTCTTTATCAAATCCAAGGTGAATAAATTTAGAAGTCATCCTTCAAACCCGTTAAAAAAAGAGAGGCTAAGTGAGGGTTGTGCTTAGTAGGACGGAAATTGGATCAAAAACCCTATTTAAAAATCGTTTAATTTCTAAATAATATAAAATTTCTAATTTCAATATGATTTTAATTTAGTTGAAGATGCTAATTTCAAATAACAGACTGTAGTGGTAATTTTTATACGATATATGGAGTAGAGGAAAGCATAGAGTTGATAGTTCCGTTAGAGTACGGCAGTGTGAAAATTGCATATAGATATTAGAAAAGCGAGCTAGGACAACTTTTAAGGAAGGTACAAATCGATTTTTTTAATTTCTCTTTACCAAACTCCCCCTTTGGAGAGGGATGGTGAGGGGTGTCCCCCTCCGCCACCACTGGCAAAAAGAGATGAAAACCAACCGCTCAAGTACCAACTGCGTGTTTGAAATAGTTCTACCGATTTTTTACCGCACTACAGTTGTTATTTGAAGGAAGGCATCCAGTCGTAGGTTTGGAAATTGCAACTATTGTTTACCCCTACCACGATATGTGCTCCTGTCATCGTCGACTTGACGATCTCGAGGGGACACGGGTGGGGTAGGTGCTGCTACTGTATCTTTCGACCATTGACAGTAATTGATGGTATGCTCCCATCCAGAGTTATGTACTTTGACTATATGTTTTAGTATTACTTCTACGTGAAGTCAACGATTTACATAGTTGAAGATGCTAATTTCAAATAACAGACTGTAGTGGTAATTTTTATACGATAGATGGACTTTACAGTGATACAACATTACTTGAATTAAAATTAAATTAAAAATACACTCTCTTTTAGTTCTTATGGGTATTGCACTAACAATCCATTATTGCGCATTTTTTGTACCGGTATATGAATCGGATATCGTTGTAAATGAACCAATCCAAGATCATTTAATTAAAAAGACTCAAAATCTAGAAAATAGCAACAAAAATCAATTAAATTTAAAAAAAAATCTTAGGTTCACATGAAAAAAAAAAACAGTATTATTAATAATCTGCAAATGTCGAAAAATACTTAAAAGACTAGAATATCATGGGATATCTATATAGGAGCTAATATTTTATCATATAAAATATCATTTTAATTCAGATAAAAAAAGGGATCAGCCGAGATAATTTCAAACTAACTACTACAGTAGGCTATAGAGAATACACAAAAGTTATCTGTATTTGTTCTCCACTCTGTTACGCCTCTTTCTAACGCAATGGATTCTTGTTCTCACGATTTGTGTCTGCCGACATCTGCTGCGGCCGTAGGTGTTGTGTAGATATAATAAAATAGATTCTGATGATTCAAAAGCCTTTCTAGCATTTCCTGACTTTACAAGAGGAAGGAAACCGTGCGAAGCAAGAGAAAGAATATGTCTGACTGTTTTATCTCTGTTAATAGTGTGTCTATGGAATAAAAATTAATGAATAGTTGATGAGACTTTTTCTCACAGAACCCTGAAGGCGATAATGCTCTGGAAGCGTGTCAGCATTTTATTCACGATTCACAGGCATACTGAATTCTGAGCCGGCCCCATGTAGAATCACGCAAGAGGCGAACTGGCAAAATGGGTGATTTGCAGTTGGAACATTTTTGACTAATTGACTCGCTTGCGCATGCAGAAAAGTTTTTTTTTTCTTTTCCATTCGGTATCTTTGTAGAATCATTCCAAATGAGGTGAGTTTACTGTTATCAAACTCGTTAGTTTTAAGGTCATTAACACCCGTCACGGTTATGGCAAGTGTGGAGTAAGAGGGTGGATATTACGTCGACAATTATGACAATTTGTTATATCGATCAATGCTTCGATGAGATATGCATTCCAATCGATCAGTGCCTCCACGTCATATGGAAATCGAAAGTTTATCATGCATTATTACCTCATCCACGGTTATGATGCCAATGGCAAACATGGTAGTGGAAATCGTTATAAGGTTAAAACATTTAACGCACATTTTCCTTTTCTACAACTATGGGTGCTGAATACTGAAGGCGGTTAACGCATTTAAATTTCAATCTTCTGCGCAATGCTGTTTCTAATGACCGAAAGCTTAACAACAACTAAGCCATGCAGTGAAATAAACTGTATATTGCACTTGTACGAGCAATAACATTGAAAACAATTCAACAAACTTCCAAGTAAGTGCATGCGATATTCATAGCGCAATAGATACGCAGATTAATTGAAGAAGTTGAAGCAGCAGTGGGTGCTTCCTCTACACGATAGCAGCGAACCATACAAATACGACATAATAGAAAAATTTGTGTGATAATTGTGTGTGAACGAAATGAACGTGAAAACTCTCACTCTTGTTTATCACGATTCGGCCGCACAACGAGGCTCTTCGGTTTGTTATTATTGTGCCGGATTTTTTTTTATTATTATATAGATATAATGCGAAAGGTGATCGCGTTGTGTATGCATAATGAGTTTTCAAATGCACATTGAACTCACCCGTTCTGAAAAAGCAGCGACGATTACATAAGCCTCCTTTAATGAGAGTGGTGATTGAACCTTGTCAATGATTAATTGGCTGCATAATAGGCTTTTGCACGATAAAGTATTGTTACGTAAGTTGTGTAAAATAATTACTATCTTGTCGTTTGGTGGTTGTTGCAACATAACATACTTGAACTAATATGTATATTTCAATACAAATACGTTCTATGTCACACAATTAATATAATTTCCGATTTAAAAAAAATTGACCGTTGATGAGCTTGACATTAACATGATACAGCTGAATATAATTCAAACGCCCAAACGAATGAGTATGTGTTCATACAGCAGAAAAAGTTCAAATCCCTCCTCTCGAAAAGACCTCAATTAAAGCTTTCAATTGAAATAGCCGACATTTAAACGAAAGTCACTCTCTGTAAAACTTTCGATATGGACAATTTCTATCACCAAGCAACTCATCACATCATAAATTATGAAACTGTTAATACAACTTCCGAATAAATCTTCCGACCAAGTTACACCGGAATAAACTGTGCCATCTTTTGCCAGTTATTATTGTTAAATCCGCCATTGGCACAGTGCCTCACTTAGAGTTTACTTTCCGTCACTTCATTCCGGTGATCACGAATGGTACAACATAAAATGCTCCTTCTTTTAACTGTCCACCGAGCGAAAGCATCCAACACTGCACTTCAACCAACGTAACGCTGGAATACTAGATATATTTGCAAAGCTATAAACGCTATATAATAAAATTTCAAATCCTGATGGAACCTGGCATTAAACAGCTAGATTTATGAGATGTCAAAACCATTGTGTTTGCCTTCCTCTCGGCACATGAGCAACCTCGCAAGAGTTGATTAATTTTGCAAGCATCATTAACCCAACTACGAAGCTTCAATGTGCACTCATAACTCCCTGCAGCCGGAAACATCTTTTACCACAGCTGAAAACCAGCATCTAGTGCTGAGAGAGAATTTGCGGTTTGTAATTGTGAATTTTAAATTTGACCAATGATCTCTCAATATAAGAGAACATAGGGGGTATTTCGATTAAATTTGCTTCTCGTCCAAGATGATGATCATGATGCTGGGGTTATTATCATTACTACACCGTAATGGAGTCTATTGATCCAGGAACTTAATTCTTGGCTCACCCGGTTCGAACCACGCTCTCGAAGCCAAACGGGACGGCTGCCCAGTAGTAGGTCGAGATTTAAACCACATATCAATCAAACAATCCAGAAACAGAGGGAAGGAAACAGCACTGTTATACACTCGATTTGGTGTCTGAGCGATGGAACTGAGATGATGTGCGTGTGTGTGTGGATATGCAAATTGCTTTTTGATGGAGTGTGGTGCTATGAATGAATGGGTCAATCTATTTCTGATCAAATTTTGCATTGTTGGTTTTTGGGCTCCTGTGCGGTTTTCGTAGTGACGGATGAGGGATTCCCTGATACTGCTACTCAATTGTTGTGTTGGAAATGTAAAACTGTTTCATTGATTTCAGCTTGTTTTTCAACAAATTGGGGCATTCAATTAAAAGTAGCCTACAAATTGCAACGCAAATTGTCAAACTTGAAAACGAAAAATTATAATTGTTGTACTGTGTTTACAGGTATAGAGCACAATAAAATTAAAGGTCGATGGATGTTATTTTGTTCAGGGCGTGAGTATGTGTCTGTTGATGATGTTTGGAAGAGTATTAGACTTTTTATATGACTTCACGTAGCGTGACCTGCAACCGACGGATGTGGGGCAGTAGTACTTTTTGAGCATTCTTCAAGAAACGATTATCTGTGATTTTTTCTGATCTCTGTCCGAGGAATGGAGATGTTTTCATTTGAAGATGTTACTAGTTGAAGATTTTTCAAAGGGGATTTTTGCTGCTTTAAAACATGACCGGTTCATTCGAGTAATATTGAAGCAATAATCTTTGATATCGTGGATAAAATATGCTCCAACATAAACCCAATAGTTTTGTCTTCGTTTTGCTGCTGATTAATACAGTTAACAGCAATTATTTAAATTTCGGCCTAACGGCGTTCGGTCTAATGACCCATCATCCAAAAATATATGCAGTGACCTTGAATTCCAGCATCAATCCGAGTGGTAAAATGAAAATATGTTTATAGGTTTTTACACTAAATTCATGATCATATATTTTTTTTCAAAATTCGTCTCGAGCTCAGTAAGTAAGGGAGGATGAAACGACCCCAAGTCCCCAACCGACTACATCGATCTTCAGATACTGAATAATTTTAAAACTATCATAAAGCCCGTCATTTCTGAACAGATTTTCTATCTAAAAAAACAATACTCTTCAAGTTAAAAAAAAATATAACCTTTATTCTGAAAATATGTTGAATTGAAATGGGGTAGTTTTTTGACGTTGGGAGTTTGAAAGTTAATTTCAATGAAAACAAGAAATTAATCACTTAGCTTATAACCATCATGTAGATCAGTTAACCATACGCTTATAATCAGGAAAACAAACCGCAGTAGCAACACGATTTGCGGTGGCGTTAACGACCCATACCGCATTCTTTTCCGATGCTCGAAGGCTCAAAGTTCTTTCGATCAATCATGCAAACTAATGTTTAGCGCATTGCATCATAATTGTCACGGAAAATTAGTTGTATATAATATAATCAGGAAAATCATCAAGTAAACAAAAAACGTAAACCAAGCAAAGCAGGCATCCGTTCCCACAGCTGGCGCTCATCCATTGCAATTGCACGTAACTGCATTGCGGTCGCGAGTGGGGAAAACGTATGAATAATGATTTCGGGTAACACGCATAGGTGTGTAAGTCGGAAACGCTATGTAACAGAGGAGTACCGCTTTCTTATTTTGCATTCATACGTCCTTACAGGGACTTTACACCGGCTCTCAACTTAGTGTTCTTCCACAGATGTTAGCTTTCCAAGTCTGTACCATTTTTGCATTAGTAAAATTGTGTGGCAAGTACAATCCCTGGGAAGTCTCCAACCCGACCGGGACCGGGGAATTGAACCCAGCATAGTCTTGATTTTAGCTGCGCCTTCACCCACTGAGCTAAGGGAGACCCCAGGAGTAGCACGAAGGATGTAAATAAATTGGCCCGCGAGGGACACGCACTAGTCTTTCAATACTACGCAGCCTGTGACCAAATATTTACAATCTTGCCATTGCTGCATTCATTACTTTAAATACACTATCAATTTCAGTAAATACTTTAATTACTAACAAAATTGGATATTTTAAATATTGTCAATACATTTTAATTATTTATCATTAATTATTTGTTGGTTACTGTCAACACCGCTACAAGTATTTAATTTCAAATTATTACTGTCTTCAAAGGGATGTGATATGAGGGGCTCGATGGCCTTAGAGCAACCGTTTTTGCTTACTGGGCAGAACATCATGAGTTTAAGCTCAAGCCCCTCAAGATTCTTTGATCACTTTTTTTGTCTATCCATCCATAATTGCAAGGTGCAGCAATGATTGTAACTGAACTCTATTTAATTAAACGACACTTCAGTATGTTAGACGTTAGAAACAGATTTTCAAGACACACAAGGGAATCCAAATACTTTGGGTAACCTGGCAATCCAAATACTTTGGAATCACACAATGGTGTAATATTTTAAGTGTCTAAAATAGTTGAGGTTCAAAATTTTAGTAAGCAGCATTTGTAAAGCAAAAATTTCATTGTTCCAGTGGTAGTAGTAGTAATTTTACTTCATCGATGACAATCACCTTTAATGGTCATTAAACCATGACAATATGCTCTTTTACTGCGTAGCAACTTAAATTTATTGTCCTGCTCGTGCCTAGAATGAGCTTCCAACAGAAGTTTCTTTTAGAATATTCTTATAGAAGCTTTTTCTTTAGAATATTCTGTTATTCTAGTTGCAGATAAATTTCTGAGATTTAAAATAAGTTCCGATATTCCAAACTAAGAAAAAATGTAATCATATAGGGGAAATGCAGGTAATGTCGGCCTAAGTGTCCCTAATTTGGGCCCATACATAAATTCAGCAATCAACTTAATTTTCAATAGCAACCAAAATATTCATTAGTAACGTCCCAATAACGCGTTCATCTAGATAAAATTGATAAATAGCAGACTTTTAGCGATGGGCCCAAATTAGGGAATGTAGGCCGACATTACCTACATTTCCCCTATTGCTTGGAGTCGCCTATGATTATGGAGTCGCCTATGATGCTTGGAGTCGCCTATGATTATAATCCTACAGTGTTATTCATTATATTTTTAGCCTACGATTTTTGCATGATGATTTTTTTGCGAATTACTGCGGAAAGTAATGACGGGTACGATGGTTTAATCCCATGCCAATCCGTGAAATATTTATACCTTTGATAAATTGCTATTATAACGTTTACCAAAGGTATATTATAACGTATCCTCCCTACTAACGAATTCCACCCTTTCCGTGACAAGAGGGGCTTAGAGTTCCTTGTATCTCTCTCCAGTAGGTATCCAACTAACAATCCTTCATATTCTCACCAGTTGAAAGAATGTTAGCAGGTCAATTCTCTTCATTGGAGGTTTTATCGTTTTCATCTAAGAAGCAGTGATTAATCCCAAATTGCTGTCCATGAGGTATCGGATAGACGCCTACACAGGCATGGCAAATCATTTACATTCATTTCGTGCATTCATTTACATTCATTTGCCTCTAACTTTTTCCATCAACAGAATTCCGTTAAATGATGTATGAAACATTTGTAGGTTTTGATATTAACTACAACTTTTGTCAAAAACTCAAATCTGTATCTCTTATGCATGACGAAGCGGGCAGAACTTGATACTATTTTTCAGTGAATGTAATTAACATTCACTGAAAAACATAGGTAAGTTCTGTTCGCCCCAGTTCATCATGCATAAGATATACAGATTTGAGTTACTGAATAATATTAAAACCTACAAAAGCTTGATACATCATTTCATGGAATTCTGTTGATGAAAAAAGTTAGAGGCAAATGAATGTAATTGAATGCACGAAATGAATGTAAATGATTTGCCATGCCTGCGCTTACATAACTACACAGTTCGAAAAAGTAGTGTAAATTTCTGTTCAGTATGATGCACATAAATGGAGCGTCACATATCATATAAGTTTACATTATATACCATGTAAAGTTCTGAGACATTTCATGCAATGTAGAAAATATTGTATACAAAAGTCCATTCTTTTACTTTAGGTCAAGTGCTCGACACATACCCACAAGTTTATATATATGCCTGTAGAGATGCGCGAATCTCTTGACCTCAAGTAAAAGGTTAATAATCTTTGGCAAAAAGTCGATTTGTGATCTTCAAAAAAGTTGTTCTGCATAGTATGTTCGATCTATGTCTCAGGTATGGGCAATATTGAGTAATGTGTGAATTTTAGACAATGTAATGAATAGTTTCCCATGCAAACTTTAATCCAGATCAAATCAATTTCGTTTAAATTTGGCACTGTTGTTGGGGACCTCAATACAAATCGAAGCAGTGGAGCAGCAGGGGGTTGTAAAGTTAATCTACCCTAACGTACAGTGAACCCTTCTTGACTGAATGGACTGCGTCGATGGAATCCACGTCACTGCGACTTATTCTTGATGATGATGATGAAGTATTAAACGATGAAGTCACTTTCTAAGCATACAATCCAATGTTTGATGCAATCAACTCGTACTGTCTGAGATTACTGCTTCTTTCCGTAGCAACGATAAAAAATTCGATTATCAAGCAAATCAATCTATGATTGCAATTTTAAATTACTTGAAACGCATCCTCCAGTTATTATCTGCGGCACAGATTATGACTAGATGCGGGACTTTTCCGAAACGATAATCGAAAAACAAAACTTTCCGCGGAACAAGTTCCGTCCGCAACCAGTATTATCGGAACTCGGAACGCTATGACTTTCACTGAAGCAGCCAGCAACTACTGTTGCTGAAAGAGATCTTCATTATAAGTCTTTGCAGTATAGAGCTCACTGCCAATATTGTCTGCTGGGCGCATAAAGAAGCCGCCGATCGATCGAACCTCACAGCGGCACGAACCTTTATTAAATTAGTTTCCGATTGGATCAATTTCGTCGGTACCTCTATTTGGGTCGACATGGGAACACGACTACCGGATCGCTAAGCAGATTCTTCTTGTTTTTTTCTCGCCGGGAAATACTGTGCACCAATTTGTCCAATATTTTCCCTGATGAGTGCACAGAGCATATTCAAAGAAAAACTTCCACAGGGCGATTATCGATTATAGATTGTTTTCATTTACCTTAATTAACACCAGCAACAACATCAGCGTCGACGTACCTATTGGCGATTGCCAAACCATCATCAAAGGGCAGAAGGCGGTAGCAGGAGATCGTAATAACGCACTCTATCTCGCACTCATACGATCACGAATATGGTGGCTTAAGGTACAGCCGTACTGGCATCCGATATCGCACGAAACGATATAATTTTAGGTGGTATGAGATAGACACTAGTACTAATTGAATAAATATCGTCCGATATCGGATGCCAGTGCGGCCGTACCTTTATAGGCATTAAAAGCAGAAGATCACGGTCATAGTGGTAAATAATGCCCGAAGGGTAGTAACCTTGAAATGGTTCCGCTTGTGGGCCAACATAACAGTAACTGCACTGGAGCAGTGTTCATTCGGAAATCGGCATAATTCATACCCATTATGATTGAACAAATGAATAAGCATGAATGATCATTGATTTCCTTTGCACAGCACTATCACTTGTACACCCACTCGATTTTTATTTTCAGGTGAGGTACTTATTGATCGCTCGGTTCCTACCCATTCCACACTGCAGCGGCAAATGAATTTGCATGAAATTACCGATACTAATCGGATCGGCTAATGACGATATGAGAAAACCTCAACGCGATCACACAGCTCAATGACCTTGGAATTGTTGGGTGTGAACTAATGATGAGTAGGGAGCTAGAAAACAAAATACCCTTTAGAAGCTCTTAGTCGCGCGGATGGAACCGTCCCGTAAGATACTTCGTCGCGGATGATGGATTGATGGAAAGCATGAAATTGTTTGGAGGCACACAAAGAAAAAGAAATCCAATTGATGACATAGGATCAATTTCTCACTTTAGGAGAGACGGGCAGGCGTGACAACTATGTCTAGCATGCGATAAGTTATGCTTTCGCGTGTGTGCATGTTTACCGATCACAAACGTCCAATGTGCATTTAGTCTTATTATGTACAAATATACGGATAAACTACCCACGATCGGCCCGGTCCAGTCATTGTTGGTGAGGGCTATCTACGTACATATTTAAGTGCGAAACAACCGTGAACCGTGTTTGGGAAATTGTAAACAAATGGTAGCAAATTTTCATCAAATTTGATCGACGTGTGAAAGTTTGTTGCGTGCTTCGCCAGTAGACTGCTGTTGCGGGTTCACCGGGTAGTAATGAGGTGAAGATTGGTTGAATTTTGCATGTTTTAATTGGGTGTGAAACATGAAAAATGGCAGAGCTCACATGATTGCTTTATTTGATATGATCAATATTTTGGAATTTCATAAGCAGCTGTTCAATTTAAAACGATTACCCTTTACCGTTTGACGTATGAAATTCCATTTAATTTTATTGTAAGTAGAATTTCAGACAAGCTTTTTGAGCACATTCATCGTGGGCCAGAAAGCCAATCGTTTAAAAGAACCCAAGAGTTCCAAAGGCAACCTCTGATGATTTTTGATATGTGTTCTTCACGCAAAATTTGAATTATTATTGTTGGCAGGAAAATTTTGAAAAAAATAAAGCTTTTTTTCGAATTGGATTTTTATGTTTTTACTGGGTGTTACCAAGGCTATGCAATATTGACTTCCCTAGCAAAGCATCTACGTCGTGACAGAGTTTGGAGCTGACTACCGTTCTACACCGAATGCCAGATCTGGACGTTTTTTTATTCAACATAATATGCACATTGCTTTCTTTGAACGGTGGTATTTGTACTTCTAACGAACCATAATTTAATGCAACAAAAATAGTACAAGACACTGAAGAAGTCTGCACATTGTAGACGAAATACGCGTATATGTCAAGGATAAGCAATTACGGTAGTGGAAATTACTAATCCTTCTCTCTTTCTTTATACAGGTATTCCACTACCCAAGTAACAATTTGGGTTTTATGAGGGTTCTGTAGACCGTGTTTTAGATTTGTAGAACGTTTTAAAACCTCGATAAAACTTGCAATGTTACTTGGGTACCCCAGTAGGAACGAATATCTCGATACCTTAAATTGGTATGGATTAGTCTGACATAAGTGGTAAAATACCAAAAAATAATATCAAAATAAACGTCCCCACAATACCATGTCAATACCAAATTATGCATAAGAAATACCAAAATGAAACCACACAGGTATTTTTTTGGTATCCAAATATCAACTTTTGTTATTTACAAAGTATTTTGCATGCAATTTTTTGGTTTTATTCTTTGGTATTTTACCTCTTATGTCATGCTGATCAATACCAAATGTTTGTATCAGGTCAGAACTAAGTATTCATTAGTTATTTTCTACTGCTCGGGTGTAGACGCCCACCTTTATCAGGAACAAAATATTTCTAGGTGCTGCACAAAAAATGAAAAAAATGTAACTGTGCAAAAATGGCGTTTGATGAACATGTACATCATCATAAAATTCACGTAGGCATAGTAGGCATTAATAATTAACTATCAAAAGTGTTCGGATTACAACAAAATTATTGCATTATTGCCAAATATAACTCTAGCTACATCCAAGTTTTTTTTTTTTTTTTTTTTTTTTTTTAAATTCTTTATTAAAGAGATTTTTAGCCTTAGGCTAGTTCATCTCTAACATCCAAAAGTTGATTTCATCAAAAATGTTTGAGTACAACCCTTTTCACTTAAAGAAGAAATAATGTTTCATTGCCTTTTTTTTCCGGAGGAACCTTGTACGAGAACCTTACATGCCAATGCTAGCAGGGATGGCATCGGTCTTTCAAGCATCGTTCTTTCTTTGTATTATAGAAAGCTAGCGTTTAGTCCAATTGTCTTTTTTGTTAATCTATCTTAAAATAGACAAATTAAGCTAGTATTCTCCCAATAAATCTTCAAGATTTAGCACAAATTGTCCGAAACTTTTTGTGCTACGATTTTTGTAAACTTTTAAGTGTCAAAGTTTTCAATGTTACAAAAATTTGCATTTTTCGTAAGATTTTTGTTTTAAATAGGGGAAATGCAGAAAATGTCGGCCTAAGTGTCCCTAATTTGGGCCCATACATAAATTCAGCAATCGACTAAGTTTTCAATAGCAACCAAAAATATCCATTAGTAACGTCCCAATAACGCGTTCATCTAGATAAAATTGAAAAATAGCAGATTTTTAGCGATGGGCCCACAAATCGGAAAATATTGAGCCTATTTTTTGCTATTTGGCATGGAACTGCTCGTGTTTAATTTCCAAGGAATTAAAAATATCTCAAAATGACAAAATGACTTGCGATCATCGAGTCGAACGATAACGCTATGTCAGAAATGCAAAGCAATGGTGATATAATCTTCTTTCCTTTTTATCATGAAAAATTGCCCTTGAACGTCATGAAGGATTTCAGGACTTTTGGACGTAGATGTGGCCACAAACTTGGTGTTTTTCGCAGTACAGTTCGGAATATACGCATTCGGGAGGTTTTCTTCAAGTAGCAGGCTATTAAGTAACCGAATTGGACCGTAAAACAAAACATTACGGCCAAAACGTGGGCCCGAAAGCTGTTTGATCAGGTGCTGACCAAATTCAACGGATGGACGATGAAACGCATCTCAAATTAGTCTTCAAACAGCTTCCGGGACAGAAGTTTAATTTTGACAGCGGTCGCGGAGATGTTTCTAAGACATATAAATTTGTTCATTAGGTTCCACCAGGGCCCCGTCAAGTTTTGGCCAGATTTGGCGAGTTGCCACTACAGTAAGGATGCGCAACAGTGGTATCGCGATAATGAAGTAGACGTTATTGAGAAAGGGATGAACCCCCCAGTGTGCCCGGATTTCCGCCTAATCGAAATGTATTGGAGTATCATCAAAGCTAAACTGATGGAAAAATGGCTCAGGATGCTATTTCAATGGCCAGATACTGGAAAAAGCAGCCGGTGAGATTGACCAGCAGCTTGTGCAGAAGTAAATGGCACGTATTAAGCCCAAAGTTCGAATTTTCATTCGAGAGGAATAAAAACCGCAAAACCCATATTGTATATTTAAACTAAAATAAATACATAACATTTTCTTCTAATAACGTTTTATTCTAAACCAAACCAAACAGTACCGATTCTAAATTGTCAGGGGTTTAGTAGCAAACGTTTTGTCTTTATCGCTGCTAATTTGAATTGACATCTGATTTATACGAACTTTGATTTTTTGAATAAACTAATGGAAATCATCCCAAAATATTATTTCTATAATTAATTGCCTTTTGCAGGGATTCAACTGAAAAATAAATAAATTTAATATCTGTAACCATGAAAGAAAGTTTATCAAACAAAATCTTCATCAAATAACTATTGAGCACTACTGTAGAAAACCCAACTAAGATTTTTGGTTTTATCAATGAGCAATATTTTTACTAACGAATTGATTATTTCTTTAATAAACGTATAAATATGAATATAATAAGAATATCATAAACCTTGAATGAAGAATCATTAAAACATGATTATATGTTTTGTCACAACCAAAAGATTCACGTACCCTTATTCTTACGATCGCAGAATGTTATTGTTACACACTTAAAAATAACTATTTTTACACGAGACATAATCCACCATTGACGTAAATTATGGAACGTAAACAAACATGTCATGTAAAATTAAGTGTTCCTAAACCGAAACATACGCAACTCGACGAAAAGTACGATTAATTGAATTTATTTTCTCGTTTCTTTCAACTGATTCTTGTGTCATTTGGGCCTCTTGCATGTGTCGGTCTCAGGGCACCGAAATTTACATGACTTTTTGGTAGTGTGTAGTTATCAAATTCTGAGTAAGAAAAACCTATGATCACAGAGCTTATGACACTGTGAGAGAAGTTTAGTTATCAAAGGAAAGGGAATTCTTGAATGAGAAATGTCGTTCGTGCAATAATGTTGTTTTAAGATTGCTTAGTTTTATCTGTTCGTATATCTATGAAACTTTAACTAAATTAAAACATAATCCAGAGTAAAATAGCAAAATAATCCAATCAACACGTAACGATTCGATTAAACGGCATAAATGAACCTTTATTGAATCGCTTTACATTTTTTATTAATGGAAACGTTGCGTACAACAACTCATTAAAACAAACGATCACTAATTCCACACAGAAGCAAACAATGATCCGTCTAAATCAGTCCTCCTCTCTGAAGCAATTTTGAATTAACAACTCGATCCTCATATACGTTTGGCCTAATAATAAAACGGTTTGCGTGTAACACTTTCCTGGCGTTGAGTTTTGAAGTAGATAGCATGATTTGATTTCATAACTCAATCATCATTAGCTGCCAGCCAGTACTACAAAGCACAGATGAAAGTATTGACTATCTTTTTACTTTCATTTAACCATAGAAGGTACCAAAGAAAATAATAACGCTGCATCGTTTCACCCCCATTTTGCACGACGTTGCGCCCGTCTGCTTATTGCTCTCCTACGTTATTAATTTAAACATTTCAATTATCCATCCTATGTGTGCGCGCTTATCCTCCTGCCGTACTTACGAGTCTTCTGCACGCTCGTTTCACAAGTCGAAGAAAAAAACTATTGGATAACTTTGATTAACATTTTTAGCGATCCGCTTTCATGTTCACTTTTTGGAAACTTTAGGACTACACATTCAACTGAACATGGTTTTTCTATACTTGACTGAAGCAAGTTCAAAAAATATCTTCCGCCGCCGCCGCCGCCACTTCAATTGAAGAAAAGAAATAAAATGAAACAAAAACTTACCGAAATCTTGCGCCGGCGACTCTTCACCGGAAGCTTCCGGTACACGCATCAGCATTAATAGCAAAAGCGCCGAGCTAATTACCACCAGAAGGTGCATTCTTGCCGATGCCCACCGGTTTAGAATCCAGCTGCTGGAGAACATATTGCCGTTGTTTTCAATATATGCTTTTCACACTTCTCACTCCGGCGACTGCTTATGGCCGATGTAAAGATCAATATGAAAACGAAAATTTTTCTCCTTTAAACACGAATACCAACCGAAATGAACAAATTAATTCAATTTCAGACTTGATTCTTCCTTCCAGCGCAAGCTTTTTGAACTAGTTCAGCATGATCATTATCATAATTTTCCTCGCTCATAGGAAGCGGATATTAAATCAGAACGCGATATGCTCATAACTCACTACAACGGCAGCTAATTATTTAATCTAAGCCTTTTCCGTTCGCTCCGCATCCAGCTGCAGGTATTCCGCTATCTTCCCGGTAGACAGAGACTTCAACAGGCGAGAGGTCACTAAGCGACGAACCTCACTAATTAATCTTTCACTGCGTGACACCAAAGTCCCTTAATTTGTCCTCGTACACCTCAGCAGTGTACCAGCACAGTAGCCATTCTGGTTAATCCCGCTATTCTACAGCACACTCACTACTCCCACAGCATCATGATCAATGACCAGCAGACAGAGTGTCTTGTTCTTCTTACTCGCACTGGGGTCCCTCAAGGGATAAACCGAACACGTACAACCAAACAACAACAAGAGGTCCCGTCAATCCGGAGGGTCGTTCAAAGAGAAGACACACGGAAAGCAAATTATTCTATCACGTTGCTTGCTTGCTTCTGCACGAGTCGGCAACCATACTGGAACTGAACTCTAGACGTTCAAACTGTGAACACGTTCAGCAAGTAGATACCTCTCTTCGCACGCTCTCGCTCTAGAGGGGTTCGTTGTGGAGGATCATACCGCATCGCAGTGGCGCATAAGCGATCATATTGCAGCTCGTGCAAAGTCGAACCAAGAGAAGAGAGGGTTAGGAAAACTCTGAAAATAAGGAAAAGCACAAAGAACCACATTCAGATGGATGACTGCGGGCTGGAAGTCACGGATGGGGCGGAGATGAGAATAACAAATCAGCTGCGATGTATGGAACGCTTTATTGGTCAACGCCTGGTCGTATGGGATCCACTGATAGAAACCCGTGAACGAACGGTTCCTTTAATCGATAGGGGGGTCTTATGTGGCAGTTAGGAAGTTATTGTTGATGAATAATTTACTGCAAAGCAATACAGTAAAACATGGTTCTTTTAATTGACAAAATTACGCTCCTATCCTTAAATCTGATTTATTGAGTATTGAACTACACCTATTATTATTATTATTATTATTATTATTATCTCTATTTAGGAGATTTAAAAACTACACCTATACTTATTGGATTGTACCTTTAAAACTAGTAGTCCATAATGTTTCAGTTTTAAATAATTTATTTAATTAGATTACAAAAAATATTTAGTTGATGTCTTATTATTTTCTGTGATGTAATGCATGTAATGTAATTTAAAAATAGTGATTCGACGATTTAATTAACTGTAATTTATTATCTACCGAATGAATATTTAACCCCATAAAATATGTAAACAAAACGTCCGATTACAGTAAGTTTTATTTCATTTTCATTTTCATTTTCAAGCACAGAAGGGGGTCATAGGGCCAAGTCACCAGCGAAAAATCGCTGTCCATACTACACCAGGGTAGAGGTATAGATTTGGCATCACAGAATAATAACCACAGGGGTCAAATGAATCCTGTTTACGATACCGGATAGTAAGGAAAGCTGTTGAACATAGGGGATAGTCAGAGTAACAGCAATAATAGTGAAAGTTAGGAAAATAAGCAGGTAGAGATGGTTGATTTGCAATGGCTATCGACTCTGTTATATGGCCTACCGTATCAGATTCAAATTTAATGTCGTTTAATATTGCGCTTATTACTTTTATCTTTATTCTAAGCAATCTCCTTTCATACTTGTTTGTTTTAAAGTGAACTGGATGAAATTATGTTAAAGTTAACTATGCTTTCAATTGTCAACAGTTTAGTTTCAACTGAATTAGTTGGCGACTCAATTTGATGTTATTTTCCATTTTTAATTAGTTGGAAGTATATTTACTTACGTAATCGATTCGTTGAGTGATTGATGATTTACTTACATTTTATACGAATTATGTAGTTTTACGTAAAACCCTGCACTTGTGAATGTAATCTGAAATTTAACGTGTTTCAAGTTGTTTTTTAATTTGATCTATACACTGGAGTCGCTTTTTACGCGGTTTTTTTTTACACGGTTTTTTTTACGCGGTTTTTTTTACGCGGTTTTTTTACGCGGATTTCGGAATTTACGCGGTTTTTTTTACGCGGATTCCGGAATTTACGCGGTTTTTTTTACGCGGATTTTGGTTTTTTTTTTACGCGAATATCAGAATTTACGCGGTTTATCATTATACACTAGAGTCGCTTTTTACGCGGTTTTTTTACACGGTCTTTTTTTATGCGGTTTTTTTTACGCGGATTTCGGAATTTACGCGGTTTTTTACGCGGATTCCGGAATTTACGCGGTTTTTTTTACGCGGATTTTGGTTTTTTTTTACGCGGATATCAGAATTTACGCGGTTTATCATTATACACTAGAGTCGCTTTTTACGCGGTTTTTTTACACGGTCTTTTTTTACGCGGTTTTTTTACGCGGATTTCGGAATTTACGCGGTTTTTTTTACGCGGATTCCGAAATTTACGCGGTTTTTTTTTTTTTTTTTTCTTTTAACGCGGGACGTATCACCCGCGTAAAAAGCGACTCCAGTGTATTTAATATATATTAGTTCGTCCCAGGTGACACCTTCAAGTGACTAAAATGCTTCATTTTGAAGTTAGTTTCCTAGCTGATTTTAAATTATATAGGGTATATGCTCCAACTACGCTCACACGTTTCCACTATGTCGTCCCACAAAATTACGTATGGTTATGTCACAATAGAAGCGCACCACAGTGGAAATTTCGAGCCATATTTCAAACATTTCTCCCAAATCAAAATGAAGCACATATAAGATTAGTTGCAATACCATGTACAAAAATGGTGTTTAACATTGTTCCCTGAGTAATACCTCAATGAAAACAACAACGAAAGCCTTTCACGCAAGTAGAAAGAGCACTGATGGGCACCTTCTGAAATACTTCAATAGTATAATTCCGCTGCAAACCCAAACAATCCATCTGCGTAAAAAAATAAGAGTGATTTGCGGCAAAACCCGCCAGTATCGCACCCAACGTCAGTGCCTATACGTAAGCGTACCACAACGCGGCTTTCAAACAAAGGAGTAACAAGTGTGATACTATCACTTCAGGCTAGAACTTTGGTTCTCTTATGCAATGGTTCATCAGAGAGGGGAAGCTCAGTAATCCTCATCGCATGCTCATGACGCTATTCTGTCACGGGATGAGCCAACGATGCCGGACCTAAGCCAACCGTCTCCAACGCTCCACTATGAAGCATAAGATTAGGCCCGCCCACCAACGTCCAGGTTAAAAAAACTAGCCAAGGGGAGGGTCCGATTACAGTAAGTTTTATGATAAATAAAACCTTAGCGCTGTACGAATATACGAATAAAACAAACTACTAAAAATGTAAGCCCCAGTGCAGTTCAACACAATATCTAAGGGTGGGAATTATTTTATTAATAGAAATATTTCAAATGCTACACACTTAGAAAAATTAATGTAAATTTAGGTGCTCTGAGACTGACATATACGACCGTCAATTTTGACATAAAACTGAGTCATATTAGACGCGAAATTCAGCTCAATCAAACGTACTTTTCTTCAAGTACCGAACATTTTTTTTTACGTCTCATCCTTTACGTCGAAGATGGATTCCGTCACGTGTAAAATTAGGTATTTCTAAGTATGTAGTAAATAAATCCAATATAAGCAGTTTTTAATGTGAAAAACTAATGGGTTTTATAAAATCTAGAGGTATCAGTACTAAAAAGGAAACCACTGTATTAATCTTTGACCCCAAGATAATTATCAAACTCTATTCGTAAAAAAATATATATGCATGGTTTTCAAGGAACACAGCAAAAAAATAATTTTGATATCACATCAAAGTGGATGCACTACAATCATGTCGAAAATTTCATGTAATTTTTATGACCACATAAATAAACAAATGCAGTAAAAGCAGCGTAATGTCAGTTCATGTATTGTATGAATGATAATTTTGTCCTTTTAAGCAAGTAATATTACACCATATTTTCGACATGATTGTAGTGCATCCACTTTGACGTGATATCAAAATTATTTTTTTGCTGTGAATGCCATTATCAGATATTTAACAAAATGCGATAAATGCACTTGTGTCATACTTAACAAGAGTAAATTTGAATTGTGTAAGACTTAACTAGTGAAAGTTCTTCACCAGAAAACGTTCAATTTGCCAGTATGAATTAGTTTTTCTGACAACAAAACTGAAGAAAAAAATCAATGCACAATGCAATGCAAGATGAGAACATAATTTTATTTTGTTTTTGATTTTCACGATTGCAAATAAATTTCTAAAAGCCTCAAAGATTGAAGTTTGCAAATCAATCTAAATATAATATGTTATACCTTTAACCCATCAACGTCCACATTTGAGAAGAGAAACAGGGTAGGGAGCTGCATCAGCCTAAGCACATATTTTCGTCCTATAGAACAGAAAACATAAAATATATCTAAGATTAAGCCGTGAACCAAACATTCGTTTAGTACGTTACCTTAAAAAGGGGTCACTTTGATAGTTTTTGGGAGTATATTCTAAATATTTTTCACAACAATTATTTTTTTTAAATATATTTGTTAAACAAGTACTGAGGATCCTGAGTAAATTAGTTAGTAATATGTTTAACGGAAATTATTGGATTTGCACTATTTTTAGGGTCTTTTGACCGAACATTAGTTTTTTTTTTGTGTTGAATGTTGAATGTAGAAAAATATGCGTAAATCTCAAACAATTAATTTCAAGATATATGATACTATGAATGTCTATATAATCAGAAACATCATTAGCAATAATAAGACAACATTGAATTTGTAACGGTTGTATCGAAAAAAAAAAAACATTTAATAAGCGATTGTTTAAGTGCCTTTGTTGTTTGTTCAGATTGTTTGTTCAGATATTTGGAACTATTTACTATATCAAAGATAATACCCTAAGCTGCAAAATGGAACCAATGCTTCCAATTCGGAAATAGTGCAGAGAGTAAATTTAATAATTATATTCTACTATCCCCGTTTAGGGTACCTTATTTAGGTCAAAATTTACAAAGTCTGTAAGAAGCATTTTTTCTCTTGGAATTCTTTTCAAAATTATAATTATATATCAATTATACACCTTGGAATCCTTCATATCATTCTCCTGAAGTTCTCCTTTCAAAACCAATGGAATTCTTTTCAGAAAAACCTTTGGAAGTCTTCTCGGCATTCCTTAAGAATACTATCCAGCATTTCGTATGAGTTCTCTTCAAAGGAATTATCTCAAATCTCATAGAAATTCAAATGATCGTTATCCGTAAGGAATCAATGAAATCGTCAAATTTAATTTTCTATCATTAAATGGGGTTAACAAGTTCGGAATAAATTTTCTCATTTTTTAATATTCCACAGATTTTTAAACTTTTACCGATTTTCGCAATTCAACAACCCAGTAAAACCTTACTGACTGCATTAGTGTGTAGGATATCGCACCCATCAACACACTTGGGCCGGGGACTTCCGTGACCAGAGATTTGTATGCTTCGGTTGGGATTGAACCCAGACCCATTGGGGTGAGAAAGCAGTCACGCCAGTGGCGCCGGCTACAAAAAAAACTCTGTAATTACTAAAACGCTGTAACTAAGGGGACATCCCTCTGGAGACCCTACCCTTTTCCACTCAGCAAGTAGGAGTGCTCCCTTTCGGAAATGAACCAGCTTACGGCTGAAAACTTCTCTAATAATCTTCATTTTTTTTTCTAAATATTGGAGCGTTTTTGTTAGTCTTAAACATATTTTCAAATCTGGATCTCATTTTTTTATCAAACTCACAATTTCTAAAAGGATTTCTAAGCACAATCTCTCGCTTCAAAATTCGATCTAATTGCTCATTCAGCCCAATAACGTTCGGCTTTGCGCCCTTCGAATGTTTTTCTTGATAATATAACTCATAAAAATTCTGCAGAATTTCAGACTTTGGAAAATTTTCGAGATCTGGAACTTATAAACATTTTTCAAATTCTGCCCTTATTAAATTTATTTTGCTAGCTAGATTCACTTTCCACTACCCTGTTCTGACTAAGCTCATGCATTAAATGTAAATATTTTTGAATTTGACCCTTTGGCTGATTTTGTCACCAAATTAACAGCACTTCGGTGCTGTATGCTTTTCATACCGATGCTAATGAGCGGTAAGTGCGATCATGCATGAACTGACATTACGCTGCTTTTACTGCATTTGTTTATTTATGTGGTCATAAAAATTACATGAAATTTTCGACATGATTGTAGTGCATCCACTTTGATGTGATATCAAAATTATTTTTTTGCTGTGTACAATCGTTTCTGTACAAAAATAGATAAGCAATTATAACGGAATTTAAAGGAAATAAACCAACCCACTCTAAGCTCTACTATTCTTTCATAATCCCGCGTAACTCACGGTCCCGAATTATGTGGTGTAAGTGGGATTTCTGATTATTATATTTAAAAACCTCGCAATGGCCCAGTTTTTCATCAGAAATAGATTTATTGAGTTATTCTGATCGTCTTAGAAAAATTGGATTTGTTGTGTTATTTCTATGTAGAAAAGAAATATGGAAGACTAAATTGGAATTCAAAACAGTGTTCACTCGGCTGTTGACAGAAGCAGGCCACTTTCGATGTGTGTCACACGATTGTCTGTTTACTCGGCAGCAACCATTGTGTGATCCTTCTCATTGTTCTCCATCAGCACTTCTTTCGGTCGATGCGTCGTCGACTTTGGAAAGCAACCGTTTAGTGATGAGTGTGTGAGTGCAGACCACGTTTTGCGTCCGTTGCTGAAATGGAAGCACTCTGCACCCCGTTGGTGATACTGCTCTACAATGAAACCACTGAAGCGGCTCCCGTTCTGATGGAGGAAACATTTTGGATAGCGGAAGATAAAGTGTTTATTGTGTTGTACCTTTTGAATATAGTTTAATATGTGTTGCATAATGAACAAGAATCATCGGCTCTGTAAAGATAACTCGATTGAGCCTTATCAAATAAATTAATTAACAAAAAAACAAAAAATGGAATTCAAGATTCCATAATAAGACTTTGTAATATATAGTTAAAATCGCTAAATTTTCGCTTAAATTTCTGTCAAAATGTTATGCATTAGATGGAATTCAATACAAACTTTCAAATTATGGTGGAAATCAGATAAAATTATTACGATTTCTGCCACACAAGCCAATGATCCCACTTCCACCAGTGTACGTACCGCCCTTTTAAAAATCATCCTTTTCTATCGTTTTACCGCTTTATGGGCTGCACAGATGTAAACCCCGCTTTACCGCTTGTAAACATTCAAGTGAGGACTTCCCATCTAGCTTCTACACTGTCCGTAGATTCCGTGCCAGCATCATATTTGACGCGTTTCCAATGATGACGCACTCGTCCTTTTTAAACGCATCTAGATTTTAACAAGATATTTTTAAAAACTTTGGTACACCATCATCCCTAGAGTAATGGAACTCATAGTTTCAGAAGTAACATTTCAAAAATAATGATAATAAGGGCATCGATTTAGGAACCGCATCGAATTTATCATAATTGTAGCCACTTAAAACTCTCACTCAACTGAATTGCGAAAACAGTAATACGTATTTTGCTATACCTAATATGGCCGGTCACAACTTCTGAAACCACCCCCCCTGCTACGTCATTTACGTAGTTCGAGAAAATTTACATCTAAAAAAATGTTCTATACCAGACTGGAAATCGCCTAAACTTATCAGGCTATGTCTGAGGCCCCCATTTAACGGACTGCTCACATTTAATCTCTTCAGGCACCCAACATTTCCAAACATTTTGATCCAATCATCAGTGGTTTTCTTCTTACTAAGAAGGGAGCAATGAAACTCCCTCCAGTCACAATTGACGCAACCTTCCGCATCTCCTAACGAGAAGCATTGCCAATTTCAACCAATCATCCCGATCAAGAACGTGTCTTCCAGTGCCGATCGAACTGGTGCCTCCCGTGGCTCGCGAATCACCTAGCGCTAGTCTAATTGGACAGAGAGGAATACTGTTAATCCCGTGCCAGTGTACGTTCCGTTGATCGTCTCGAATGCGATAGACACGGTACGAGTACCCGAGTGGTCAACCCGCAATGGTCAGAAAAACGATCGAAGCCGAATCGATAAGAGGTTTAATGGCAACTCCGCACAGCGCATCGTTTCCGCCGCGCGCGCAGGGGTGATGATGATTGATAAACTACTCACGCGTAAAATGGACAAACTCAAAGGGACCCCTTTGCACTGTGCAACTGACCCATGTTAAAAGAGTCCCGTAAATCTTTGCTCGTAAATATCATAGCTGAGGTCTCACAGCCACAACGACACATATGAAACCGGCTTGCTGCATTGCATTGACATTACTTGTTCGCCCGTACCTATGCGATTCCCAGTTTCGCGTGAATGCTCCTTTATGGGATGCTGGGTCTGAAGTATGTATATTCGTTCTCATAGCTGATAATTAATTCCGCATCTCTCCCTCCATGTCCTCCGCAGAACGGCGCTGGGCTACATGGGCCCAACTGTTTCTCCCAAGCGGCAAAAACATGACAAATTGCTTCCCGAGTGTTTCCTTTAGCGACACACTGAAACATGCGAGAACTTCTGGCTCGCTCCCGGGTTGTAAATGTGCTCATTACTGCGCCCTGGCTGTTGGATATACGAGTTGGAGAATGAGGTATGGACATAAAAGTAAATTATCTGTGGTTAGTTTAAAATTCATAGAGAAATCAACCAACCAAAACATTTTTATAGACTGTGTATACGTATCAATAAAAAAAAATGGGAAATGAAGATTTACTACTCAATTCAGGTTGACAGTAAAAGGACAAGCTCACGATAATTTTCGGAGATTTGAATAATTCTCTATGTCTTTTTAGTGATGTGAACGATAACGAATGAATACGTTATTTGTGTGCTTTCGCCATGAATCTTAAAACCTTAATAGGGACTTCGTGGTCGTTCGATTTCCACTCCAGCCGGTGGAACTTTTCGTAAAAAGGATATTTCCCTACTGGTCTACTGGGGGTGTTATGTGGTTTCCGTTATCTATATAGTTTTGAGTTTTCAGTCTGTATAGCCTCCAGTTTAAGACGGTGTTAAATGAATTTTTTAAATAAAAATATTATTATTTATATTTGGTTTAGATTTCTTCCTCCCGTAAACGAACAAGAGCTTTTTTAACAAACAAAAAACAGCTCTAGCGTGTTACACGGGGCACATGAAACAATTTTTCTAAGCAACAGTCTCATGTTCGTACCCATCGAATAGTGTACTTTGAACACCTTCTTTCAAGTCGCTTTGTAGTGCACGAACATAGATGAGCTACCGAGATGCTAGTTCACCCGAAACCGCAGACCTTCATGTCCCTTCTCTAACAAGATACGATCAGTCAAAGGTATTAACATTTCAATTCTCCTGTTTTCTCCTCTAGGCCTGTCGCTGCACTAGTGGGGGACCGATCGAAATGCTAATTTATGCATGTTCTACAACGGGTTAACACAGTTTTGCACTTCTGAATAGTCGTGCTATGGATCACGGTGCACGGTGGCTAAAATGGGAAACAGTTGCAGATCGGGATTTATGGGGCAGTTTGCCAGAGAGATGCTAAAATGCATTATTTACGGCGTGAGCTGACGAGCCCAAAGGGATGCACGGTTGATCGTCATTTGTTTCCGGGAAATGGGCCAAACAGTTTAAGCAAATTGATTTTTTTGTTTAGTTTTGCCAAGCACATGTATTTAATATGCCAATCTTTAACGATCACCTACTTCCTTGCTTCTAACAGATAGGGCACCAGAGAAAAATTTAAAACTACCATCATTCTTCATTCAAATGAACAGAGCATTTCTGGCAAAGATTAGATCAAATCCCATTATTACGAGCACCATTTTTCACTTTTACTTTTATTGACTCTCACCCTGATGGCATCTGATATCAAGCAGATTTCCCATCATCAAACCTCATGCCTACACACCGGTGAAGGAACTCAACAAGAGGAAGAAAATGTGGTCTAGCTTTTCGACACCCGGCCAAATTACAGTGCAACTTTAACCGCCTGTCGAAGGGAAAGAAAGAAAAATCTTTCTTTCCCTCCATAGATAAGCCTCCAGCTGGAAGCACCTTTCCAGCTTGGAGATGGGTGGCATAACAGAAACAGCCAAATACAAAAGCTACAGATGGAGGCAAAACAGCGAAATGAAAATGTTTTGGCGCTCGCCAAAGAAAATCTGATTAAGGTTATACAGATTCACGTGCTACATTTCAAATTACCTCTGCGCTTTGTAGGGTACGAAGGTGTAGTTCTGCTTTGCTTTTCTCTATGCTCATTCAAGTCTGGTGCAGTAGTTGCTTTTGAAAAACGTGAGCAAAACCACAATGTGCAGCTGCAAGGGATTTTTTTCGGATTATTATTCCAAGTACAGTGTATGTGTTAATGGGGATCTAATATGACCCTCAAGGCTAAGGGGAAAGTGATGATGGAAAAGCTCCTTTATAAATTAGATAGGGAAAGTGATGGATGAGTGGGTCACGATTTTCTGTAAATCCAATGCTTCCACAGTTACATTGAAAATGAAGTTTGACAAGTGAGAACTTCTTGGCAAATACTGCTTCAAAAAGAAATTTACAATTTAGATCTGTCGGAAGCCAATAAAAATGGGCAAAATTTGCGCCGAACAATTACAGGCCACGCGCTATAATTACAACCTTCAGAGTTCTACGATTGATCTTTTCGCTGCCATATCTCCGGAACCGGTTTACCGATTCCAAAACCGTTCAATAGCGTTCAATGGGACCCCAAGACCTATCATTTGGCGCCGAGTTTGTCCAAATCGGTTGAGCGGTTGCTGAGAAACGTGAGCGCATTCATTTCATTAAATACACACACACATACACACATACACACATACACACGTACACACACACAGACAGACATGTTCCGATCTCGTCGAGCTGAGTCGAATTGTATATGATGGTTTGATACGTTTTCCGTTAAATCCAGCGTGAAGGTCCATATTCACCGGATCTTATTCCGGCCATATCTCCGGAACCGGTTCACCGATTCCAAAACCGTTCAATAGCGTTCAATGGGACCCCAAGACCTATCATTTGGCGCCGAGTTTGTCCAAATCGGTTGAGCGGTTGCTGAGAAACGTGAGCGCATTCATTTCATTAAATACACACACACATACACACATACACACATACACACGTACACACACACATACAGACATGTTCCGATCTCGTCGAGCTGAGTCGAATGGTATATGACACTCGGCCCTCCGGGCCTCGGATCGATAGTCGGTTTTTCAAGTGATATCTATACCCTTCTTTGTAAGAAGGGTAAAAACATGAATGTATCCACCTATGCTGTGATCTGGTGAGGTAGCGGCGCCGGTGGTGTAGTGGTAAGCGTTTTTGCCTCTCATCCCAGCAGGCTTGGGTTCAATCCCAGTCGGCGCCGCTGGGATTTTCGGAGGCATAACATCTCTGATCACGCCTTCGGAAGGGAAGTAAAGCCGTTGGTCCCCGGTCTATGAGTTGATGGGTCGATATGTAGGGTCCAGGTGTAGGAGCTGCCTCCCTGGCGTCGGTAACATTGGTACTCAGTACGGAAAACAAGATCGACGGAAAACAAATCAAGAAAAAAAAATCCACCGAAGGACCTTGAAAGAAGATTCAGAAAATGTTCACATGAAATTTATGTTGATATAATTGATGGTTAATATTTTCGAAGCCTGAGAATTTAAAAAAAACATAAAGATGAACATTACAAAGCTTACAAGATTTCGCAAAAATATTACGAATTTAAGAAAATATTGAAAATATGAAACCCAGATAAAATTTAAAATATACCAGACAACATTTCAGAACTATACTAAGGGGCTGTTCATAAACTACGTAGACAGATTTTTGGGATTTTTGACGCCCCTCCTCCTCCTGCGTAGACAATTGTCCATACAAAAAATTTCAAATTTGTATGGGCCTTGGATAATTAAAACAGCAAAAAGGTTATCTTCCATTTAATTCCACTTAATTAATTTTGGTATCCATGACAGATACGTATTTCGACTACAATGTGCAGTCTTCATCAGTGTCTTATCTTATCAAAATCTAACCCCCTTAAGTACTCATCCTCTAGGTAAAAAAGTCAAGATCATAGGTATAAAAATGAAACTACAATGTGTTGAATCGGAACCTACCTAACTAATAAAAACCAAAGATTTAAGTAAGCTAAAGGAGAAAAATCTATACAACTCTCTAATAAGGAAAATCCCCAAAGGCTTGGTAGCCATCATAATGAAGTAATGAAATTGGGTTGTTAGCGGAATGTTAAATAAAACAGCAAAAAGGTTATCTTCCATTTAATTCCACTTAATTAATTTTGGTATCCATGACAGATACGTATTTCGACTACAATGTGCAGTCTTCATCAGTGTCATTCCCACTAAAGAACTTATCAAAATCTAACCCCCTTAAGTACTCATCCCCTAAGTAAAAAAGTCAAGATCATAGGTATAAAAATGAAACTACAATGTGTACCTACCTAACTAATAAAAACCAAAGATTTAAGTAAGCTAAAGGAGAAAAATCTATACAACTCTCTAATAAGGAAAATCCCCAAAGGCTTGGTAGCCATCATAATGAAGTAATGAAATTGCCCAAGCCTTTGGGGATTTTCCTTATTAGAGAGTTATATAGATTTTTCTCCTTTAGCTTACTTAAATCTTTGGTTTTATTAGTTAGGTAGGTTCCGATTCAACACATTGTAGTTTCATTTTTATACCTATGATCTTGACCTTTTTTACCTAGGGGATGAGTACTTAAGGGGGTTAGATTTTGATAAGTTCTTTAGTGGGAATGACACTGATGAAGACTGCACATTGTAGTCGAAATACGTATCTGTCACCTATGGATACCAAAATTAAATGGAAGATAACCTTTTTGCTGTTTTATTTAACATTCCGCTAACAACCCAATTTAATTACTTCATTATGATGGCTACCAAGCCTTTGGGGATTTTCCTTATTAGAGAGTTGTATAGATTTTTCTCCTTTAGCTTACTTAAATCTTTGGTTTTTATTAGTTAGGTAGGTTCCGATTCAACACATTGTAGTTTCATTTTTATACCTATGATCTTGACTTTTTTACCTAGAGGATGAGTACTTAAGGGGGTTAGATTTTGATAAGTTCTTTAGTGGGAATGACACTGATGAAGACTGCACATTGTAGTCGAAATACGTATCTGTCATGGATACCAAAATTAATTAAGTGGAATTAAATGGAAGATAACCTTTTTGCTGTTTTATTTAACATTCCGCTAACAACCCAATTTCATTACTTCACTTGGATAATTGTCAATAGGGGGGTCCCCCCTAAACTGTCTACGTAGTTTATGAACAGCCCCTAAGTGTTCATGACCACAAAGCTTGATTATTTTTTAAATGTACTTATTAAAGTTTCAGGACTAAAAAAATGTGATTCCGGACTGGATTTCAGTACTTTAAAAAAAATGCAAGATGCTGGAAAAATACATTTTTGGAAGCTTTATTTTTTTAATATGCACATAACAATCAAGATACTTAAAAAAAATTCAATATTTTGTAAGAACCAAATTTACCAATCGAATTATCAAAGTTAAAAAATTCATTACGATGCAAAGATTTCTTCTCGAAAACAATTGCAAAGAAATCAAATATATTCAGTAAAATGTGCTCATAAATAAGAAGTAAACTTTTAAATTACATTGGATTTGTATTAAAATGAGTAAGCGCAAATGGAGTTAACATAAAATGTAATTTCATGCATCCTCTGTACGGCTTTCTTACAAGAAATGTAATAGCAGTTCTTAAAACGGACTGTAGCGTACAAGCAAGTTTATCCAGAATGAATATTTTCGCATAAAATCATCATAAGATGATATTCTAGCCCCAGTGCATTTAGGGGGAAACTAACTTTGTCCCAAAAGCAAGCTAACATATATTTTTAAAAATTATTTAAATTACCTCCGACCTTTAAAAATCTAGTCATTCGGTGACTCTTAACAAATCCAGCACATCTTATTTCATTATTATATTCACTTTAGCATTCTTGGGTCATTCGAAACTAGTCCGCGGATGAGATTTGTACCCGTGACTTGAGAGGTATATGGATGTTAACCACTACACTGGGCCCCCTCTTTTACATCTTTACTTACACGTTTGTAATAGAATCTTATATTTCCTGGTTGGGTGTAGACTTACATCTTAATTGGTACCGCGCTGGAAGTCAAGTTTATGCAGAAATGCTTTGTGGTCAAGCCAAAAAGAAAAGTTATTTTTGAAAACTCTGATGCCGGTTCCATTACTTTTGTCTTTTTAATCATGCTCAAAATGTAAATGAAATTAAATGATTTCTTCACCAACCTGTCAATAATAATCTGGAGTCTGAATTAAGTTCCCGAGCCAAACTACCTTTTTTGTAGTAGAAAATATATCGATTTATAGGTTGCAATATACTATCGCGTTGTGGATAGTTGATTGTGAAGTTTAAACCATATTGGATTGCTTTTAAAGTAGTTGGAAAGGAATTATGTCATTACAAACCTCAAATCGGTCACGGTAATCAATAATCTTTTAAGCCAAACATACTGCAACTATTGGTAGACAACAAATTTAAAACGCTCGGCATATCAATGCCTAATCAATGATTAATGATGTGTCTTCATTTGTATAGTAATTGACATAGATCTGTAACTTTCTCGCTTACACGAACATCATTAATCAACTTGTCTAATAATATGGATCACTGTTACCTTAACTAATCTGAATAATGCCATTAGATTAAAGTTTCCTTTCGATGTTTCCCATTGAAATATCAATAAAGCTACATTAAAGCAACATTTTCTGAAAAGACTTCAACCTACAAGACTGTACAAGCAAAAGAGAGTAAAATGATTATCCTAACCACATGTTTCGAATTGAGAACGAGAGAATGAGAACAACTGATTATGACGCTGGCAAGTGAACCCTCCGTCGATCGTACTGATTGAGGCAATTTCTACCCGACTTTTATCTTTCCACCTGCTACAATCATCTAGGGCTACACCAGACACGAGACAGCACAAAGCCATAGATCGTTGATCTTTGCAACTTAACAACCGATTACTGGACGGGAATTCCATTGCATTCTCTACATTTGAAATGATTGGATTTGTTCATTGAATATTGAAGATATTTTCAAGCACTTATAGAAAATTTGGAGAACTATGAACTTACTTCAGAAATAATCAAGTACAAATAAACACCCTTGAATGGTCAGACACAAAATGACCTGCACCGTTTTCGATAGACGCGGTCTATATTTTATCCACGGCCAATAAACTCGGTCAATGTCTGTAAATGCGTATAGCTTCCCGGAGCATAGCACTAAATTTCATCTGAGCGAATAGTACAATAAACAAAATCAATCAAATTAACCAAAACAATGCATAGCTAATTACTTTCTGTACACTTTTCCCTTTAAATAGTAATTTGCTTTCGATTTACGCGAGCACAGGTGCACAATATTAGCACTAAACCTCATTGAGAAAGCCTACTCTATTTACTCGGTATTTTTTGCCTTTTGTTCGTATCTGTACTTTAACGAAAATGTCGCGAGAGCGAGTCTAACCAGCTCGTTTAAATAGTATGGAACGACACTGTCCAAAACGATGCTGCCGAGGAGAAAACGTTCAAAATTTCCCATCCCATACAGCGTTGGGGATCTTTTGCATAAAGAGACCGGTCGGTGGTGTCAAGGTGCGAACAAAAGGTTGGTTCCGCCCACCCCGAATGCGACCGTAATGTATGCATCAAACTCACGTGGAGACTCCTTCCATTACTTAAACTCACGACGAAATTTCTAACGAGAGTCTACCGGCTCAAGCAACAAGAGAGCCTGCCGACAAGCTACCACTAGCGGTAACATTTTCCGTTTCTCTTCTTTGGTTTCTCGATGGTCCGGAACTCTACCGCCGTCGGTATCAAGACAAAAGCAAAGGCCAGCAATAAATCATACTGTAATAAAAACGAATTCAATCATCTCACCTTAAGCTTCATTCCTTGGCGCTGGTCCTGACCGCCTCACAATGGGTGAAATCTAACGAAAAATGTGCACCATGTGAGTTGAAAACTATCTTTTTTATGATCAATCACGTCATATTTTCTAATATTCAGTCGATAGCTTTAGATTTTCCGGAACACATCTTTGCAGAAAATTAATTCTAGAAATGAACACTCGAATGAAGGGTTTCAATCTTATTCCACTTAAGGATCGTACAAACCTATAGCAAAAAGCACTGCGCGTCGCTGGGAACACAAAATTGACCGATTTTACAAACCCCTTAACCCACATTTCAACAGCCACATTTTGCAGCATCTCCTCTCCACCAAAATCAACAGTTTGGTTTTAAAATATTCATTACTTTAGGCAGCTTTGATATCGCACTTTTTGCTGCAGTAGTATGCCAACTATGCTTCTATTGACGCCAAAGCTGAAGGTTGATCTTTAAGGTCACCACTCGTAATAGGAAAAGAAACAATGAAAGTGTTAAGCCCCAAAAAGCAAAGACGTTATTTATCATATTTAAGTTGAAAACAAGTGGCTTTCGGACAGCTCTAGACAATGATGAAAGTTTGAATGACAATGAGCGCGTGCGGATTGTGTTAACTTTGTTCAAAAGTTACAAAAAATTTTATTGCTTCTAATTTTGAATTATTATATCAGCGCATATATTTTTGTTTTGCTTGCATTGTTTAAATTATTGCGCGAGCTGAATATCGTTTCGTGTGTAAATAAATCAACCCATAGTTCGTTAGTGAAAGCCCCCAATCTTTGAACAAATATTGAACAAAAAATAGCGGAGGATTGAAAAATACTTTTAAGGCACGAGTTAAATTACGCTTTCATCCATAATTTAGTGTTACCATAATTAAAAGCGTAAACAATGTGAAATCAAATATTTTTCAATCAATTTGTATTATATAAATTTATGTGTTATTTATAAAAATTACATAAAGCTTTCTGTTTTGATTTGTCGATTGTAAAGTATGAAAGTTATCATTTGTAGAATCAATGTAGTAAAACAAACCTTAGCACGTCGTGTTTGAAGCCCCATAGCTTTCCAAGTGACCCATGAGGACCTGTTGCAGATGGTTGCGGAGGGTTCGTTCTTCGCTGACCTGAGTCTTTACTTGGGCCATATCCTGTTGCAGCTGGCGAACACTGATGAATAATTGGCGCAACGTTGGGGTCATGTCATCGTACTCCAAACCTACATAGATACCAGAGCAAAGGAAAAAGACAAATTGCATAAATCAACAGTCGAAAACGGAAACCTGAACCAGAGTAGCATTAGCATTGAGATAAATGTACAGCATACAAGGTGTTGCTCAGCTTCGCATTGCGTATACAGTTTAATTGTGTTTCCTTCAAGCTAACGGAAATTGTATTTCTCTTGGTTTGTTGAACTGAGATATGAAACGGAAACCAGTCTTGGTTTGCTTAAAATACCATCGGAATGTACTTTTATCTTCCGATTCTATTCAATTCCTTCACGCGGACTACAAGCGACTTAACACTTTGCTCTGGATGTGCCTCTCGAAAAGAAGGCGGAATAAATCAACAATGGAGTCTTCTCACGTTTATCGGATTTGTAAATTTTTGAGTGTCTTGCAGATGTGCACTGTGCTGTTTGAAGGTGGATTCCAGTAAGTAGGAATTTTAGCATAATTAACAGTTCATATTGAGTGATAAAGCAGAGAAAATTGATGGTCCTATGAATGTATACGGCAAAAAATTGTACACATATAAACAGTTGTATTTTTTGTTTTGTTCAATACGATACCAAATAATTTGAAATTTTCTGAGAATGTCCTTAAGAGAGTAGCGGAAAGTAGTCAAAAGTGAGACAGGTTTTGTTCAACAATTATTCAATGTTTTTTCGATAAAAGCTACGCATAAACCCTTGTCTGCAATCGAATGGTATATGTTTCTAGAAAGCTTAAAAAAAGGCGGTTTGGTTGTAATCTAATTTAGTTATAACCAGAAATGTAAAAATCTTGAACGTTGAGACACATGTTTTAATATGGTTCAAATCATAAAATTATTGTGCGACTACACCTTAAATGATATTTGGAATGTCTTGTGGTATATCGGGTATAGGAACGATCATAAATTACGTCACGCTTTTAGGAGGGGGGGTCTTGAAAACCGCGACGATCCATACAAAAATGTTTAAGGTCCACACAAAAAACGAGATAAAGGGGGAGGGATCATATAAAGAATAACTTTTACCCTTCTTCACAGGTATGTTTTGAAGATTGAATATGCATTTTGTTGATGAAATTGACTTGAAATTGATTGCAATAAAATTTAGTCTGACCGCACGTAAAATGATTTTTGCTAAATTGTACAATAGAAATAATATATTGTTCTCAAAATACATCACGTGATGCAGCTTGTCTAACATCACTTTCTAGGAAAATATCACGAATTTTGAACACTTTTATGATCAAGATATTCCTCCCGCTGACTCACTGTTCCTCTTGTCTCAGTGTTGACTACTTTCCCCTACTAAATTATGTCAAGGTTCAACGGCGAGCTATAACACGGATTAAAATAAAAATATAGTAGTTAACAGATCATGTTTGTGCAGTTGCGAAAAAGAACATTTTGCTATTTTTACTTATTCGTGTGTCATTTCTGAGTTCCGTGAAGTGCCATAATTCTGCGCAGCACCTAATTCCGCGCATTTTGGCAAAAATTTGCAGTATAGGGTTAAGATCTAATATCCGTCATACTAGTATAACCCACATCTTACCCCTTACTTAAGATCGGGTTTGAAAAAAATAATTGAATGGTTATATGAAGACGAGTTCTAAATCTATGTACCTTTCTTTTTGATTCGAAAAAGAGTCACAAATAGTTGAGATATTGTTAAAAATATAACACTGCTCGTTGATTGCAATTTCGATTATACGAGTTTCAATTCCTTCCAAACACATAGAAACGTCACTGGATTTATTCGGCAAAAATTTATTCGGAAGGAGCGCTTCTTTGGTTTTCGAGAATAATAAATGTAAATATTCATATTATGCGTTCTTATAGACTTTGTTTTGTAGCTTTTGAACTACACTAACCTACCGAACGTATGATTGACTCGTTCACATCCTTGATGTTTCTGTTCCATATAACAAAAATAGACGCTTATGCCAAAGTAGTGCTCTTCTCTATTGCGATTTCATCTAAATTTATATTTGCCACTACACAAATTGATAATACCTACCTACCGTTCAATTCAATTCATATTATACACAATTTATTTATTATTTAGGAAATTTTCAAAACTGCGGAGAATTGTAATTTAATAATATTATACCCCGTGGTATGTCTTAATAACCGTTAATTTAAAATTTGAAACTGCGCCAATTTTGAATATTTTGACCTCTCGGCTATAACTCGGTGTAAAGTACGCTCCAGATTATTTGGCAACATCGTTGGAAAATTACAGCAATTTTGGTTTTTATTGTAGTGCATTACCTTTATTCCGCGATTTTGCACTCTAAATATTAGCAGATGTCCAGATGGTGATGAAGATGATGATGATGATGATGGTCCCACCCCTACAAAGGTTTGAGCTGGACGTATGACATCTTAACCAGATTAGCAAACAAATAGGAACTCGGCAAAATTCATCAACATTTTGCTGGTTTCTAGCAATAAAAAATTTGTATACATAGCCATTTTTGTCAAAACTAAGTTTTTCAGCTAATTACCCATCTTTTCATAATACTGGATGAACTCAAAAACCTAGTTCTGAAAAAATTGGAACGACAGTCAAATTGGATGTCCCAGCACACAAGAAGCAATGGTACGAAGCAAACTTGAAACGCGATTTTCTCGGCTTGCTGATTTTCGATATGGGACGGTAGAGCGGCAGTATGGAAGGTTGTCAATCTCTCAAAAACTGTACACGTAATTTTTGGTCAGTTCCTTTAGTTTTAGGCGATTACTGTTTTCATAAAAAAGAGTCCATTTATTTCAGCCAAGATTATTTTTTTTCCCTTCATTTAACGTCGGTCTCTGTTCCGCAATCTAGTGCCAATCACCGACGGACATCGATTGCCATCCATTGACGGCAATCGAATGTGCAGGAAGGCAGCTTCCACACCTGCGTAGGATATCGCACCCATTCAATTCAACACACATGGGCCGGGACCAACGGCTTTACTTCCCTTCCGAAGGAAGACGTGACCAGAGATTTGTATGCCTCAGAAAAAATCCACCGACCTCGGCTGGGATTGAACCCAGACCCATCGGGGTGTTAGAAAGCAGTCACGCTTACCACTACACCACCGGCGCCGGCTCAGCCAAGCTTATGACATGAGTGAAATTAGGATGGTTTCTGTGATTAGCTAGTTCTAAGTATTTTTGTTTAAGTTGAGAGAAAATGCTTCACTTGATTCACTAATACCAACGTGAAGCTTTAATGAGATAATTTATTAGCTAGATAAAGTTCTGAAGAGGATAAATTGAGTACGGCAGTGGGAAAATTGAACAGAAGTTGAAATTGAGCAAAGAGGCACAAATGCCACAATACTAATAAAACGCGTCCTTTACCTAACTTACACTTTGATGGGTGATGTGATTTTAGGTATTTATAGAACAATTTATTTGATGCAATGGCTCACGTTTTATACTGATTTTAATAATAAGTTACTGGCCCCTAAAAATCGGTTTCATTCAATTAACTTTTTTACATTGAGTACAAAGTTACAAAAACAATTATGGACGATTGTCGAAAACCCCTCAAAAGCTGTCTACGTAGTTTGTGAACAAAATGATCGAGTTCCAGCACAGGCTTGAATAACGATTGTCTTTTTAAAAAACATACACCCTTTTAAAAGTTAATTAAATCAGTAAAACAAAATAAACCATCGCAGTTGTTTCTGCATACATACATAAAAATCGGAACGGTGGAAGAATAAAGATAAAATTGTTTGCAAGCTTCTTCACAACATACACAGGAGACGATATACGTATGAAAATGGGAAATTGTTCATGTCATTTCACCGTTCCGATCAAGCTATGCCGTTAATATTTGTAGCAACAAAGCTTGCAACCAATTATCTATTTGCTATTTAATAAGATTGCAGAGACACTTTATCGTTGTAGTCGTCGCAAGCTTTTTGTCTTTTGCGTACCGCAGAGAGCAACGTTTGATTCCCTGAATGACATGCGATATCGATTCAAGCTAATTTTCATTAACAAGTATAAGGCTACGAACGGTTCAGGTCTTCAGAGCTAAATTTGCAAACACCGTCGTGGTGGAGATCTATGCTTTGGACTCTTTGATATTTAATAGATTAAGTAAAGTAGATTAAAGCAATAATTGATTGTTTATCAACACTGCAGGTTGTGCAATAGAATGTGTATTAGAATAAGCATAGTTAATTGATTACCTCCTTGAATTAAGCAGAAGAGGTAAACAAACGAGTACTAAAAAAATGTGTATTATATAACAATATTTTTAAATATGTAAAGAATAACAAAATTTAAAAAAAAAATCGCAAAAACTTTCAGAATTCTGGAACCTCTTTTTCAGAATTATTTGAAAACAATTCGTAACAGTTAAATCTTAGAAACACAGAAGGTCTACATAATTTTATTTTTATTTCAATTCTTTTACATTTAACCCTATACAAACTCAACTAATATTGGAGAACGCGGAAACGTTTCCATGCCTTTCAGTCGTATTAATACCTATATTTATATAAAAAGATATCAAGCGTTTGTCTGGGAGTTAATATAAAAACAAATGATTTTACTCAACGATTCCAATACTTTATTTTCAATATGAAGGATAATAAATACAAAGTAGTTTCAATTTTCTCGAGGCCAATTTCAGTACAAAAAGTTTTAAGATTTATTATATAACAAGTTTACCAAACACATTGTAATAGTGTCGCAAAATGTACGCCAGGTCGAACTAGGAAGAAACTAAATTCTTCATTCCATCATTCAATGTTCGTTGTAATAAATTTTGATTATGGACAGTTTAAATTCTTCGTACATCGAAGGAACATTAGTTGAGTTTAACTCCGTTTCAATTATTGAAGAGGCTGATAAAAAGGTTTTTATCCTATTTCTACGTTTGATACATTCAATATTACATCAAATCTGTTCTGCAAGCTTGACAAGGAAAATAAAACCGTTAGTTCAACTAATATCACAAAATGTTTTCTCCGTTACCGTTACGATTGTTATTATCTCCGTATGTTATGTGTTACAAATTACGTCTATGTCTATTCTAAATTTTGATTATCAAAGTTGTCATTTGCTATATGCGTTTCTACAAAACGTGGTATTTAGTTTTGGACGATTCCAATCTTTTATGGCACAAAATGTCCACCACAATTCCGCACGAGTGTTAACGATTAGTACAGCTATGTTTATTTTTGGCGCAAAACTGAGACGTGTATACTTTTGCATGAATACGATTGTATGAATATATTGTGACTAGCTATGATGATTAGGAATCCGTAAACAAATGGCAAACAACAATAATCTCATGAGTATTGTCATATAAGTACATAGACGTTCAACCTTCTTTTCTTCCAGCTCTTTTTCTCTTGCCTCCAAATTCTTTGTATTGTTGTTGCTTAGCTTGAAACCATCCAACTAACATCCTGTTTTACAGTACGGATAAAAACCAAACTTACATGCAGTTTAAAACTCTAGAATTATCTACAACCTCTACTTTCTTTATCGGTTCTGCCAGTAGAACATTAGCAACTTGTTGCAGCACGATACGGAATTGCGTGACATGTCGTCTCTCAGTTGATCATCCTCGTCACCATTCAATTGTGGTGTAGAACGGCGCATTTGGGACATTTTACTATTTCGACCCAATCCCTGAGCTGTTTCGAATGATCGGTTCAGACGTCGATCGTAGAGTTGTTGTTGTATGATTGGTCCTTCCGGTGCCGGTGGCGGGGGACTTTCTCTCCTGGGGATAGGTTCCACTTCCCTGCTGGAAGATCGATGTCGAGTTATTTGATTTGCGTTCATCCAGACCGTCTGTTGTTTCGATACACGTGATAGTAGAGGTGTGTTTGTATTATTGTTCATGAATATATTATCATAGTTAGATCCCGATCGGCCAATTGGCGTGGTAAATGGTTTGAGCGTATTTCCAGCTGCTCCACCACTCCCGGTTACCCCGGTTACAGGCTTTTCTTCGGAATGTGACCGCCACTCGGTACTACCGTAGCCTCCAACAGAATATCGTCCCCGACAGTTGGATGAAGTGAGTGAGGATATTGAAGCGGAATAAAGGTTGAAATTATTCGGAGTAGCCTCGCGCCAAATGTGGGACGTATTGATACTGCTAGTTGAGGCAGTATTGTGACTTTTACTGCTCTTTATTCCTGCCGCTGGATTCACCAGATAAGATGATATTGACGAACACGTGAATGGTATTTGCGGATTTGAGGATGAGAAATGTCTGCTCGTTTTCAGCTTGCCACCTCGAATTGGCAAACAAGGCGTCCAGGGTTGCAGTGCTGTTCATGGGTTCGTTATACGGCAGATTGGAAATACAGTTCGGTAAGGAAAGAAAGCGGATGGCATTGAGAGAAAGAAAGGAAGAAAAGAAAGAAATAGATATTTTCACTGCGCACTAACACGCGTTTTCTGAGGGAATACCAGAGAGGTATTTTGTTGGTGATGATTTGTTCGTGGTGAGTAATGCTTTGTGGAGCGTGTCAGATGCAAAACAAAACATACTATTAACACAAGACCAGTTGGTAACATCACTTTTGGTAAATTCACTTTTCAACCATTGTTGCACTAAGTCATTTACATAGAAAGCGTTAGTCATTGGCGACTGTGTTAGTTACAAACAAAGCAACAAAAATTAATAAATTAAAAGAATGTCTAAGAATTATTTCGTTTTTCAGATATCTTGCAATACCGTTTACTCAAAAAAATTGTATTATCAACAAAACCAATTTTCTTTCTTTCCCTTATGGTAGCACAAATCTGTTGGTCCATATATTCGAAAATCAACTTTCGTTGTGGCTTCATGCGTATCAACTTTATCAAGAAATCCTAAGCGTGTTGCAATTTATACACTTCCCATAATCGCATATCCGTCGCATCTTTCCTTGATTTCCGATCCATATGAGACTGTTATGCGATTATGGGTACTACAAACCTGTCATACCCTTTATTGGATCCGAATATTTCAAAAGAGGAGCTCAACCCATGTACAATTTGTATTTTGCCAAAAACTTCATTTTCTTGGTCAAATGCAAAACAAATTTTAAAAATGTCTAAAATAATACATTTGCCTTAACATCACTTTAAAAGATGGTTTAAAAGAAAAACAAATAAAACAAACCTCTCAGTGGGTGGCACGTGTATTAGAGTTGTTGTCAGTAGGTGAGGATGATGGGAGGATTATGAAAACATGGAAACATTGGCAAAAACCAAAAATCGGAAACTTACCGGAGTGCATCGTATTACGTGCGTTGCTCTGATAGGCGGCGCAATACGCTTCGATGACACGCAGCACGAGAGCGTCCTCTTCGTATGTGGGTGGTGCTTTCGTGCTTTGCTGACTAAGCGACAAACTGTGATGAACACTTCCGGATCCGGTGAGACCACCGCCGCCGGTACCAATATTTCCACTTCCACCCCCGCCGTTCAATAGAGCCGGCCGTAAAGAGGGGGCAGGCCTGAGGTTGGTGATTTTCCAATTAGCTACGATGATACAGAATGGCGCGTATCACAAATAGTGGGAGATTTGGATGACATAATAAGCAACGAACCTTTTTCTTTGATACCCTTTAGGTTTGGCACCGGTTGCTGTTGGCTTTGATCGGAATTCCGGCTGGCAAAGTTCGCCAGAAGTTGCTTTTGGGACTGCTGATGCTGGACCTGATTGTAGCTCAGATGATGATTGAACGATTGGCTGCGTTTGTGTTGCGACATGTGCTGTGTGATGGAGCTGCCTCGTGATGGATGGCTGTTGCCGGATGTTGGTGGGGACATCTAAAATGTGTACGGTGAGAGAAAATACAACAGACAAATGGTGGTTAACAACATGATGGATATTCTGATGAAAGATGGTTGACAAAAAAAATCAAATCAGCTGCATTTAAGCGATGACGATGACTTTATTTAAGACAGTTCAGGGAAATTTTACGGATTAGATCATTAAGTAAGGAAATACATTTGTGCATGAGCGAATTCATTTTAGACGGACAGTGAAATAATGAGAAAAGGGAATGCTGTGTGGCTTTCAGGGAATGCTTTTGTTTTTATTTGTACAGTTTTATTAGTATATTGTTGGTTTTCGTGGATGTGACCGAAATGGGGCCCAGGCAGTGCAGTCTCGGAAATGCAGAAGATATAAAAATGATGAAAAAAGAAAATGAAACGCAACATGATACGATTTAGTTTATTCAAACAAAGCGACCACGCATTGTAAGCCACTCGCCAAGTAGTTTAATTGCTTCAAACAAATAAAAAAAAACTGAAAATAATTCTGTTATACGTTAATTAATCGCGACGCATTTCAGTCATTTGTGTTTTCTTTAAATTGTAGGACTGATAAAAGCACATATTTATACTTATAGATCTATTAAACCTATACAGCGAAAGCGTTGCAAGAAAAATAAGATTGCGCCCGACTATTCATAACTTCGGCGTATAATCATAGCAGTTTACTCAACTAAAATTTACGGCTTGATGCTGTTCAAAAACCCATCTTTACACGACACAGTCCTACAATTTGGAGATATTTTTGTATATGCCTTATGCACAGTCTGCAAAATTCGTTTCAACAAAAACCATTGAACCAATCGAGAAAAAGTAAAGCATTCTAAACGTTCTCAAATAAGGAAATTTAAAACCGTATTAAACGTATGGTGAACAAAACATCAAAAACCAATGCAACAACACTACAGAAACGTTAGATTCTTGCCTGAACCCCGAACGGCATCAACATGATCACGATCACGATTACAAGCAGCACCAGCTCTTTTGCTCTTTTTGCCTGCCGTGTCATCGTGGCCAACAATAAAGATGGGTAGCTTTTCCTTTTTCCACCAATGTGCATACAGTCCAGTCTTATAGATTGTTCCTTGTCGCGACTGATCACTATGTTTGCTCTGATCCCCTCTTTCGTCCGATTCAAAAGTTCTCCGATGTCCGTATAGATTTACTACTATTCGAGTTCGTCCGATGTACTGCTTTTTGGTAGATCCTTCATCGTCACTTGAATGGCGTTCCTCGCTTCGACTACGTACGAATGTCAGTGGATCCAGCTCGGAATCCTCGCTTCGAAGGGTGTTATTCCGATGGTGATCTTCATGAAATGGATGACTTTGATCAAACTGGCCACTGTCGATGTAGTTTAGCTCACTGTCACGAGGTAATGCGAAACGTCCGATATTGTGACTCGAACGCGAATGGCGCAAAGAATTGTCTCTATGGGCACTATTTTGGTTGCTACTCTTTTCAGTAGCCGTGGCCGCACCATTGTCCAGATGTTCTGAATCATAAAGAAGAAAATGGCCTGATAATTTAGGAGGATCAGGTGAGGATATCGTACAACTACCGGCCATACCTGAATCACTCGACCGCGGACTGTGACAACGTGATCCAGAGCTGGTACTACAAAAACGGCACTTTGAATGGTGTTCTCTTGGACGATGATTTTTGTAGTGTGTCGTTTGTTGAGTCGGTGTTTCATCTTCATCACCTTTCTTACTGCTACTGTTACTGATCTCACCCGATCGGTCAACGTTTCCCATATTTACATATTGATAACTGACACACCTCCTACCAGACTGACCAGATGATCGATCCTCACTATTGCCCTTTCTGAGATGAGCTTGATTTAGCAGAAGTTTTTTATCAGAATTTATTGAATGCTTACGGAATGGTGACATCTCACGGGATAAGCAGCCAATATCAGGATTATGGATCTGGAAGTCTTGTGGAGACGTAAGGACCTTGCATGATACCGCTGGCGAGGATCCAGATGACGAATTATGGAAATTGTATAGAAGTTCTGCAGAGACATTATCCGGTACGGAAATGGTTGCCTCAGAGGCGGGAATATCTAGCGAACTGGAATGTACACTGGTGCAATTAGCGGCAGGACTATCTACGGGTTTCTGCTTCTGTTGTTGCTGTTGTACTTCTTGTTGATCCTTCCACGAAGGTATATAAATCTCAGTTACCGAAGAACTAGCGAAACGATTTCCAACAAACAAAGTTGGCATGCTGTGCCTTTCCTCGATTATTGGTTTCTGTTGAAGCGAATGTTTGATCTTCATGGAATCATCTAAGTTCACTAAATCCTCACACGCCATACGGCCATGGCCTACTCTATGCTCAAAACTAGATACTTGAGACTGCTCCGAACACTGCTGCTTGATCTCCCCGAGATGCAATCTTGCCGTTGTAGTATGTACAGAGCCTGTGCCACCATTGCCATTACCCTCGCCACTTTCAAATGACTCGCAGTCATTCAGCATTAAACAGGGAATCGCTTTTGAACCAATGATATGTGAACCGTGACTCTCGATACTCTTTCTCTCCTCGCTCACCGATTGACCCTGAATGAAGAAAAACGACTCATCTGGTTCATCCGCTTCTCCCGCATGACCGATGTAGCTTTCATAAACCGTACTTTCTCTAGTAGTGCTATCGTTTTTCCGGCCTGTGAAAAACGTAATCATTTCATATGGATCCTCATCGCCATAGTCGACTGCATTTTGGCGTTCCAAATTATTTGATCTACCTGAACATGACGAAGTACACGAATCATCTCCAGACTCTTCGTCGGGAGTTGTGTCTTCTTCTTCTTCTTCTTCGTCATCTTCTTTTTTAACCTCCGCTTCCCGGTCTCTGCGGTACATTCGAATGGTAGTCCGATGCCTCCGGCGCATCACAACATCGCTGAAATCGATATCCTGTGTGATTTGGGGATAGAGCAATGCTTGCACAATATACCGCGACATGCCACCATTTTTGAACAGGTGTCGAAAGAAGGACGTTAGCGCGGTGTACGGTGCCGTAGGTGGATAAGAGCTAGGCGGAAAAGTCGGTTGATAGTTTTGACTGTATGCACATACGGACACGCGGGTGCAGTATCCACGTGTGTCGAGCGTTTCTTTACTCTGGGATGGGTTTTGTTCATTTTTCAATTGAGTGTAGTTTTGAAACATTGTTTTTTTTTTACATTTCAGCGAGGGAGAAAGAGATACAGAGAGAAACAAATAAAATAAAATGGAGACAGAGTAAAACGGTTTTTCTTTTTTCGGGAAAGTCAAGTAGCAATTGTTTGAAGATGGAAAAGCTAAACTGCTATCTACAAACAATCCCTACTCGACAAAAGCTAAACCAAGGACTCGTTACAAGTTTAGAAAGAAAAAAGGAACTAATACCATAACCACTGAGGAGGGCAGCAAGGGTAGGGGTCAAATTATACATTCATACTTACATGAGGTGGAGGCTGCGGAATGTTAACCGCGGAACTGCTCACAATTCTTTTCATATCCTTTCCCGGTTGACCATCAAGTCCTGCTAGCTTTGCACCGAGAAGATCGACCCATTTATTTGCCTCGTTCGGCCCTTGACAAACGGCTACAATTCTATCGATCAGTGATCCTGTTATTTCGAATGCATTTTTCAATTGCTCTGAATCTTCCAAACGATTCACACTGATGCCAGTTAACGGAAGTTTTCCCTCGTACTTGAAGGCACTCATTCTCTGACTTACGCTCAAAATGAGCAACGTTTGCGGAAAAAGCACAAAGTAACGGTCTTTGTGCTCGGGACCAACGGCAACGCTACCCATATGGATTATTTCACCCAAAGTAGTAAGTTCTTGACCTTGCCAACCCCGAATCGGTCCAGTTAGGATTTGTAATTCTAGTTCCTTTTGCCTGCGAGTAGCCGCACAAGATGAAGCAATATCCTTGTAAACCGCTATGCTACGTTGAGTGTCTCCTCGGTCCGGATGGCAACTTTCCATGTGTCTTTCAAGCTCTTGTAAAATGGCAGAATATTTATCCAACCGACGGAAGGGTTTGGACAGACCGGTGGTTAGGACCAACAGACCGGGTTTAGCCGCACCTTGCTTTTCCATAAACGCATTCAGTTCGTCGCTACGAAACAAAAGAGCGATAGATTATAACAGTTGTATAGCTTAATTCCTAGAAACAACTTACCGATACTTATCAACAATAACGATGGCACGAGGATGCGCCGAACAATAGCATTGGTGTATTATTTTCATGGTGGGAGCTTTCGTAAGGAACACTTTTCCGACACGATCGTTCGATTCTTCCAGATTCTGAAGAAACTCTTCGTGCATTTCAACAATCTCGACAAAGTTACACATTAACTGCGTGTATTCATCGGTATTCAAACTGTTTGGAATTATTGCATAGCAAGGTTTAATACAATCAGATGTCTTAAAATGAGAGAAAAAACTTACATTTGACTACTTTGCAACGGCTCTAAGAAATTTTCCACCATTCCCCGGAGCTCAGCGACATGTGCTCGTTCGCTTTCCAACAGATCGCGAAATACAACCGAACGAAAGGCTTGAATGTCTTCCGGAGGACGTATCGTTTCCGAAAGTGGCAGTGGACCTAATTAGCCGGAAAAGAAATGATGCATTTACCTCCTACTATCTACCAAATCGGAAAATTTTTATACGTACCCACATATTCCTTGACGTAATTGCTCGGAAACCAGCCCGTTTTGTCGCCAAGGGTACCTTCCCACCAGCCGCCATCCTCGCGCTGGGTCAATGTGATAATGTCACCCTTCTTGAAGCACAGTTCATCATTATTCGATCCCTTGAAGGAATACTGTGCCTGCACGGTAAACTGTGTCTGGGAATTGTCCATTCTGCTGCCGACGGATGCTGTGTGGTGCTATGTACTCTGCAATGATACAAAAAGATAATTATAAAAACCATGCATTTTCACTATACAAGCTCTAGAATCTATATATCCATTTCCATCGTTATGTATTAAACTGATTTCTAGGGGTAAAGCCCGGAAGCTGATCAAAAGAAGTACTCAACAACTGGTATTACCATTTTACTTTCGATCGCACAATCTAGATGCTGATATTTGCATTTCAGAGCCAATCTATTGGCGAGTGGATACTGTCGAAACCTTAAAACCCGCCAATAATTTAATCTCACAAAACCAGTTTTCTTTTTGTCTACTTCAGCAACCCTTCCGCCATCGCAAAACTGGAGCAAGGTCATGAAATTAGTATAAAAAGATAACCAACGGTTCTGTATAATGTGTTTCTTTTAACGGTGGCGCCCGAAGGTGGTAGTGAGTAGGATAAAAAGGCGCGTTAGTTGCATTCTTGTCACACAGTGTATCGTATCGAAATGATAATCAGAAAGACTTTACTGATTCTCGTGACAGTGAACTGTGTTGCGTGGGCACGAAATGAGACAACCTTGAAATCATCTGTCGAATTTGAATTGAACGATGTGGACGTAATTCGTAAAACATTGGAGGAGTTGGCGACGAAGCCAAGGTATGAAAGAAGTAAAACATTAAGTAGAATTCAATTAATTATTCAGTACCCTCCAAAATAGCATTCAATTTATTGAATATGGCCCGGATGGCACTGAAGGTTACAAGTATCACTTATCATCAGGAGAAGACAAAGAGTATATCGTGCACACCACAGGTAATATTTACAACCATTTTGGTCTTATGTTAAACGAAACTAATTTTTTTTATCTCCAAATAGGACCGATAGCTGTACCCATTATTGAAACCATTAGTGGAACCAGGGAGGAAAAAGATAGGAAACTTTTAGCACGATTAATTACGTCAAGAAAGATTAAATCAATGGATAGCGTACAAAGTTAAGAAGAAGAGTAACAAAAATATTCAACCTTAACGTTTATTACTATTCAACAAAATATGATGAGTCTTACGAAAAACATAAAATCTAATCTAATATTATGTTTAATGCTCTATTAATATTTTAACTTGTACATCCAAAAGTTGATGCTCCACCACGAATTTATACATACCTCAAAAAGCGAATCGTGATTTAAAGTTTATTTCACAACTTCGTATGTTGTCGGATACATAACTGACGATATCAATTATGTTCGAATTAGAACATCCGGCTCAGTGCTTGCTACATTGAGTTAATTTCTGAGATTTTCTTTTGGAAGCAAATGAGGTTAAATAGGTTGAAAATTCCTGTGTATATATTTATTACATACAGTTCATCTCAATATTCAAAAATAGACATACCTTTTAAAACCAATTTAAGTAAAAACAAATAATGGTAAATTGTACATACAAATTGCTGAATGCAAAATAGAAATAAAACAAAATTTTACTATCCAAAAGTGACGTAGAATTATTAACTTCCAATTTATAGCCTGGTTGTTTACTTTGCTCATAACAAATATAAATACCCTGTCAATTTCTCTTCGAAAACATTTTTCACATTGACTTTCACACGCGCCGTAAACTCACTTGACCGTCTAAACTACTTTTCCTGTGCAGTCCGATTCAAACAAATATGCAAATACCTACCTACACAAACGAAATGCATTTCTAAAAAAAAATCAAACGACACTTACACTTTCAGTTTCAGTGTCACTTCCGCTGAGCACTCATTAGCCATTCCACTACACACCAACAGATGCTATACCGCTCTGCACTTCTTAGGAGGAAAAATCAAGTGGGTGTCGTACCGTTTTCCCAAATTTTCTCCCTGATCTGTCCAACTAGACGACTTCCTGGCAACTGACAGTCCACGAAGGCGACGCTGCCGGTGGGCAATTTTCCAGTCTCATTTTCCGACGGCAAATGGCAAAGTACCGATGGATTCTTTTTTCTGTACAACGTTGATGAGAGCGATGACGGCGGCCACGACGACGACGACGACGTGCATATTTGTTTATGCGTTTGGCTCTTGCTATTTCTCTGTCTCGACGATTTCGTTTATTTATATCGATTATAATTATTAATTATGTGTGCATAATTTTCGCTATGGTTTTCCGTAAGATATCGGCCATGTGAATGCGTTTTCCTTGCAACGGAGAATTTTCGGTTTATTTTGACTCTTATTGCGAGAGTCTCTTCTGAGTGGACACGAAGACGACGACGACGACGACGATATGGTTTCGGTTCTAAGCTAATTACTATACGCTACGTTATTTTGCATACAAACTTAGTAGAAACATTTCTAACAGCTGTGGCATGCTCTCTTTCTAGTCGCTCGCTGGGATACATATTTCTTCTAATGTGTTGAATGGAAGCAGCCACTATGGCGAGAAATAACTTCTAGGGGTACGTGTCGTTTAGGTACAGCGTGTGTGGCGTGTAGGACGGTGTTGTCTTTTCTTATATTTTTTCCTTTTTTTTTATTGGGAATGTTACAGCTATTCTAGGCCGGGACAGGTGTTGCATGTGCTTGTCGCCTTTTATGTGTTCAGCGTGCTCCTACTGGTGCCGGTGACTGAAATGGATGGCAAGTTGCTCAATATAAGATGATCTGATAGGTTTGACGGTGAACAACAATTCCCAGATCCGTAGCTAATGGCTCTTGCCTATCGGGTTTAATCTGAGCAATCAATTGATCATTTCTAGTCTAAGTAACAACTGTGTTAATGGTCTAGTTTAAAAGCTAAAAATTAAAAAAAAAATTACTTGGGAAAGGATGAGCACCCTTCATGAGTAGTTCAGTTTAGTCTAAAGTTGACTCAGTTTACGTAATTAGGTGACATGTATGCTTACAACGAACAGTGTTGATACATTTTTTTTTTCTGCGCTTATATTGGCTGAGTGTCAACTTCAAGCCTGCCTTCAGATAAATCTGCTAGATACCTGTTGGGTAGAGAACTACTTCGGCATAAGCGTCCATTTCCATCACATCGAACAGAAACATCAAATATATCAATGATTTCGACGTAAACGAATCAATCACACGTTTGAAACGATAGTTTAGTTCAAAGGCTACAAAACAAAGTCTATAAGAACGTTTATTATGAATATGTATATCCATTCTTCTAAAAACAAAAGAGGCGCTCCTAGCTAAACTATTTTTTCTGTCTTCGTCCGTATGCCGAAGTGAATCTAATGACGTTTCAATGTGTTTGGATAGAATTGTAACTCGTATGACAGAATTGAAATCAAGAAGCACTGTTAGATTTTTAACAATATCTCAACAATTTCTGACTCTGTATGAAATCACACGGTACGTATGGAAAGGTAAATACATTTAGAAGTCACATATTAGATCTTAACCCTATGAGTTTTAATTTTATTATGACAACATTCTCTCGATCAAGCCAACCGTTGATTGTCGAGGTTAAATTTTGTTTAGGTTCATTAGCCGATGAATATTGCCGGTATTGATGTAAATTTGAATTTTCATTTCCATTTTGGAAGGGAGATTTTGAATATCATCGGGCACTCACAAAAAAAATTCTATTGGTTTTAATTTATGCAAGTCGATGAAGATTAACTGTTACATTCCAAATTTATGATAGTAAGTATTATGCATTTTGCCCCAAAGTTGATTCCTGCACTAAAAATAGTCCCTCAGCATTTTATTCTCTCAGTCTAATTATAGTAAAAATTTACCATCATGAATGTAACAAAATGCTACATTTAACAGTTAGAAAATCATATCGACAGAACTTTGAAAATTAATAATTTTTACTTTTTAGAATGAACGAAAAAATAATTTAAACAAGTTGTCACTCTCGATTGATTATAAACGGACTAGCAAGTTTGACGTTACACTCACTTTTGTAGTGAGAACATGACCGTTGCTAGCTGATGAGAACTGTCAAATGAGAGAAGATGGAAACAAGATAACGATAACGTAACAAAGAGCGTAGGATCTGAATGCAAAGATTTTATTTAATGATCATTTTTAACAGCTCATTCTCAATCCTTAATGTTTTCGATCAGAGTACATTGAAAAACTTATTGAACTCTGATGAACCGATGATCCGGGCCTTACTAATAAAGATAGCCTTGCTTAACCTAACCGATGATCCAGTTTTTAATAAAACGAAACCGTGGAGCATTCACTCTCCATACTGATATTTTGAACGGATCAGATTGCTCATCTCTAACTATGTGAAATTAAATGAATTAAATCAAACTGATAACGAGGTTTGTCTACAATCAAATGTTCAACTATTTCAATTTACCTGCTTTTTAATCGTCACTGAGTTTCAATAACCATTATATTATCAGGGTAGTCACTAGCAAGCATGGGAAAAATCGATTCATTTTGCATTTACTACTCACTCACATGCATACAACATCAGAAACCGATGTGATGAACTAGCCTACGGCTAAAAATCACAAAAATAAAGAAAAAAAAAAAAAAAAACATCAGAAACGAACAGCAGCTTGTGCGAGCCGCACTGATTTCGTTCGTATTCGCATCGCTTCTATTTTCTTCGATGAACGCAGAATTGAGCAAAACAGACAGCTGAGCGTAACATGAATGATTCTGAGTGTAGTAGTGTGGATCATTCCTCTCTTATTATTTTTTCTATGCTGAACCTTTTACGATTGCATTCTGCTGAGTGAGCTGAATGAGAATTTTGCAGAAAGAATCACTTTTTATTTTCTAGCTTTGAAAATACATTGACACATTTAAATTATAATGAGAGAGAGAAGGATCCTTCTCTTTCTCATTATACAGGTATTCTACTAAGACGCCCACATTCATCAGGATACATTTAAATTGCTATTAATATGGAGAAAAAGGTTATACTGTAACAGATAAATATAAGCGTTAAGCAAATACCGTAAAACTGCTGTGACCAATTCAAATGATTTAAATCAGTGAGCCAAAAACTATCTGAATCGGCTATTTAAATCGTTAGCATTCGGATCTTACGCATTCAATCTAGTTCTCCCTCGATAGAGAACATTTTTCGGCTGCCTTTCAGTTTATCCTTCTTTCCTTCTATTGCTGTCAGTTCTGAGTCGACCTGCAGAGTCACTTGGTTGGAATAATTTACACTCGTTCGGCAATCTGTTTGTAGGTGATGATGGCTATTTTGATTCTGTGGTGTTCGCGCGAGTGAATGAATTTTCCCATGCTTGGTCACTAGAATTAAGAATTTAAATTCCCGGTTTTTTTCGGTTTTCCCGGTTTGAAACAGCTAAATATGATAAAAATACCCCAAGAAACATTGCAAGTTCTATCGAGGTTTAACAAGAGCGATGTCTGAAAGAGCACGATAAAACCAAAACTGTTACTTTGGACACAGATTATTATTTCGGAAAACTTTTGGAATGTGGCCTGTAGTTGGGAGATGAAAATACGTAGTTTTCAAAGAAATTTATAAGAACATTGTTAGAAAATTCCTAGGAAAATCCTTGGCAAATCTTGTGAAGCATTTCAATGATTTTTTTTATTAAATTCAATTTGGGACTGCTAGACTGAATTTTTCATGTTAGGCTGTTTATATTTTCAAGACTCCAAGGGAATTCTAAGAGATATCCCAAGCGTAAAATTCAAAAGGGTAACTTTTCAAGCTAAATTATTGATGTTATGTACGCGAAAATTATTGATGTTATGTACTAGGATAATTGTAGAGTAAATTATAAGAGTTTCCTGGAGGGGATTTCTAAAGTGGTATGCAGAGAATTGCGAAGACTGTGAAAAAATAAACTTCAATGGAATGCTAACTAATGTCACATTAGAACAGTCTGAACAAGTAATTGTGCATCTAAATTTAATGATTATTTTGTGGACAGTGTTTCATTGATTAATCAATCCATTGAATTAGTCGATGAACCTGACGAAATAAAATAGCCAGTTAATAGTAGTTGTAAATTTGTAGGTTTTCACCCAATTACATTAGATGAACTTAGAGTTATTTGCTTTTCATTAGGAAAATCGGCTGGAGTAGATAATGTTAATGCTTAAGTTATTCAATATTGCTTTCATGTCATTGCAGACTGGAAATGTGCCACAAATTTGGAAGGAATCCTTAGTGGTTCCTATTCAAAAAGTTGCTGGAACGATTAAAACCGAACAGTTTCGTCCCATCAACATGTTGCACACATTAGAGAAAATTTTAGAACTTTTTGTTAAAGGCCAGCTGTTGGAGTATTTGAATACAAACTCTTTGTTGATACCTCATGGATATCGAGAAGGTCATTCTTGTGAAACTACGTTGAGTTTTGTGTTAGCGAAGTGGAAAGACAACTTGGAGCGTAAAGATACGATTGTTTTTTTTTTTTGATCTGAAACGCGCTTTTGAAACAATTTCGATTTTTTTTTTTTGCTAACCTGGTTAAAATGTTATATTTAGTTATCTTAAAGATAAATCGTCCAGCTCAAACCTTTGTAGGGTTCCATCATCATTTCTATTAGAGAGAATCAAAATATTATTCAGAAGAATCCTGAAATCAACTCTGGAGACATCTTGGTATGATTCAAAGGAAATTCTTAAGAAAATTCCCTATATATCCAATGAAGATTTATCTTCTAGAAATATAGACATATAGCTTATTGCTATTTGAGTATCTCATTTAAAATGACGGGTATGCTGAGATTCAAGCTAGAATGTCTGTCTGCGCTATTTGCTTCAAGTGATATTTATATGGACAATGGCCTGTTATTAAACCAGTACAGACACTGATATTTTTCATTGATAATTCCGGAGCAAATTGTGATTAGGGCGAAACAAGCAAAATGTAAATAAATGGAGAAAACCCGAACAGGTTTTTACGTATTAATTTAATTTTTAATTGAAGATGTAGCAATATTTTTTTTTCGAAAGCAATTAAATTTACCATTGCAAATTTTATCCATTTTTATTTGTGTTGCACGTTTTGTTCATTTTCCCCTGAAAACTCGTCATTTTTTATAATGTCGCCCGTAAATGCGGAACATTAAGAATACGCCCTCATTAAATCGCCCCTAACATGTATGACAACAACAATTCGCTAAATACAATGCGCCTTGTTTTGATTTCCTTAAAAGTGTCGCCCTTAACTTTCCGCCGTGTTTACGTTTGAGACAAAAATGAGCCTTTTACTATTTTCGCTTTTGTTGGTAAACAATATTGGCCTCGCCCTTTCATTGAAATGTTTCAAAATTGCGCCCTGTACTATCGTAAGCACAGGAAAGAGCATAATCTATTTTTAAGTGAGTTTAGAAATAAATTTTGTTCCGCCGGATTTTTCGATAGCGGAACATTTAAAAAATGGTTTGTGAATATTTGTTAGTAGATCATTGCCTGCTCCGTCTGATTGCTAATTTCTTGATCTCAATTACTTGTTCAGATGATCCATGCATTGCTAACATGTCAACTTTTGAATTCCGCAGCGGTCAGGAGCCCAATAATTGGTTTAATGGCTCTTAATTTTCAACCTGATTTAGCACAACTTAATTTAAATAAATCATTAAAAATTCAAATAAAAGTCTTGTGGTCTTGAATTTTCTGTACTCATTCTTAATGAGAACATGATCGGATAAATTTAAATCGTGTGAAAACAGAACTGACTGTATTTGACTTTCTTATGGTCAGCGGATTAAAAGCACCGACAAACCGACATGCCACTGGAGCATTTCGTTTGTCCGCAATTCGATTTGTCAAATGAGCGATTCGATCTAGCAAACGGGCGATCAAATCTGTCAAACGAGGTGAGACGCAAACCAAGTCAATATAAATTGTACGTGCTTCGTATCCTTGCTTACGATATGACGCGATCGGATGAGTAGATGGCGGTAGTGTTTATCGTATTTTAAATATGGCGTCTTTGGCAAGAACTTGATTGTAGCTTCTATGAGCTGGCACGTCGGTTCGTCGGTGTTAAAAGTCTAGAATATGCATTAGCTCCTACACGTCACGTTTTTTCACTCTTTATGTACCGACCTACACTGCCCTGTGAGGTATAACAGTCCTTTTAGCATTTTTAGCGAAAATGAGTTATGCATTGGAATCGATTATCAAGTACCATTACTTTACAATGTACAAGAAAAGTTTCATACTTTGTTTAGAAAATGTTGCGAAAAATACCAAAACTAGGTTGTCCCATCCATAAGAGCCCGCGGAGAAAAAAATCTTCAACTACGTTTTTCTCAGCGTGCTGTTTTAACGAATGGGACAACTATGCTGAAAAGGGCAGTACAGGCGTGTATGAGATAAGCGAGCTCGCACCACGGAGGTTGTCGGCGTTTAGAAAGACACCACCTAAGTATTAGATACATTCCATCGAGATAGCGTTTTCAAATGTTTGAAACAAATGTTCCTTCAGTCATTTTCTACAAATGTTGCTTGTACAATAATAATGCCACATGCTTAGGTTGGCAGTTGATGGCCAAAATCCTGAATCATATCGCCATTCATAAAGAGGGCGATACATAAAAAATGTGACGTGTTTGGGCATAAGTATATTTTACACCTTAACTCCAGGGGGAACCACAAGAAAGTCAAATATGGTCAAATTTGTCTGTGCAGGAAAAAAGTTCAAGTTTGTTGCACAGTGTAATTAAATGTGTTTTGATTCAAAGCTTATTCAAAAATTTCAACCTATAAAAATTTGCTCAAATAGTTTCATAAATCCAAGAACTTCCGACAAGTTATACGCTAATGTTGACAAAAAACAACTAAATACTCTACCAGCAAGCCCAACCATCAAAAGTTTCATTTAGTATACAATTGAATAACCAAAAGCCTACTTATGTGGAAACCTTAGATGAATGTAACCATCTGAACAATTCTCTCTGAAAGGAAGATTCTAGCCACGGCACTGGATAACCTAAGTGTACATTTTTTTTCAAGTGCGAGTGTGTGTGTGTTAAAAGTGAATGTGTGTTTGCGAGTGTCAGTAAACTATTGTCACATCTCCACTACGATTAAGTCTTCGTCGCTGATGGGCAGCAGCTACGTCCCACCAGCATTTTGCAGCACTCATCCCCTTCCATCGTTATTGGGAAAATGCAAAAAGGTAAACCAGCACAATCACAATTATCAGGTACCATATCAACACCATATAGTTTTGGTTCATTTTGATCATGGTGTGGATGTTTTGCAAATATTAACTGCTCTGTCGCTTGGCTGCTTGAATTTTCTGTCGATTGAGTGATGCCACAAATATTTCAATATTTCCCAGAATTTGTGATTTATTTATAATTCTCTTTCAACTGGGCAGACGAGGCAATCGAAAGACCATCCGACGCTCGAAAGATGACTCCAAACGTCACAAGTCCTCCTTCAGCTAACCGTATTCTCTCTTGTTCCTTTCGAATCACTCTCAGACTGCTAAAAGTCGCTTTTCATGCATGCACACTTTTCCTTTCCTTCCATCGGGCGATGTTTTGTGAATCAGTTTAAATAACCGCTCTTGTGTAACAGCCTTCGCCTCTGTTCGAGAACACACAAAATCAGCAACAAATTATTCGAATCTCTTCCACCGACGACCGTGTCGTTTCGTTTTAATTTATCTCCTGGACCCACTTCGTGTCACGCACAGTTTCAAATCGCACACGTGAGCGCTCTCGAGACAGCATCCGTTTTCTTCGTCACACGGCAGCACAGATATGGCGAGGTTTGCCCTTATTCCGGAAAATTTGAATCCACGGAACCTGAAGTAAATGCGACTGTTCACAACCGAAAAACTGCTTAGCTTTGAGGTGGGAAAACATTCGTTTAAAATATAATTATCAACAGCAGCCAAGATATTCGTCATCACTGCCACTTGCCCTAACTCTTTCCCACCGCAAGCCCAGTAGTGTGTTCAGCTTAGCTAAGCGGTATGATGATACATGCCTTCAGGTCCAAGAGTTTCGAACGAGTGGAACTTAGACTAATTTACAAACATAGATGAAAATATGAACTTGAGGGTGTGAGATGGCATGGGGTTGGTTCGGTCATTCACCCGCGCGCCCACCTCGATCATGTCCACTTCAGCCACCCAGATCATCTACAGTAGATCGAAGAAAGATACAACGGGGCGCTTCGAGCAGATTTATTGGGTCCATGCCAACACAGATTCCCTCCATCGTTTCGATGCGAATAGTTTGAAGAGGCACGACTTGACACATTTCCTGCAACTTAGATGAGAAGAGTATGTGCTGAGATTATGTCTCATTCAATTTGGAAGAAATATGACATCCTAAGAAATGCACAATCATTCAATAGTGAGTTAGCTTCAAAGATAGCAATGCTCATTAGGATGCTTCATTATGTAAAAACTATTTTCAGTCACCCAGACCACCCTCCATTTTGATTCATAACTCCAAAAATATAGGTCTGTGTAAAAAATGGTAAAGACTGATGAAGCCTTTGTAATTTGGGTTGGAAAGCTGGCCAAAATAGTAACACTCAAAACTTTCATTAACTCAAAACTTAAGCGTTATTCATTGTTATTATTGTTTTTTTTTGCATCAGTGAATGGAAAACTAGCACAAGATGCATGAGCATGCTATCAATTGACGTTTGAGTGTTTTTATGAGTTTTAAACTGGAATGATTTTTGGTGTTGTGACTGTTATTTTGAGTGCATGAAAATTTTGATTTCACATTTATCTCCAGCTGTGCTCGGGAAGGGTTTCTGGCTCTATTGGTCCTCTAATTGGCCTTATCTTATATTTCATATTATTCCAATCTTTAACAAACTTATTTCATTCCAAGTTTAGCAAATATATGTTACCTTATTTTTTTTTTTGTAAAATAATGAAAATTTATTTAAAATTTGATTTTGGCCCTAGGGCTCAACATTGGAGCATTAGTACCAAAAATGGCATACTTTTTCTAATTGATTTCATTGATGTTTCAAACAACTTTTTGTTTTAGGAATCTGCTGCATCGAACCTAAAAAACTTTAATCAAACAAATGTTTTTACCCATAAAAAAAACTAAAGTTTAGGATTTATCCAATCCGCACAACACAATCGGATTGTACTTCAGCTTGATATTATGATCAGTTATTTTAAATTTAAATTTTAAATTTATTAAATCTAAAAACTATTAATTTCCAAACCACAATATTGGGTGAGTGTGGGCACTTTCTGTGAAATACAATTTATGAGCATTTCCGGTAAGCGCGCATCATTCTTCATATAGAAAATCTTAACGGAAAAATGACGTCTATCTGCGCACGCAAATGAATGGAATCCATTAAAGGATATCGACTACACTTCTTCAACGCAGAAAGAACCATGCTAACCGAAGAAGAGTAATAAATTTAAAACGCTTCCATACCCAGTTAATCTAGCTCTGCAAATCACGGATGCAAGCAACGACGAAGGGAGGCAACAAGACGAGGCGAGATCTATAGCGTACACATAAACAAGCGGGTCAAACCTTTGCTTATTGCCATTCGTTCATCGTTCTGATGTTGACTGCCTTTAAGGTTTCTATTTATAGTGAACCGACACGAGTGTTCGACAGAACATGGGTATAGATCTCGACGAGACAATTTCTCGGCTCTGCTTGTTGGGAATGTTGGGATGCTCTTTGGTGTATGATGTGGCCTGTGTGTATCCGTGTGAATGTGTATCTGTTTGTGTTCATATCGTTATGATGATCATGTCTAGAGCCAACCAAAAGATCGTCACGATGTCTCTGATCGACATCGCTTCATGGTTAAGAAGTTTTCAATTTTCAACGCTATTAAAGTATATTTTTATGAGCAGCGTCTTCACACAATGCACTAAAAGTAACGATTTTCTAATTAAACTTCATCTGAGAAATTAAAATTCATAATAATGAGTTTTATTTTTGGGATCCATTGCTTATAATCACAGCGGATTTGTTCTCCGAGACACATATCATTTAGATTCCGAACTGATAATTCATAAACAGATGGCAAACCCGAAATTCCCAAATAATCAATTAATTTCAAAAAATGTCTAGACTTATAACGGCCTGCCAACAACGAACAAAAAAAATATAATGAATAACAAAACGTGCATCCAATTTTAAAAATACACATTCCCACTCTACCTCGGATTCTAAACTTTTCGTTCGACCTTGCGCCGGGCGATGCACATTGTTGCAAAACCGAACCTACATGTATCTAAACATTTGCCCCAAATATCAAACACATTCATTTCATTGCTTTATAAACTGGGTATAAGGTAAGTAAACAACGTAAGAAAATCGTACGAAAACAAACCAAAACTATATACAAATATAAACAATCACGTTGCTTGCTGAACTGATCTTCGGATACTACGATCCTACATAGCTACTGAATATTTCTATTTGGCAGTACTGTTTTTTTCTCCGACCACCGAGTCCGACGGCCGCTAAGTCTAACTAAAGCGTCAAGACGTGAATATAGGGATTGCTGAATATAAGCCCGGTATAATGTAAACCAACTGCGCTGTTCAACGATGCGATTGAAGATGGAGTTTCTTTCTGTACTATTTGTATGGTTTATTTACCGCAACTGAAGGTTGAACGTGTGAATGTGTTATTGCTACTTCGTGGTTTCGTGTTTTGTTTGCTTGACTAATTGCGAGAGTTAACAACGAATTCACGGGGAAACAAATATTAGCACTGAAATGAGCAAATATGTGTATTTCAATTATAAATGTGATTTTTACTTTAGGTTTCAAGTTCTAAATGTACGTATACTGAACGTTTTAAATATTAAACCACACGTAAAACAAATTTCTTTTACATCCAATGTAAGGTTGGATTCAATACATCCTCTGAATCATAATACAACACATGTAATGACTGTTCTTGCAATGGACTGCAGCGTACAAGCAAGTTTTTCCCATACGGCAGCTTTTGCTTCCAATCCGCAGCAAAAATACACATCCTTAAGCTGCAACGGATCCAATACCGTTGCCTTCGTATTGCGCTAGGCTGACAGATCGTTTCGCTGAGCTGTCCTTCCGGTTTCTCTTCCGTTGTGAAGTAATGAATCTTTTGGTAATAGAAAACTTTGAGAAGCTGCCCGACCGAAATCCTCAAACAAGATTCATAAGTTTGTACTTCATAGATACTCATGTACATGACGCTGGAGGTTGGTCCTTCTTCATTAATCTCCAATCGTGATTGCTTTCAAGCCTTCTATAATTCCTCTGTAAATGTAAGTAACGATAAAAGTTTTTTTCACAGATGGGTCAACCATAAATGCTTCCACTGGATTTGGTGTATTTAATCTATTTCATAGCGCGTCCTATAAACTGCAAAAACCATGCTCTGTGTACGTTGCGGAACTCGCAGCCATATTTTACGCAGTAGAGCGAATTGCCTCACTACCTTCTGACCATTATATTATTTTTACAGATAGTCTTAGCTCATTGAAGGCTATTCGAAGCACTCCTCGTATTTCCTGCCTGAAATACGATCTAAACTGAGTGCTTTATCCAACTGTTGGGTCCCATCTCATTGCTGGCTTTCAGCCTTTAGCTGGTTTGTCTCTTTTTCTCCCAAGTTGTTAGCTGCCCATCGGTGTACTCCCATGTTTGTCTTTTTCATCAGTATGTCGCTTAGTTCAAGATCAAGATCACCATCCAGCCATCCATTTGTTACAATTCGTTACCCCTAACCTCGAGATAGCCGCGAGTAATCGGCCCCGCTTTACTAACGACAGTTTTAAGTAATTTTGTGATCTAAACAATGAATATCGCAAAGCTACATCAAATGAGCCTGGAAAAATAAATGCATTATAAAAAAGCAAGTTTTTCCCCAATGCACATTTTTGTATAAAACTTTCACGAGATGATTTTCTAGATGCAATGCATTTGAGAAGACAAACTTAGTTCGGAAAATAATCAAACATAAAAATTACAAACTTATTTTAAAAACCATCTAGCGACCACATTACAGAATCTGTTCATGCTACGAAACATTGCAAATTTTACCCACTTTTCATGCAAATCTGTAATAGACTCTTACATTTCCTGGTTGGGTACAAGTCTAACCATATAGTTAAACCAGGTTTAGGCTTGCGAAGGTGAAGAAATCGGCCCTAACAGAAATAATCATATGAGTAGCACGAGAAAGACATTTTGTCGTTTTAGGTATTTCAACATGTGTGGCTTTTTATGGATTCTTTGGCAACGTCTTCTTCTTCGTCCTCGCAATTCAAGCTTATTGCTTATCGCATATAAGCTTATTGTGTACTCTCAACTTAGTGTTCTTAATGCACTTCCACAGTTATTAATTGAGAGCTTCCGATGCCTGTACCATTTTTGCATTAGTATAATTGTGTGGCTTGTACAATCATACTCTATGTTTCAGACAATTATACAGCCATTTAGGAGTTTTAAGGTCATTTTGGCCTTACAAAATCTGTATGCAGCTTTTTGCGCAAGTTACAAGGCGATATGCCTCGTAACGTGGGTAGATCACCTTTTCGTGGTACGTTACGGGATCTACCACCGATTCCTAGTCCTGACTACTTCAAACTAGGGGAACAGGATTTTTCAGTAATCCAAGGAACACATCTTAGTCCTTGTTACTTTTTATGCCTTGTTGATAGTGACAAGACTCGGCTTTGTCTACCGAGGATGATCTTGAAACAAGGAAAAAAATGAGTTAGTTGTCTTCATCTATGTGATTCCTAATCTTCTATTCGTTGTTCCCTAGTTTGAAGTGGTTAAGACTAGGGTTCGGATGCATGGTCATTATCGGTGTCATACCTTAATTTGGTTGCTAAGGAATCTAATTTTGACTGATAAAGGGGCGCGCCTTTGGAGGGTGTTTCAACACTCCGAAGGGTATAAATAGCGGAACCTTTCAATTAGAGTCGGATCCTTGCGATAAATGCAAGAGTGGCAACTGTAAAAAAATCGAATAATACTTCATCATTTCTCAATAGTGATGGAGTAATACGACATGCACTAAACTAAGGACACGGGATATACTACAATAGATCAATTTACTGGTCGCAGTAGTAGACATTGCTACTCAAATGAAGAGAATTATGCGTGCAGAGTAATTTGACAAATTTTGGTCAAATAGCAAAGCACAAAATCAATTTCAAACTGGACCTTCTGCTATTTGCATCTCGCTTCAAAAAATGGATTTGTTATTAACTTTGAATCTGAAATTCGGTCAATTTGAATTCTGCCAATTTTTTTTAAATGGCGTATTCGATATTTTTCAATAAATCAAGATAATAAGTTGTAGGAATCCACAAACCAGGACATTGTCCCGGCACTGAATGGTAAATTTTAATCTATTTTAACGTTGTAAGAGCGATAAGTGTTGTGTATTGTATGGCGTCGCGTCTTGTGAGTGTCGTGCAGTTACTTTAGCACAAAACACAAAATAAAAAGCTCTCCACCACATCTTTGCGTAATGGCAGGAAGCCAAATCCGGCCAGAAAAGCGTGCGGCAATCTTGCGACTTAGAAATGGGATAAATCTCTTTTGAAGGCACTTTTTCATGTATAGCTGCCCATCGATGATCGCAATTGTCAATAAAGGGATGCTCCGTTTTCCACACGAACACATGACTTACCAATACATAAATTTCTTAACGAGCTTGGATAGTTTCTGTTTCGTGAGGTGCTCTGGTAAATCAAACTAGCAGTGACATACTGACTCACGGAATATACTGGAATTCCCCTATACTTATGTCTCGTCATCTATGACACAGCAATGTGGTATTATCAACATTTGTGTGTAAAGCATCCTCCGTGCACGCGTTTTAGCTACCATACTCTGTTGCCCGTTTCTTAACCTTTGGCATGAAACTATTTCAAGCTGAACATTGCATTAGGTCCTAAGTTACATTGATCGATTCTATTCGTCGACTTTCTCTTTAACGATCTGTGTGCTGAAAATACCTGGGAATGTCTAAAGATGGCCGTCGAGAAAGTCAACGAAGAGAATCTGTCAATGTTACTTAGGACCTAATGCAATATTCAGCTTGATTTGTCAGATAAAGTTTTTGGCCACATCGCGAACTTCAAAGTTTATAATCTTGTGGTCTTTCGTCCCCTTTAATGCTTACGATCGATGGTTGAACGTTTTATGATACGAGAAACCTTGGAATGCACGATTCCAAACATTTTGCTGATGGCACGATTTGAAAGATGCGGGGTTTTGGAGGACGTGTACAGAATTTTATCGCGTACACGCTATGACTTCCGACGTCATTTGTGTAATTAAACTACAACACGAAACAAAATTAAAAACCTACTGACTTTCGTGTCCAATAGACCAATACTTGAAGAATATTTTGGAGAATATCAAGTGCCCTCAAAGTGAAAATAATATACTGTTGTATTTTATACAACGCGCAAGTGCTCGTGTTACAAAAATTGGCGTGGATTTGGCCTTTGGACTTGAATACTTTTTCATTTTTTCTCCATAGACTTTTCAACTAAAATAATTTTCTAAATATTGAATTCAAATATTAGGCAAAGAATTTTTCTTGTTTAAATTCTTTATTAATGTGATTTTAAGTCCCTTTTGGGCTCATTCATCACCTTAAATAGGATTACAGCCTTAAAAAAAGACCTCCAGCTATTAGAATAAATTTTCTGAATCTCAGACTACCATTCAAAGTATCCAAAATTCAGATTCAGAAATATGTTAGATATCATGAACTATTGAAATGTTAACGATTTCTACTTTATTTCTTTTTTCACTATCATTAAATTTATCTAATGATATTGAACTAAAACTTTAGAATCTATTAATTTCTTTAACTCACAAGTTTCAGAGAATTTCAACTTCATTTAATATCTGATTAAGAAAGCTTAAAGATCCTACACACGCACTGAACTGAACATAAATATCAAAACCTCGAACTAATAAATCTTTCCAGATTATGGATTCATGTAATATTTTAGATATTTTCTAAATAAGAATCGACTGGAACTCGAACTAATTTTTGTTTTATGTTTTATTTTTGAATACTGACGGTATAGCTTTATATCCTCTGAAGATAATCAGGTCGAAACGCCGAAATGTCGAACATAATACATAGATATGCGATTTGATCCTTCGTTACACTGTATTGGTCAGACTTCATAATTGAAAATAAACAGACTGAACATCTTCACAATGTACAACGAAGTTTCCGAACTCTAAGTTTCTTGTTGAGATTTCGCTACCATATATACTGCCGTTATACGCATAACTGTCCCATGTTCTATGCAATCCTTATGCACTGTGGCACTCTTATGCGTTAACGGCAGTATAAAACGTGGAAATCTATCTCAAAACCATGAGAAAGGTGGACCTGTCCTCTATGGTCATATATATTACAGTCGATCCCTGGGTTAGACAGGGTAAAACAATGGTCAACTCTTCATGATGCATATTTAGGCTAGAAAATTATATGTACCATGACCTTATTTCTACATGGAATCATGGTTTTGTTATTCTTTGAGCCGAATATTACAAAGATTGCCTTAACCGTGACCAGTGTCGGAAGAGAGTCCCAATACTTCCGCAACCCCAACATATCCAGACATTCCAGATATTACATTCCACACGATAACCTTGCGAATATATGACCACGTACAAACAAAATGAAATACCTGTGTGTGTAATTTCAACTCGTAAATAGCTAAGCAACAAATGGATCACGATGCGCTACACCTAGTCTAGTTTCGAACATTATTTTCGCAATTTTCCGCAGCGACAGAATCCTTAACCTTTAGCGCCGATCTGCTATTTGTTTGTACCAGCACTACCATCACCTTCTCCACCACCCACCGATAGCGTTAACGATTCTGTGCTGTGAATGTGATGCGAGAAATAAAGATACTCTTGTGTAGCCGTAAAAACTTAACGTAAAAGATCCCGAAGGGGAAAAACTGAAAATATTTCAGCGTTTTATAATTAGCATCACTTACGGGGGAAGACAAGAACGATGAGAATGGCAAAACTGAAATCCTCAAGCAAAGCAGTTGAAAGATCACTGCCAATCTCTCTTGGTTGAGGGTGACTCGGGAAACTTTTCTGCTGCCCCTGTGTGATCTTCTGCTCCGTCTGCGGCTGCTTCCTATTGTGCTGTGCTCTGTGCTTAGATTTTTTTTTTTGACGACTTCCTTTTTTGTATATATTTTTCACTCTGTTGTCACAATGTAATTTTTTTCTGAAGATGCTTCACTGCTTATTCGAAAAACACAAAGAAATCAAAATATCACAGATGATCACATAACACAAGCTCTGTTATTTGGCGAGCATAATTTCACCGGATTTAGGCACAATTTCCACCGACATTTTCCTGCTTTTCAGTGCAGCACAAGACACGGAAAAGATCACACACCACCGCCGCGATCGAACTCGTACTTTCCGTCCGGACTATTTTTTTCCGTATCTTCCTTATAATTTTACCGCTGCTGTGCGGAAAATGAATCTTCGTTCCTCCGATGCCTGATGATTTTGGATGAGCAATGATCTGACAGGTTGGGAGTTTTTTTTTTGTTTGTTCTGTTGACAGCTGTCGATATTCAGGAGAGGATACACTGTCCCACACGGTAATCGCAAAGAACTCTTTTATGACTATAAAGTACACATATTTGAATGAAAACGGGACTACCCACAAAATGAGTAACATTTCACACATTTATGAGTAATTACTAGTACAAAAATGAATAAATTTTATGCATTTATGAGTTCCAGATACTCATAAAATGTGTAAAAAATACACACATTTTAGGTGTAGTCCCGTTTTAGCCGAATATGCATACTTTATAGTCAAAATTGAGTCCTTTATAGTCATTTTTGCGTATTTTGCGGTTTCCGTGCACAGATATTGAAACAGAAAATCAAATAAACACAGCGGAGCCATCGAGTACACGGTAAGAAAAAAGTTCCCAACGGTCAGTTCACATTTATACCTACTTTTGATTTCTAATGTTGTCAAAAACGGAGGAGCAAAACAACCCAACAGTACTGAAGTAAGGGAACCAGGGTTGAAAAAATCACCAACATTCACTATGAAATGAATGTTTCATCCATAGTGAACTTTAATGAATTTTAGTAATTTTTTCAGCCCTGGTGGGAACCCATCGTTGAGCAAAATCATGTTAACCTATTTTTGGGTACAACAAACTTCCCTAATTAACAAATACCATAAACGAACGATAACCCAAATAGTAAAACTTTTCCACGAATGGTTTTGAACACTTCGTTGAGCAAAATAACCATACTCGCGGTAACACAATCCAAGTCTAAATTTGAGTATTTGATTCTTATCGTGTCTGCAAAATGTTTACATCGAGGTACACGCTATTTCAAAACTAATCAAATTTGGGTAGAATTCACCCAGATCTGTCAAAACTGAACTTCCCAAAAATGGGTAAACTATGTTGAGAGCGACAAGTTGACAAATTATGTCAATGTTGTCAATTTTTCAACTTGTCACACCCAACATAGTTTACCCATTTTTGGGAAGGTTCAGTTTTGACCGATCTAGGTGGATTCTACCCAAAATTTGGTAGTTTTAAAATAGCGTGCAGAAACCCCTCGTTTATATCTAGATAGAGCTGGAATTAGGGCATAACAGCCTTTGTAAACAATGACTTCTCTCGTGGATTTCTCGGAATTCAAGGCACGCCTACATGAACCAATATATCCATCGGGCAGGAGAAGTCTACCTCTACTCGATGGTGATGTTGATTTGCTAGGGAGAGCCATGGCTTCCAAGAAATCATCGAGAGAAGTCATTGTTTACAAAAGCTGTTACGCTCTAATTCCAGCTCTATCTAGATATCTAAGAGGAAGAGGTGACAATTGGCTTCTCCCTCTTTTATTTCTGTCTCTATCTTTATCTATCTCTATCTCTATCTTATGCACATGAAATCGGCCAATCAGGGGCTGGTTCACGTTTGACAGAAAAGTGGTTCATTTTCGTCCCCGTATTGTCACCTCTTCTCTTGGGTTTATATCGCACAATGATTTCAAACACATATTTGTTACCGTGTACAAGGACACACAGCTGAATGTCGTTTGACGTTTGCTTTTACCCATATTCGTCAATAACTCAAAAAACTCTTTCGGCCCGCTTCGGCTTTTGATGCTTTTGATGCGTCCTAGTGGTTGTTCCTCAAGTTTTTAACTTTTAAATAATTTTCCCTGCGTTTATCGTCCTACAATGACTGCTATCGATAAAATTCAAGTCCTCGACTCTATCGAAAAGGAATTGCTCCTTTGTTTACAGAGTGCAGGTAAGGAAACCGCTGAATATTCCATCCGGTTTAGAACCGGCAATGACATTTCTTACGTATCGTTCCAGGCCAAGCTCTGCTGGAACTCAGCAAAGAGAAGACCAGCCAAAAGGCTACGGAAACCCACACGAATCAGTTCTTAAAATCGCTGAATATAGTGGAATCCAAGCTTTCGGAGCAAATCAATTACCTAACGCAAGTGTCCACCGGCCAACCGCACGAAGGATCGGGTTATGCGGCGGCTAAAGTATTGCAGATGGCCTGGCACCGTATTCAGCATGTGAAATCCCGTATCAAGGAACTGGAAGAATGTAAGATCAAATACGTCCAGGCTACGAGTAGGCTTCAAACGCAACGAGCAGGACAAAATCCACCTCCGGGAGGAGTACTGTAAGGGTAAAATATTCTCAACTATTTAGGTATCGATAAGCTTCCTTTTTGCGACAAATAACAATTTTATTTCATTACTCTAGATAGTCCGATTGTTCGGAAGCCGATGTTTTCGGCTGACCGATTCCGAAAAATCCCTTTTGTACCACGAATCGGACACACTGCAGCAGAACGTTCCGTTCGTGGCGAATGTCCGGTTCGAGAAGCTTTTCCAACAGCGTATTCTGTCGAGCGTGTCGAAGTTTTGAGTAATTCAATAATGGTTTCTCAATCCGAGTGATTTTGGAAGGCCCGGGTTGACTAGACGGTTCATCTTGCGATCCTCCATTTCGCCGTTTGCGCGTGCGATTTTTGCGTTTGGTTTTGGTTTCTTCATTTGGTGGTTTACTTTCTGGATTATTTTCATTTTTAACTTCTCCATCGTCAACTTCTGTGGTACATTTCTCCTGAACCTTAACATCATTTAAAATATCCTGCTCCGTTTCAGAATCGACAACTTCTCCGTCACTCAAATTAGAGGTACTTGAAGCAATTGTTTCCGCTGGCATAATGGTTTCCAACTCATTTTGAATGGTGCCCGCTTTAGTTGTACTGTCTGGAATTGGCTCAGGCTCTGGTTCTTCTTCGGATGAACATTCCCCACTGTCACTGCCATATCCACATAACAGAGATAATGAGTTTGTATCTTCTTCTTTGTAGTCTTTCAATTTCGATGTCCCCTTGAAGGAAATTCTTGACTTGGTATCTTCGTCAGAGTCTTCATGCTCTTCAACAGTGTCTTTGAAAATCTTCGGTTTTTTTGAAGCATATCGTTGCTTTCCAGCACTGCCTCTAAAATTGCGTTGTTTATCGTTCCTTGGCTCTTGGTGCTTTTTATTTGGAAATCTTTTCTTATCTTCCTCTATCCTCTCTCCCCTTTTAAATTTTTCCTCTTGTTCCCTTTGCCTTCTTAGGATATTGTTTTTGGAAGGATATCTAATTCTTCTCTCTGCTCTCCATTTATCTATATCTTCAGGAGATTGCTTGCTCTCCATGTGTGCCTTTTCCTATAATTCACAATTTGTAATCTCCTATAATTCACAGGACATCAGAAAAAAAAAATTACCTGTAACTTTTGCTCATCATGTACCAGCTTCCAATGACGCTTCATTACCCACGGGTGTCCTACGTATTTGCAACCTTCTACTTCACAACTCCGATGTTCACTCAAGTGCTTCTGCAGTTCGTCTTCCGTTCTGCAATTCACATCGCATTTTTCGCACCAAAGATACCAGTTCACCTCTAAGAGTTCCGGGATGACATCCTTCTCGAATCCACCATTAGAGTAGCTGCTGTGACCACGATGTGGACCTTTGGAGCGCTGATGATGATTGGTCGGTCCTTTCGAACCATAGTTGTGCTGTTGAGGTCGGTTCACCAACCAAGGTGGAACGGTCGATCCACGCGGTCCGTACATCGGCGGCGGTTGATTGTCCCGCGGAAGTAACATTCCTGACGGGGTGGAGAAATGCGGATTACGTAGCTTATTGAAATTATCGAGTGATTTCTTCGTGTCTGCGCCGAATTTGGGTGGCGGAAGTCGAAACGATTCAATTTTCTCCGGATTGGCCATGTTGTTGAACTGAAGAACTTCGAGAAACAGAACGTAAACAAAACACGCATGTGTGTTCTCCCTTTTTTATGGCACAGACCTGTTGGTCCATATTTAAACGCATGTGTGTGTTCGTAATGTTTTGGAAATAATTTTGACAATGTTTTAAAGGAATTTTGTTGGCAGCGTTGCCAGTCATCAAATAAACTCACGGTCAGCAAGATCAACTCAAAATTGAGTCCAATCGACTCATAATCGCAAAAAGTGGAGTTTGTGAGTAAATCTAGGACGTGACTAGAGATTTTTATGCCTCAGAAAAATGCCACCGGCCTCGGCTGGGATTGAACCAAGACCATTGATGTGAAAAGCAGTCACGCTTACCACTACACCACTGGCGCCGGCAAAGAGTTGTTCCAATCGAGCAAAGCAGTGCGTTTTGACGGTTTGATTGGAACAGCTTTTGACAGACGTCCACACTTTTACTTACACGGTGTTTGGTGAAAACCCATTAATGGGTAAAAAAATACCCATTTCCGATAAAAGTGACCCTCCTCATTTAATGGGTTAGCTATGGTTTACTCATTAATGGGTAAATGGGAGGTCAAAATGGATTCTAATAAATTGAAAATAAATGCAGGTGTTCCGATCCGAAAAAAGTTGACGAAGTATTTGTTCAAGTCCATACTTTTTCATCTGTTTTGACCGCACAATGAGAACCGCGTACACTCGGTCCAATATTGAATTGATTCGGTTATCAAAGTTTTGCCTTAACGCTAGCCAATTGGTTCTGTAATATGATACCAAGAACATCTTTCACGGCCATGTGGTGCATTGTTTCTTTAACCTGCCTTGTCATTTTAACAGATTTGAACATGCGTTTGTTATCTTATGGCGAGCTACACAGCAAAAAAAAATGTAATATCGATCAACGTAATTCAAGCTGATGTATGAAATAATGATGTAATAGCAAAAAGCAGATACAATATTACATCAATGGATGTAATTTTGTTCGCAAAATCGATGTACATCGTACAATGTGATATTACACAACCGATGGATTGACCTGGTTGCAGCAGTTTCGATGTAATATTCAACAACTTTTTTTGCTGTGTACTTGGTAACGCGTTGTTTTAAGAACTTTACGACTACTCAGTACGAACTTTTTAGGTTCTGGAACAGTATGCTGCTTAATCCCACAAAGATACGATAGATTGTCAGCAAGAGTTTTAACGTCAATGAAACCCTAATAAAAATAACCATAAACTAACGATAACCCAAATAATAGAACTATTCCGCAAATGGTTTGGATGATACCCGGTACACGTCGTTAAGCAAAATAACCATAACAATTTTATTAGGGAAGGTTTAGAAATTTCTAAATGAAATGAAATGAGACGATAAAATATCCAAGTGATGTTTCCCCCATTAGTGGGTAAAAAATATACCCATTATGCAACCGTGAACTGATTCTTTAAATGGGTATTTTTTCACCCATTTTTTGACAGCTGCATATATGGTTTGAAAATTGTAGTTTTTACCCATTAATGGGTTTTCACGAAACACCGTGTAGACATAACCGTAACATTTTTGAAGCCTTGACTGTAATGTTCCGACATATCCCTTCAGAAATTTTATTTCTGCCATTCTGTCACATTCCCGTTTTCAAGCATCGCATTTTGGAATCGTATATGGAAAATATTGGTTTACTTTACAACTTTTCCTCATAAAACTGCAAAATTAAGTGAAAAGTAGTGGAGCACATTACATACAGTCGGAACTACAATGTCAGATAGTGAGCTGTCGCGTAAGCGACAAGAAAAGCGCGACCGCAGCGCTTCACGCGATTCTCGCCTTGGTTCGGACGCACGCCGAGAAGAGCGTCGAAAAAAGGTTTCACGCAGGGACCGAGATTCACGCTCCAGATCCAGATCCCGTTCACGATCTAGAAGTGTTGATAGAAGACGAAGGCGGGATGATCGCAGACGGAAGAGTCGTTCAAGGTCGCAGTCTAAGGGTAGGGAACGAAGAGACGATGACTCCCGGAGGAGGAGGAGGAAAGACCGTCGTGAATCAAGCTTAGAATCTGGTGAACGTTCACGGAGCAACAGTGCTGAAAGGAAGAAACCAGAGGTGAAAAAAGCTCCGGAAAAGGAACAGGACGGAGATGAAGCTTTGCTGAAGAATGAGAAACCAGCAATCCGACGGACGGTGGATTTGTTGACATCGAAAACTGGAGGAGCATACATCCCTCCGGCCAGGTTGCGTATGATGCAAGCAGAGATAACCGACAAATCGTCAGCGGCTTATCAGAGAATCTCTTGGGAAGCACTGAAGAAGTCGATTCATGGTTATATCAATAAGGTAAACGTGGATAATATCGGAATCATCACGAGAGAGTTGCTGCGGGAGAATATTGTCCGCGGAAGAGGTCTTCTCTGTCGGTCGATTATCCAGGCCCAAGCAGCGTCGCCAACGTTTACTCATGTGTACGGGGCGTTGGTGGCTATCATAAACTCGAAGTTTCCAAACATCGGAGAACTTCTATTGAAGCGTTTGGTCATTCAATTCAAGAGGGGATTTCGAAGGAACGATAAAAGCATCTGCCTTTCTTCGTCTCGATTCGTGGCACATCTGGTGAATCAACGGGTATCTCACGAGATTCTGGCGTTGGAAATTTTGACGCTATTGGTGGAGAATCCTACTGACGATTCGGTCGAGGTTGCCATTGCATTTCTGAAGGAAGTAGGTCAGAAGCTGACCGAGGTTTCCGGAAAGGGAATCAATGCGATTTTCGAAATGCTGAAGAATATTTTGCACGAAGGAAAGCTGGACAAGCGGGTTCAGTATATGATCGAGGTGGTGTTCCAGATCCGTAAGGACGGCTTCAAGGATCACATTGCGGTGGCCGATGCGCTAGAGTTGGTGGAGGAAGACGACCAATTTACACATTTGATAATGCTGGACGAGGCCACCGATACGCAGGACATTTTGAGTGAGTACTACTTTTATTGGGTACCTACTTATGTGGAAATAATCATAAACATCTAATGTTTCTACTTTTAGATGTCTTCAAGGTGGACAACGAGTACGAGGAAAATGAAGCCAAGTACAAAGCTATCAGTAAGGAAATTCTTGGAAGTGATGCCAGCGGCGATGAAGACGAGGATGGATCATCAAGTGGAAGCGGCAGTGGTAGCGACTCCGACGACGAGGATGAAAGTGGCAGCGGTGAGGAAAGCGGTGAAGCCAAGCAGCAGCTTATTGTGGATAATACGGAGACGAATTTGATTGCGTTGCGTAGGACGATTTACCTGACGATCCATTCCAGTTTGGATTACGAGGAATGTGCACACAAGCTCATGAAAATGGAACTCAAACCGGGCCAGGAGTCGGAGCTTTGTCACATGTTTTTAGATTGCTGCGCTGAGCAGAGGACTTACGAGAAGTTCTACGGACTTTTGGCACAGCGTTTTTGCATGATCAACAAGGTCTACATAGAACCGTTTGAGCAGATTTTTCATGTAAGAAATCTATTTAATCCATGATTTAGATCATGTAAAATTAATGCTCGTTCTTTTTAGGATACCTACACCACAACCCATCGACTGGATACAAATCGCCTTCGCAACGTTAGCAAGTTCTTCGCCCATCTTTTCTTTACCGACTCGATCGGTTGGGATATAATGCGCTGCATCCGTCTGAACGAAGAAGATACGACCAGCTCAAGTCGAATCTTTATCAAAATTCTTTTCCAAGAACTCGCCGAATACATGGGCTTGTTCAAGTTAAACGCACGATTAAAGGATGCAACGTTGGCGGAGCCATTTTCGGGACTTTTTCCACGGGACAATCCCAAAAATTCCCGTTTTGCCATCAACTTTTTCACTTCGATCGGATTGGGGGGCCTGACCGATGAATTGCGGGATTTTCTCAAGAATGCTCCCAAGCAGATTGTCCAACCGCTGCCCGCTCCGGTGCCGGAAGAAGCATCTTCACTCAGTTCGTCTTCCTCCTCGTCGTCGTCATCATCTTCCTCTTCGTCGTCCTCGTCGGATTCGAGTTCAAGTTCATCCGATTCCGATTCGGAGAATGATCGCAGAAAAAAGAAGGGCAGGAAGGACAAAGACCGTAAGAAGTCGAAAACTTCTACCTCGAAACAGAGAGATGAGAAACGGAAGCAAAATGGTAGTAGGAGGGAATATGCAGAGGTGGAAGTGGGTAGACGAGATCGGGATAATCGGGAAAGAGATAACCGTGAGGCGTATCCTCGAGAGGAGCAGCATCGCGATCGGAATTATGAAGGACGTGGCAGGAAGGAGCAGGACGATCGAAGCGGACGTGGAGGCGACAGATCGAAAAGGGATCGCGACAATAGAAGAAAGGATGAAGAGCATTCTTCCAACCGTAGGAGATGAGATGGAAAACAATGGTAAGAATTGTGTAGATGTATAATTGTGTCCTATTTTAAGAAATATACCTAGGCGTGTCTCAAATTTGGATAGTTTCGTTTTTGAAAGCGTTTGGAAAGAAATCCATCTCAGTTCGCTGTTAACTACTGTCGAGGGCAGCAGTGGAAGTTTTACCTAAGGATGACGATAACAGGATCGATAATAATTGTTAGTATTGTTATGTTGCTTTTTATACGTTTTCGGCAGCTGCGCGGTTAATGCTCGTATCGTCGCCGTTGGAAACAACAACTACGGTGACCACCTGAATGACGCTGAGGCGGAAAACCAACACAGCAGAAGGATGGCTTCATCGGTACGGCGTCTAAAAAGTAGACAACTCCTTATTGGTACATGGTATTCAATGGCGTTCGGCCCAGCAGTTGCCCTACAGCTGTCTACAGCAGCAGTCGATTTTTTATTTCGTTGTGAACCACACGATAGCCTGTTTTCGAGACTCGCTATTATATGGTTGCTCTTTGTTCGTTGCTAGCAGTTCGGTGCCTTTTGTTGCTACGGTGCAAGATGTGTGAAGTAAGAAACACCATCAAGTTTAGCTTCAGCCATTGTGATGCCAAACCAAACATCGGAGAGATAGTAAATTTCGCCAAAGCACTCGACGCGGATCCGGCTGAAATGGAAGCTGTTTATCGCATTGGTGAGGAAAGGGGAGTCTTCATGAAGTTCAAATCAGAGGAAGCGATGCTCCATGCTCTGACATTCAATTCGGAGGATTTAATCTTCCATTATGCGAATGGAACGACGGCAAAGGTACGCATGTCGCATGCTGGTGAATTCATTCAATATGTGCGTGTGTATGACTTGCCACCAGAGGTACCCGACAACGAGCTGGATAAAGTGCTGGGGAAATATGGGAAAATTAAACGCATCATCCGGGAGAAATTTCCAACTGATCTGTGTTTTGAGGTGTATACAGGGATACGCGGTGTATATATGGATGTGAAGAAGGAAATCCCCACGTCATTACATTTCTTCAATCGCAAAGGAAACATTTTTTATGATGGCAACAAAGACAAATGTTTTCTGTGCAAGGCGGACGGACACCGGAAGCTTTCCTGTCCCAAGCGGAAGGCTCGGAAGGAACCGGAGAAGCAACTGAAGGAAAAAGGAAAGCAAAGTGAAAGAAAACAACACAGCAGCAGTACGTATGCTGGTGTAGTGGTGGAAGGTGCGTCGTTTGTCATTAGCGATCAGGAAACGGATACGGGGTTGGAGATGTTGAATGCAGATAACGAAATGGACGTGACTACCCCGACGACCGACGAGAGTAGCGGAGAGCATGCAACGGGAAACGATGTCCAGAAACAGCAGCAGCGATCACGATTCGGGTTCAATGAAAATGAGGAACAAATTCGGGAAAGAAAGAAGTTGCGTGCACGGGAGAAGATCGCTTTGTCGCCGCTTCGATCGCCACCCAGAAAAATGATATGATAAAATATATTTGTACATATTTTTCTTTTGTATTTTGAGTACCATAATTGGTATTCTATGTTACTCGGCTCCGCTAAGTTATTTTTATAACATTTGAGCCTGCCAAATAAACGAAATGAAAAAAAAAAAAAAAAAAATGGCGTTCGGCCCCGTAAAAAATATCCATCTTAAATTTGTATATAAGCTGGTTTGTTTATTTGCTTTGTGTTCGTACTCTAAGCTTTTTCATCGAATAAATTTGGTGAACTTTGCGTTATTGCATTTTAACTTTACTCCTACTCGAATATCAATATTAGATAGGCAGCAATAGTCGTCGGTTGTTTCTGTACAACTGATCGTTACAAATCGTTATATATTATTGAGGTCAAAAACAAACAAAAAAAATCCCACATCTACCATCCCACAGCACACATAAAACAGATATACGTTATATGTACAATACTGTTCTGCACGCGCGAGAGCCACTTTCTACCAGAACGGACACCATCCGATGTAACACTGGCAGAGGTTCTCGTTGTTGGTGGCCTGTCGTATTAGTAGATCGATCTGCCGTTGCACTGAGACCGGATCATTCGTGTTGAAGTCCTTTCCGGTTAGTTTTTGCTTTACGCGATCTACAATTGCACGAGCCTTATTGTTGGTAGCTTCCGCCGGATTTGCAATGCAATTGCTGCTTTGGTCCACCACATCGCCACCACCATTGGTATTGGCTTCGTTCATCCTCAGATTTCTGGCATTGATCGCCAAAAGATCCAACGTTTCTTCAATGCTCTCCGTAGTGCTATCGACATCGGTGGCATTCTTGGACCTTCGGTTCTTATCCGCATCCAAGAGGCGCCAGTTTAGCAAAGGATCGTACACGAACGCTTCCAGTACGGCCATCAAACTGTCCTTGTTGCGACGGAGCACGTTCATGACACTTTCGCATGTACGGCGGTAGGTTCCCTCGATACCAGTTACTTCCATGGCATTGATTAGCATACGCGTCAAACGGAACGGGATCTTTTCCGGGAATTTCTCACGGGTCATTGCAACCTGGTGGGGAGGGAAAAAAGATCATGAATGTCGGAATTTAGTTAGGGTAGATGTACCAAACTCACCTCGAAACAATCACCGAAATCAATATGCAGAATTTTGCCACTCAGTCGGTCCAACATCAAATTGGAAGGATGCCGATCGCCCAGGCCGAGAATGTATCCAACCATTGACATCACTGCCAGCGACCGGGTATAGTTCGTTCTTCGGTCGAACCAGACCTCTGACGATGGGCTCTTCAGCCATAACAATTTGGCCAGATCGTCTCCCTTGGTAAGTTCCAGCGCATACTCAAAGACCTCGACCTTTTGCATCAACGTCAAATGGTCATAATCCGGGGCCATGCGGAGCATAATCCTATGCTCGATATTCAACATGGTCTTCTTTTTGTCGCGGTAGTCTCGAATCAACGTATGCAGCGTGTCGCAGTGCGGCACCCATCCAATCAAACCGGAATTGGTACTCAACGGAATAACCGCATAACGTTGGATGGTCAGATTTCTTCTGAACGTGTCCGGATCGCTGAGCAACAGAGTGTTCACCAATCCGAACAGTTGCATCACACGTTCATCTTGACGCAAATCTTCGTGACCCTTCAACAGGAACATGTATTCCTTTCCATTCGAACCACGGATGCAAAGTTTTCGCGGTCTCTGCTTCGAGGTGATCACCTGGAGGTTCGACTGAATGCTGGCTATGCTGATCAGCTCCTGCCCGGGAGTGTAGCTTCCCGGTACGGCTAGCTCCAGATCGCGACAGGCCAACAGTTTCGGGCTGACGTACTGAAGTTCCAGTGAAGTGAGCTGCGGTAGCTGCCGGGAAATTCGGCGGAACACATGGTAGTACAGGTCCCAGGCTTGGTTCAAATCGCGGATATTGCCCGAGTTCTGTGAAAGCGGTATCTTTGTTAAGCCGAATACTGATGAAAAATCGTAATATTCTACAATTTACCTTATAATGTTTGCACCATTCTTGAGCTTCGTTTAAATCCCTTCCGTAGGCTTGGTTGAAGGAAGTTTCCTTCAGCGTTTGCGGCCCCCTCTGGAGCATTTGATGGAGGGGCTCCAACGTTTCAAACATACCCTTGATATTGCGTTCGCCAAAGTACAGTCGTGAGGCTTCTTCCAAGCCCTCATGCCACTGTTCATGCCACAGGATTGCAACGCGGATCAGTTCCTCGCTGCACATGATGGCTTGATTGACCAGGGTGGACGAATGTTCGCCCATGGATCCCAGAATTTTATGAGCCGCCTGCCGACGAGCACTGGATGCCGAGTTGGAAGCCACGGTCAACGGATAGACTAGAGCTTGCGGGTGACATTTTCCAATGTCATTCAGAAGCTGATGGATTAGCTCGCCGACTAAATTTCGGGGCGTATCGATGCGAGCTATCAGCTGCGGAATCACCTGCAGCCAGGTATTGATTTCGATCACACGCATTCCTTCGACGAGGGCATCGAACACCTTGGGATACTGTCCGTAGTCGAACCAGAGGGTCAACAAACGGAGTGTGTCCTGCAGGGAGTTCCCATGCGACAAGTTGATCGAACGGAAGAAGCCTTCCACAGCGGGAACGGCGTACTGCCGGATCATACACTTTTCCTTATCTCCGCCGGGGTTCTTCAGAAGATCTTCCTGCTGCTTTTGATTCTGAACGACTTCAAAATTCATGTAGGCCCAGAGATGCCATGCTTTGTACCAATTAGAGTCGTGCTTGGTGGCTTTCTCGTAGCATGCGAGGATACCTTTGATGGACTGCTCGTTCAGACCTTGAAGTTGGTTCTGCCACTGGCCTAGCTTCATGTAGCATCGCGCCAACAGGCGACGGTTTTCGTCCTTCTCTTCTGCGTCGAAATTTCCCTCAATGCCCATGTCGGTTACCAATCTGTTCAGTTGATTGTAAGCTGTTTGCTGTTCACCTGCTGCCCAGAGATGCTTTGCATAGGCGAAGCTGATATCTGGTTGCGTAAATTCCAGCGGGTGGTCCGGATACTCCGAAGGATTGTAACGAAGCAACATGACAAGGGTCTTCTCGGAAAGTTTCAGCGAGTCACTCTTGCGACACAGTGAGGCGAACTTCAACCATGTTTTGACATCGTTGGCCGGATGTACCACCAACGTATGAACCTGGAGAATTCGTTGCCAGTCTTCGACCAAGCGTTGACCACCGAGCAAGCGATCCCACCACATGGCTTGGATAGTTTCCTGTCGCTCGGGGATCAGTTTGTGTTGAATAACTTCTTCCAGTTCGGAGAGCATCTGGACGCAAACCATCGCTCCGTAGGCCCGTTCATAAGATTCACCTGCCATTGCGGTCAGCTCCGTATCCAACAGATCTCTCGTATCGTCGATCAACGTTTGTGCCAACTCGTACTCACCGTGGTGAACGGCCAGCACGGCACGATAGAATGATCCATCCTGCGTATCCTCCGGAATGAATTTGACAAATTCTTGCATTCCATCCCAATCCTTCAAACCCCAAGCAGCCGCAGCTGCCAGTCTTCCTGCCTTGCTCTGTCCCTCAGTACCCAGCGATTCCCATGTTTCCTTTGTCACCGCGTTCAGCGTGGACCATTCTCCAAGTGCTTCCAAACATCGCCACTGACCGAGTCTCGATTCCAAATCGCTCGCATTGGTCTCCAGTTTGTCCTGGTACAGATTCAACGCTTTCTCCCAACTATGTAGCTTTTCGTACCACCGTACCTGAACCTTCATCTCCTCGGACGCACTCCTGTGCTCCATCGCGTACTCTAGCAACCCTTCGGCAGCTTCCTTCTGTTGCAGTTTGTTATTGATTAAGATCAGTGATTCGAACACACTTTGATCCTTGTCCTTCATGTTTAGGAATTCTTCCTCTTTGTAGTGCAAGGCTTTCGCATAGGCCCGGCATTCCATGGCTCGTTCGCCGAGAATCTTCGGATCGATCCTAAGCGCGTCGTTCTCGCAGTGTTCCATAAATTCAGCCAGATTCAGTATCGTTTGGGTAATCTCCGGGAGATCCGGAACCATCAATGCCTGTCTCAAACTTGACGACAATTCCTCCTTCAAACTATCCGGCAAATCGGTCCAGCAACTTACGAACGCCGCGTTGAACAAGTCCTTCAACAGTTGCGGATAGTTTTGAGCCAACGTTCGGCAAGATCGTAGCGCTGGGCTCTTGGATTCCTTAAGCAAACCGATGCTGAGCCGGCGAAGCCATTCGAGCCAATCGTCACGCGATACACGACGATTCGCCTTGAATGCCAACTGAAGGTCGACAGTGGAAACGTTTAGCTTGCGAATGGTAGTGTCACTGGCTAGAGACATTTCGCGATTCTTGAACCGAGCCTGACGCAGACGGAATTCGTCGTCCAGTGCTAGGGTGCTCTGGCCCTGCAACTTGGAGAGCAGTTTGTTGTACTCGGTGTAGGAGATTTTGTGCTTGATCATGACGCGGTTGACGAGGGGGACGAAGACTAGATACTTTTTGCCCAGTTGGATCATGATCGAACAAAGGGTTTGCAATGCTGCGGTTTGGAGTTGCCCGGGATGGTTGTCCAGGACTCGGACCAAGGGATGAATGATCCGGGACGAGAAGTCAGTGAAATCCAGGATTTCCGCTAGATAGTTGATTGTCTCCAGGGCAGCGAGGGACACCTGGTACGGAACTTCGATCGGTTCAAACAGTTTGACGATGGCCGGGATGATGAGATGCAGGTAGTCGTCAAGGTTGTTGCCGAACTTCTGCAACGCAGTGAGGAGTTTCACGGTTACGGTTCGATTGGTAGATGCATCGTGGAGAAGGACCCGGAGGATTTGTGGCATCAGCTGAGGAAGATAGATTTTGAATTCGCACCCCAGGGCGATCGCGATTTTTTCTACCAAGTTGATAAGGGTCGGTTGCAGGGGATAGCTACTGTTCCAGAAAGTCTTAATCAGCTGGAAGATTTCCTCCATAAAGCTGATGATGTGCTGCTTGACAATTTCGATCAGAATCGAGAGCTGCTGGAAAAGAAACTCTTTGAGGTTCACCTCGGCATTGCGAATATTTCCGAGAAGACTGGGCAGAACTTGCGACAAGTACGGAACACACTTTATGCCAAGGCTTTTGAAAATGAAGGTGATTGCCTGAACGACGCTTATGTGGTGGTGGGATAAGGTTGGATCACGAAGGATTTTCATCAACGTTGAAATGGCAACTGCCGGATAGTACTCCTCCAGTTGGTTTCCCATATTGATCAACATCTCCGAAGTGGACAGATCCGAGTATTCGTCTGTTTTTGTGTCGGAAATCGAAATCAGGATGTTGTTTTTCTGACTATCGATTAATCCTCGATTCATTTTATGTTTGTATGGATCCAAGGCACCCAACAATCCCAGAACGCGGATGGTTTCTCGTCTGACGTACGGCTGTTGTTCGGTTTTCAGAAAGTTGATCAATATATCAATTAAATGGGGATACTTGTGGTATGGTTTAACGGCTTGTCCCGTAGCACTGACTAGCTGTCCAAGAGTCCACAAGGCAACGCCCCGCTTTTCCGTTGATCCTGCATCGCTTAACATTTCCAAAAGTGTAGCCAGTAGCTCGTCTGACCACTTTTCCAGCACATGATGGCCGCCGTTCACTTCAGCCAGATCACCAATTGCTCTCAACACGTTCAGCACTACTCCGGGATTGGATTCGGGTTCCTTCAATTTCGGTACCAGAATAGAGAGGATTGGTCTCATGTAGGAAGAAATCAGTCTCGGTGTACTGACGATCAAATGATCCAGCATCCTGGCGCTCTGTTCCTTGTTCCGACTCATTCCGGAATGTTCCAATTCCGTCAAAATCTGCACCATTGTCTTCCGCAAACTTGGCATAACGTAAGCCGGATTGATTGCCGATAGCCTTCCGATGATAATGATAGCCAGCTCTCGAATCTCAAACACCTCGTCGTTCATAGTAATCAACAGCGAGCTCAGGAACCACGGTTGAGCCAGCTGAGAGTCAAAACTATCGTCCAACGATTTCAGTACCCTCAAACGCACATTCGGATCGACATCCGTGATACCGACGATCAGAATCTTCTCCAGAACGCTGCCCACTGTTTGGGTGAGTGTTTCCGAACCATCGGTGGAATCTACGGATTGAAGGGCTAGTTTCAGCAAAAGTGTGCATGTCTGCACTGCTTCGATACGAATTTCCTGCTGTTCGCTGAGAAGGAAATGATCGGCGCAACGTTGAACGAACGGGAGCAAGCTGTGCCCTTCGAAGTTGAATGTTCCGAGCGTGCGAAGCGCCAGAACCGTGGTAGGTGTGTCTTGGATTTGCTGTTCGTAGAGGTTAATACTCGTCGTACCTGGAAGTGAATGATTACGGTTAATTCAGCACGTATGATTGCTTCGTTTTGCGGATAGGTATATATTATTTATATCGTAAGATTTAGTTAATTTTGTTGATCTTGTTTAAGACTTGAAGACACTGCAATTCATTACATTTAAACATGCAAATGGAAATACGGTTATATATTAGAGGGTAAGTTTGCTGGATTGTTTTTAGGCAGTACTTTCAGCAGGTTCAAAATAGGTGTGATCATAAGCTGTATATAGAGTTGGCAAATATCACATTGAATTTGTTATTTGGGTTTCGTTCCACAAACAGTTATATCTCACGTAACATCTAAAAAAGGGCCTATCAGCTTTTGTAAACAAAACTTCTTACGCCCTTTTTGCGCTAACATTAACAAAATGTAAAAACAAAACAAATAATTGCCCCTAAATACTTTAAAGTAAAAAATGTGTCTTATAATCTCCAAAATACTGTTAAAACATTCGGAAACCTACCTTGAGGCCGACCGGGAATAAACTGCGGAAGAGGTTTGTTCATCAGCACACAGGACAAGATCTTTAGCAATCCACTTGTTATTTCCTGTTTCATCTGAGGCACATTCTCGCTCAACTCATGCAAGCACACCGTCAGTCCGGTATTCAATCCCGTCGAAAGCATCGGCAGGATCATATTTTTGATGTCGGTCGTAATTGCACTCTTCAGAGCGTGCCCAAGCAAGGTGATGCACATGAACACCGAAGGATCGACGCATATTTTCTTCTTGCTCGGAGTTTCTTTTGGAGGAAGGGCTACCGTGATTACATCTACTATCCTGGTTCTGAACGGTGCAATATCTTTCTCAACTGCAACCGCTATGTAACCGAGTGTGACGAAAGCCAGGTTACGTTCCCTTTCTTTGCTTTTCACCGTTAGTATTAGGTAGTTTACGACAGCCTTCAAATGGTTATTGACAAAATCTCGCCGATTGAACGCAGCTAATCGAGGTAAGATTGTAAGCAGTGATTGAATCACGTGCGGAGACTTGGAATTACGCTGTTCCAGTACTTTCTGGCAGATTAAATCGTAATTATCATTGACCAGTGCTCGACAGATCGCAGACTCTTGAATGGAGCTGTTTTGGCGGAAGAACTTGACATCGCTGCCATCGGTACTGCGAGAGCTGCTGGAACCATGCCCTCCACTAAGCTTCTCCATGAAAGGTACACGAATCCTGGGAAAGATGCTATGGCCTTCGTCTGTATGGCGATTCCTACGGTCCACGTTCAAGCTTTCCAACTGCATGTACTTTTTCTCCCAGGGTGCGTTTGAACAACGCAAAATTTCATTGAACACAATAATCGCCCCATGAATGCGATCATCCCGGTTGAAACCTTTTTCGCGCGAAGGAAGCTCCTTGAAACAATCCATAGCACTGTCGTAGCAGTGGTTATACCTGGTTAATTGAAAATTGAAACATGAGATTACAATTGATTTTACTTTGATTCCAGTTGCCTACCATTGTGGATTATTATTCTGCTTGGTTCCCTCTCGCTGGGAAGTAACGATCAGCACAGCTCGAAGTGCTTGACCGGCTCCTTCCCGAATCATCGGTTTGGAATCCTTAATTGCAACGAATATGTGTTCGAAGAAGCTTCCAACTTGCTGGTAGAAGAACGTTGGCATAGCCACGGCCAGCTCACGCAACACCAAAACGGCAGCATGTCGCTTTCCCTCGGTTCGTTCCTCGGTCAGCCATTCGAAGGCACGTTTGATGTCGAACTCAAACGATTCCGCTCCCTTTGAACCTGGCAAAAGGGCCAACTTAACCAACACTTTCGCAGCCAGCTCCATAACGGAGATGTCACTCGACGGAAGCAAGTTTCTCAAATTATTGGAATAACGTGAAATTTGAGTCGTCGTATTAACCACATCACCGCTTATCAAGCAATCTAGAATAGAAAATAATCGATTTTACTCCAAAAAACAATAATCCTGGGCATGAAAACTCACTAATAGCCAAAACGCCTCCCTTCTTGTCGTTGGTATCCGCGCTGGACAACATTTCGAAAATATACTGATTGAAATCCTCGAAAAATGCCAACAGATCGTCTTGCGGAATTTCACGCAGTTCCGTCTTAACGTATAGCGACAGATCCTGGGCCGCCTTATTCTGGGCATCCTTGTTGCGGCTTTTCAACCCACCCACAAACTGCTGCACCACGGTCGACATTTCGTACAAAGAAAACAAAAAACCACTCACACACACAAAACCAAAATAAGCCACAAACAACACCTGACGATTATTATTATTATTCGACTTTGTTTTGTAAACACCAACCGGTCGCTAAGCACGCATTAACGACCCCCCGGGAGGCGGGGGCGACGAGCGGTACCGGATAAAAACAGTCGACGAAAAAAGATCGATGAAACCACGAACGACAGCAGTAGCGCTAGCACTCCCGGCTGGGAGCACCGATGATGGCGCAAGGTGAAAAACGCGCTTTTCGACGCGGATTTCACTTCAGCATGGGAAATTTCACTTCGATCCGCTGCGCCGGAAATTTAGGACACTAGTTCAATAGTTTTTTAAATGTTTCGGCATGTTTTTCTGGTCCAAATTTGTAATTTTTACGCGAATTTACACTTCTTTGACACTTCGTATTGCGCACTACTTGGTCGATTTTCGGCCAGTGCAGGCGGATGATTTTATATTTTGTCGATAAAAGTCCAAAAACTGATTCTGAAGGGCGAATTTCCAGGGTTGAAGCTGAGAGGTTTTAATTTTTTAATTTTTTTAGCTAACATTTACAGTCGTAATTCGCTGGATGAAGAATAATATATGATGAGGGTTTATGATTTTGTTCTATGAACGATGAATTTCAAAGGACCGCTTTGCAAAGTACACGGATAGTAATCTCCTTATATCTTTTGGCAAATTTCTATTGCTGATTATTCATAAAATGTATAAGTCAACTAATAAGTACACTGAAGTCTTTTTTTACACGGTTTTTTTTACGCGGTTTTTTTTTACACGGTTTTTTTTACACGGTTTTCCACGATTTATACGGTACGTTTTTAACGATTTCTCGACAACGATACAACCTATCGACTTGATTCCAATCACATTATCCGTTTCAAGCTATTTGTAATCGAATGGCGTACTTAAAAAAAAAATCACAATTTTTGGTGTAAATACAGAATTTTTTAAAATATGTCTATATGGACCATATCATGCTTTAATTACAAATGGCATCAAAATCCGATTTTTTAAAAACATTTAATCATGCGAAAAATCAAAATCTCGTAGGTTTTTTTACACGGTTTTTTTACACGGACCGTATCCCCCGTGTAAAAAAAGACCTGAGTGTAGACGCCTTGCAAAAAGTTAATTAATATCATGTGTCAAATGAAATGTATAAGGGTTCACACATACCTTTTACGCATTCTTATAGGACCTATGTGGTTTGTTTTATGAAATGTATAAGGCTGATGTTTTGGCAAAAATGTAGAAGTGAAACACATGGATAAAATAATTGATTTTCGTTTCGTGTAGTTTTGCTGTAGTAACCAAACACTCCCAAACAAATCCCACATTTTCTAATAATGTACACATGGCGCTCATGCGTGATATTTCGTGCAAAGCATACAAATTATCCCTTTCCTAGTTGCTCTCTATGTCCTTATTTTTATGACATAGCTATCGCATAACTTAACCATAGATGTAACTCTAACCCGACCAACCGTTCGTGAAACTTCTTCAAAGTTCTTGATACAGAAATAAAGATTTATTTAAATTTTCTATGATTTCGATGTACACATTTGAAAATCTTTATTGATCGATACTTACATTTTAGATTATTTCTTCATCGGTCATATGATAGTAATCTATAAAGGTGCCATACTAAATTTCTTTTAATTTCGTTATGTCACATGGACTATTTGGTATTTTTTACAAATATTCATCAATAAATATTTAAATACTGATATTATCTTAACTTTGAACTTTGACATAGAACAACAAAGATTGCCATCGATGCACATTTATAATCTCCTTGTTATCGATTTGCATCGCTGGTTAAAGAGAGTTCGAGGCACACCAGGTGACAGATGGCAATGTTTATATTATTTATCGACATATTCGGCATTCCATCGGAAGAAGCAATCTCTATATTTAATAACCCGTGATAGCATGCGTGGCGGGATTCTCGGCATTTGGAACCCAATGAGGAAAATTTATACCTTTTTGCCTTCTATTACACACGGAGAACAAATTATAGTAGACACAATTATTTTTCCGGTCAAAATAACTATATTGTTCAATTGTTTTAGAGATAACCCGAAACTATAGTTGATTTGACTATATATAGAGGGCAACAACTATAGTCCATAGTTGTCCGTAAAAAAAGAACGATATAGGTACAATGAAATGTATTGTAACCATACAATAGAATTTATTGTACTTAAAATAAATTGTATCGTCCACAACTATAAAATAACCATAGAATTTATTGTTTTCACAATATAATCTATGGTAAATTGAGAAATCTACAATAGAACAAGGGGGTTGTTATGTATCTTAACCATACAAAAAATCACTTTTTCCTGAACAAACTTGAGTCATTTACCATTCATTTTATTGTTTTTCTATTGTTGAAAATTCATACTATATGGGACGTATTGTACATCTAATGTAATAACAATATGTTAAAATTTCTTGTACAATATACGCACAATAAGATCGATTGTTGGCAATAGATTTGGATGTAATTGTATTTTATTTTATGGTAATTGTATGGTTATTTTTTTCCAGGTGGCTCCTCGGTTGGCTCAACTATATTTTTCAGTAGATGAACAAACGTCAAACTTCAAAATACAACTATGCTTTAGTTGATTCAAGAAAACTATTGTTAGGAAAGCAACATTTTACAATGTTTATTAAACGAACTGCTCTTCTTTATCGACATATCAAGGAAGTTTGTTTTGCTTCTTTATCGATCTCAAAAACACAACTGCAAAATCATAAAAAAGTGACCAAGAACATTCAACTTAGATTTGAACCGTGTTCATCTGCGTGAGAGCCAGCTATCTTATCGCCTGCTCTACGCATCACAAGTTAAAAGTGTGTGGATTTATGATGATCACTTGAAACCAAAGTATATAAATAAATTACATTTGGCGGTTGTTATAATTGATCAAAGTTATAGTTGAATCAACAATCAATATGAAACTAACGATTTTAAATTGGCTCACCACTTTAGTAGCCTATTGGTCCCAAGCAAACGATTAACGTACCCTATTCTAGTCAAAATTCTAGTACTACGCAATGCTTGTTTTGATTCGCTATGAATGTTTGACAGATAAAATGAGGGGTTAGTGGATTTTCCTATGTTTCGAGGGGTGAATCGATTAGCTTGGGACCGAAGAGAGTACCAGAGCTGAGCCAAAAAGTTGAGCACGTTTCTTCGGGACCTTCTAGTCTTAGAGTTACCTCTATGCTTTTAGCATCTTTACAATTATTCATGAAATGGTTGACGATTGCTATCGATTTTTCTTATGAATGGCTTTGAAGATCGATGTATAGAAAATTAAACAAAATTAACGAAATGGTTGGTCGGGAAGACCAGAAGGTCTCGGAGAAAAGTGCTCAACTTTTTGGCTCAGCTCTGGTACTCTCTTCGGTCCCAAGCTAATCGATGCACCTCTCGAAATATAGAAAAATCCACGAATTCCTCATTTTATCTGTCAAATTTTCATAGCGGATCAAAACAAACATTGTGTAGTAATAGAATTTCGACTAGAATGGGGCACGTTAATCGATTTGCTTGGGACCAATAGGCTAGTCAAGTAGTGAGCCAATTTAAAATCGTTAGCTTCCACCGGTTGACTTAACTGTGACGAAGTCAGCAGAAAAAGCTTTTCCTCTTTCCTTATTTTGAACCCCTCATACACGCAGAAAATTCTATCGTCGAAAAATAATGCTACGTTTATTTAAAAAATATTCGTTTTGAAAATAAACGTTAAATTTTTTGTAAGATTTTACAACTATGGGAACAAAAATATATATGTTTATTTTAAACATGCTGTTCATTTTTAAAACAAACTTACATTTTTTTTAAATTATTTTACAATGTATGGGAAAGCGCTATAAAGCAAATAATTAGAATAAAATATCTGCAGACAGGGCATCTAAATTCCAGCTATTTTTCAAAGTCGATTAAAGGCGGTCCGAGGGGTGGTCTGTGGGTGGTGACATCGTGGCCCGGGATTAAATATGGTGCCTCCACGGTATCGGCTTCTTTCTACGGGGAAGGGGGTGAAACCGGAAAAGATTCAGAATCCATTTCGGGGTTTCGTTTTTTTCTTCGATGTGATGGAGGAGGGTGATATTTCGATCGGTGAAACGATCGAGTGACGTTGAATTATGGGGTTTTGCCTCGGGTTCCACTGGTTTTATCGAGCTGGAACATTATTTGGATGCTTGCCTAGATGGGTTTCCAAATCGATGACTTTCGGGTCGTTTTCGGTTGAGTTCCGAGGAATAGCTGGAGCTAAATTCTGGCAAATGTAAACAAGGGGCTGTTCATAAACTACGTTGACAGTTGAGGGGGGGGGGGTTGACATTTATCCACGGCCCATAAATTTTTTAAATTTTTTGTATGGACAATTGTCTATGCAGGGGGAGGGGGGGTCAATATTCCCAAAAAACTGTCTACTTAGTTTATGGACAGCCCCCAAGAAGAAACGGTGAAGGCATGACACGCTAAATATATATTGTTGAAATAAGCATGCTCTTGAATTTAATTCAAGAATACATATTTTTGATGCAAACATGTTTTTAATTTACTTTGAATGATTAATATGTTTATTGAATGAACATTTAAATTTTTGATTTAAATGAACAAAATTAGTTTCCGTGTAATTGTTACTGCATATGCGCTAACAACAAAACCTATTTTCCAAACATCACTCACGTCGCATTCCATAGCAATCTTGTCTTCACTTTTTTGCACGAAATTTTCAAAACCATCATCAATCGTATTCCTATCTATTAAGGGGTGATCATATTATTATGTCACGCTAAATTGAGGAAAAATTAACCATCCCCCCTCCCCTATTCCTAATGCATTGCGTGTCACAAAATCATAAACCCTACCTCCCCCCTTAGAGCGTGACATAATATGTGCCTAAGCGAGAGTTCATCTCACAAAAACAAAGCAACAATTTGCCTGCATCTTAGATAGAGTCACCCCCTCGTGTCAAATTAACCTTTCCATTACTTTTTTGGGAATAATCTACAGTATCCCCCGCTAATCCGGCTCTCGTTAATTCCATGGCCTCAATAATTCGGTTTCTTATGGAGCTTTTTTACATTGTTAGGTTGGTAACATAAATTTTATGTAAAATTTCACATTAGTACAGATAGCAAACTTTTCCGTATATAATTGGGGGTGAAGGGCTAGAACCAACAATCAATACGAAATTAACGATTTTAAATTGGCTCACCACTTTAGTAGCCTATTGGTCCCAAGCAAACGATTAACGTACCCTATTCTAGTTGAAATTCTATTACTACACTATGTTTGTTTTGATTCGCTATGAAAGTTTTACAGATAACATCAGGGGTGTGTGGATTCATGCAGAACATGCAGGGGTGAGTGAAATAGCTTGGGACTGCTTGGGACCGTTGTTCTGGTACTGAGTGAGCCAAAAATAATAATGATTTTCTTCGGGACCCAGTGGTCTTAGAGTTACCTCTATGCTAGAACGATGAGAACAAAATGTTCACTTCTCCTATAATAATTCCTGTAGTGTATGCCGAGGTGCATGCCCCCCTTAAAGATCAGCTACTGTTAGCACTCAAAGCACCGACGAACTCGCCGACGAACCGACATGCCACAGAAGCATTTCGTTTGTCCACAATTTGATTTGTCAAACGAGCGATTCGAACTTTCAAACGGGTGATCAGATCTGTCAAACGAGGTGAGACGCAAACCATGGCTATAAATTCTACGTTGGTTCGTATCCTTCCTCATGATATGACGCGATCGAATGAGTAGATGGCGGTAGTGTTTAACGTATTTTGAATATGGCGTCTTGGGCAAGAATTTGAATGTTGCTTGAATGAGCTGTCACCACAGAAAAACCGACATGACACTCAATTCTGACTTATGTCCGAAAATCGTAAACGGCCGATTTAAATGTGCAGTGATCCGAACTGCCAAAACCATAGGATTTTTTGATCTAGATAAAAATAATTTGACCAGAATAGATCAAACACGAGCCAATTCATAACTTTTGCGTGCAGATTCTTGGCTTAGCTAAATATTTCCCGTGAACACGGAGCCAGATGTCATTAGTGTACTTTGGTCAGAAATTTGAGTGTTTTTGCTATGGTAATTCATGTCGGTTTGTCGATGCTGTCACGTCAGCTCGTCGGTGCTCAAAGCACGATATTGTATGTATGTATGTAAGGTAGCCACCATCCTTTCAAGACTTGTCTTGTATGCAGCTCCACTTAATAGCAAGATCAATTTGAGCTACCGATCTGAATTCACTATATCGCTGTATGAAGGGCCAAAAACGGAGGGGTGGACCCGTAAGCAGAGACACTTACGCGAAATCCACGGGAACTTAAGAATCTCCTTCCAACGATATGCTCCAACAAATCGAATAACACAATTCGCAATACTTATTAAGCTTCCTACTGGATGGTTTGTTAAGAAGGGCGCGTCATTCGCCCTGAAACTGTTGGAGTAGAATTCACACCACCACAATCGAATCGGTAGGATAAAGAAAATGATAGTGTTTATTCCCTCCTAGACTCCGGCTGTCAATCATACCATCGTCCAGTTTCAGTTTGAATGATACCCTGATGCTCCCTCCCAACCCAGTATTTATTTATATAATAATAAAAATATATGCAATGGAGAAATGAAATATATCAGAACATTAAAATATGACATAATGAAAAACATTTATATGGATAATATAGTTGCTACTACAATGAAGAAGTATTTTACATATAATAAGATGCAGCTCTACACCTCCTCAGCTCACAACAGGTGGATGCAACACTGAAATGTATAGGATATATTAAGCAATTATATATATTTTGCTCGAATGATACTAACAATAATGCTAAAAATTGTGATGAATAACTAACATGACGAGAAATAACCTGCTTAATAATTATAAACATATAATATTATTTAATGCTTCTGTTTCATATTAATTTCGATGACTTGCTTGGGTAAACTGAAATATTAAGCTAAAGGTAATAGTATATCATGCAATGTATAATTTATATAATATATGTAGTGAAATGCAAAATGTATGTATGTATGCAGGTATTTCCTTAAACCACAGAAAATATAACAAAATACCAGTGGCGTCCCGTAACCTCACTATTTACCTGTGCATTAACTTTCAAACCCAGATTTAATGCCATATTCATATTCGAATCGGTTGAAAATACACTCAATCTTCTAGTTTACTCGATATCTATCTATTGCAGGCAATATATTGATTATTATTTATGTTTTGAGAGTTGGTGCACAGGTAGATCGAGGTTAAGGAAACGCCACTCAAATTCATTACACTCAAGCTATATATGAATATTTTAATTGCATGGTATGATTGAACTCAACTTTGCCTATTTAATGAATCCACAATTTAAGTAAAGAATCAATTTGCTAAATAATTGAGGTTGTTTGGGTGCTCAAAGCACGATATTGTACGGAATAAATAAACGTTGTCAGCTGGAACTAGCTCTCTTTTAGTGTGAACTGCAAACCGATCAACAACCGCTATTATTTACCGCCGTGACCTGTCAAAGGAATATTAAACAGTAATAAACTTAAAACTTTTGTATTTGAAAATTCCCATACATACTTTAAGGGCCTGTGCAGGATATGTTCGCATCCAAATGAGCTCACATGTGAAATCGGTTTAGCTTTTTTTACTTGATTTGTTTTCTGTAGATCTTGTTTTCCGTTCTGAGCACCAATGCTACCGACGCCAGGGCTCTACCCAGCGCTGCCATTTATACAGATTTATCTGTATTATACAGATTTTTTAATCTTAATACAGATCCGATACAGAATACAGATTTATCACAGATTTTTAAATTACAATACAGATTTATACAGATTTTTATAAAATGCTTGAGAAAAAAAATTCCAAATTTATAAAAACAAAATAACTTGCTCGATTTTATCAGCGTACCCCCTTCTCTCCAAAATTAATTGTTGTGCTAAAAACCATATTTTTTGCAGTGGGATTTTGGGATAGTTTTATCAAGTATCCGAGAGTTTTTGCCCCTCCAGTGGTTGGAAAACTGTGTTTGCAGTATGGAGAATATCACAAAATTCGCGACTCTCTACTAAATATAACTTCACAGAAGGAAAAAGGCGAACATGAAAGAAAACGAAATCCAATTTGGCTCAAAAGACTAGAAGAAGCTTACTCGTCGCTATGCTCCTCTACCATAAAAAAAAATTTAAAAGTTTATGGAACATTTAATTGATTCCACTGTGCGTTTATATAGCTGCCTTTAAATAACTCATGATGACATCAAAATTTGATGTATTTTTATTTTGTTTTTTCGGCATGCATGCAATAACATGTTGATAACTAAATTTGTAATCTAAATAAAATATCTATATCAAAATAAGTTATCAAGCAGTTCTCACTAATATCAATATATGTTATAATTTTGATATTCTTCGCATATCTTTTAGCTCTCATTTTTGTTCTGTTAGCCATCAACTCCATCAAAATGAAATCAATTTGAGTTATCAGGAATAATGCAAACAACATAATTCTTGTTTTCATTTTGTTCTCACCCTCTGCTCGGGAACCTATCAAATTTCCATCGACAATTAATCATGTTATGGTGTTTTTGACAGCATTCACAACCAGAGGACCAACCGCTTTCGGATGCATATGGAGCTGGGGATTTACAGTATTAATTGAATATTTCCAATATAAGCATGTATGTTAAATACAAGAAAAGTGCCCGAGCACATTAAAATGGTACAAATACAAGTACTCGTAAACATTTTACTTGCATTGAAAATGTATTTCATAAGAAATTGCGGATTTTCTGATATTCTCCATACTGCAAAAATGATTTTACCAGCACTGGCGGGGCGACATCTCTCGACTTTTCGGTGTAACTACCACACAAATGATGTAATTAATTGTATTCATCTATATTAAAAATATCAAATAGTAATGAACTCGTGCACTTTTTTGCAATTAAAACTGCTTATCAGGAAGATAATGAATAGAAACTAAAATCTCCATACATTTTCAAACGGCTTCATATCAACAATCAATACGAAACTAACGATTTTAAATTGGCTCACTACTTGACTAGCCTATTGGTCCCAAGCAAACGATTAACGTACCCCATTCTAGTCGAAATTCTACTACTACGCAATGTTTGTTTTGATTCGCTATGAAAGTTTGACAGATAAAATGAGGGGTTATTGGTTTTTCCTATGTTTCGAGGGGTGAATCGATTAGCTTGGGACCGAAGAGAGTACCAGAGCTGAGCCAAAAAGTTGAGCACGTTATTTCGGGACCTTCTAGTCTTAGAGTTACCTCTATGTTCATATCACTCTTATAAATAAGTACGGACGATATCACAAATGGCGCAATTATATCCCGTATGGTTAGTACGATAGCCCGAACAGGTGGTTAAGCACTTTTTATGGTTATTTTGTATGCACTGTATTTGTAAAACAACAAAACATGATTAATTAAGAAAAAAAATCGTCAATACAGAAAATACAGATTTTTTAATAGAGTGGATACAGATTTTTTATAAAACCACCTGGCAGCTCTGGCTCTACCTATCAACTCGCGCCGCTGCTTGGTAGAGCAAAAACAAACACCCTACTTCGTTTCGTTTCGTTTTTTCGCAGTTTACAGTTCATGTGAAACGAAATCGATCAGTTTACACCTCCGGTGAAGTGAAAATCTGACAGATACGCTCTCCCGAAACGTCAACTTTTCGCTTAGCTGCTGCTCTTTTCGCGAGCGCCAATCTTTACTTTTCTCAAATTCGAGATTTTTCCCCTGGAAAATCCTGGGAAAACATGAGGCAAATTTACTCATCGCTGAGTTCCTGCACTTTTGGCGATTATGAGTGAACTAAACTCAAATTTGAGTCGTTCTCATTCGCCGTGCTCATTTTATCTGTCAAACTTTCATAGCGAATCAAAAAAAACATTGCGTAGTACTAGAATTTCGACTAGAATAGGGTACGTTAATCGTTTGCTTGGGACCAATAGGCTACTAAAGTGGTGAGCCAATTTAAAATTGTTAGTTTCATATTGATTGTTGGTGTAACTGATCGATTTCGTTTAACATAAACTGTAAACTGCGAAAAATGAAACTGGAAAATGTTCCACAAACATTTTTTCACAACCTTTTTCGCTAGCGAAATTTCATGATTTTTCGCGTGCTTCAGTTTTCGTTTCGCTTCGATCTGTATACTAGGTTTTACAGTTCAAAGCGAAGTGAAAAATTTGCCAATCGCGTTTTTCACGCAGGTGAAAAAAATTAGTATTTTATATGAGGTTTTCGCTTCGCTTCGATCTCTATACAGGTCTTAAGCGAAAAAGATGCGATCCACAACATTAGATTTCGCTGGATCGTATCTGTTTACAGTTCAAAGCGAAGCGAAATATTTGCCAATTGCGTTTTTCACGCAGGTGAAAAATGTAGTATTTTGTATGAGATTTTCGCTTCGCTTCGATCTCTATACAGGCCTTTATCAGAAGCCAGTGGCTACCCGGAAAGTATTGTTCTGCACTTCGATTCGGCTGATAATTGTATCAAGAACTTCCTTGCGCATCAGAGCACCCCATACTACCAAGCACAGACTCGCTTAGAATTCGTTGAACTGTTCTAGGATGATACGGAGCGTGACTAGTGAGTCCTACCTGTTACCACAAAAGGGTCACGTCGATCCTAGTCAGAATAACTTTGCACGTAACCTTGAGAACAATACACACTAATATGGTGCCTCACCAATTGTGGCATATGGTGTGCGTCACTGATGTCACATTTGTGTGTCTAGCATGTTTTGCAGTTAAATTAATCCTGGGATTTTAACGTAGATGATGCCATGATGTTGATGGCTGGTTTGACATTGAAATGTGTAGAAATTGTTCGAGGTGTTCAAACCAGCTGGTTCAGTTGCTTCTCTCCTTCCTTCGAGAAAAGACCCAGAAGGAATTTGCAATGACTTTTCGGAAACGAAAACACCAATTCCCACATAAATAACCATTTAGTTTATTAACGCCAAGTTCCTAAAAATCAAATTCAACAACAAATGTTATCAGCTAAGATCGAATATTTACACGTACGATACAATATTGAAAACTACTCGGTCTGATATTGTGCCGCAAAGTATTTGCTCTGTATATCTTTCCTCTACATACTCTAGTCTAATGCTTCCTCGCCTACTTCATTATTCAATCAATCGAAAGTACATCCTACAAACAGCACGTACCAGTAATTACAAACTCTACCATTCTCGCTGTTTACCGTTATATCTTAACTGTAATTAAATAATTTTGATTGATTACACTTTGGCTCCGATTGTGGTCCTAATAGTTACTGGTAAAATGGAATTCATCGTGATTTTATTTCCTTTTCCGTTTTTTTTTCAATTGATGATGAGTACGATTAAATTATTCAATAATACTAGCTTTTTGCATGCAAACTACGCATCAAATGCGGCCGTGAAGCGTTTCCTTTCTTGGGTTGTAATGTAAAGTAAAATGTGTGTATGTGTGCGCGAAAACTAAAATCTAAACCGAAGAAGCTGTCCTATAATTGCAACAGAAATATCCCTTAAAGCCCGTGGTTGAATAATAGCTATGATCCTTGTGTGTGTGTTGTGTAAATATGCGCTATCGTTGGGAACAAAATAAACTGATTAGTCCTTATTAGGTGCATTACGAAACTAGAAAACTAACTGAAGATTTCTATTTTTGTTTGTTTTTTCGATTGGCTAAAATTTCGTTACTAAAAATAAAATAACTCAATTTGTACTTGTTTGAGATTTTCTCATTGTTCCAATTTTGGTTGAATGGCAAACTACGAAGAACCTTCACTCCTTGATTTTACAGGAAATTACTTACATGCTAAATTTCAGGTGTCGTTTACATGTGCACTGGTCATTTTACATTTCTATTTACGTGTGTTTTGTGTGGAGATTATATGCTTACTACTTTCCATTTTGTGTAAGTGAATCTGCGTGTAGTTTATTACATCTATTAGCTTAGAAGTCAATGATAATCCTATCGGTACTGTTGCATTCGCTGATGTCGGTGTCCATCACAACTCCATCTGAATCGTAGCGCAGTTCGAATTCTTCGATTGGATTATCTTTGGAGGTTGCGATCAGCTTGAACATTACCTCCGACTTGTCCAATGCGGCGTACTTATCCACCTTGGGGAGCATAATATCCGAAAAGTGGAATTTCACATGATCCTTAAAGGAACACTCCGAGCTGTCCGTGTAATCACAATGTTCACAGCTGTAAACCTTTGGTTCTTTGGTTATCTCGGTAATGGCGGTCGTCACCATTGGACTGCTATTCTTGGATCTGGTTGATCTCCGCGGACGAGGTTTACCTTCAGGTTCCGGCGTTTCGGCATGTTCATTGTGGAGTTTTTCGTGGTCCATCTGAACTACCCATAGTTTTTCACTTTCACCGACCTGGACTAGCTTCGAACGTGGATGCTTATTGCTTTCGATGTTCAACTTTTGCAGCTCTTCTGTGCCTCTGTGGTAATTGACTGAATGGACATTCCTGTGGGTCGGTATACCGGACTCGTCGCACGTAGAAAACGAACAAAGGTCACATTTGTACTTTTCCTCTTGCGTATGACGATTCTGGTGGATAACGATTTCACTTTCATCCAAGTATCGAGCCGGACAATAGGCACAGTAGTAGACGATCTTTTCGTCTACATGTATCTTCCCGGTGGGAGTCCCACTGGCAGGTGTTATGCTCACTTCGTCGCGCATTTTCTTCGTCAGGTCTAGGATATCGGCTGGCGTCAATCCAGTAGACTTGGTTTCATTACCCATCACTATGGAAAGTTCGCCGCCTCCTCCGACCGTTTTTGTAGTGGTAGTTGTTCTGGCCTTCGATACAGTATGGCTATTGGATGTAGTCGAGGGAACAGTTCTTTCTGCATGTGTCTTCTGATGCTGAATTAACAGGTGCTTCTTTGTGACGTTATATGAACATATGTTACATTTATACGGATCACCACGTGGTTTGTGGAAAGACTTGTGGTAGGCAAACTGGGTCTTGCTGTCGGTCACGTAGGGACACGCATCACACTGGTACCGTTTCAATCGGGGAGCCACCGGTTCTTCATACGGCTCTTCCGTGGTGGCATCACTGGTTGGGGCACTGTCGGTTTGCATTGGTGTCGGAAATGATGAGGGCGGTTCCATGGAGGATTCGTCCGTCAGATTGATGAACGTCATGGTCATTGGTGAGGTACGCGTTGCTACGGGAGCTATGCTGATACTGTGGACGGCGGTGCTGCTGTTAATGTTTGGGTAGTGGATGATCTCCCGCGATGAAGGGTGAATGATTGGTTCATCCTGGACAATTAGGCTGACTTCGGGGACAAGCTCTATCGGGTGCAGCGTGACCGGCTGTACGGGGATATCCTGTGAAACTGAGTCGAATGATTGAAATGGCTTTCTCACTTTCTTCAAATTGCGTGTATCAGTTACGTTTTGTGACTGTTTTGCGGTGTTGACCATCTCGATGAGCACGTTGCCGTTATGCTTTAAACGGCAGTGCCTCTGTAAAGATACGAGCAGCGTGTAATTAATTATACATTGGAGACGCTGTCAGGTCATGCAATCAAAGATGGAGAAATTATAGCAAGGTAAATAAAGTAAGTGCCACACATTTAACACGACTATCTACATTTGAACTATCTACTGTGCATTACTGTAATGTGCTGTACTTGGGTATGTGTTCCTCAGGCCATTCTTTAGTTTAATTTTCGTGATTTTTTTTTTAAATTCATGTACGATTAGTGTCCCTAATATCGGCCTAAGTGTTCCTAATACTGGGCTCATACATACATTTCGAAGAAAACCATTTTTTGCCAATGTTTTACTAGTAACCAACAATATCCATCTATCTTGTCCAGATGACGCATTGTTCTAATAAATATTTAAAACAGGAGATTTTTTATCGATGGGCAAAATCTTCATATGCATGGGCCAAACATAAGAGCCATTTTACCCATTTCAATACTTTCAGTTCCAGATTTTCCAAAATGGGCCGAACGCCGTTTGGACGGGTGTCATAGAGCCAAATTTTAGAAAGTGATAGACTGAACATCAAAAATTTCTTTTGATTCTCGGACCAATTTTTTTTTATCAAGATAGCGGATTTAAAATAATCTGTCGACTTAAGAAAATGTTCATGATTCTGGGACATACAACTTTTACGAGAGCTTAGAGATTTTTCCAAGTCTGAGAATCCGAGATTTATTTCTCTGACTTCGAGAAATTTTACCACTACTTTGACCAAAAAATGTCAGACTTTTTGGAAAAAATGACGCTTTTGGATATTTTCAGATCCGAAAAATACATCCAAGATTCAGAAAAAATCGAAACTCAGGAGATATGCGAGATCTCGGAAACAGACATTTTGCCAAGACTCTGCATAAAATATATCGAATGTTTTAAGATTTGAAACAATGTCAGATGATGCCAAATTATATTTTTTTCAAGATTCTTGAAAAAAACAAATATCGATGCAATTTTTTTTTTGAGATCCTGAACATCGGCAGGTTTTCACAATTATGAGAAATGGAAAAGATGTAAATTTTAAAAAGTTTTCGAGATATCAGATTTAGAACATTTTTCTACGGGAAATGGCTCTACTGTTGGCCTATGGATCTAAGATTTTTATCTTGATGAACGCGTCATTGGGACGGTACTAATGGATTTTTTGGTCGCTATTGAAAATTTAGTCAATTGCTGAATTTATGTATGGGCCCAAATTAGGGGCGTTAAGGCCGACATTACAACTATTTCCCCTATATTCTAGACTTGGAGGAGTGTTCAAGGTTCTGGGACTAGAGAAATATTGAAGTTGTTGAAGATTCGAGGAACTTGGAAAATGTGTTTTAAAGCATAACGCTTGACGAAAAATAGATGCCAGTTAAAATTTAGGTCTAATGACCTACTTGGTCTTGAAATTCACTCGCCTTACTGGAACTAGCTTTTAAAAAATTACTCAACAACTACGCTATTGGAATTGACACTATACAGTTGAAAGGCAGCAATACTTTTCGTAGCAACCCATGAAAGTTGAGTAAATACGTCTTTTAAGGTGATACTCTAAGGAAGCCTTAGCGTGAAACTTCAAAGGCACAAATTTCAGCTTCCACAAAACATACAAATTTGAAATTGCTACACGAAACGAAAATCAATTATTTAATTCATGTGTTTCACTTATACATTTTTGCCAAAGCATCAGCCTTAAACATTCCATAAGACAAACCACATAGGTCCTATTAGAATGCATAAAAGGTATGTGTGACCGCTTATACATTTCATTTGACACATGATCTTTATTAACTTTTTGCAAGGCGTTTGCTTATTAGTTGACTTATACATTTTATGAATAATCAGCAATGGAAATTTGCCAAAAAGTATAAGGAGATTTCTATCCGTGTACTCTCTGTTTGTAGTAGCACAGCAATCCGTTTTCCAGAAATAAGTGTCCCATAAAATCATCTCCACGAATAAATCCTTTCTCGGAATACATTGTCACGGAAATTGTTTTAGCATAAAATTGCTGTTAACGAAAACTATTTCCCTCTAGAATCTATTTTTTTATTATCAAAATGTGAGTTATTGATTAGATATAATAAATAATCTTACATTTTCCTGTGATAATATTTCCAAAGCCAGGATTTAGAATTATAGTTAGCAGAGTGGTCAATAAGTCTATACTAGGTTTGTTCTCATACTAGCTTTTTTGCTTTTGCTGTAAGTTGCTGTAAGAAAATAATACAGGAATCCCCGATTTGCACGATGGTTGGTGTCGTCTACCTACCGCCATTTCTCAGCAATCTTTCAATCAATTGAGCTGATTTTTTGCATGTGATTAGGGCCAACCACAAACTTGACACTCACAAAAAGTGAGCTCAATTAAAAGACTGTTGAGATATCGCGAATCCTGTATTATTTTCTTACAACAACTGACAACAAAAGCAAAAAAGCAAGTACGGGACCAAACCTACTGTGATTATTTTTTTATGTTCATGTCCATGGGCGTAGCCGGGGGAGCACTCTTGAAAATTTCTGTAAGGCGTCACGGAATTGATAATCTGTTCAAGGTAGTGCTCTTAAAGAATCCAAGTCCCAGTAGTGATATGATTTTCATGTACTCTGAAATTTTCCATCAGTTAAAGAATTTTGTGTTCTGAAGAATTCCGATTTTTTCACGGTTCGTTTATATCGCTTTCGATTTTATTACGAAAAATGTTTTGTGTATATCACATTTTTCATCATTTAACAAATCATTTTTATACCCCGGACAGACTATGGCTTATATCATGTAATATAGGCTGTCTTGCAATGAGCACTCATACATAGGATTTCCAATGAAAACTAGATGTATGAGTGCTCATCGCAAGACAGCCTATATTACATGATATAAGCCACAGTCTGTACGGGGTATTAAACTTATATAAGTTATAGCGGGGTAAATGGGACCGCGGGTAAGTGGGAACGGCCATTTTCAAGTCTGAACGCTGAAATGTGGGTGCGATAAGACAGGAAACTGCATAATATAAGCATAGAGGTAACTCTAAGACTAGAAGGTCCCGAAATAACGTGCTCAACTTTTTGGCTCAGCTCTGGTACTCTCTTTGGTCGCAAGCTAATCGATTCACCCCTCGAAACATAGGAAAAACCAATAACCCCTCATTTTATCTGTCAAACTTTCATAGCGAATCAAAACAAACATTGCGTAGTACTAGAATTTCGATTAGAATGGGGTACGTTAATCGTTTGCTTGGGACCAATAGGCTAGTCAAGTAGTGAGCCAATTTAAAATCGTTAGTTTCGTATTGATTGTTGATATAAGTATGGCATTCAGATTTGAGAATGATCGATCCCACCTGGTCCGATTTGTCCCGGTGTACCTTATGTACCTTATTCGTTAGTGAATGTTTACGATGATTAATTGCTAATTTCTATCAACTTTGAAATTTCTAATTGGACATGAAGCATAACTCAAATAACTGTTTTTAATAACTTTGCTTCTAGTGCCGTGAGGAGTTAACTTGGTATGCCTTAGCGAAGTGTATTAGGGCATCTTTTATTTATCATGTATATCAATTATACGTGATGCATTTTACGGTTTTGCGATTCTTTTTGCCGATGATACCGCATAATGTATCGATAAAATTTTAAAGAGGTCACTTTCCTATTGTAAAATATCCTTATAGAGCAGTTCCAAGCAAAATAGCGAAAGAATAAAAATTTATGAATTGACCTTCTCCGATTCGTATGAAACTTGGCGTAATTCATTGTTATGGGTAATGATTCAGATTTATGCTAATATTAGGCTATTTTATACCATGTTCACATTACAGCGTATATCACGTGATATACGCTGTCTTGCAATGAGCACTCATACATCTAGTTTTCACTGGAAATCATATGTATGAGTGCTCATTGCAAGACAGCCTATATTACGTGATATAGGCTGTAATGTGAACGGGGTATTAGATCTTTTTAAACTTTAAAATGTCGTCCATGAAAGTTTTCAAAACATTTAGCACGGAAATGCCATTTCTGATCTAAATGTCGTCTGAGACAAAATGTTTTATTAAATTTAATTCAAACAAAATAAAAAAAAAATTAAGCCAAAGCTCAAATATCTCAAAATGCTAAAAGTAGAAATATATCAGATTATCTTCTTCGCATTTCAAGAATTTTGCTCATCGCAAATTAGTTTATTGCGTGCTCTCCACTTAGTGTTCCAGATGCACTTCCACAGTTATTATTTGAGAGCTTTCGATGCTTGTACCATTTTTGCATTAGTATAATTGTGTAACAAGTACAATCATACTTTATGCTCAGGGAAATCGAGAAATTTTCCAACCCGAATATTTCCTAGATCGGTTCGGGCATTGTAACCCAGCCACCAACATGGTCTTGCTTTGTAACTAAACCTTTAACAACGAGAGAGCCTATCTGAAAATGTACTAGCCCGATTTTTGGAAAAAAAAAGGTTCAGTAAAAACAGCTTGCTTGTAATGTTCAAATCCAGCATTTAACAAAAAGTTAAAAAAATGACCATAAGTTCTTGTTCTATGATTTTTGACAATTTGAAATTTTCACTAACTTTAAACATTCCAAGAGTTTGCATTTTAAATGAGCTTTATTAAAAAAAAATCAAAATCGAACAAGAACTTTTTGAGATATTTTGGTGCCGTTTCTATGCTACATTTTTTAAAAAAATATCTAATATGCCATCTTGATTTTTTTAAATTTGTTGAAAATAGCTTCGAGCATTTTAATCTCAGGATATTTGAGTGTTTTTAATAAATTATTTTATTTGGTCAGAATTAATTATATGATTTGAGTAGTAGCTATACTGAAGATCCGCGAGATGTCGCCCCTTCAGTGGTAGGAAAATCATTTATGTAGTATGGAGAATATCAGAAAATCCACGATTTGTGACTAAACATGCTTTCACAGAAAGAAATAAATAAACGAGTGTTTACCTTATCACCAAAGTAATGTACTCGTGCAATTTTTGTGCATCTAATACTGCCCATAAAGACGATAATGAATAAAAACTGAAAATTTTCATGCATTTCCAAATGGTTTCCTACCATTCCCATACATTCGAAAGTGACTGGCCCTCTGGATGTGGATGATGTCAAAAACAACAAAACATGATTAATTAAGGCAAAAATGAACCATAAGAAACTTGTTTGTCTAACTTTACAATCAAACCAAAAATGTTGAATAAATTTGAAGACAAGGCTTAGACCATATTTTATATCTTAACTTTAAGCAGACAACACATCAAAAAGACTGACAACTCTTATACCCCGTTTACATTACAGTCTATATCACGTAATATAGGCTGTCTTGCAATGAGCACTCATGCATAGGATTTCCAGTGAAAACTAGATGTATGAGAGCTCATTGCAAGACAGCGTATATCACGTGATATACGTTGTAATGTGAACGGGGTATTAAACTTCCTCATACAAATTTAAAAAGACGGACAAATTCTAATCATCCATCGCTAAAACGATAAGCGAGCCAATCTCAAATGAGAGGTTTGCGTATTTGCTCATATTTATCGAGATCTCAGAAAATTTTATCGGGATTAGAGAGATTTTTTAGGCCCTCATTGTTAAATACTTTACTAGACCTAGCTCATAAAGGTTGAACACGAAAAAATCCCACGAATTTTGAGTAATTTCTTTCAAAATTTCACTAATACCCCGTTCACATTACAGCCTATATCACGTAATATAGGTTGTCTTGCAATGAGCACTCATACATAGGATTTCCAGTGAAAACTAGATGTATGAGTGCTCATTGCAAGACAGCGTATATCACGTAATATACGCTGTAATGTGAACGGGGTATAAGATTGTATAGAATCACAGTAGGCATTGGTTGACAGGATAAGTTCATTTGTTTACATCATGGCTTCACCGGAGCAAGAACGTCGTGATTCGATCCTCGATACGAAAATCTCGGTCTATCCGCTCCTGGCAGTTTTCAATCAAATTCCTGGGCAGGAATTTTATACCACGGTTGAAAGGAAGAGTGCCCCGAAAGAATGTATATTCAAAAAGAAGTCGAAATTCCACCAAAAAGTTCCTTGTCTGGGAAGCAATCTGCAGTTGTGGGCTGAAAAGCGAAACTTTCGTTACCTCTGGGACCATGAACCAGTAAATTTACCAGGAGGAGTGCCTATGGAAGAGACTAATACATTTTCTGGAGCAGCATGAAGTGTAGATTGCCTATTCTGGCCGGAATCAAATTCCACCAAACAGTGGTACATCGAAAATGGCGTCACAATGGTTCTCAAGGAGTTGAGGCACACTGGTCAATTTTGAAGCACATGCTGAAGAAAAATGGCGTAACTGCACTTGACCTGAAGGATTTCAAGTGGAAATGGAATTCGGCAGCCAAACAAGTGAGAACAGGGCTTGTGCTAAAGATGATGGGCCGTGTATGAAGAAAATTTCGAGCAATAGCCTATGGTAAGAAGGAAGACTGAAACAATGGTCTTACAATAAGCATAATACATACCTACTAATGTATAGCTGTTACGTTGAACTATTAAAAATAAAACGTATTTTTAAACCGTGTCCGGATGTTTGTGTATTCAAATATTATGTTTAAATTTGATTACAATTAAATTAATTTTTTGAAGTTTAGTGCAATTTCAATTTTGATGATAAATTGAGAGACCATTATTTCAGCATAACTTTATGTAAATATTTTTTCACTAATTCATCTCAAATAGGAATTTTTCTGGTTAAAAATTTTCTCGACTTCCCTGGGCATAGAGTATGATAGTACTTAGCAAACAATTATACTAATGCAAACGTGGACAGGCATCGAAAGCTCTCAAATAATACAAGTACATCTACATCAATAAGCTTGAAATGTGATGAAGAAGATCGAACGTTTTCCTTTCCAACAATGTATCCAAACCACTGATTTAAACTTGTAAAAACACGGAGAGTTATACGAATGTATGCAGTTTAATCACAAATCGGTTGTAAATATACTGTGGCGAAATTTTCATATCTGGTCATCGCATGAATGCTGAGATTCGTGCCGTCAAATGCGCGAGATGACGCGTCATAATCTATATATCACGTCAATTCATTCAATGTTAGTAATCAAACTAAAAAAAAAATAAAGTCAATACTAGAGATCATCTGACGGAAGGATGGAAATGAACTTTAATGAAAAATAGATCTAGTGATAAACCTACTCAAACGAACGAAATAGTAACTATAAACAAATCACATCTCACGCGCACAAGAAACAAAACACAAATGGTGTAGTAGAATTTTGATCTTGCAAATACCTGGATGACATGCTTCCAATTCGACACCTGATGACAATGACCGCACCGATACGGGGCACTCGGACGCCACGTGTTGGACGCCCCCTTGCCACCCGTTGTGGTAGTGGTAGTGGTAGTACTAGTAGAGGGAGGAGTAGTAGTGGTATTGGTATTGGTAGTACTAGCCGATGCAGAACTAGCGCTTATAGTAGTAGATTTGGTAGTTGTACTAGCAGTGTTTATCGTCCTATTCACCTCACCACCAAACACGACACTAGGTATAGTATTACTGAGAGTATAGGTAGTTCCCAACCGATTGTCATTAGCTACAGCCTGGGTAAAGTTTAATCCGACACCAATTAATGTAGCGTTAGTAGTAAAATGGTTACTATTGTAGCCACCGGCCGAACCGGAAGTCACACTTGGAGTGGTACTAGCACTGGTGGAGGCACCGGTCAAACCACCGATGTTACCGCTATCGCTTCTTGGACTAACAACCGACAGTGGTGATAATGATGTTCTTAGCGGAGATTGTGCATTAAGCGTACTGTTTGTTGCTGTGGTAACGGTTTCGATCGGTTCGCCGTCTTGGTCCTCGCCACAAGGCATCAGATCCAGCTCAGCCTCGGCGTTGTTCGATTTATCTATGGTCATATGGGTGGACTTGATGTGCAGCAGCACTAGCTCACGGAAGGGATTCCTGTGCAAACGGGAGAAATGACATTTAGTGGCTCGTTCTTCTTTTGACCATTCGATAGGGAGGTACTTACTTGAAATTACACTTTTTACATTTGAACGTCACCTTCTGGGGTGATTGCTTAGCATCTTCGGCTGGCAAGGGTTTCGGCATTCCCACGAGGTTTTGCAGCATCTCCGGTTCGAATCTGGCCATCTGGTTCATGGTAGCCAAGTTGAACGCCTGGGCCAATTCCTCGCTGGAGTACATCTTTGCTAAGCTGTTCAAGCTGGCCGGCGATTCTCCAGCTTTGCACATGGCTAGGTAGTCAGCTTGGCTTGTATCGATCATGGACTTTGAGCTCGAGGAACTGTCCTTATAGCTGTTGTCGGTGACTTTCATCAACGTAATATACCGATTGTACTTGGTATAGTTTCTTCGTCCGGTTTCGTCGTTCATCAAGACTCCGGCGTTCTTGTGGCTAGGATCTCGAATCGTCTTCAAGCGAATGTGTTTGGTAATGTCCCAACGCCAGTTCGATCGGTAAGAGCAAAGCGAGCATTCGAAGGGCTTCTTGTTCAGGTGACCCACAATGTGAACGTGAAATCTGGAAGCCGTCGAGGCCCAGAACGAACAATGTGGACACTTGAATACCTTTTTCATAATTGATGTTTGGGTAGTACCATCGTCAATGTTGAGCTTACTCGTTACCTCGCCATACCCGGGAGCAGTTTCCACTCCTAAATACGTGTCGTTCCTACTTATTGCTGACTCGACTGTTTCCGCATCATCCTCATCGTTGGAAAACTGTCCAGATTGCATTTCGCTATCGTTTTCACGAGACTCTTGCTCTTCCATTATCGCCTTATTGTTCTCCAACAGCCTCTTCCAGATGTCTATCGTTAAGCTCTCTGCTGTATACGACTGTAGCTCTGTTTGTCCATTATCTTCGGGTTTCTTTTGCAACAGTAAGGCAAATAGTTCCTCACTGTGACACGTTCGCAAATGCATCGCCAAATCGTCCGTCGTTCTCACCATAATGTGGCAAAAGATGCACTGATGCTGTAGACTCTTATCGCCATTCTGATCTGCCGTCAGATTGATTGGACTTTCATCGTCGATGACGTACGTCTTCCCAGACGTGCTAGCATTTATGGAGTTGTTATTATCACTATCGGCAACGCGACTTTTGATGGTGACCTCTGGGTTTAGATGATACGTCTTACCCACCTCTCCTTGCAGATGCAGCTGACCGATACTGTGTAGAGGTATCAGATCGGGGATGGGACGTACCTTCTTCTTCGGTTTCGTAACCATATCCGCTCCACTTCCCCCACTACCGCTTGCCATAGAAGTAGGAGTGATCGTAAGTTGCTTATTCTTATCCACCAAATTGTGCTGCAACATGGCCAGAACGTCCTGTTAAAACGAAAGAACAATACTCAATGAGTACCTATACGGCGAAATAAAAAAGAGTAGTACGATAAAGACTCACGTTGTTTACCTGACTGCTTGAATCACCACTAGCACTAGCACAGCCGAGCGACGAGCTTCCACCGTTATCAGTGAAGATATTTATGTTTGATGAGCCCTTTAGCTGCGATAACTGTTGTGCCTGGTCGGCCAGTGTTAGGCCGGGTTTGAAGTTGGCTACAAGAAGAAGGAAAACGTTTTCGTGTGTTAGAAAATGGTGCAACTCTTGAGCTTAGTCGTCACACTGTTGACTGATTAAATATTGCGTGTTGTATTTGTCGTTGTCTTGGAATGTTCACCTTGGAATGGCTTTTGAACGGCAGGAATGACTGGTCAATTTCGCGAAATTGATAAAACACAGGATGTAGAGAGATATGATTTCAATTGTTAAACCTGAATCTATTCCTCATAAAAAAAGGAACTTATTAGTATCATATAGTTCAGCTCAGAGCGCTGTATCGCATAGAAATTAAACACCTTATATGCCTCAAGTTTGATATTCTGGAAAACATGTGATGTGGAGACGCGTGTCTCTTAATTCAGCGTTTGATGCAGACTTTGCCTTGTCATATAGAATACAAAAAGGAATTATGCGGACATCGCCAAAACTCCTTCATACAGAAACCGTTCAAATAAAGATACTTAGTTGTAGCATTGAAAATTGCTCCAATGTTCCTTGAATTGTTTTTTTTTGTCTTTACATCATGAAAATGTTCTCAGTTCCATAAACTTCTTCCAAGTTCCATAATTATTTTTTCGAAGTTATCTGAATTTGACCAAGATCTCAGAACATTTATGACCTTCTCCAAGCTTCAGGAAAGACCTTGAACCTTCTTTACAAATTTGAACTTCTACGAAGTCCCTTAAACCCTGAAGTTTTTAAAAGTTCCCTGAATTTTCACGGAATTAAAGTTCAATAAACTTTAACAAAGTGCCCCGAAGTTACTTAAAATTAAGTAAAGTTTATTATACTTCAACGAAGTTTCCCTAACTCGTACAAGGTTCCCGATTCTACAAAGTACCATGATTTTTTTTAAAGGTTCTCAGAAGCTTTCATCGAAGATTTCAGAATTCATTTTAAATTTATCGAGTTTCTACAATGATCACTGTACAAAATCCTTGAAGTTTTGAATAGACTTTTGAAGTTAAAAAAATATCTGAGCTTCATCGAATTTCCCCTTCTACAGAATTTGATTAATTTCTCTAAAGTTCGTATGTTTTTGAGAAGGTTTGATGAAGTTATATAAAACTTGCTGAAGTTAGTCTAGTTTATAGGGTGTCCCAGAAAGTATAAACACATTTTAAACTCACCGTCAATTCTACCCCGATGAAGTTTATCAGCTGTTCTTCTACGTGTGTTGTTGTTTACTTATTGCTCAACAAGTTTGTGTGCACAAAAACGCACTTATGAGGGTGTCGCTAAGTCGGTGGCCTCTCGTTAAGTAAGTACTACATAAACATCCCAGACAACCAGAAGTCGTATAACAATGTACAGACAGTATCGTAAATTGCTACAGTATAAGTCAAAATCGCATATAAGAATGGCATACCTAGCATTATGTTTAAGTTTAATCGTATAGAATGCCAATTTCCGACCTATATGCGATGACTCATTTTTTGTACGTATAAGCCATTTATTTGCATTCTATACAAATTGTTTGTTTGTATATATGTTTGTATATCACGAAAACAACTTTGAATATACGTGCATTTTGTTGTCTGGGATCTCCTTCCCTTTCCCTAGTCATGGTAAAGATGGGCGTGGCCGGGAATAGCGACAGTCATGCTTCTGGTATTCTTATTTAGATTGGAATCAATGTTTACTCCCCAGCATTATTCTTGAAAGTAGTCTGACTGAAAATTTCAAAAGAGTCGTGAGTGTCGCTAGTATCCAATCTACGAAGTATATCATATCAACGCTAACGCCAACGCTATCAAGTTTGTGTTTGTATTCCGTCTAACCCCCACTGGCCGGCAGTGTTATTATGAAAGAACTCTCTCTACAATGCCGCATTTATGGTCATTGTAGACAGCTTTAGTCCGGGAGTTAGGAGGTGATAGCTCTAACGCTAGCAAGTTTGTGTGCACAAAGTGTAGTTTTTTTTAGATCAAATAGCTCGTATATTATGTTTTCGTCGCAATTTTCCAAATTTTATCTGAAGATGATTTGTCAGCTTTGAAAATCGATAAGTTTTTTGAAGAATAGTTTTTCTTTTTATGGTCGAAAGAAGGTTTTTTTCCAAGTGCATTTATGACCGGTAATCCGATTACAAGTAGAGTCCGATTCGAAAAAGAAATTAGAATCCAATTTTGTGCAAGATTAGCTTGTGAGACCACCGAAGTTCCGCTTTATTCAACCAGTTTTACCACTATTTGATCCGGAAAACAACCAGCCAAATGGAGTGGCTGTTCGGTAAGGAAATGTCTCCGGACGAAATGATGTGCAAGAACCAGCGGGCTCTGAATAAAGCGATGCGGGATTTTGATCGGGAGAAGATGAAAATGGAACAGCAGAAAAAGAAGATCATCGCCGACATAAAAAAGCTGGCCAAAGAAAATCAGATGGATGCGGCCAAGATTATGGCTAAAGATCTGGTCCGGACGCGACGGACTAAACATAACCACGAGCAATGACGAGGAACTGCATCCCAAACCCCATGATAAACAAGGAGCGGATGGATGCATCATCCAACGAAACTTTTAAGCGCAAAATAATCATTACCAACATAGGAGAAAATTCGGTAAGATCCTTCAATATTGTACAAATATTTACACATTACACACAACTACACATAGTAACTCGGAACGTTTGGTACGGTATGTCCACGCATCCTTCCACCCCTGTAGATTCAAGTAATGTTCCCATTCATTTCCATGAATCATCTTTGCGGCAAATACAACGCAGTAGGTCTGGCCGTATTGATGTTTATATCATACCTCAGATATGCTGTAAACATCAATTAGACAAGAAAAATGATTAGACCTCATCTAACCTAATCTTTTTCCAGGATGCTTTATCGTACTGGCTGCGTTTGTATTAGACTAGATTAGATTAGATTAGATTAGATTAGACAAAGTGCAGCTTTTTTTTTTAGAAAATCATCAAATGCTAACAAAGCTAACGCAATCCCAAGAAAAGCGCAAACAGATCGTGCACAAATGGTGCACTATTCCCAACCTATCAGTAAGGAAGTTGGTGAAAATGGAGGAAATAAGTATCGGAGCAGTCCAAACCGCCATCCGGAAGATCGGTGCAGAAGTTACCTTCAAGAACACATCGAAATCTTGCCGTAAACCGGGACCGGTGGACCGAAAAGTGAACCAGAAGATCACCAAACTTTCGTCAATAGTAAAAGTGCCTCTGTTCTAGATTTGGCCAAAAAACTGAGAACGTTCATACGCGAAATTTTGCAGCTACACTGCAAATGCTCCGGTAAAACGAAGCTTATTCCAAGGCTGGTTTCGCTAAGTTCACATTACTCAGCAATTCAAGTCATCAGGAAACTATTTTCATAAGCTACAAACTATATCAATGTTTCCTTGCGCTGAACTAAACATTCTCAGATTATATCCAACTTGGTAAGGACGAAAAAGTTAATGTTCTCGATACTTTCATACAGATACAGAAGGTGAAAATTAACATGTATTGTAAGATTTTTCCGGTTAATAATTTTGTTTGTTTAGATTAGGTAATTGATTATAACTAAATTATTCAAAAACTCAGAAAATACGTATTTGTCTAATAAGCATGAAGAAATTTCCGAAAAATAAATAACGGTTGACTTTTCACTCAGATTTTAATACCTCCTGTTTCTGTGTCGATCTTAAATTTACAATACAAACTGGTTCAATTCTGACAGTTTAAATTGGTTCGAAAATCATTACGTCTTCGTCAGACCTATACGGCGAATGAGAATAGTCACTAAAAGTGCTGAAACTCAGCGATGAGCAAATTTGCCTCCTATTTTCCTGTGGACAACCTCAAAAATCTACCGGAAAATGAGGAAAATTGACATAAACTTTACTCATTCTAGAAGTAGTACCAATAGACTGAATGAATCCAATCTTTGCTTTTCTCATATTCAGGAATTTTTTCCTGGAAAAAACCTGGAAAAACATGAGATTAATTTATTCATCGCTGAGTTCCTGCACTTTATGTGATTTATGAGTAAACTAAACTCAAATTTGGGTCGTTTTCATTCGCCGTGAAGGTTATAACTATTAAGTCTGGCAAGTGTTTAAGCTAATTTAGGAGATTTACAAGCCTTGTCAAGCATCACGATCATTTAGTTTATAGATTTTTAGGTTTTAAGCGTTTTTAGTGTTTCAAGCAGTGCTGCGTGCTGTCCACAATGTGAATTGACATAAGATATTGGTCAAGCACTGAATTTCACTTCCGACACTGATATTCTTCGAAAGCATAATATCAGGCGGTACAGCTTTGATATTATTATCCATATAAATATCACTAGGGGAAAGTTGAAAATCTCTATAACTATCAACTATTTTGTATAACCGTTGCTTGTTTTAATATAACTGATGTATTTACAATAGATCGGTACTCGATAAACTGGCCTATACAAGAAATATTTGCGGAAGAACTTTGAATATCAGTGGTCCTTTTACGACGTCAATGTCATTTGCACACTGACATTGAGGCGAATGATATTGAATATTTGCGGAAGAACTTTGAATATCAGTGGTCCTTTTACGACGTCAATGTCATTTGCACACTGACATTGAGGCGAATGATATTGATATTCTAACTGTTCTAACCACTGACATCAGGTGGCTAGTGATATTCAGCATTTTGTAGGTATTGATATTGATATTTTGCAGCACTGGTTTCAAGGTCATAACTTCCTTATAATTTGATTTGTAAAAAGGACACCACTTTTAAGACCCTTCACCTACTTTTGGTTGGCGTGTGTCAATCGCACCACCAGTTGATTAGTGTTGGGTATAGCTGAAAAAGGTATTAAATGTTATTATGAATAACAATACAATAGAGAAAGCCATTTGACCTAACCTTTTACCCATAATAGCAGTGAAAAGCTTATTCAAACAAATACTATACTACCTGCTTATAATTCCATATCAGTCCCATATGGAAAAAGTAGGCATTGAGAAAATGGGAGTTGAAGTTAAGAAGTGCAATTTCCATGTAAATATTAAAACAATTATAGTAAATTAATCGATAATTTTGTCAAGTTAAAATCAGTTGCAATTAAGCTTGAATGTTTTGTTATATCAGCAAAAATATGACAATTCGATTAGCAGAACTTTAACTTCATCTATGGACGATTGAATTTTAGGATGGGACTAATATGCGATTATTTTGCTTGATGGGAAAAACTGACTCGATGTTGTTTTCACATTTTTCATGATCAAAGTCCGTAGTTTTATCACGTAATATGGAAATAGATTCCAATTAATAATGGACAGCGTTGTTATCTCAAAATTGACGAAAATTTACATGGGACTGACATGCGATTATAAGCAGTATAGTAACAATTCAACAAGAGACTCACGTGTAAGGTACATTGGATTGTCCCCGGCAGTCTCACTTGCCGCACTGCTTCCTGCCGCACCGCGCAGCATCTTGCTCAGCTGATCGAAATAGTTAGCTCTACTTTGACTGTAAAAATCACTATCCGTTATATTGGTATTCATTTTGAATTTATTTTTCTTGAAATACTCTTTTCGAAACGTTCCACGTCTTCGCGAACTAAACGGTGTCTTGATTCCGTCCGTCGAGCCGTGCACCATCTTCATGTGGCGCACCAGCTTCTGATAGTGGCGCGAGGCATACAGGCATCGCTTGCATTCGTTGATAATAATCTTCTCACCGTGAACATCTCGCAGATGAGTTAAATACTTTCGTGGGTTTTGGGTAAAGTACGTACAATTACTACACGAATAGTTTCGCTTAATCTTACACTGGGGCAACTGATGCTCTGTACTGTCACCGGTTTCACTGGTAGAACTCTTCTGGGCACTGTCTTCCAAAATCAGGCCAAATTTACTGAGATCCTCTTCCCTGGGATAGATTTCCGCCAGGGATTGATTCGACGCCGATGACGATTGGTGCTGGACGTCCTTGCTGGACGCTACCGACGATGGGGAGTCGGTTTGGTTGAGAATCACTTCGTCGCCACTGACCACACGCCGCACGATCAATTTGTCGCCATCACGTTGGACCATTGATGGCGCATCCATATTTCAGGATTGTCGGTGGGGTACTGCTTTGGCGCGTCCTGTGAAGGGGAAAGTGGAAAATATTGCATTATTACTGGGACTGTCTGGATCGTTGTTCATGGGTTGCTAATGATTTGGTATATTCTGTTTTTACGAGATTTTAAAATTTAGGATTTTTTTTTTAAGTTGATCACATGATCAAAAATATGGGTGAAAAATGATACGTAAAAACAGAATAGAGTATGTGTTTTTATTGTCTGAGTATGTGTAAGTATTGCAGATTTTGCACCTCACTAGACTCCTGCACTGGAAATAAGCACACAGTAACATTTTTGCACTGAAAATAATATTTAAATTGCACTTCTTAAAGTTTTTTAGAGTGTTAAATTATTAGTGTAGCTTGTCAATACTATTGCTGAACTGCTACGGCTTTCAAATAAGTAAATTTTAAATTTTGCAGTCTGTGCGAAAATATTACTGTGCAATTATATTTTGCATAGGAGTCTAAAGTGATGCAAATTACGCAATAGTAAGATACGAATTTAAACGCAAAATAATGTTTAAACGCATCCGAGAGCAGTAGTAGCTTGGGGCATCACATTGAAATATTTCAAAACAGTCATGTATTTCCATATTACTCGAAATGTGTCTAGGATTGATTTAAAAGAGGCCCCTTCGTAATCCATAATCCATGTTAAAAATAATAATAATTCTAGAACTACATATGTTTCGATTACCCATGATGAAAATATCATTCAGCGATCAAGGCTTGAAAAAAAAAAATCAACTACATTAGACTGATTCAAAAATTCACAATAAAGGAGAGTCGATAAATGGCCGAATTTTGTGTAATCAAGAAAAGAATTTATCATAGAATTCCGCATTTTATAGCGATAAGGGGCTATCCACAAACAACATGGACAGATATTGATTTCAGACCCCTGAAACAATCATCATCAATCAAGGAAACAAGGCAATCATCTATATAATTTTTATAAACCCTACTACCCCCTAAACTGTCCACGTGTTATATGGACAGATCTTAAAGTTTTATCAAGGAGAATCATGTTTTTTTTTATGTTTAAAAAGTGTTTTTCGTTGAATGTCTGTATGAAACATATTGGAATTTTTCCAGATAATGAGACACATATTGAAATCACCGAAATGAACCAACGTATTAACCAAATGCCTTTTATTGCATTCTGAAATAAAAGAAAAATCCTATCAAATGCACAAAAACAAATTTATATCTAGATGAAGTATCACTAATGAAATATTTTGTATGCATGATTGTCCAACCATTTTTAATAATTGTACTGACAAAAACTATGGTGATGATGGATTTTCAATTTTGACTTGATTGTAAAGTCTCGAACGCGCAAAAATTGGTCAACTTGAAATTGGTGAAATTCTGTTAAAAATGCAGAAAAAAAACCTGAAATGCTGCATTTGGAAGTTGAGTATATACAATGGTTGCTAAAGGGTGTCCACGATGAAATTGCCACACTATGAAATTGCTCTAACTTTTTAACCGTTGGGTAGAATTTAATGAAAATTTGGGTGGATTTAGTTCATAGTGCATTATTTACATCCTGCAAGTTTTAAAGTCCTGTGATCAAAACTCGCGGAAATGGAGTCGAAAGAACAGCTCGTGCGTGATAAAATCTTGCGCATTCATCACGAGAACAAGGATCTCTCGCATCGTTCCATCGCTAAAACGTTGGGAATCGCGAATTCCACGGTGTCGCGAGTGATTAAGCGGTTCGAGGAACGGTTGACCACCGATCGGAAGCCCAGAAGTGAAGGAAAAAGTATTCCGTACAACACCAAAAATCACAACCGCGTAGTTGGGGCCTTCAACCGAAATCCGAACGCCTCCGTTAGGGATGTGGCTAAGAAGCTGCACCTAAGCCGAAGTTTTGTCCAGAAGGCCAAAACTAAGGCTGGGCTTCGATCGTTCAAGGTACAAAAGGCACCTAATCGCGACGAGAAGCAGAACAAGTCCGCCAAAACCCGTGCCAGGAAGTTGTACCTCAACATGCTGACGAAAGTTGAATGCTGCATCATGGACGACGAAACATATGTGAAGGCCGACTTCAAACAGATCCCCGGCAACCTGTTTTTCACGGCCAAGGATAAGTTCAGCGTTTCGGAGCATGTCCGCACTCAGAAGATGTCCAAATTTGCGAAGAAATTCCTGGTTTGGCAAGCCATCTGCACGTGCGGGAAGCGGAGTGCACCTTTCGTGACCCAGGACACGATGAACGGACAGGTGTACATAAAAGAGTGCCTCCAGAAGCGGCTGCTTCCTCTCCTGAAGGCCCACAACGTCCCAACAATCTTCTGGCCGGATTTGGCCTCATGCCACTACTCCAAGGACGTGCTGAAGTGGTATGCGGACAATAAGGTCAATTTCGTGCCGAAAATGTTCAACCCTCCCAACACTCCGGAGCTCCGCCCCATCGAGAAGTACTGGGCGATTATGAAGCAGCACCTTCTTAAACGACCTAAGGTAGTGAAGACAGTCGAGGAACTGAAGAAAGTATGGGTTTACATGCAAAAAACGGTTGATTCACATGTTGTGCAGAATCTTATGGCCGGGGTTAAGGCCAAGGTGCGGGCATTTGCGTATGGACTGTAAATAAAATACGAGTAAAATGGTAAAATGAAGTTTAATCCCTGAAAATTTGATGGCAATCGGATGAAAACTCGAATTTTGCGAATCAATTTTGTGTGTGGCAATTTCATCGTGGACACCCTTTATGATGAGTTTTCACCGTTTGCAGTTTTCAGCGTGCAGCAGCGTGTCAAAATTTTGCTCGCGCTGCAAGATAATCCGACGTTCTTACACGCCAAGTTTGCAAAATTGCTGGATGTGACCAAATCAACCGTGACAAACGTTTTAAAAGTGTTCGGGGAGCGTCTGTCGACCGCCAGGAAGCCTGGAAGCGGCGGCAATTGTAATCCAGACGTGGCAGCGACGACGAAGAAGGTGGCTGTGAAATATAAGCAGAATCCTAACCTCTCCATCCGGGACGTCGCTGGCAAGCTCAATTTCTCCCATACTACTATGTAGTGGGCCAAGAAACGAGCCGGGTTGTCGACGTTTAAGAAGGTGAAGGTGGTGAACCAAGATTACAAGCTGTATACGAATCTGCTCACAAAGTTCGACTGTGTCGTCATGGACGACGAAACTTATGTGAAGGCGGATTTCAAGCAACTTGCGGGACAGGAGTTTTATTTTAGATCTACGTCCAGGAGTGCCTGGAAAAGCGGCTGCTATCATTCCTAAAGCAACATAATAGACCTGTGCTGTTCTGGCCGGACTTGGCTAGCTGCCACTATGGGAAAAAGGCAATCGAGTGGTACGATGCGAAAAACGGGGTTGTGGTACCCAAAGACCACACCCCAGCCCCCCCCCCCCCCCCCCAACAGCCCAAAACTCCGCCCTATCGAACGGTATTGGGCCTTGGTCAATCGGAATCTCAAAAAAACTAATAAATCCCTTGTAAACGAGCAGCAGTTTAAATCTAACTGGCGTTCGCCGGCGAATAAGGTCGATGAGACCACTGGGCAAAATTTAATGGAAGGGTTTAAGCGGAAGGCACGGAAGTTCGGATTTGGCAAACCAAAAGAATAAACTAACATTTTTTCCTTTTAATATATGAATTGAACTACCAAAAGAAAAATAAGAAGATTTTTGTGATATGAATTTTGACTGAAAGAAACAATTTTTTCGTTGACCAATTTTTGCGCGTTCCAGTCTTCAGCAGGTTATAAAGTTATGCTGTGTAGTCTAGAATGGTTTGAGCCTTGCGCACATGTTTTAGATTTTAAGGACTACATTTCACATAAGATACACAATATGTAACTTTGAAGCTTATATGAAGATGCATTGAATCAGTAATATTAACATTTCTGGCTGAACATCTGGATTTTCCATGAAAATCCTGACAATGCTGAAAATTATAAAAACATCGTATTTGCTGAGTTGCTATTGTAAATGAATGCTTTGTTGGATTATGCTTGAAGTCTTAATCACTGGGAGTATTAGAGAATATACGAGTTGGATATATAGCTGGAATAAGAGGTGGATGACTAAACCTTTTTAACATGTGACTATGAAACTATAATAAAATTTAGAGGGAATTTAAATGTGTTACTATACCCGGTTCGATTTTGTTTGCTGATCTTAAACTTAATTATCTTAAACCTAAATGACCCAGCTCAAGCCGTTGTTGAAGAAAGTGATGGGACCATTATCAGCATTATCGTCATTGATCCTCATTAAATTTATAGCACGTTTAACTAAAAACATGTTTTCGTAATATCTATATAAATGTTTACAAACAGGCTGACTAAGAACCATGTTCTCGACTCTCTCTGTCGTTAATAACTTCACTGCATTCATATTACGGGCTATTTTTTCTATATGAATGATGAAGTATTATTAAGAGTATTGGGCGATAAGAACAGCTGAACATGTTTTTGAAGCCAAGTTATTAACGAAAGAGAGAGTCGATGATGAGATCGATCAATGTAGATTGGTCTATTTGAAAAATGACGCGAGAATACTATTAGGTTTATAAAGTTGTTTATAACTACATATATCAAAAATTAAATTTAAAAACACCAAGAATTCAAATCAACCTGCTAATTAAAAATCATCATTCCACCGATAGTATTGAAACGATACCATGGGGAATCCTTTCCTTTCCTACATTTACAGTCATAACATACATCTTATTACGAAAAGAAGTCACGAAAACAGTAGAAGTGCTTACTCGTCATTAGGGATCTACAAAAAAATCTTGGTGATCATGAAGTAAAACTGTTTGGAAAATCTTGTTTTTTGTTCAGAGAGTTAAACTACTGCATTGATTGATTCGAAGTTTGGAATATCTCCTGATCTGTAGTTGGTATATTCCTGTTTACTGTGCGGGTCATGCAAGACAACCACATTTAATCGAATGATCAGCTAGTTGCCTCGACACGTTCCCAGTTAGGTATGATGTGGTGGTTTAGCAGACCAAATCTCACAGGGCTGTAAACAACCACTATCAAGAAATATTGATCTGCGCCTATACAATGCACTACAACTGCAAAGCAGATGCTTCAAGGTTTCGCTTTGACGGCCCATGTTCTTCAAATGATATCTGCACGGACAGTGAAATGAATCATAAATCAGTCAAGATTTTTCATATTACTTGAGTGCTCGAGTTGCCAAATGTTGCCACGAGTATGGTCAATGTATATATAGTATTGATTCCATAGATAAGCGGAGGCACAAAACAGTTTTTTTACTACCATGAAAAACAAATGATCTTACTGGCTCCGGTGAAAAATGTTCATCATAGGGCTCTTCAATGTGCAGTTTTGTTTTGTTGCAAGCGCAAAAGTTCAAAATGAAGTGCAAAGGAAATCTTTGCAACAATCAATCGAGGAGTGGTTTGCGTAATATTTCCTTCTTCCATTTTACGCGAAATAAATCGGAATGTGGAGGGTGGAAAGCGTTTTGTGCTCATAATATTACAATACTTCCCCTGCTAAAAACACCATGATGACATCATGCTCGGCTACACTTACTGACAGTTCGTTTGGCTACATTCTACTTCGGCTCCGCTTATCTATGTAATCTATAGTATCTATAGTCAATGTGATGCAAAATATCATGACACTCACGTGACACTCGTCTTCGCATCAACCGACTATCGCTGACAGATCGTTTTGTCACGCAGTGAGAGTTAGAGCCATGGCAAACAACAATCACCAGTAAAGCTGGGTTTAGACAGGGCAAGTCAATTGATCAAGTCGAACGCGAATTGAACGTGTAAACCATGCCATTCAATTGACTTGATCAACTCACTTGAATTGAAAAAAGTTGAACCAGGCTCAACTTTTCAAGCCAATTGAATTCAACTGAGTTGTTCATTTGACTTGCCTAGTCTAAACCCAGCTTAATGGTCGCTGCTCACAAGCAAAACGTTACACTCGCTGCTGATAATGAAAAGCACAACGAAAACAGTGAAGACTTCTGCAGTACGATCATGGGATAAAGCGAAACGACAGAAGAAAATGACCTACGCATTCCAAGTTCGTCTCGGCAGGCGCGAGTGTGTGAGTTACAAACGAAGCAGGCAACATTAAACGGAAGCTGTTGGGCTCACTCACAAACACACTCACATAAGGAAGCAAAGCAGCAACTGCTTCAAAACGAGCACAGATGAGTGTCGTGATTGTCAGGAATGACCAGATCGGTGATGGATCACAACAGAAGACGACATTCACCAGTTGCTTTTTACTTCTTTCGTCAACTTGATGGATGGTCATGGAGAGAGCTTCGACGAGCACATTGATAGGAATGTACAAAGCGTTACTACCATCAGCTGTTTGATGATGGTGATTGTGATAGGTCGCAACTCTGGTCAATGTTTACAACAGAGAGGATCTAACTACACACTTAGTTTTTTCTACCGAGCTCAGCTGTGCAAATCTCGGTAAAAATAAGTTTCACTGAGATCTCAGCATAAGTGACAATTGATTGCTGAGCCTTGGATAATGCTTAGCTGAATTTCAGCAAACAAAACAAAATGTTTGCTGAGATCGGTAGAAAAAACTTAGTGTGTAGGCTCTGTCGTGTGAACGGTTCATTTTGTGCTAGTGCTGTCAGAATTTGTTTGTTTGAATTGGTGTGGTGGTATAACGCCCTAGGACGAGTTTCTACCAAAGATTATATGGTCGAAGTGTGCTCTGCTTCTTAGCTCGAAGCAATGTTCTAGAAAAGAACTTTAGTGCAAAGCATGTGCAAGTGATCGGGTGAAATGCATTCCAAAGTGTTTTTATTTATCAGCATCCTTTTCGTCGGAACTGCAGGCGGTTCGATGATTCTAATTGGAGGCGAATTGTACAAGAATATCTTTGAAGATTCAATGGAATGTTGTGAAATATTGAGCTAGAATTAGTTTTTGCTTCACGGGCAAACCATCGTTCATTTGGTGAGTTCGTTCCTGTTTATTTATTCACCAGTTTCGGTACCTTTTACCAGTTTTCTAGTCAGCTTAGATTTGATTAGAGTCAGGGATAGATCGCTCTTTTCGGACTTTTTCGTTACTTTTTAATATAAAATGCCTACGTTAAATCCAGTTGAATGTTCAGTTAACCCATCTTCAAATCGATAGTTTAGTGCTCAAAATATGCGCACCATAGAGCCACACTCTATGTTTTTACTGAAGGCACACTTGAGAGCGCTCTCGAGTGTCGCTTCAGTGAAAACACAGAGTGAAGCTCTACGGTGCCGATATTTCGGATTTTGATAGGGATATTAATAGCACTAAAATATCTATTTTAAGATGGATTAACTGAACATTCAATTGGATTTAACGTAAGCATTTTATATTGAAAAGTAATGAAAAAGATTATATGAAAAAAAAACTTCTTCTTCATTGCATTTCAAGCTTATTGCTTATCGAATATTAGCTTATTGCGTGCTCTCAACTTAGTGTTCTAGATGGACTCCACAGTAATAATTGAGTGCTTTCGATGCCTGTACCATTTTTGTATTAGTATAATTACAATCATACTCTATGTCCTGGTTAGTCGAGTAATTTAAACTGAAAAATTCATAGAGCGGTCCGGGAATCGAACCCAGCCACCTCTTGCTTTGTAGCTGCGCCTCTTCCGACTGAGCTCCTATATGAAAATTAAGTAATCAAAGTTTTTTTTTTAATTTTAACAAAACCTTCCTTTCTAGCAATGAAAAATTACATTTCCTACCACTCGAACGTTACCGTGGAACAGCTTCGAGAAAAAAAGGGTTTTATTTGCGCTCTCTTTAACTTTGTGGATGAATCCCAGTGGGAGTGCGTTAGATGGTTTAGAGGTGATGCAAATATTATGTCACGCTATAGATGGGGGGGTATAAGATTGTTTGACAATTAATGCATTAGTTATAGGAAATTGTAACCAAAGGGGGAGGGTGTAATAATTTCCTCATTTTAGCGTGACATAATTAGTGCATTAATGCAATTAATACCAGGAGGAATCAACAAAATGTATAGGACTTTTGAGTTACATTAAGAATTATAAATTAGAATAAGTATACTTTTTTCCCTTGATTTGTTTTCCGCCGATCTTGTTTTTCGTACTTTGTACCAATGCTACCGACGCACAGTGGGGCCGCTCTGAAAAAAAGTCGGTCAAAAGTCTTTTCTAATCTTCATTGACGTTTTCGAGGGTAGGTTTCTTCGGTGAAGTAAACCGAGCTGAAGCCTCTATCTACCGTCCAATACATTTGCTTTCTTCAAATAGATTTGGATTTTGTCATTGTCATTCAACTACTCATCAACTTTTACGAGTTACAAATTGGATTCGTTCTTACAAATCTGAAGGCTACTCAACTGGAGTTGCTCTTTTATAAATATAAAAAGCATTCGACAGTATTTGACACGAAGGTTTGATTGCTAAAATTATTCTATTTTATAAAATTAGTTCTGAATTATTTACCTACAGGGCTCTGCAAGTAAGGGGCCTCCCTTAGCTCAGTCGGTAAAGGCGCAGCTACAAAGCAAGACAATGCTGGAGGTGGCTGGGTTCAATTCCCGGTCCGGTCTAGGAATTTTTCGGGTTGGAAAATTTCTCGACTTCCCTGGGCATAGAAGTATGATTGGACTTGCCACACAATTATACCAATGCAAAAATGGCACAGGCATCGAAAGCTCTCAATTAATAACTGTGGAAGTGCATCTAGAACACTAAGTTGAGAGTACGCAATAAGCTAATATGCGATATGCAGTAAGCTTGAAATGCGAATAAGAAGAAGAAGAAGCTCTGCAAGTAAATTATCAGAATTTCAAATTTGATCGACTACCTGTTAAAGCTGATGTTCCTAAAAGTAGCATTCTTGGGCCGTAACAGTTAAAGTTTTTAGTTTTAAATTGAGATGGCTTGTTACACTGACATGTATTTATAAAAAAAACTGTTTAAATTGTACTGAACTGCTTAGGCAACAAAGTGTAAACACATCCAGGAAGCATGAAAATTGTGCCACAATCAGCAAGAGATCATCGTGGTCTAATCAAAACAACAATAAAAGATTCGATCATCCATCTATGATTCACAATGTGTATGGTAAATCCTAAATTGTTAAACATAAGCAATGGGCGATCACTATTCGGCCGAGTGATCATGGCGACATTCAACTGCGCATTTATCAGCGAACGTTATCAACAACTTCATCAGGACAATGCCTTATTCTGAGTCGCAAATGTACTCGGAAACCAGCAAGTTCAAGAATTTTCACGAAAGCAACCCACCACCACCGGTGGTGACTAACCGTTGGCCATGCACTGCACAAATATAAAACCGAGTAAACAAAGTGGGTTAAAGGTTCTTAAAACGTATTACATCACGCCAACATCCAGCAAGATGTTGAAGATCAATGTATTGCTCTGCCTACAGCGAGCGTCAATTTTCTTTCTCCGCACCGAGCTGTGCTTTGCTTTGCTTTGCTGTGCTGTGCCTCGTACTATAGAATCCATCAATGAGGAAGTGTCGGGAGGAAAACAGATTAGGTTATGCAAACCGAATGCTGCTCCGAACCACCGTGGCCGATTCTCGTCTGAATGTATGGGTATATTTATAATAATGAATGCAGTGACACGGCCTACAAGGGAAAACGCATTTCCACCAAGAGTTGCTCTCAGCTTTTTTTTTATTACTGCATGCCTGCAGAATATAATGCGATTTGCGCGAATAGTTCTGTCTGTGGGGTGGTATTAATAACTCTTTTTGCTGTGTTGAGCGAATTTCTTCTTTTCTGCACTTCTGCACATACTCCCTATCTTTCTTCGGAAAAGATTTGGTGGAGCTAATCAAGGGGAATGAAACCCTACACAGGTCAATGGAGTTGTGCTTCCAAATCGATACATACCATCGTTTCGCGTGAATTTCGTCGGTTCAATCCAATATTTATGTGCGTTATTCTCGTTCCGAAGGTCACAATCATCGAGTAAATAGTTGTGTCTCTCAACTCACCACACCACTCAAACGTGTGGAAAACTTCTGAAAATTGTTTTCTTCATTTCCCGTGCTACTCGGGATTAAGTAGACATTCTTCACACTGTATCTCGGGCGAATACCCACTGCCCTTGTAACACTACTACATATATACCCTCTTATTTTTCACAGAGCAAAAGAACACCACCAAAAGCAGCAGCACCAGCACCAGCAGTAACAGCAAGGATGATGATCTTTGCACCAAACAACAACCTTTGCCTAGTGCTGTTGACTAGGACAAATGCCTTCAACTTCTAGCCAGCGTTACTATACAAGCATCACAGCAAAGATCGGAACACACGAGTTTAAGATCAGGATGTTACTGATTTTTCACCATTTTCATCTCACAATTTCCAAGAATTTGAGGCAATTTTCTTGCTAGTAGAAATCCGAAAGTGGAGCTCACATAGTGTTAAATCTCTGTCAGTCGTTCACCACAAGCTGCTCTAACAACTGCTGCTTCTGTTTCTACTTCTGCTGCTGCTGGTGTTGCTGCTGTGGGGCTTTCTATGAATAAATTCGAAGCATGCGCATTCGGGACCTTCTTCCGTCGTCGTGGTCGTCGTCTCTGTGTCGTCAATACTCCGCACCAGTGCTAGGCCAGCCACAACAGAATGGTACCAGCAGCAGCAGCACCAGTACCAGCGTCGGCCGTTTCGTTTCCTTACTGCCCACAGTATCGCACCATCATCCCTTGTGCTGCTCAGCCTGCCACCATAATCAGCAGTAATAGCAGAAACGCGATAAACACCGTAGGGGTGTTCGTTTTGCAATAGGGAAATTTCTTCTGGTCCGGCCCTGGTGATCTTTGGTCGTCCTATTTTGAATGTCGCCAATCGTTCAATTTTGCGGTGTTTCTTCGACAAGGAAGGTAATTTTTTTTTTTTGACCATCAATCGGCAAGGGGATCTGTTTTCCGACGCTAATTCGATCACCCCTTTGGGAGGCAGCAGCCACACCGCCAGCTGAAGGGAAATATGAAACTCTTCGCGGTGTTGTTTCCATAGGGTGCAGTGTGGTGAGAGAGGTATATGCAAGCGAGATTCAACATTTTCCCGTTTTACTTCCTTTGTCAGGACATGGCGTAAGATAAAAAGCCAGATCATCTGTTTACAAATTGCAATCATGAATATATACTCTAGGTATAGGCTAAACATCGACTAAAGGATGGAATGGACCAAAACTTGTATCATGTTTAGTAGAATGGTTCTACACCCAATGGAAAAATTTAAGGTTCCCTTACTGTTGATTGTCTCTTCTTCTAAGATCAGGAAAAAACATCATCCGCAAAAATGCGAACCTGGCTGTATTCAAAACTAAATCCGTCAAAAACTTCCACCCCATGATCCCCTGCGCGATCAACCACTCTTCAGCGGAATAAATATGTGTGGATATAGCTGGCAGTAAGTTGGTTGTTATCCACCGGCCAAGCGACGGCCGGACGGTCGGTCGGCTCACCACATCGCTAGCAATACCTACGTACCTATATTAGCAACAAGGACTACAAACTAAACACACATGCTCGTACGAAAATCACCATCAGACCACTAGATGTAGAATGGATGAAAGCAATTTCACCGAGTTGCAAAATCCCCTAGCATTAACAGAGTCAGCCACCACTGCTCCGGGATGTTCCATTTCAACTTTTTGTTGGTTTTTTCTTTCAATTTGGGTGTTATATGGCCTATGGTTTTTACATATGTGTGAGTGTAGCGCATAGGGTATGTTATTAGTTAACGATGCATTTTAGTGGGGTGGTTCATGATGATGCTTTTTGTTGCTGCTGTTGTCGCTGTGTGGTGTGATGATTTTTGGCAGACAATAAGAGGGAGAGAGAATATAACTTCCATATGAGTGAGAATAAACGCACGATCAAATCGTTACTGCCTGTTCTCGGTAGGTCTGTGAATGGGCACGATGAATCATTCAGACAAATCGATTTCATCCCGTATACATAGAAATTAAGTGTATTAAGAGTATCATTGTGAGGCAAATTATTCAGAATGATTGTCCAGCATGAAATGTGACACTCCCGCCACCGAAGGCCGGAACTGCTTTTGTGTTGCTGTGCTGTGCTCTTCATTCAAAGTACAATGCATATTCTTAGAGCACTCGAATGTTGCGCAGACTGGAATTTGCTTAGGTGGTTGAATCATTTCCATGATGGTGCATTTCTGCAGCGACCGACGATCGTCTTGTCTTATGCTGCTATTGTATATGGATTATGTCAAGGTTGGCGCATTGGAAATTATTCTGAGTAAAGTACAGTAGAACAGTAGATGTGGGAAAAAAGATAGAACCAAAGGAATGCTACACTTTAATAAATTCAAATTATCTCAATTATTTATAATTTTTTTTTAAGTTTAAAAGAACATTTTTTTTTTTGAATTGAAGTTGTATTTGAACAGTTCCACGCAAAATTACGAATCGATCAGCCGCGACCTTTGAAACTTTGCAAAAATTTTTGTATCCCTCACATTTTTGGTAAAATTCGGCCATTTTGTGTATTGTAACTTTTTTTTCAAAATGGCATCATTGACAAATTTTTCCAAAATTGTAGCACGAAAACGTCACTTCTGAATCAAAATTACGTCTGAGACAAAGTTGTGGAGAAAAACAAAGTCTTGATAAAAATAAAAATGTTAAACAGTTTAACTAATTTTGAGTAAAAATAAAAAGAAAAGTAAAATCATAAATATTAAAAAAAATAAGATAAGAAGTTGTATTATCAAAATCTGTTCCATTCTCTAAAGTGACTAAATTGACCAATTTGTAGGAACATGGGGAAGCATATTTATAGTTCTATGTTTTTAGCTGGTACATATGTGTGCTCTAACAAATTCGATGTGATAATGAGTCCATTAGGTGATTCCTTGTAGAGTCCACAAATCTCAGAAATCAGTACCTCATTTGATTTGAAATTGCTACTTCATGTATGCTGCAGTGCAACAAACGGGCAGTAACAATTTAAAAGTTGCGCATGTCGTAAAAGCTGGTATTTGTGCACTTAAAGTTTCGAAGTGGTTACGAGAATAAGAATGTTAAAGGGAGCCCGCAAGACAAAAAAAGGAGGTCTCCTGAAAATAAGGCAACAGTTTTACCCAAAATTGACAAAATTAGCTAAAAGTTATTTTCGGACATTGCTAACATATTTTGTTTCATAGTCCTGGGGGGTATGACACTGATGAAGACTGCACATTGTAGTTGAAATACGTATATGTAATCGATACCAAAATTAATTAAGTGGAATTAAATGGAAGATAACCTTTTTTGCTGTTTTATTTAACTGCCGCTCTTCGCATGTCGGTCCCATAGTCGTTTTTGTCAAAACTAAGTTTTTGTCAAAACTAAGTTTTTCAATGCAAATGGTAACCCATATTTCATGATGCTAGTTGAGCTCATCAACTTTTATCTGAAAAAGTTTGAAAAGACAGTCACATTGGTTGTCCCATCACATAAGAAATAATGGTACGAAGCGAACTTAAAACGCGATTCTCTCGACATGCGAAGAGCGGCAGTTAAGCATTCCGCTAAGGACCTAATTTCATTACTCTTCATTACTTTGTCCTGTTGCTGTTAGTGAATGATTTCCCGAATAAAAAATACTGTTTAATAGACTAGCATATTATCTCCCATGTAACATTTAACGTTTAATGAAGTACTATAAGGCTTCTATAAAACAACATTAATAAAACCCCGGTCAAGATAGCCCCACCAAAACCTCACTAAGACTAGAATCTGCCTAGTTGTCCCACCCTGAAGAAGGTTCTAAGGAGTATATTATCAAGAAATTTCAAGAATTACTTGCTGCAAAAAGGTTATATGACGAATGCATTGAGAACCATTTAAAATCCTTATTAAAATTACAAAAAATGCCATTTGGCATCAATACTTGTTAGCGGCGCTGGTGGTGTAGTGGTATGCGTGATTACCTCTCACCCCAGCAGGCCTGGATTCAATCCCAGTCAGCGCCACCGGGATGTTCTGAGGCATAACATCTCTGATCACGCCTTCCTACGGAAGGGAAGTAAAGCCGTTGGTCCCCGGTTCATGAGTTGATGGGTCGATAGGTAGGGTCCAGGTGTGGGAGCTGCCTCCCTGGCGTCGGTAGCATTGGTGCTCAGCACGGAAACCAAGATCGACGGAAAACAAATCAAGGAAAAAAATCAATACTTGTACGCTTGCTAAGCGCACTATAAATAAAGCATTAATCAAGATGAAAAGGGATACATAAATATTGTCCGATCTTGCCAAAATCATTGTTCAAAAATTAATCCGTCAAAATTCCTCATAAATTTCCTCATCATGTGGTCTATTTTTAGGTGACAGATTAAATCTAATGTGAAATGTGCTTCTGAAGATCGTCCAGCTTCGGAAAACGTTGATTTGACTTATTATTTTTAATTTAGGGAACAAAATATAGTTATGTGTTATGTTAATTATGTTAATCATTGGGGGCGACCCCGGCGTAGAGGTTAGCATCCATACCTCTCACGCCAAAGTCACGAGTTCAAATCTCACTCCCGGACAAGTCACGAATGACCCAAGAGCGTTAAAGTGACTATAATAAAAAAAAAAATAAAAAAAAAAAAAAATGTTAATCATTGCTCCCAGCCGACACAATTTGATGATTTTCGTAATCTCTATTAATACTCATTGATGAATTGATGAGAATAAAATTAGTTTTAAATAAAAAACATCTTGAAAAACGAAGATTGTAAAAAAACAAATGGAATAATAACAATATGGCGATAGCATAAACATTAATTTTCCATGAGCCATAAGCTGTTTTGCTTTTATGAAATCTCTAACAAATGCTTAACATTTTAATACGGCTTTTATGAAGATAATTTGCAGACTGGATTGTTTTTATCTGAAGCCATTTTGCTTGATCCTATTCCGTTTAGTTTCATGACGGCATTAATGGTGCCAAACCCAAGCAACATTGCAAGTTTTATCAAGGTTTTAAAGCATTCTACAAGTCTAAATCAGGGTCTACAGAAACCTCATAAAACCAGAAATGTTACTTGGGAAAGTTGCCTGGAAAAAGTTAAACGTCAAAATTTGTTTATCTTTCGGTACTTGTATTGTGCGATCATTGCAACGATGTTCTACTACTAATAATTATCTACGGTACTTGTATTGTGCGATCATTGCAACGATGTTCATGCCCTTATCAAGGATGTCACGCAAGCGTTGGATCAACAAGTTGCGTGACATCCTTGATAAGGGCAATTCATCTATTGGAAGCAGTTACTCAGGAAGTGTGTCTACGTAACTTGGAACAGGGGGAAGCTCGATCGTTCCCAAAAAGTTTTCCTTCTTCCGGATGATGCGATGAAGTTTATGTGCGCTTGCTTGGAATTTTTGGAACAGCTAACCCGTTGGCCGAATGAAATCGTTGCTATGGTGTTGAAGGCAGCCAATACCAGTTGACGAACAGCTTCTGAAGTTTCCTGTCAGCAGTTTTCCGCAGTTCCAGTTTGGCACTGATGCTATTCAGATCATCATCGTAACGTTATTTCTGGATAAGGCTTTTTGTTGTTTATTAATTTATTTGATAAGGCTCAAGCGAATTAATTTTACAGAGCCGAGGATTCGTTTAGTGATGAGCAGCCATGGAAAATCATTTGCATTCATTTCGTGCATTCATTTTCATTCATTTACCTCTAACTTTTTTCTTCAACAGCATTCCGCAAAATAATGTATAGAGCTTTTGTAGGTTTTGTTATTAGCTACAACTTTTGTTAACAAGTCGAATCCGTATCTCTTATTCGTGACGAAGCAGAGCGAACAGAAGTCACTACTGTTTTTCAGTGAATGTGTTTTACATTCACTGAAAAACAGTAACAAGTTCTGCCCACTCTAGTTCGTGATGCATAAGAGATACAGATTTAAGTTATTAGCAAAACTTGTAGCTGAACCTACAAAAGCTCCATACATCATTTTGCGGAATGCTGTTGATGAAAAAAGTTAGAGGCAAATGAATGTAAATGAATGTATGAAATGAATGCAAATGATTTTCCATGCCTGGTGATGAGTGTGTGAGTGCTGACCACGTTTTGTGTCAATTGCTGCAACGGAAGCGCTCTGACCCACGTTGTCAATTCTGCCATACAATGAAACCACTGGAAGCGACTTCCGTTCTGATGAAGGAGTTTGGATAGCGGAAGATAAAGTGTTTATTGTTTTGTACCTTTTGACTATTGTTTTAAGTTGTATTGTTTGACCAAGAATCCTCGGCTATGTAAAGTTAAGTCGATTGAGCCATCTCAAATAAATTAATAAACAACAACTAAACGGTTGTTTTCCAAAGTCGACGGCACATCGACCGAAAGAACTGCTGATGAAGAACAATGAGGAGGACCACACAATGGTTGCTGCCGAGAAAACAGACGATCGCGTCGAGAGTGGCCTGCTTTTGTCAACAGCCGACTGAACACTGTTTTGGAGAAGGCTGCCATTGACAATATGCTGTATATTCCCATCAATTTTAAACGTCTTTTTTTTAAATTGGCTTCCAGTGCTTCGTAAATCGCATTCACTTTGCTCCTCTCAGTCGGCTGCTCTGTTGATTGATTTTGTCGGAGCTGTGGGCCCTCCCAGAAAGTTCTGGAATTGGATTCCTTTTCTCTTCCGTCGACAGCATTGGTAGAATTATTACTCGATTATTCTTTGGCATTTCCTTGTGATTCTTCGTTTGAAAGCCCCACTCGATTATGTTTTTCTCTAGGTGGACCCATCTTTTTAGTTTTATTGGTAAACAGTGGGAGGTTTTGTGATACACTTCATTGACACCAAAACGCATCAATATATGCTTTCTGATCCCGTTTGAAACCGAATGGTTTTATAATTGCATTTATAATGATAAAACATCTTTATGGAGTATTTTTTCGTGACATCAATAAAAGAAATACCGATTGATTTACTGAACAGTTTTATAAATAGATATAGACACTTTCTGATTTTCTAGTCAGACTTTAAAGGGTTTTTAAAACAGCATAAAGCTGAACTACTAATCAAGAATGTTTTGCACTTTTAAGTGTTATATTTAAACTAAAAAGATTGCTTATTGCCGTTATAAAACCACAATAAATCAGAACAAAGGCCATAAGGCTGTTCAGTTGTTACTTGGGATACTATCTTTTTCATAATTAATTTATCTTATTTAGAAAACGTTTATTTCTGTTGTTTATGATAGTTTGATTTAACATTTCAATTGATTAGCCTTTCTAGCACTTCATCTTTGTATCATTGGATAGTCTAATTTAATATTTGCGTTTTTCAACTTGTTTAGGGTTTTGTTTTAATTGAAAAATTTGATAACCTACCTAACTACGAATATAACATAACTTAACGTGCTAGATCACGTATGACATGTTGATCTGTTCTCAGGCAGGTGTTTTTGAACCTTTCCAGGATGAATACTCTCTGTTCTTCTAATGTCTGAATTCCTGCCAGGAGGTGGATCTCAGAATTTCGAGTCCGCGGGGAACTGTTTAGGACCATTCTAAGGATCTTGTTCTGGATACTTTGCAGTTTAAGGTGATGGCATTTAAAACAACTCTCCCAGTTTGGCATACCATATTCAATAATGGGTAGAATTAGTTATCTGTAGACAGCAAGCCTATTTTGTCAGGGATTCATATTATTATCAAGATGTTGCACTTAGTGTTAGTTTTGTCAATGTGCTCCTTGAAAAGAAGCTTGGTGTCTAGTGTTAGTCTGAGGTACACAACCTCTTTGGACTATTCCACCACTGTTTGAACGACACGGTTGATCTTATTATTCTCAGACGGAACTAGTCTGGGAGATTTGGAATGTGAAAATATGATGACCTGTGTCTTCACCAAGTTTATACGGATCAGTCAGCGGTTGAAATATTCAGACAGGACATCCAGTCCTCTTTGAAGTTTGGCGGTCAGAGCTCCGATGACCCTATCCCTATAGATAATGGATGTGTCATCTGCGAACAGACAACGATACACAATCAGGGAGAGCCGTCATACCGGAGGTGAACAGGTTGAACAAGATATGTACAAGGATGCTTCCTTGTGGAACAACCGCACCGATGTTGAAGGCATCCGATGTGATGCCATTCAGAGAGACTCGGAATGTCCTGTCCGAGAGATAGTTTTTTATGATCTTCACTAGGCAGATTGGATGACTGTATCGCTGCAATTTTTAGACTAGGCCATCGTGCCAGATATTGTCGAACGCTTTTTCAACGTGCCATGACAGATGTTTTAGATACAGATTTGTTCCGTCTGAAAATGTTTGTCACTCGAGTCAGCTGGTGAACAGTCGAGCGACCTTTATGGAAGCCAAACTGTTCCTCGAGCAACAAGTTGTTTTCATCATTCAGGACACGTTTTAGAACCTTTTAAATGATGGGGAGATGAGATTTAACATTTTACATCATACTGTCTTATGTACATACTAAGATTTGTTTTCATACTTCAACGCATTTTCGATCATGGATTTTTTTGCCAAGAAATATTCATTGAATTTTCTATAGTTTAAAAAGATGTCAGGTCTTTCTGAATGATTATGAACAGTTGATCTATTCTAAATGATTTCTTTTGTATCGATATGAACTTAACTCAAATTTACATGAAAAGTTTTTGAAAACTTGAGAATCATTTATGAGCGACAGAGTGGAAATCTATGATTCCAAGATAATCTCAAACCTTGTTAGTCAACAGCAACAATTACATTTGCGTAGAATTTTGAATTACATTCCAACACTAACTGTGACGTCGCTTCAAATCAATTTTGATCAGGTAGGATAAAGTTTCATAAATTGTTGCAAAATTGCCCACATTTTGATCAAATAGCTACGGCTCTTTGCATTAATTTCCCAGCTCATTTTATTACCATCACTTACAGTTTATTGCAGCAAATTATGACCATATGGATAACCTTTCCACACGTATAACCCACCTCGGAGACCAGTCGAGCTAACCCCAATCCCATCTCGGTACGTTCGATTCCTACACTTTAACCGACCGCTTGATCTTGATGGAAGAATTTTAACAAGTGAAGGTCTCCTCTAGCATCGGAGTTAACCCTATTCCATAAACGCAAAGACAGAAGCAGAACCAGCATCAGCATCACCACGACTAGTAGCAACAGCAATAGCAAAAAGTTCTTGAAATGCTTAGAACGCACAAACTGCAGCTCTCGACGTCAGCCAACGCGCCGCCCCTGCCGTCGCCGTCGACGTCGACAAGTTCTCCGCAGATCGTCACGTGACGCGCAAAGCGTTTGTTGCTATCTCCTCAACAGCAGCACCAGCAACCTCCGTACTATCAATTCTCTAAGGGGTAACCATCATCAGTGCGCACCAATAGACATATACGACCCACTCTGAGCATACAGAATCGTATTAGTCGGTTTACTACTTTTTTTTTCTACCATGACCCAGTGGCTTTTCTTCTTTTATTCATCGGATTAATCTATTATGGATCACGTTCTGCCACCGAGTGGGTACCTTCATCTCTCGCTCTTTGGGAGAGCGTTGTGCGCGGGCCAAGACAAGTCAATCTAGCTTAGCTTAGCCCGAAGTGATGTGAGAAAAATCCACGCTCAGCAGTGCCAGCACCAGAGCTATAGTCACATTTTACTTGTCTTTACCATCTCAGACGCAAAGAACTCCTTGACATAGTTCTGATATAAAAAAAATGATCATCACATCTAACAAAAATATATTCTCATTCAAGAAAGATGCAGAGAGTGCGAGAGACAAACAGACAGACGGATACTCACACGCGCCGATCCGGTCTGTTAGTGGTTCTATGAGATCAGAAAATTGTAAGTAGGCTCAGTGTGTCTCTCTCGCGGGTACCTTGGATACGGGTCTAGAACAGCACTGTCGGTATGTAGCATGTGTGCACCGCATTAGGCCAACACCATCGTTGCACTGGCTGAGTGACTGCTGCAGTTGTAAAGAAAAGCCAAATAGATGTTGTTTAGGTCAGCAGCTAAACTACCAAAGAGAGCGACGACAACGGCGACGACGAGACCGCAAATGCATTGTCGTGTTGTGTGCACGCTGGTTGTGCTGGGCAAGATCAGCAGCACTAGGCACAGCAAAAGGCCAGATGCACACAGAAGCGCGCAGAGAGCTAGGCGGCTTCGCTAGAATATTCTTGGTCAGGGTCGTAGCCAAAGGGGGAGTTCAGGGAGAATGTGGTATTACGCTTAGGGCAACGTTGGCGTTTGTCTATGGAGTGATTAGCGAGTTTTTTTTTTACAATTCTAATTAGAAAGATCTCGTGACTGGGATTCATTTCTATTTGTGAATACTATTTCCCTAGGTCGCTTGATGCGTTTATGTAATCCAAAGAAAGAGCTTGGTTTATCGAAGCTCCTGGCCTTAATAGGTTTTGCTATTAGAATTTTAAATGGACACATAGGGAAATGGATGTAATGTCGGCCTAAATGTGCCTAATTTGGGCCCAGCATTCGACTAAATTTTCAATAGCGACCAAAAATATCCATTAGTACCGTCCCAATGACGCGTTCATCTAGATAAAATTGATAAATAGCAGATTTTTAGCGATGGGCTCAATCTTAGATCCATAGGCCAATATTAGAGCCATTTCTCCTATCATGTGTAGAAAAAAGTCTAGCATATTTGTTTTTTCATTCAGTGAATTAAAGTTTATTAAACTTACAATTATTAAGCTGTTATTGACAATCATTCACGTCTCAATGTTTATCATTAAGTGTCAATAATGTATATTTTTACAAAGCCATAAATGTAAATACATACTTTGCAGCATGACAATTAATAACTTTCCATTGGACGTAAAAAAGCTGTAAGAGACAATCTTTTATATTGGTCGAACCTCTTAACGGAATCCCTTTATTAAGAGCTTTGAGTGTGTTGGTTTATTTCCTTTAAATTCCGTTATAATTGTTTATCTTTTGACAGATACGCGTATTTTGTCTACTACTTGCAGACTTCATCAGTGCCAAGTACTCAACACCAGTACACCAGTGGTGTTGAGTACTTGGCACTGACGAAGTCTGCAAGTAATAGACGAAATACGCGTATCTGTCAAAAGATAAGGAATTATAACGGAAATAAACCAACACACTCAAAGCTCTTTATGTAAGAGACAGTTTTTTTTTTTTTTATTCTTTATTTAAGAGATTTTTAGCCTTAGGCTAGTTCATCTCTACTAAGAGACAGTTCATTTAGTTAGAAAGGATTTATTTCTCAGAAAAACTATAGTATTACAGTTTAAGAAAAAGAAAACAGATTTAGAAAATATGCAGTATTATTCATCGTTGAACAAACAATTTATTGAATTTCAACACTTTTGTAACTAGTAGGCAACATGCGTGTATCTGTTATGATACATAGGTGGAAGTGGAATTGCATGGAAAACACGTACCCATTTTGTTCATAGTATGAGCATTCCACTAAGAATCCCTTTCTTTTACTCTATGTAAACACTGAACTTAGAACATGAACAGTAACTAATTCAACCACATCTCAACTTAGCACGCATTTGTAGACTTTTTGCGTTCCACAGTGTTTATTATATTCATATCCCCCAAAAAAAAAAAATGAGCTAATTAAAAGCTGGATAATCTATTTTTTTTAACTGAAAATGTATATTTTTGTCTGAATTAGCTCTTGTTTCTAGATGAACATTTCAAGAGCTCCTATCTGCATTGATCGATTCTCTTCACCGACTTTCTCTTTTATTTATAACTCAGCTGCATAAACATTTCCTGTTGTGTTTCATGTTTTGAATGCTAGATAAGAACTTTCTTTATCAAACTAAGTGGTAAAAATAGCACGAAATCTGTTTGCATAGCCATGGTTATCGAAAGAGAAAGTCGATGAAGAGAATCGATCAATGCAGATAGGACCATTTGAAATGTTTATCTAGATTTAGCTTTCAATGTTCAACATTATACGATACAGAGTCCAAAAATGGTCGTCTTGGTGGCTGAATTGCGGGGATGCCAGATTTGAAGACATGTTTTCATTTTGAAGACATGTGAAATTCTGTAAAGGCATTTATTTTACGCAGAAATTTTGTAGACATTTATTTTTTTCGTAAAAACTTCTGAAGACATATGGAATTATTTGGAAATTGTGGAAGATAATATTATCAGAGCACATGTGAATGTTTTTGAAAGGCAAGTGATGATTCTGACATCCTATTTAATGCAGCTTCTTGAAAATGGTAATTATGAACAAGTTCGTCACCAAGAGCGCAAATGTAGTACTTCTAAAGAAAGAGAAATGCTATGTTTCGAATAACACAATTTGTTTAAAAATCTCATAAAATCCATAGTTTATTTCTAAATATGTATGAACCTTGATTTTTTTTCTGTGTGTAGGATCTTGAAAATTTGTTTATGTCTGGTTTATCTTGGAATCCTTAAAAGGATTTCTTTGGCTTTTCATCAAGAATTTCTTCAAAATTATCTACATGAATAGAAATTCCCTTATACCTTTTGGCAAACTTCTATTATTGATTCAAATGGACGTATCAGCTTTTGTAAACAATGCTTTTGATCGTCGATTTGGCGTAACTGGTAGCTCGCACTCGCTTACTAACACCACTAGCAAATATGGGAAAATGTCCTCTATATGATGGTAGTGTTAGCATGCGTGAGCGAGCTACCAGTTACGCCAAATTGATGATCAAATGCATTGTTTACAACAGCTGATACGTCCCTTTGAAAAAGTTATCAAGAAATGTATAAGTCAACTAATAAGCAGACTTTTTGCAAATAAGTTAATTACGATCATGTGTTAAATGAAATGTATAAATGGTCACACATACCGTTTATGCATTCTAATAGGACCTTTGTATGTGGTTTATCTTATGGACTGTATAAGGCTGATGTTTTAGCAAAAATGTATAAGTGAAACACATTAATAAAATAATTTATTTACGTTTCGTGTAAGATGCTCATTCTTTTGAAATTAATTCTGCAAATTGAATTCCAACTAATTTTAACAGAATTTACTTTAAATTCTTCTGAATATTCACTTGGAATTTCCTGCAACATTTTCTTTGAATTCCCTTAAAACTTCAATGCAATTATTCCTTAAATAACCTTGAATCCTGCTCTATTAAAAAAAATATTCTTAAGAATTCTTTCTAAATTCCACTTTGAGTTGCCTTGAAATTCTCATAGGAATTATGTTAAGATACTCTATAGAATTTCTTTAAGTTCTTCATAACATTTCCTTTTAATCCTGCGCAGATTTCTTTTTGAATGAACCTTAGAATTCTTTTGGGACTATCCTCAGGATTTCCATCCAATTCTCCACCAGGATTTCCACTACACTAAACGTTCGCTAACTGAAAGAGACTTTTTGATTTTTATAAAAATCACATCTTTCTTCAGCCCTCCTTTGACAACTGTAATCAATGAGTTGTTGACTGAACAATTTTAAACAGAGATCAACATTTGTCTGCGGTTAGCTGGTATTTTGAAAATATTTAAAATGTCCCTTTCAGTGTACCTTCAAATTCCTATTAAAATTAATTGAAGTTCTCCTTTAAATTCCTTTAGAATCTTCATCATAATTATCTTCGAATTTTCGTCAGAGCTCCCATGGAATTCTCTGAAGAATTAGCTCTTTCTCATTTGGTAGCCATTATATGGTTGATTTTTTCAAAATTCTTAAAACTCTCTGAGATGAACTACTCAAGTAACCATCCCAAGCAACACCATTTGTTTCTCAGCGAGGAACAACAACTGTAGTGTGACTAAATGAAGATCTGAATTATGGACAACGCATCGCATTTCATTGTACCTTAAAAAGCGCAGAAGGTGGAGTCTCTTTGCAACTTATGTTTCTTGCAAAATGTGTTGCAATTCAATTACATGTAACATTATATTTTGATGACACAAGTTGCAAATGAGGTTGATGACTTACTTAGGTGTAATGTTTTACTGAAATATTTAAAACAGTACAGTGATGTTTCAAATACTTGTGAACTACATTCTGGTTAACCATGTTTAAACAAAAAAAAACCCGGCATTCCCGTGGATTTATGCTTTGACTTCACGTCGAATGCTCTCAGAATTCCCTTGGTAATTTATTCGGTATTCGCATCCCAAGCAACATTTCCGGTTTTATTGCAGCCTTCAATTCAATTCTAGGCCTTATAAACCCCTTTAAAACCATGATAAAACCATAATTGTCACTTGGGTTGGATCTATCTACATAATTTCTTAGTAGTTATGCTCAAACAGTCTTTAGGTTTTTTCAATGTTCTCTTGAAATTCTTCCAAAAAATACTATGGAATTCCTCTAAGAATTCAATTGAACCTCTACTCTTTAGATTTATCCTCAGAACTACATATGAATTATCATGACCATTTACCAGGAATCAAGAGGTTCTTAGATTTACCTTGGGAGAATTCCTTAGATTTCACTTGTAGGTCTGCTCAATTTGTAGAACTTAAAAATAAAATCAGTCCTTAATACTTTTCATGCCACAGAATCTGAAAAAAAGTCGACTCACACGATCTGAAAATTTTCCTAAGTTTCAGGGTCTTGAAGATTCAACTAACCGATGGCTGTAGAACCGATCTCTCTCTAAATTGGTAGTTATTCCATTTAATCCAAATGAGGGAGAGAGATCCATCCCACAGCCATCGGTAAGTTGCAAATGCCAAATCATTCGTTAGTTTTATAGTACCACTATTCCAATAGTAAACTATTCAATTTGCTGTGGTCTTAGAATTTGATAATTCTGTTCGAAATTTTTGATATTACGAATGCATCTTTTGGCAACGCCCTCTTAGTTGAAGACATTTGAAGAACATTGGTTGAAATTGTTGGAGACTTTTTTCAAAACACAAGGCTGACTTGCACTATCTATCTATCTACTTCACATCTCCTAAGAGCACACATTTTGGACGCTGTTGCTACTGCAAGCATGAAAATAAGACACACACAAATGGTTGCTAAACATTCTGTTCGAGTCCAATTCTCTTCAAACTTTCAGGAAATAAAGTATAACATGATTTTTCAACATCATTACTTTATTGAACCTCTTCTTCATATCCAAATGAACGCACATTTGCTTTGACACTGCTCATTAGATTTTGGGCAGTGGTGGAGCTAACTTGTTTCGACAGTTTCAACCACTCTTTCTTCAAATCCAGTTAATATTCTAATAACTTAAAGGTTTTGCGAGATTTTGTCTTCATGATAGCCCAATATTTCTCGATTGGGTGAAGTTCCGGCGTGTTCGGAAGGTTGATCTTTTTAGGTCCAAACACAACATTTTAGGTTTGGCAATCATTTTTGTGGCTAATACCATTCAATATATTGTTTTGTGCATAGGAATATTTTGCAATTCAGAGGATGTATTGTAGATACATTACAAATGCAACCGGTTGTAGTCTCTAGTAACATAAACTCATCATAAGATAAATTGTGAACCTAATTGAGATCAATACAGTTTGTAATAAATATATCTTTTTGTATGGATTACTTATACTACTTTTTAATCCGGGCAGTTTTGAACTCTGCATCGTATCACCATAAATGATTGAAAACAAGTGTCAACGCTCAACGGCGCCGGTGGTGTAGTGGTAAGCGTGATTACCTCTCACCACAGCAGGCCTGGGTTCAATCCCAGTCGGCGCCGCCGGGATGTTCTGAGGCATAACATCTCTGATCACGCCTTCCTTCGGAAGGGAAGTAAAGCCGTTGGTCCCCGGTTCATGAGTTGATGGGTCGATAGGTAGGGTCCAGGTGTGGGAGCTGCCTTCCTGGCACGTCGGTAGAATTGGTGCTCAGCACGGAAAACAAGATCGACGAAAAAAACAAACCAAAGGAAAAAAAAAGTGTCAACGCTTCCGATAACAGGTTTGCATCTACTTATTCTACGTTGTGAAGATTTTGAGGTAGCATTAGTAAGCTAACCATTTGAATTAATTATTGGTGAAAAGTGCGCTCAACTTCATGTGTCGTACATTTCTTAATAGAAGGGAAGAGCATAATGATGTGCGTGTACTTGTCCATATCGGGTTGGTGAGGCGGAAGAGTATTGAATTGCAAAGACTCATCCATCTGGATTGTGAACAAATTGAACTAGATTGTGGAAAACGCCGCATCAAGATGTAAAAAAGTTCTGTTGGGACTAGCTTAAAGATAAGCAAAATGTGCGGTGCAAGATGATATGTCCTAGATCCTCATTCTGATGTGTCTCAGGAAATCATTCTATGTGAATACCTTCATTGATGCCTTTTTATTGCTGGACGGTAGCATGAACAAACATTCGATCAAGGTTTCGTAGCGGTCGCAGTGTTTTGCAGTGATATGATTGGCTTAGTGGCCTAGTGGTGCCCCGTTTTGCTTACTGAGCAGAAAATCGGAGGTTCAATCACAGGCTCCATCACATTAAACTAGGTTGCGAGGGTAGGTCATTTTTAATACTCAACTGGTACAAGACACTGGTGATGTCTGCACATTGTAGACGAAATACGCATATCTGTCAAGGATAAATAATTAAAGTAGCGAAATTAATTGGAAACTATTAATGTATAATAGGAGTAGAAGGTTCACTGGAACATTCCAAGGAAGGTGGAGAAGGGCATAACGAACGAATTTCCTTTGAAAAGATTCAATTCTCGCTATCCAAACTCTTTGATACGGGCACCATACAATTCCACCGAATTCCAGGATTTATCGCACGAGAAAATAGTAGAGAGCTTTTAGCCACGCTTGATCATGAAATTCGTGGATGTCCGTGAAATGTTGCTTAAACGTTAAAGCGAAATCAAGCTCAATTCCAAGGTTACAAACTGCATCCATCAAGTGAATCTGGATATTAAGAAAAAGATCGTAGGTTCAATCCCAGGCTCCTCCGTATTAAAGAGGTTGATAAGTCACGATGCAGACAAACGATGATCACATCCCTTAGCATGGTGAGTTAAGATATTATGCACACTTTCAAAGTTCCAAGTACCAAAAATTGAACCATTTGAGATTTGGAAATTTTTGGGATTCCAATGCTTTCAAAATAATTTTATGTAAAACAGCAAAAAAGGTTATCTTCCATTTAATTCCACTTAATTAATTTTGGTACCTATAACAATCTTATGTGTCAGAATCCTTGATATCAAGGGCATTTCACACACTAGGGTATTGAAAGTTTACTAACTAGTTTAGTGATTTTTCAATATTTGAAAGTTATAAACAGTCACAGCATATTAAATGTTCCTAATGATACACAAAAAACCTTAGTCAAGGTTTAAAATTCTCATTTCGCATAACAACATGTTTTTGAATAATGCAGTCAAAAATATTCTTATCCCACTGCGTTACTAGTATAATTGCGATAATTGCGGATGTCAGATTTCTTGCCTGATTTGAAAATAGGCACCAAATGAGACGATTTAACTCGGAATCGCCATCCCAAGCAACATTTCTGGTTTTATTACAGCCTTCAATTCAGTTCTAGGCCTTATAAACCCCTTCAAAACCATGATAAAACCATAATTGTCTCTTGGGTTGGAACTATCTACAACATTTTCTAGTAGTTATGCTCAAATGGTCTTCAGAATTTTCTTCAATATTCTCTTAAAATTCTTCCAAGAAATACCATTGAATTCCTCTACGAATTCAACTGAAACTCCACTCCGTAGATTTCTCCTCAGAACTACATATGAATTATAATGAGCATTTACCAGGAATCAAGAGGTCCTTAAATTTACCTTGGGAGCATTCCTTAGATTTCACTTGTAGGTCTGCTCAAGTTCTAGAACTTAAAAATAAAATCAGTCCTTAATACTTGTCATGTTACAGAATTTAAAAAAAAACGTGGACTCGCACGATCTGAAAATTTTCCTAAGTCTCAGAGTCATGGAGATTATGTATAGTCTGAAATCTTTTTAGGTTTTGTACCAGTCTAAGACTGTTCGGGCGTAATGACAAGATGCCAAATCCGGCCAAAACAGCGTCCGGCCTCCGTGGGACTTCAGGAAGGGCATGAGGTGCTTCTGGAGGCATTCATCCTTGTAAATTTGCCCGTTAATGGTGCCAGATGTGATGAAGGATACCTGCCAGACAAGGAATTTTTTTTAGAAAATTTTGACAGCTAAAAAAAAATGATGATGGTCCCACCTCTTACCCCTAGCTTCTTCTTCCGGACGGTTTCAGGAACGACCAACCTGGATTTAGCGACGTAGAACTCCTATTCCAGCATCTGTTTGGTGTCAGCCTTGATATACATACGTCTCGTCGTCCACAGCAACGCACCTTGGTTTGGCGAGCCACTACCGGTCTAACTTTCTTGCGTGGGTTTTGGCCTCCGTGTTCTGCTTATCGCTCCGGTTCGGTGCCTTCCGAACATTGTATACGTGTAGTCTAGCACTATTTTTTTCGAATACAGTCTTTAGAGAAGCTAATCATTGGCAAATTCGCAATTGTGTTACAGATTTGTGCTTTATAAACTACTTTATAAACTTTAATAAAAATATCATTGAAATACAATGCTACTTTATTGTTACAACGCAATAAAGCCAATGACAAATATAAAAAAAAATACAACAACGAACCTATATGTTTTTTTTTCATAAAATTTATGGTAAAGATATTGCAATAAGTTATATCCATCATTACGTACTCTTACGATAATTTTTTTGGCAATCAATTTTGTGGCTACCATTCAATATATTGTTTTGTGTATAGATTTTTTTTTGCAATTCTGAGGATGCAGTGGCACTTCCTTAACCTCAATCTACCTGTGCACCAACTCTCAAAAAATAAAAAAAATATCAACATATAGCTTGCAATGGATAGATATTGAGTAAACTAGAAGATTAAGTGTATTTTTCAACCGATTCGAGTATTAAATCTGGTTTCGACAGTTGGTGCACAGGTAAAAATGGAGGTTACGGGACGCCACTGTCAGGATGTATTATAGATACATTACAAACGCAACCGGTTGTTGCCTCTAGTAACATAAACTCATCATAAGATAAATTGTGAACCTCATTGAGATCAATGGAGTTTACAATAAATATATCTTGTCAACGCTTCCGATAACAGATTTGCACCTACTTATTCTACGTTGTGAAGGTTTTGAGGTAGCATTAGTAAGCTAACCATTTAAATTAATTATTGGTGAAAAGTGCGCTCAACTTCATGTGTTGTACATTTCTCAAAAGAGGGGAAGAGCATAATTATGTGCGTGTACTTGTCCATATCGGGTTGGTGAGGCGGAAGAGTATTGAATTGCAAAGATTCATCCATCTGGATTGTGAACAAATTGAACTAGATTGTGGAAAACGCCACATCAAAATGTAAAAAAAGTTCTGTTGGGACTAGCTTAAAGATATTCAAAATGTGCGGTGCAAGATAATGTGTCCTAGATCCTCATTCTGATGTGTCTGAGGAAATCATTCTATGTGAATACCTTCATTGATGCCTTTTTCTTGCTGGACGGTAGCATGAACATTCGATCGAGGTTTTCATAGCGGTCACAGTGTTTTGCAGTGATATGATTGGCTTAGTGGCCTAGTGGCGCCCCTTTTTGCTTACTGAGCAGAAATCGGAGGTTCAATCACAGGCTCCATCACATTAAACTAGGTTGCGAGGGTAGGTCATTTTTAATACTCAACTGGTACAAGACACTGGTGATGTCTGCACATTGTAGATGAAATGCGCATATCTGTCAAGGATAAATAATTAAGGTAGCGAAATTAATTGGAAACTATTAATGTATAATAGGAGTAGAAGGTTCACTGGAACATTCCAAGGAAGGTGGAGAAGGGCATAACGAACGAATTTCCTTTGAACAGATTTAATTCTCGCTATCCAAACTCTTTGATACGGGCACCATACAATTCCACCGAATTCCAGGATTTATCGCACGAGAAAATAGTACAGAGCTTTTAGCCACGCTTGATCATGAAATTCGTAGGATGTCCGTGAAATGTTGCTTAAACGTTAAAGCGGAATCAAGCTCAATTCCAAGGTTACAAACTGCATCTATCAAGTGAATCTGGATATTAAGAAAAAGATCGTAGGTTCAATCCCAGGCTCCTCCGTATTATAGAGTTTGATAAGTCACGATGCAGACAAACGATGATCACATCCCTTAGCATGGTGAGTTCAGATATTATGCACACTTCCAAAGTTCCAAGTACCACAAATCTCATGTTGGAGATTGCGAACTGTGTTTGAGAGTAGGATATTTTTGGGATTCCAATACTTTCAAAATAGTTTATGTAAAACAGTAAAAAGGTTGTCTTCCATTTAATTCCACTTAATTAATTATGGAATCTATGACAATCTTATGTGTCAGAATCCTTGATATCAAGGGAATTTCACACACTAGGGTATTGAAAGTTTACTAACTAGTTTAGTGATTTTTCAACATTTAAAAGTTACAAACAGTCACAGCATATTAAATTTCCCTAATGATATACAAAAAACCTTATTCAAGGTTGAAAATTCTCATTTCGCATAACAACATGTTTATGAATAATACAATCAACAATATTCTGATCCCATTGCTTTACTAGTATGTTACCAGAAGAGGTTCGAAAGTATATAGTTGACACATTTTGATTTCTTAGAGTTACAATCAGTGAAAATTTATAAAATCTCTGATTACGATTCTCAGGAATTGACACACACAAAACACATAGTTTGAAACCTCTTCTTGTAACTTACAAGTAAAATATATGATCATAACATCGAATAATTTCATAACTCCGAAGATATTTGTTTTATCTGAAATGAGCATTTGCAACCTTGGCCTTAGTAACCCTAAAAGGTTATGAAATATCCATACCAAATGCTACAACATCGATTCTCTCAAACAGGCCTAAATACTCGTCACAGAGGCTAAACAAGTTTCACAAAAACGGATGTTCCAGATCGCACTTTCCCTTAAACGGAAAAGCTAGCATTTTCTCACTACCCTTTGCTCTTGCATCTGAATCAGTCGTGTGACCTAGAACTTGCCGAGAATGGAGATTACAATGGTGCTACCGAAGGCGATAACGATTTTTCCCGTCCACTGCTAGAAGTTACTGCTAGAGCACAGCACACCATCGCTGATTGATGATGATACTTCAGTTTTTTTATTACCCCCTATTTTCAGTTACATCACGTGGAAGTTGCAGTTCTACTAAGAAAAGTGCACGGCGAAAAACAACAATTGCCTCGTCAGTCTGCGGTGCATCATCGTGTAGAGTCGCGGAAAAATGGCGACCGATTATTATTGTATACCTAGCTAGCCAGCGTTTGCATGCTCAGTTCCTTTCAATACCTACTGTCGAGCCGAGCGATTGCTGCTGCCCACATCTAAACTATGGTTGGGAAGCAGCAGCAGCAGCAGCAGCAGAAACAAGCAAACAAGCAAGCAGCAGAGTTCTAATAGCCAAAGTGGCAAACCGACCGACAACTGAGCAGCAGAAAACACGTGCGATCGTTACCTTCACTTGCCATTGCGCGCTTCTTTTTTTCGTCGCTGCCGTCGCCATCGCATCGCTTCCCAGTGCGGCTAGTGCATGTAGCACATTATAGACAGGGGGAGCTTGGCGTTCGGGAATGTGTGTGAGTGTTTCTAACATAGTTAGTTAGTATATTCTGCGGAATACTATTCTCTCTGATCCATCTTTCGATTGCTCCCTGGTAGTTGTTGAATGCATTTAGCTCTTCTGCGGAGTCGGTTTGTAGATTGTTTTTTTTTTACCGCTCTGTTCATAGCAATTGCTAGCTGCTGCCTGTTGCGATGTGCACTTCTTCACAGTACGTACTGCAAATGGCAGTTTATAGGTTTTCTTCGCTGTGTCAATCCTAGAATATATATTTTGTGACGCACTCGCCTTGACTGCACACTGAGATGGTAGCGCGTAAGATACGAGCAAGCAATTAGATACTTCTCAGGTGGTTATCAAGTGGCGGTTGGTTGTCGCTTCATTTAGGTTTTTTATTACATGCAGAGCATCCGCAGGAATTCATGCAAATGATTTTTCCTTCAGAGTACGTTCGAAGAATTTATCAAAATATAGTGAATAGGTAATTCAGTTGGAAGAGTTATCCCATTAGGCACATGACCTTGTTCAAATATGCTAACCATTTGCACTATATAGCATCAGATCAGATGATCATGAAGTAAAGATCAAGATGATAACCAAGAAGTAAATTTACATTTTTGCACACCATTTACATAACATTTGAAACATCTCAAGCTACTATGGCGATGATTGAAATGATTTTATTGAAATGCCACTGGTTAGTGACATCCTGGGAAACAATTTTCGCAAATTTAATCAAAAATCACTTTTCCCAATTCTAGGAATGATAGTAAGATTTTCGGGGGGACAGGTAAATGCCACATATGTATATATTCTCACTTAAAATAGATCACACCGACCTGGAAAACATTCCCGAAAAAATTCACTTTGTGAAAGTTTCCTTTGAAAGCTTATGAAAATTATTTGGAGAGGTTTGAAAGAACTTTTAAAAAAGTCGGAAGAAACTTCCGGAAAAAGTTGACCGAATTTATTGGGAGATAAACATCCAGGAAAAGTCGAAAGAAACTTCCGGAGGCAGTCCAATTGAGCTTTCGGGGCAAGAAACTTCTAGAAGCCCAGTCAGACTTCTGGGGTAATAATTCGCAAAAATCCCAGATAATTCGCAAAAAGCCGGTAACACTTCCGGGGAAAGCTGGAATAATCTTCCAGGAAAGTTGCAGGAATCTTCGTTTGGAAATCAGATGCAACTTCCAATAGAAGTCAGAAGAAACTCGAATTCATACGAAACATCCTTATAAAACTTGAACTATCGTACGTGGAAATATGGAAGAATGATCCGGGGAAAATTTATTGAAAACTCAAAACAAAAATTCGGGAGTGGTCGGAAGGCAGACAATCTTTTAGGAAAATTGGAAGAAACGTCGGCGGAATGTCTTAAGAACCATTCAATGGGAATCAGAAGAAAATTTGGGAGGCAAATAGAAGCAACTACTGAAAGAAGTCAGAAGAAACCCGAGAGAGTTGGAAAATCAATTCTGAGGAAGTCTGCTGATACTTTCTGGAGTAGTTGGATGAAACTTCTTGAACAATAAAAAAACATCCAGGGTAGCTAGAAAAAAAAAAAAAAAAACTGTGGAGATTTCGAATTCAACTTCCAGGGTAAATTAACATATTAATATAATAAATGTTTATATTTGTTTAATGCTTTATAGCTAATAACAGATGATACTGATCCGGGTAAAATTTCGGGAGCATTCAAAACAAACATCTGAAAGTAGTCGGAAGGCATACATATTTTCTGGAAACGTTGGAAGAAACGTAGGCGGAATCTCTGAAGAACCATTCAATGGGAATCAGAAGAAACTTTAGGAGGTAGATAGAAGAAACTCCTGAAAGAATTCAAAATAAACCGGGGAAGTTGGGAAAACAGTTCTAGGGATGTCTGCTGCTACTTCCTGGAGTAGTTGGATGAAACTTCTTGAACAATAAAAATTAAAACTTCCAGAGTAGTGGAAGAAAAATTCGATTACAACTTCCGGGGTAATTCAAAATATTAATAATAAATTTTTAAATAGTTTTGACTGGTGCCCAACAAATCAATTCAAACAACGTTAAAGTGGGATCCTCATCATGATCGAATCATGCTTTGAATTTCCGAATGTCTATCATTGAGTTTAATCTGTATCGAAGCTCTGATGTTCAGGACCGTAGGATTGATAGTGATACATACTGTGAATTTCAACGCGTCATTATCGGGACCAGCCATCGGCTGCAGACGGAAATTCAACTGAACTTAGAGATTCCCAGTCAACTAATGATTCCAAGTTTTGTGGTGTTTTGAACATGCTTATTTGGTAAACATTTAGACATTGGGTAAGATCATGCCATTATACCAACCGGTGGAAACTGACGATTTTAAATTGGCTCACTGCTTGACTAGCCTATTGGTTCCAAGCAAATCGTACCCCATTAGACTGATGCAAAATCTGACTTTTTCGCTCCACAGTGCTTAAATGGTTTCAAATCGGGTCCTGATTAGCCTCCCAAAGTTACAACTCATTTGGTTAGAAACAGACTTCGCACAAGCCATTTGACGTTTACATGTAAATTACTATGGGAAATCTCAACTTTTTGTTCATTGCCTTCTAGTCTTTTTCCATATTGAGCTGCGAAACAGTTCGATAGCCATTCTTATAGAAAATTTTCTAAGCTAAAACTTTGCTCAATATCATTTCTGTGTAAAACGAGACAGGAAAAAGTTATTAATTATTTAAGAGATTGGTAAAGTTATGCTCTGTAGGCAACACTGTATTTTGCAGTGTGACATAGTAGCCATGATTTTTGTGTCCCAGAAACATCAATGTTGCCTGCTGAGCAGTTGATTGAGCATGATCATAAGACATCAGCGCATTGGACCATTGATAACTTTTTGATCCTTGCATTTAATCAAAAAGTGGTCTTGAGCAAAGTTGTAGCTGGGAAATCTTCCTACAAGTACAGTTGAAAGCTTGTGAAGCAGACCGATATGGTGAATTATTAGATAAACAAAAATCTTGGTTTTACCATAGTAATTCCCATACAAACTTCAAATGGTTTGTGCCATCTCAGTTTCTCACCAAATGGGTTCAAATTTTGAGAGGTTAGTCAGGATCCGATTTGGAATCGTTTAAGTATTGTGGAACGAAAATTTCAAATTTTGCATCACTCTAGTACCCCATTCTAGTCGAAATTCTAGTGCTACATTATGTATGTTTTGATACGCTATGAAAATTTGACAGATGAAATGAGGGGTTCGTGGATTTTCCTATGTTTCGAGGGGTGCATCGATTAGCTTGGGACCGAAGAGAGCACCAGAGCTGAGACAAAAAGTTTAGCACGGTTCTTTAAACCCTCTGGTCTTAAAGTTACCTCTTTGATTATACTATGTTCAATATTGTGTATGATATTAATTACATCATATATTATATATTAACACAACCTCGGAGCGTTTGGTATGTTTGAAATTTAAACATTTATTAAAATTTATTTAAACTCGAATCATTTCACTGAATCATCTTTGCAGTAAATACAAAACAGTAGGCCTGGCCGTTTTGACGTTTGTGTCATACCTAAGTTATGCTGCAAACATTAATGTTGACAAGAAAAATGATTGGGCGTTATCTAACCTAATCATTTTCCAGGATGCTTTCTGGTACTGGCTGCGATTGTATTAGATTAGACAAGACATTTATTTAATGCTTCATGGCTAGTAACAGATGATAATTATTGAAACTAGTTATTGCCTATATAACATACATGGATTTTCGACCTTCATTCTTTTGGCTTAAATCATCCCACAGTGTATGTGCTAAAGTAAAATAAATACAATAAAAAAAAAGAATCGCATATTTTTAAACTATTCGCATATTTCTAAACAGATCGAAATTGGATATTTTTAGTCCAATTCCTAGCGTTCATCGATGTGAATTTATTGGTGAAGACCTACAGTTTTGTAACTGGTTAAAGAAGAGCTTTGAGTGGGTTGGTTTATTTCCTTTAAATTCCGTTAAAATTGCTTATCTTTTGACGCGTATTTCGTCTACTACTTGCAGACTTCATCAGTGCCAACTTGACACTGATGAAATCTGCAAGTAGTAGACGGAATATGCGTATCTGTCAAAAGATAAGCAATTATAACGGAATTTAAAGGAAATCGATCGTACAATTGATCGCATCTGGGTTTGTTACAATTCAAAATCCCTTAAGCACAGACACACTTTGACGGTTCTATACATTATATTGAACTTGTGTATAACATTGTTGAGATGAGAACTTTTTTTCCGTGAATAGCTCGCGATATGACAGTTTATTTAAAGAGTTACGTCTGTTTGTCTGTGCCTTAAGACTACACGCGCATTCCTTCTTGCTTAAATTTATATTGTAATAATTGTAAAACTGCGATCTTAATGAGATTTTCTCAACTGCTCTTTGATAAATCGTTTTGTGCATTTTGCACCAAGGTAGACTCCTGCACAGCGAATCCAAACACAAAAAGCAATCAACGATACAGACAAAACGGTTGCTACGACTACCATGACAAACTTTCTCTGTAGCATAGCTCAATCGGAGAGGTAGAAGGATAATGATATATTGCTTGCCTGCTTTGTTGCAATATATACGGATGAGGACATAGCTTGATCTGAATCGAGAAAAGACAAAAAGCTGGGTTTAGACTAGGCAAATCAAATGATCAACTCAGTTGAATTCAATTGGCTTGAAAAGTTGAGCCTGGTTCAACTTTTTTCAATTCCAGTGAGTTGATCAAGTCAGTTGAATGGCATGGTTTACACGTTCAATTTGCGTTCAAGTCAGTTGAATTCAACTTACTTGATCAATTGACATGCCCTGTCTAAACCCAGCTTAACAAAAAAATTCCCATTAACACACGTGTATCATCTTCGCCTTAACTTCGTGAAGCAGCTTGCCAACAATTTGCTCGTTTCCTTCTACCGCCCGATTGAGCTGTGTCGCACGGGCTGCTTGTCATGAAAAAAGATTATGTCATTATTGCTTTCCTCTTCTGACATAGCGTTATCATTCGATTTGGTGATCGCTTGTCATTTTGTCATTTGGAGGTATTTTTGATTCGTTCCTGCACTAAAAATAATCCCTCACATTTTGTTTCGCTCAAGGCAAAACAAATAAAAAATTACCAATTTGAATGTAAAACAGCACTACATTTTATATGATAGGTGATAGAACTTTGAAAATTTTAATTTCTATTTTTTCTGACCTGAGCGAAACAAAATTCTGCACATCTTTGCTACGTAAAATCTCACAGTAATGACCCGATTTAGATGGAGACACCCGTGGTGACGCTATTGATTTTAAAGGTACTCCGTAAGTTAATTAATTTTTTGAAGACTTTAGATTTTGCTTTCGATTTGACTAAGTGATGTGTTTTGATCGTCAGTAGCCTCGTCAGTCTTGCAGAAATGAAAGGCTACTCCCACCATCACCATCAAGAAGCAACTTTTCTTTAAGCACGTCCCCACAACAAACTCGTCAGGAAGTAATTATTCCAATATCAACTGTACCATTTGTGTAAAATCATGGAAGGTTTCATAATGCAGTGCCCTTTCAGTAATGATTGAAAATATAAATATACGCAGAAAAATTAAATTAAATATGTCTGTGGTTAATTTTTCTAAAGCAATTGAATAAAAAATAATTCATATTTGGGATGAAAACATACATCATTGCGATAAAAATATCCATCTTTTAAAATAAACCCTTTCACGAGTCTATTTAAAAACATAGGCTATTGGATTAACAGTTCTACAATTTGATTCGTTAAAGGTAAATAATGAGCTACTTTCGAATTGACAGTTGGCTGACTTTTGTGTGGTGCATCAAAACCACAAAATTGAACGGATTTTGAAAATAGTATAGTTTTGCTCCATGTGATTGCAATTTTTAATAAAAGATTAATTATTAATAACGTGTATGTTATAAAGATGTCATGTGAGTCATCCACGCTCCAAAATCAACGAAATCATTTATTAATATTAAAAATAAAACCGTTCGATTTTGGCACGGTTAGATTTTGGCAACACTAATGCTTGTTGCCAAAATCGAACGGGTCATAAATACTAGCTCTCTAGGGTAAACGCACCAATAGTGAACGTAGGTAGGTTCCTATAGTTTTGTATGGAGTGGTAGTGATGAATTAGTGAATTGGTTGAAATCACTACAATAAAAAATGTGAAAAAAGGACAACTATAAAGTGCCACAGCTTTTTAAAACTTGTATTTGAGCGTGAAATATTATACAAGTGAGGCAAATGTATCATAAATTTTCATCAAAACTACATATTTAAAAACCAATGTCATGTGCCTTAGAGTGTATGGGATTATGTTAACCTTGGCTTTGGCAATAAATGGAGACGCTTGGTACGTGACTTACGACAAGGATATCAGGACGAATCAACATTCTTAAAAAGCAATAGCAATCAAGTAGGACGTATGGTGCCTTACAATCACATTCTACTGCCAATTAGGGTAAGTGTTCCAGTTTTGGCACCAGTGCTTCAGTTTTTGGTTTTCCTAGTTATGTTTGCGTAAAATGTGAAATTTAAGATAGGACCAATTAGATGACCACTAGGGCCAAAAACTAGCAAACTTAACGTATTATCATTTTTACACTTATACTAATCATTGACGAGAAATCTTGTATATTTTGAATTCAACAAAAGCTTTTTGCATCGAATGAGCACTGCTTTCCCAGAACGATTGTGTTATCGGTGATATGCTCGGTGTAAAACCCATAAATACCAATCCAAGGTAACGTGTTTCAAGCCTATCCGTCAACAGCAAATTAATACCATTCCAGTGTGTCCCCGAGCTATTGTAAATGTGGTTAACTCATTTCGCTGCGGTCTTTGCTTTCCGCAGTACTCTCTTGTTAGTGTGTACCACACTTCTTTCCCTAATCTGCTACAAACCATGCTTTGCAGAGCCTCTCGTACGTGTACTAGCTAGTGTAGTGTAGTGTAAGTAGCACATCGCACAACGAGCTTCTTTGTTCACTGATAAAGAGTTGTGTTAGCAGCGCACGAGAAAAAGATGTTAGATGTTAGATGTTTAGAACCATCCATTGCCAATGGCCTTCGACCGAAGCGATACGATGAATGATGGAGACGCCAACTACACGTCTACGCTGGCTGCCACCATCATCATCGTCGTCATAACCATTCAAGAAGCATCCACATACATGCAATTGTAATCTACATATACATACAACCGTGATCAGTTTCCCTTTGCGTTCACCGTGCCGCGCGAGATGGTATCATAATAATAAATTCAAATTTAACTTACAATGACAATTCATTCCAGCATTTGTTCTTCGCCTGTTTACTTTATTTTCTTCGCGTTCCAGTGCCGTGTTGAGTGATGGAAATTGCTATCGCCTTCTGAAGCAGTTGAAGCAGCACCAACAGGGCCTTACGCTACTAGTATTCCTCTGCTGCGTCCCAGTTGTTGATAACATAGTCGCTGAGATAATCAAACAAAATTCGCTTCGAGTTGAGCGAAGATACACACAGGCAGCACTTTTCTGCTCTGCTCTGCTCTCCCAATCATATGGGGTTGTCTCTAATGCATGATGGTCATAATTGTATATTAGCTAGCAGCACCAGCAGCAGAAGAGAACATATACACACAGCAAGCAAAAGAGTGTTTTTGAAGTTAGTACATTCTAAAAATAGCGCACAAAACCAACCAACACACAAAACACACGTTTATGGGTTCGAAAACTCACATTGCCATCTGAACGAGGAGGCCAATGAAGACGACAACGACTGAAGACGAGGGGCCAGATGTTGAGTGGTGCCGTCCTTTTTTCGAGAATTGGAATAATTGTGCCCCTTCTTTCACTCTTTTCTCTCAATGCGATCTTCTGGCGTTGATTTTGCTTCCTTTCTTCGAATGGATCACCGCGCACTGAAAGGCGCTCCTTTGTGCAACGAAAACGGATAACACTTAAACGGCGAACAGTAATGCACTTTTCGGCTCAACTGTGCAGTGCAATGGTCAAAAATTCCAACTCCAGCCGTCACATGTGTGCGCGCGTGATAGTCACGCCCTTTTCGTCGATCACCGCAAATTGCTGCGCGCTTCACTGAACAACACCAAGAATCTTCTTCACTTGACTGAATTGAATGTGGTTCCAATCAGCTCGTCACATTGGCGTCGAATCAACCATATACAATAAACACATTAATTCCGTGCTTCGGAGGCTAATTGGATCACTAGAAAAATTGGAATGGATGCTGCACTTAGAACTCTTTACCATCAATTACCATCGAGTCACTTCAACACTTTGCTATTCTGTGCTATCCCCCTCTAGAACACAAACTGCGACGAAGCGGGAGCGGGAGAACCAATCGCGCGGGATACCCTTCTGACGATACTTTGAGGCCACCAGCCAATCTGCAGCAACACTATACCCCGTAACACACTTTAGCAACACTCAGCACGTTCACATTAGTCAGCGTTCTAACACGAAATGCCTCGTTTCGTCCAAAGCATCTAGTATTAAGCCCTTACAGCTTAGAGAAGAGAAGCCGCGCGTACGTTTTCATCTGAGGAAACACATCACCATATGAGCGGCAGTAGCAGCAGCAGCAACAGGCAGATCAACAGCAACAGCAGCACCCGAAAACGAGAACGAAGAAGAAAACATCATACCAACTTATATAAACAACAGGGTACAACACTGTTTTCTCTAAGGGGGGAAGGTCGGGTTCGGGACGCGTTTAGTACTCACTACGACACTGTCTGTCGCTGTTGCCCTCGACGCGTACTAACCTACTAAGTCTCGAACCCGCTGACACTGCTTTAGGTACTAACGGCAGCGATCTAACTAACCAACCAACCATCATCACACCAGGCGATCATCGGCACCAATACCAAGAATGTTGAACCGACTCAAGATTCTAACGATTTGCCGTCCTCTGCACTGCACTGCAGTGTGTTTGTGTCAAAGCAAACGAGAATGATGCAACGGGCAATAAGCGGCTTGTACTAAACGAGTAGTGCATTAGTAGATGCACGCCGCATCGATCCCGTTTGGTAGTTCGCTCTTGGCTCTCGCTCGCTTAGTTCTCTCATCGCGATCACCGATGCTCTCTGATGCTTTGACATGTTCGGATTCTGACGCCGGATCCGGAGAAGCGGATTTTTTCGGCTGACTATAAACAAACGATCGTTGGCCAGGATGCCCCGAGTGCAGTGCTGTATCAATGATACTGCAAAAGCATCGTTTGAATGTGCTTGAATTATAATAAATTAGAGTAGAAATATTTAGAAAAAAGAAAAAAAATATTCTCAATTTATGCTATTCCTAATGTTGATGGATGCTAATGAATATTATTTAGGCAATTATTCTTGGGTTTTTCGTTCCATATGGAATTGTATCCTCGAGCTTATTTTAACACTTCCACAGTTGTTATTTGAGAGGGTTCTAATGCTTTGTTCGTCGCACTAGAGCCCTTTTAACAAGTTATAATAATTATCGTTAAGAAATACGTCATAAGGATAGCTTTTTTAGATGTTTTAAGTTGCTAGTCTGAACATAACATAAGCCTATACTATTTTAGCAATGACTATGATACCCTATTCCCAGAAAATTTAAAAGAAATTTTCAACCCGAAAATTTCTTTGGGAATCAGACCTCCCACCTATGGCATGACGGCCGTGCTTTTGTTGTCCAGGTTCTAGGTCATATTTTGGAGGATTTAATTTGTTTATACATTCTAAGAAGGTGAAAGTTTTTGAAGTTTGAGAACTTGCAAACAAAATTAAATTCAGTCATCTAACACCTTTCTCTAAGCCCAATGCATAGTGTTCTAGAATGGACATTTAGTTACACAAAAGTCCGAGTTCTTTTGAATCTAGTTCGTTTATTTGTAAGGCTCAATCTCGTTAGCTTTACGGAGCCGATAATTCATTGTTCTTTGTTTGTAACAGAATTCACTTAATTCTATGTCTAGTAGGAGTTGGGCCAAATACTCGCGGCTTACCCGAGGTTAGAGGGGTACATTGTCGAAGAATAGGAAAAGGGGAGGAGCTTGTGGAACTAGCACACCTCTGACGTGGATGGGCCTTCTTCCCGCAGAATCTGCACGCCTTTGTTTGGTTACAGTATGTAATCAGAGTGATCTCTGCGTCGATTGTTAGGTACGGAGGAATGTGATTAATGAGTCGCATTCGGACCACACGTACTCCGTTATAGACGCCATTTTTGTCACACTTCATTGTGTGCTGTAGATGGTGGGGCTTATAGTAGCGCTTCGCTGTTGCTTCATCTACCATCTCGACATAAACACAATTCCGAACATTGTGGAACTGAATGTTTATTGCGTCCGCAATGTTGAACTTTATTTTCCCGTACATGAATCTTTGCATAACAGATGCTTACGGTCGCTTCGGAAGTATACTGAAATCCACTACCAATGTGTTCTCACGTTTCGTACCCATCCTTAGAGGAAACCATCCGATTGATACACGACAAGATATAAGAAATACGTCTAACTCTCACAGGGCTTGGCTGTCAACTGAGAGTATCATAACGGACAACTTTTTCTCACTAAAATAATCGTGCACAAAATAAACTTTTACGCACGCTTTTGAGAACTGACATGCCTTTCCAATGACGTTTATATAAGGTCCGGGTTAACAGGCAGCTTCCCAAGTAACAATTTCGGTTTTATAAGGGTTCTGTAGATCATGATTTAGACTTGTAGCATGCTTTAAAACCTCCATAAAACTTGCAATGTAGCTTTTGTTAGAAGTAAAAATATTGTAAACATTGCTGAGCACTCAAGTGACGTCGTCATTGTACCATAACATTCTATGCTGCGAACAGTGAGATTTACGTCACTGCCAACAGCTGTTTCATGCAAAATAAAGTAACCAGACGTCCCGGATTCTGCGGGACAGTCCCGGATTTATAATACATGTCCCGCATTACAAGTGTCCCGGAAAACGTCCCGGATTACTAAATGTCCCGGAAAACGTCCCGCATTTGATAAGTGATTTTAAAATTTTCATTAGTGCACTCTTATTTATTTTCAATTCCACCAGATAGAGCGCGCATCATTTTAAATCCATTTCTAAAGGGTTCGACTATTACTGAAGGGTATGAAATGACATTTCAAGAAAGAGAACAAAATAAATTGGTAAATCTAGAGTCGGTGTATAATGAGTCACGCCAAGAGAAAAACAGTTGAACTCGCATCACGTTTTTCGAAAGATTTCCTTTCTTTTCACTTGGCAACAGAGGACTGCTACATCAACTTCAAATGACTTCTAGCGAGCAAAAAAAATAGCGGCTATTGTAAATCATTCTATCAGTGATTTTGTCCAATCATCTTAATAAAAAATAGTAGAAATTCTCATTACTGATCGTTACCAAACGTATCCCATGACAATTTAATGCTCACTGCGTATTTATGATCATTTCTTCGATTATATTTTATATTTTATTGCGATACCTTTCGTGGACCTTTCATAGCATCGTAATGTTTGTTTACTTTGCACGGTAGGTAGCCAGTTTGACAGTCCAATAGGTAGACTTGGCTTCACTCTTGGCGTGACTCATTATATACCGACTATAGGTAAATCAAAGTTGGCACTCGTGGAGAATAGAAGAACTATGAAAGTGATGATGGTTTCAAAATTTTCCAAGGGAAGGTATACGAATGCAATCTTAAAATGCTTTTATTTTTCAAATGGAGCATTTTATTTAAATCTGGTTACTGCTATAGTGGTAGAAAAGCTGAAATCTATGTATACCTTTAAAAATCAGAAAAGAAATTATTTTTTCTATATTATAGGGGAAATGTATGTAATGTCGGCCTAAGTGTCCCTAATTTAGGCCCATACATAAATTCAGCAATCGACTAAATTTTCAATAGCAACCAAAAATATCCATTAGAACCGGCCCAATGACGCGTTCATCTAGATAAAATTGATAAATAGCAGATTTTTAGCGATGGGCCCAATTTTAGATCCATAGGCCAACATTAGAGCCATTTCCCCTATGTTTATTGAGTAGTCCTTATGTTTTCTACTAACGTAGCATTAACCAGATTTAAATAAAATGCTCCATTTGCAAAATAGAAGCATTTTAAGATTGTACTCGTATACCTCACCGTGTAAAATTTTGAAACCATCATCACTTTCATAGTTCTTCTATTCTCGACGAGTGCCAACTTTGATTTGCCAATCGGAACAACAACAATAACAACAACAACAAAACTTTTGTCAACTACTGCACACACTGAAAATTGAAGGAGTGCGATCAAGACGCATGCAGATAAGTGGGAAAATAATGAAGCCATTCATCCATGTGTGCAGCTTGACAGAGAAAGGTAACTAAAAAAAGTTGCTCAATTGATAATTGCCCAAGGATGCTAAAAGATTTCTTCGAAGATGATGGTTCCGAAATGTGGCTCTATTTTGTGCACAATCAAGCGGCAATATTCCATCAAACAGTAAAAAAGATAGAAGGAAATAATATAACCATCGTTGAAGTTGCGTCAGAAGTAGGAGAGCTGAAGTTCAAGCTTGAAGAGAGGCTGAAAATGGAATACCTTCCCTAATAAAAAAAATACCATAAATGAACGATAACCCAAATGGTTGAACTATTCCACTAATGATTTGGATGATACCCCGAACACGTCGTTAAGCAAATTAACCATAACAATTTTATTAGGGTTCCTTTAGCAGTATGGAATCAGTTGACCAAGCTTGTAGACGACACTTGGCCACACGCAGGCGTGTTTAGAATTAGCACGCAGAATTTTTATCGAGCATGTATTTTGTACTTGGAAGCTCGTATTGCTCAATTTGAAAAAGTTGATTGCTTTAAGTGTGTTTGAATAAGGTACTTGAATGGTCAGTCGTTCAGAAAAGTTTTGAGTATATTGCAGTATAAGGAGAAAAATCTATACAACTCTATAATAAGAAAAATCCCAAAAGGTTGGTAGCCATCATAATGAAATAATGAAATTGGGTTGTTAGCTGAATGCTTAAATAAAACAGCAAAAAAAGGTTATCTTCCATTTAATTCCACTTAATTAATTTTGGTATCCATGATAGATACGTATTTCGACTACAATGTGCAGTCTTCATCAGTGTCATTCCCACTAAAGAACTTATCAAAATCTAACCCCCTTAAGTACTCATCCCCTAGGTAAAAAATTCAATATCATAGGTATACAAATGAAACTAAAATGTGTTCAGTATTTTGGACAGAGCGCATTAGCCCGGAAAATATCTGGTCACTTTAATGTAAAAAGATAAACATTCCAATGAAATACGAACACCACTAAACATTTGCACATTTCACTAACACCAATAAGCCTGTTGGTCCAGACCTTATATAATGGACATTGCCGTCATTCGTCTGCTCGGCTTGAAAAATTGTGACAGTCATATTTCATAAACTACTTGATCAGAAAGATTTGATTGCATGGTTGCCATATGCAGTTAATCTTGAAACAGCAATTGGAAAATAAATATTAAAATTTGACACCACTGTAAAAAATATATTCTTGATTTCATGTTCTCTTTTTTTATTCTTCTACTTAGAAGAGCGGACGAAAAGAAAATTGAAAAGAATATTGTTTCTCATAATTTTGAAGCAAATGTTGTTTCTCAAGAAGTACGCTAATTATTTTTTTTTCTGAGTTTTTATTATGTAACAAAATATGGGGAACACAATGGTACTGTCAAATTGGAAATCTAAATAAATTCATTCTGATAAATTAAGGTTTTTAGTTTTTAAACAATTACACTTTTGTATTTTTTCTCGGTCACTTGGCGCGAGTGACCCATTTTAATTTCTTGACTTAGATTCGAGTAAAAAGAAGTTTCCGTAGATCAGACATTGTTGAGCACAAAAAGCTATATCTTGGAGAGAATGAAAAAAATGTCAAATTTAAGATAGAATCCCTTGGACTTTTTTGCTAACTCTTCGTATTTCATATCCGTGCTTCACCAGTAATTTGCTTCCGTAGATCGTCCTTGGTTGGTTATGACATGGGTTTTTCTTGTTTTCCTAGGGAGATAAATCCGCACTAATTTCCGTTCTTGGTTAGATGTTGACTCCTTCCTCGCTGGGATCGGTTTCAAGAAGTGACAGTTTCATCAGATTCCCCAACTAACCATATTCAAGCAAAGTAAGTATATAGGGAATTGACTATGCGTGCCACAGGGTGCGGTACTACCAACTAAGATACCTTTAAATTGATCGATAAATACTTCGAATGAACATCTTGCGAGAGTTATGTCTGTTTGTCTGTGCCTTAATGTTATATCACAGACAAACAGACAAAAAAAAAAATGAACATTTCTCATTGTAAACCCTTGCGCCACCTGTCGTATACACTGTGATGTGCAATACACTCAATAGATGGCTGTAGTATGCAATCGTCTATCGAATCGATTATGTGCGCCACAAGTGGCGATACTACCAACTAAGAAACATTTAAATTGGCCGTTAAAAGCGATTTCGATTAATATTTTAAGTGTGTTATGTTTGCTGTTTTGTAATCATACCTTCACTATCGCACTTTTGATCTAATGGCAATCAGTCTCTCATACTCGACTCCCTATACGGTAATCAATGCCGCCACCACTGGCTTTCTAATACCGTGCCTGAACTAATCAGGCTATCTGAAGTCTCTTAACGTCGATTCGGTCAACCGTCCATGTGTCAATGTATATAATACGTTCTTATGCCAAACGAGGTATTTTCTAGTTTGAGAACCTCTGTGCGAGCCATCTTCATGCATATCTGTTATGCTGGGCACAATTTTCACTTAATTAATAGCTCTTTCGTCGCATTCATCGCATGCATTTTTCGCATGTGTCCTAAATGTAACATTTTGTAAATGACCTGAATAATAACCAAATTAATTACCCACTAAACGTTTCCCGCAAACCGTCACCTCCGAAAGCGATTCAAAAAGCGTGTCGATCTCGCGACAGTATTAGTTTCAAATTCAGGCATGTGTTACACAGAGCTATGGGGGAAAAAGATGAAACCACCCAGTGCTGATTGCTGTGAGAGCAGCACCGATGGATGGATGGCCAGTGAAAATTCTTAGAGAAACGCCAATGAAGACAAATTGTCGATGTCAACCAACCGAAGTGACGCAAAGTCATATGAGCGTTGACAAGGGAATGGGAATATGATTTAATCAACGTCGTCTCCAAACGGTCACAGATGCCGGTGGTGCTACCCGGTGATATGTAAACGACTGCTGGTGGCTGGTGAATGCTTCTTCACCTTCCTGATCTCACACGAAAAAAAAACAAATCGATGACAAGTTTGGTTGTAAGTGTAGCGTGCATAATCATAAGGGCCTAAGTGCGAGGATCAATTCTCTTCATCGGTTAGCTCTTTTTTAATAACTCGGCTTTTTTAACATTCTTCGGTACGTTTGATGTTGCTTTTACTACACTGTACTGGATCAATTTCGGAAAATTGGTTCACTTAAATGTAGTAATGCGAAGAGAAAATCGATGATCGCAGTTAGGCCTGTATGATTCCGAACGCTAGAAATATATTTGTGGGTGACCATTATATAGGAGAAGGTACATCGCACCAAGTGAAGTTCGTCTTTGAACTTGCGTTTTTCTCCTCGGATCCATTCTCGTGATCCGTATATTGACGACGGTGGTGATTTTCATGTCCAACTTACAGATGCATCTTTTTTCTATTTTACTCTTGTGCGCGTTTCGGGATATTCACCGACGACGTTCCTCGTTGTGCATTGAGATGCCTTCCTCCCTTGAACTCGCTCGCTTGTAGCCTCTCACAGCGTCGAAATGGATATCGATATTAATTTCAAAGATAGAAAATTTCTGAAAATCTCCATTTCCAACCCTGTTCCGAGCGCCGGTCGTGTGTTTGATGGGTGGTGTTTTAATCATAATTTTCATTTCAATATTTTCTTTATTTATACTTACCGTGCAATGGGGTGAGAGTGTCTCATTCATCATTCACGGTGCTGTTGGTTGTTGTATCCTATTTATTGGTGTGGAAAACGACCGATTAATTGCTTCTCCTGCAGCGCCAGCTTCTCTCCCTTCAACCTACTGCAGTCATGGTCAGTACACGGTTTTTAGCCTTGGGACGCTGGTTGTTTGAATTGATCGGCGTTTTGCATTCAAGTTCGAACGGGCCCGGAATCAAGACCACCAGCGCGTCCTTCGTGTGTGTACATTGAGTGACAACAATTCTCTCTGTTTCTTTCTTCCTGGTGGATAATTTCCCTCAGTGTGTTCACTTTATTCTAAATATACCTAATGGTTCATATTTTTATTGAAAAGTGCTTCAGTCTCAGCATTCGGTTGAAATTGATCGTGGAATCTAGTTTATGTAATAAGTATTGATTTTCAATCGAAGCCTCGCACGAGTACAACCTTCAGTTCTAAACTAGGCGTTTTCCCTTCCGGTTTACTTTCATACATTGCTGGTCAACATTGACGGTGGTTCCGTTCCTGTGTGAGGACAACTCTTGTGCTTCAGTGCGCTATTGTACATCTTTGGAACGTATACGGAAGTGGTAGATCAGTCCCGGAAGGTACTCATCAGTTGATCGCTTCTTTTTGAGATTCCAGTGCACCGCTAATGAATGTTGAGTTGAGTACACAATGTGCAAAGTATCGTGCGCTTTGGAATGGATGTATCTAGTCGTGCGTTTTACTGCTTGCGTTTAGCATGAAATTTGAACCCGCAAATATCACAAATTTTCCACAGAGATCAATCACCGTTCTGCTGCCTAAAGGGTGACTGGTCTTATATTGGACAAGGGCTCCATATTGATTCAATATGACAATTTTCATCAATACCAGTTTTCAAGATTTCAACGCATCAAGTCCAACTAGATAATGGTAAAAGTAATTTTTAATGATTAGACGAATACTTTATAAAACTCCATCAAACATAACTAAAATAGGAATGTAGCTCCAATAACGGATCATCTACCCCGTATCGTTATTATTTGATACATCTAAGTGTAATCCTGTTTAGCGCGCTGAGTTTCCCTCGAGTGAATATGGTGATGGATGCTAATGTCAAACGGGAAGTTGCGGTGCCAGAGACGTAATCGATTTCACAAGTTGGCAAGTGTTTTTCTGGTGCATTTGATCGCTCTTTTGATCTGTGTGTGCAGCACATGTCAGCTTTTCCGTTTCATTTTCGTCATTGTTTGCCTAGTGTGAGGCTTAAGGTGAAAGTGAGCGTCAAATGGGCGTATAATATCGCATTTCAATTGGATAGGTGATATTCTAATAATAGAGGATGACGTTGAGACAAAGTAAGGATTGAATCTATAAAAGGTTATTAAAGCATGCATTCTGGTTGGATTCGGATTGCAAGTTCGGTATTTTTTTGTTTGTGTCTTGCTTTCATTTGGTTGCGCTAAATAAATCATCGTTTAATTTTATTAAAAAATACTATAAGTTTTTCTCGTATTATCATGGATCACATTCATTACATACTTTTAATGCTTTATACTAAGTAAAGGTTGAACACGAAAAGATCCGGACACGAAAATCTTGTTGATGTTTAAAAATGCGTTTTATTTTTCATAGTTCAATGTAACAGCTGTACATTAATATTGTATTACGCTTATTGATAGACCATTGTTTCAGTCTTCCTTCTTACCATAAGCCATTGCCCGATCTTTTCTTTGTACACGGCCCATCATCTTTTGCAGGAGCCATGTTCCCACTTGTTTGGCTACCAAATTCCATTCCTGCTTGAAATCCTTAAGGTCAATTGCAGTTATGCCCTTTTTCTTCAATATGTGCTCCACAATTGTCCAGGGTTCCTAAATTGGCCTTAGTTCCGGAGTATTGGCCGGATTCATCTCCTTGGGAAACGGGGACGCCAATTTCGCTGTACCACTGTTTGGTGGAATTTGAATTGTGGCAGCTAGCCAAGTTCGGCCAGAGTAGGCAATCCACCTCATGCTGCTCCAGAAAAGGCAGTAGTCTCTTCCGTAGGCATTCCTCTGGGTAAATTAGCTGGTAACGAAAATTTCGTTTTTCAGCCCACAACTGCAGATTGCTTGCCGGACAAGGAACTTTTTGGGGAATTTCGGCTTTTTTATTTAACATACTTCCGGTTAACCAAGGTATAAAATACCTGCCCAGGAATTTTATCGGAAAACTGCCAGGAGCGGATAGACCGGGATTTTCGTTTCGAGCGTGCAAGATCGAATCGCAACTTGCTTGCTCTGGTAAAGCCATGATGTAAACAAATGAATTTATCCTGGCAACCAATGCCTACTGTGATTATATACACTCTTAGCTTTATATATTCAATGAATTTTTGAAAAAAAAAAAAATCTCAAAATTAATGAGTCCGGATTTTTTTACGTTCAATTTTTATTTACACACACACAATTTTATTTACACACACGCGATTTGTTTAATTTTTACCATGTCTAAATTAAAAAAATAAGCAAACAGTGTTTTTCAAAAACTGCAGTGACATAACATTGAGAACGAGCATGTTTACACTCAGGAGTCACAACTATTTCTTTTTAACCAATTTTCTACAGTGCGAATATTTGAAACTGTAAGCTTTTAGAAATACACAGCCAAGCGTAATCAACCAGATTTTCAGTAGTTTTTCCGAATGCCGTAGTGCTAGATGTTAAAGAGTTTCATGTTGTCCCATCGACAAAAATCGACTATTTTTTCAACGAGCAATAAGTCTAGAGCAGGGCGCTCAAGATTAATCAATGAATGGCTAATGAAAAGCATTTATCATGAACTTCTATACATCAATAAATAATCGTTATCAATATAAGGTAATTAATTTCGATTAATGATTTACGATTATTGTCTACAAAGCAATATTACAAATTTTGATTATTCATTAATCATTTATCACTTAGGTGAGCTGTGCAAATAACATAACGCAAAAATTCAGATTTTGGACCCCCCCCCCCTCAACCCTATGTAATAATAAGTAACGCTTGATAAGACTACCCCGCTAAAATTAATTATTGAATTGACAGATTATTCAATCTCTAAAAACATCTCAATTAACAGTTGGGAAGTTTTTACTACACAAGGGTTGCTAGATTTATTTAACATCAACTTTTTTGTTTCGTTATTGAATTTCCCATCTATTACCATAAAGGACCAAACATAGTCATAAATAGATGTTAGAAACATATCCATATAGATGGCGCCAAAACATAACTTTTCATTCTGATACTTTAAAGACTTCTCGACAAAATTTGAACTATCTATCTACTCTCTTGTAAGACCATTCTCTTGCTAATAAATTATCACACTAAAGCTTCATCTTAGATAGCATTTCTAACCAACTTTGAATTGTATACCAGATCATAAACAAAAAAATTGCTTAAGAATCATTTGAACAAATTTGAACCAAAAAAAAAAAAAAATTGAAATTAAATTTAATGAATAAATTAAATTAGCGATAATTCATAGCATAAGCGAAAATTGATCATACATAAATAGTATTCGTGGTTTCAACCTTGGATTTTTTTAGAGACTTCAGAATGTGATTTTATTTTATTTTTTCCAAAATTGAAAAAAAAAAAAGAAAATCAAATATTCAAATATTTATTAATTGTTTAAGAGATTGATAATCTTATGTCATGATCAAGCAGCTGTTCTGTGGGCAACACTGTATTCTGCAGTGTGACATAGTAGCCATGATATTTGTGCTCTATTATTCGCACCAGAAACACCAATGCTGCCTGCTGAACAGTTGAATGAGCATAATCATAAGACATCAGTGACTTGAATCATTAATAACTTTTGTTCCTTACATTTAATTGAAAAGTTGTAACTGAGAAAATACAATCACTGTTATCATTTTTAAAAGCATAGTGATGTGGTGAATTGTTAGATAGCTATGAACAAAAACATAAGTTTTCCCATAGTAATTCCCATATAAACATGACATGGTTTGTGCCAAGTCAGTAAAGTAGTTCAAATTTTGGAAGGCTAAGCAGGACTCAATTTGGAACCGTTTAAGCACTGTGGAGCGAAAATTTCAAATTTTGCATCAGTCCAATGGTCATTGGTAACTTCATAGTCAGATTGTCACAATGTTGAGATAAAATGCGACTTATCTGGTGTCAATGATGACACAGTGTAACCTTTCTGTGTCGATCTAATGTTATCAATCGGTTGAACTGTAAGTGAGTTGCCACATTGACCGAAAAGTTACGACCTGTCAAGTTCGTGCTAAAAAGTTGTTACGTTGAAACTTTATTTTTATGACGAATATGTAACTTGGCAATTATTGTATGCCGCATTACAGTTACATTTTCGTTTCAGCGTGACCCTAATAGTTGCATGTCTCCAGATGGTAACACAAATGCAATCTTTATTATCTAGAAAAAATGAGAGCTACACTGCAGCTCTAAAATGTTTCACCAATCACAATCTTATTGTTTGTTCCTTTTTTTTATCCAAATGGTTAATTATTTAATTAATAGTGATGTTATTGTGAATGCTGAGCCATAAGGACAAATTAATAGAAACGAGTTTTCATTATAATATCCAGGCTTGTAATTGCTCATGCTATTTTTCGTAATTATGAAGCTATGGATACTATAACAATAATTTTAATTTGTAAGAAGCAAGAAGAGGTGGAAAATTTTGTGGTTGACAAATAAAATCTGTCAATTTTGCTTTCAGTAGGTCACAACTAGCGATTTTATGATCGCTGATTGCTCGCTCATCGTTGCCGCTAATCGCTATTGTGACCCTCTGAAAGCTAAATTGACAGGTTTTATGTGTCATACACACACTTTACCTTTCTCTTCTTGCATCTTGTAAATAACAATTATCATTAAAATAACTCATAACTTCATTAATCCGAAAAATATCATTTTAGCTGTAATGATCATTTGCAAGCTTGATAATATCAAGTACTTTTCATATCATGAAACTTCTTTTTTTTAGAAGTGTAACTCTCAAACCGAGTGAACACAGAAGATTTTTTTCTTCGGATCATATATGGCCAGTTATATGTTAATAATTCAATTAAAATATCCCCCGAAGAACGCGTTACCCACTGAGTTGCACCCACCGCTTTTTCTCGGTGGTTCATCAAGTCGGTCTGATTTTTTGCATGTGAGTAGAGTCAATAGAGAACTAGCCACTCGTAGAAAATCAAAGCGCTTTTTAGTCCAAACAAACCACGACCCTCGTGGCCTCCTGAAACTTTGCGGCCTCCCTGTCGACCGTGGACCACCGGTTGAGAAGCCCTGCCCTATACGCTATCTGACCAATGGGCAGGGTAGTTTACAGTTTATATCAAAACACATTAAAGCGAATGAGAACTAATTGATAAGATTATTTCCGGCCATATTGAGCTTCCAGGCCCCTATTGACCATACCAGCTTATGATCCTAGTATATGTCTTCGGAGAAGCTAAATCAAGTGACATGAGAATTTGAAAGTTCAATTTAGTACCAAGAATATTCAGGGGAGTTATTAAATGTGAGCTTGAGCAATTTTGCCGGAATTTTATTCAGTGAGAAGAGTCAGATAGATAGGTTTTAAGGCAGCTACAATTTGTAACGTTTAGATTCAATGCGCGATTTTCCAATCCATTTTTCAACTTTCTCTGAGCACTCCATTCGCCCGCCCTGTCCCACAGCTGATGGTTCGATTCTTTTCACATTCTCCTCCTTCGCTGGTTGAAAACCCACCGAGACAAAGCGGTGCACTATGGGCAAAAATGGGTCCAACATTACCCAAAATTCAATATCTCAACCAGGGCTCTACAATTTCGAAGCTCTAAAATGAACTCGTGTTTTGTTTCTCTCATACATACGTGTTCGACGCTTCATTTCTATAACGCCTTAGCTAGACTATCAGCAAGAAACGAAAATAAAAAAAAAGGACGCTTGGAAGGAAAGGCTGGCTGTGGAACTTCTCGTCGTTGCTTTGCTCATCGCTTTCAATGTAAATAACGTCGATTTTCTAGTTAAACGAACTTCATTATGGCTTTCAATCCCCTTTCACGAACACTCTATCGCCGCTCTTTCAATTTGTTTAAAATGCGTTATGTCCCGTTTTCGATCATTTTTTTAGATAAATTAGAAATATGACGTGTAATCTTCAAGTGTTTTGACGTGAGAAATGCTTTAAATGTGTTATTTCATTTTCCGTCATATACGTCATGAAACCTCTGTTGATGTGTTTCATGAAAGAGAAAACTATCAAAGTCGAGCGCTCTTTCGCTCATCCATTTCGACGAAGCTTGAAAGGAAGACCAATGGAGCGACGGGAGAAAGAGAGACAAGCGATTGAACATTTGTTTGTGCACGCCGACTGAGGTTCTAGAATGCTGCGAAGCTGTTCGACTTTAACAGAAAAAGAAAGCCAGCAGTCTCTTCGTCGCATCGATTTGGTCGATTGAAGCTGATATTGTGACGCCCTGATCTCAACAGCTGGATTTCGGTCATGAAAAACAACTTTTCCGAAGAGAAATCGTCCGGGGAATCGATTGCACGTGGTCCCATAGACCGGAAAGCCTTGTAGGTACGTGTTTTTGGCCCTTTTACCCATTTTCCCCTACTTTTTGGAGGAAATGTTTTTTCACAGCGCTATTTTTCGTAAAACAGTTCATGATATATTAGGGGAATACGGGGTACACTTTATAGGGGAGTCAGGGGTAAAATTGAAAATACAATCAATGTTTTTTAATACAAAATCATTTTTTTTTAATATCATAATATTTTTTTCTGAAAAATACTTTTAATTAACTTTCATTTGGTATTTTGAGTTCCGTCATTGGCCAAACAGTTCAAAAGTTATAAATTTTTGAAAAAAATCGAAGAAAATTTTTTTTCTTTTGGCCGCCCTAATATATAAATAGTCACCCTAATGACAAAATAAAAAATACGGGTCTAATATGTTGCGATAAGGAACAAAACTATCAATTTTTACAAAATTCTGAGAACCACTATATCGTTTTGCTGTATACAGACAAAAAAAGTGAAAACTCTTTTAAAACAGATAGCTGTAAATTAAAACTTATTTAACCCCAATTAACCATAAAATTTCGAAAAAAAAAATCTTATTATTGCAGGCAACCTTTAGGGTCATTCAAACAATCGCATCGTTCAACATTTTTATGAATTAAAATAAATTTAGCGAGGGTTCAATTTTACCCCTTACTCCCCTATAAAGTGTACCCCGTATTCCCCTAATATCTCATGAACTGTTGTTTAAAGACATAGTATTCTAAAACCATGCATAAATTGCTTATGTTTTACGAAAAATAGAGCTGTGAAAAAACATTTCCTCCAAAAAGTAGGGGGAAATGGGGTAAAATGGTCCAAAACACATACCTACAAGGCTCTCCGGTCTATAGGACCAAGTGCAATTGATTCCTCGGACGATTTCCCTTCGGAAAAGTCGTTTTTCATGGTCCAAATTCAGCGTGCTGTTAAGATATTGAATTTTGGGTAATTTTGGACCCATTTTTGCCCATAGTGCGGTGGGTGCAACTCAGTGGGTAACGCGTTCTTCGGGGGAAAGCTGTATATGATGGCGCATTTATTTTATTAATATAAAACTTCCAACTTCACCGTAAATATGAAACTACATTTTTTTTCTAGAACGTGTTTACTCTTATGATTAGTTATTATAATTTTATCAACACCTCAAAAGGTTTATGCCATAAAGATACTCTGCGAAAGAATAATCATCGCCGAAATATTAAACTAAATTTAATGAAATGATTGTATGTAATCGAATATTTCTATTTCGTCACTACTGTGTAACTAGTTTTGTAACATTGAATTGGTTACATATCAACTCACATCTTGCGCTTTTTTGGTTGCATTGCTGTTGCCTTCATGGTTGCTGTAATGACTTTAGGACACATAATTTGGTCACAACATAGTGGCAGTAACTTTTATGTGACAACAAGTGCTACTTGGGTTGTTTATACTTGATTGGTAGAGTCTATAATATATTTTTTCAAGATTCATATTTTGGCCCTTCTTCGTACAATTCGAATCGTGTTTGCTTCAAAGACTTTTAAAGTTCCTCTGTAAATTTTGATCTGACCATGTTGCAAGAAATCCATGGAATACCAGATCACCATCGGTCGATGGTTGTTTCCTTAATTTTTGCAAACAAGTACCACCATGTCAGTAACAATAGGAGTTTTTTCACAGATGGGTCAACAATAAATGATTCCACCGGATTTGGAGTATCCAACGAATTTCATAGCGCCTCTTATCAACTGCAAAAACCTTGTTCCGTATATGTTGTGGAAGTCGCAGCCATATTCTACGCAGTAGAGCAAATTGCCTCACTACCTTCTGACCATTATTTCATTTTTACTAAGCTTTTTACTGAGCTAAGACTATCCAGCTCATTGGAGGCTATTCGTTCAATGAGGCCGATGAAGCACTCCTCGTATTTCCTGACCGAAATCCGAGCCAAATTGAGTACCTTATCTAACTGCTCCTATACCATCACTTTAGTCTGGGTATCATCTCATTGCGCTATTCCGGGTAACGAGAAAGCGGACTCGTTGTCTAAAGTGGGCGCTATGGAAGGCGAAATTTTTCTCAACTATCCGTCAGCAAGTCCTCACCAACTGGCAACAAAAATGGAATGAGAGTGATCTGGGAAGATGGTTACATTCTATTCTCCCACAGGTGTCGACCAAGCCGTGGATCAAAGGGTTGGACATGAGCCGTGACTTTATACGTGTCATGTCGAGGCTCATGTCCAATCACTGCTCGTTAGATTCGCATTTCTTTCGAATCGGGCTCGCAGGCATCAATTTGTGCGCTTGTGGTAGTGGTTATCACGAGATCGACCACGTGCTTTGGTCATGCACCCTCCAGTTTGTTGCTAGATCCGAGTTATCCGAATCCCTCAGGGACTGAGGAAAACAACCTATGAGAGAAATCTTGGCGAGCCGAGATCTCGACTATTGCAATTTAATTTATGTGTTTAAAAAACGGGTAGATCTGGGGATTTAGTAGTTAATGTCATCTTGTGTTCCCCAAGTTGTTTGCTGCCCATCGGTGTACCCCCATGTTTGTATTTTTCATCAGTTTGTCTCTTAGTTCGAGATCAAGAGCACATTGCTCTCCAAACCTTGTGTTCTCAATCCCTACCCTACCATCCATTTGTTGCAATTTGTTACCCCTATCCTCGAGATCGGCCCCGCAGTTAGTTTTAAGTAATTTTGTAATCTAAACAATGAATAGCGGCTCCGCAAAGCTACGGCAAATGAGCCTGGAAAAATAAACGCATTAAAAAAAAACATTCATATTTAGCAGCAGGCAAGTATTAGTATTTGTGACACTTCGGCCTTTTGACTGTCGGCCTAGTGATCATTTGGCCTAATGGCGGTCGGCCTAATGACCTAGCATCCTCCAGTACAGGTCTACAAAAGTGTCCTCGTTCATGCTAGCCCCGTATTAGTCAAGTTGAGTCGGTACAAGTCACATCAACTGTGGAAACTAATCATCGATTAAACTTTTTTCACCTCAAGAAAGCATGTTTGGTTTCGACCAGCAGGGATGGATCGCTCTTTTGGTACTTTTTCATTAAATTTTAATATTGTTAACTTATCTCAAAATAGATAGTTTAGTGTTATTAAACTCTCTATCAAAACTCAAAATTTCCGCACCATAGAGCCACACTGTGTTTTCACCGAAGGTGCACTTGAGACCAGGGTTGCTTCCACTCACTTACTAAAAATGTTTTTCTGAATTATGAAATCATTTGTTTACAAATAAAATTAAAAAAATTAATTTGAACCTTTGACCAATGATTCTTATGTAAAATCGTGCGATGAATCCAAAAATGTAGTAAAAAAAATCTCTGTACGATAGTTAAAAAAAAAATCAAAATTCACTTTAAAAAGTGTGTTTACTAAAATACAAATATCTCCGGTTGCAATGAGACTATATCAATTATTTTAACATCAAAATAAATGTAAGAATATTTTCAATTGATTAATTTAACGTCAAGTGTCAGTGAGATTAGTGGTATTGTTGTTAATTAATAGTTTGTTCATTATATGTTTTATACTTTGCATTTTTACAAGAAAACATTGAATTTCTGATAAGTTTTTAAGCAGTGTAAATAAAAATGTTTGTAGTGGTTGTACCACAAATCTCACTGAAAAATTGTGGTGAAATGATCGAAAGAAAATTGTATCACCTTTAATTTGGCGTTGAAATAATTAATATAACTTCATTAAAACCGGAGATATTTGTATTGTAGTAAACACATTTTTTTACAGTGAAATTTCATTTTTTATCAATATCTTGAAAACTATCAAACTGAGATTTTTTTTTTGACAGCATTTTTGGACTCAGCACACGATTTTACATGTAAAATGACCATCAGCGCACAAATTTCCAATATGCTGTATACTAGTGTAATTAATGCTTGTAAGTTATGAGAAAAGGTTGTAAACTATGTGTTTGACACATAAAACCTGTCATTATTGCTTTCATTGCGTCATAATCCACGATTTTACAATTCGTGCGTTCTCACTCTGAGTGAACGCTCACGAGTCATACATTTGCTGATTGTGACGCAAGAAAGGTGCAAAATATTGCGCTGCAATCAATTATTATTTTTCACGTAAATCGAATCAAAAATAAAAGTCACCTGAAATGCTAGCTTCTAGCAGGGGTTGGAAGATAATCTAGGTACAAATCCCTGCTGTTTTCTCCACCCATCTTCTCCTCTGAGTATTTCTGACAGATTAGGAATCAATTTTGACAAACACCTTCGCGAAAATCGAACGATCAACAACAGAGGGGTTCTCGAACATTATAATTTATTTTCGAAGCGTAAAATTTAAGTGAAAATTCACCAAATGGAGCACAACCTTATATCCCGGACAGACTATGACTTAATACATAGGATTTCCTTTAAATACTAGATGTATAAGTGCTCACTGCAAGACAGCCTATATGACATGATCTAAGCCATAGTCTGTACGGGGTATTAGATTCTAAAACAGCATGCTTTGAATGCACCTTACATTGAACTTCAATAGCTCAAATTGCCATTTCAGGGGGAAACAAATCAACGCAACTGACAACCGCAGCATGCTATTATTTAAAGCAGATAATCTGATGCCAAATGCTAATTTTTCCCTGAATTGGCAATATATTAATTCACACGTCATGCACAAAGATATTTTGGTTCATCGTTTTCAGTCGACCTATATCAGGAGAGAAAGTGAGAAACTACGCAATCCATTGTGACTTAACGTTCTGCTCGAGCATGCTGTCCACCATTCGATCGCCGTTACATTTTTACTCAGATAGATAGGATCTATAAAATTTAAAGGTCACACTCCGCAACCAGACGTATCCAATTACGCTAGGAAAACCCTTTAGCTGGTGGTAATTTATGTACCGTTGACTCGAGTGCTAACATCGTCCTGTCACTTCGTTGTAAAAATCGGAAGCTATAGACATCATCGGCCGGACAAATATGAATAAACACATTTCGAACCATCGGAGCAGGAGTGGAACAAAAAAGCCGTGTTTTCAATGGAAGTGACTTAAAAAATCGATGTTATTTGTTTATTTACGATCCGAACCGGACGGTATTTTTAACCCATGCAACTCCTGTCCGGCTTTCCGTTGGAAAGAGGAAAAAAAAAGGCCACACCCGTACAAGAAAGAAGTAAAAATTGAGCACACGTTTTTGCTATATACCAGGCACATAATTTCTTGTACCATATAGCGAAAAAAATATGATGGTATTTTTAGAAAAATTATCTTTTCCATCCGACTGTCAGTATCGATCGTACTCTCCGCTGGAAAACATCTCGTGACTCCCCAGGAAAGCAAACAGCACCGAAATGTAAGTTGACTCTGCGTGCTACTTTGTATGCTTTACTACACCACTGTCGAGCACTGTTTTGCATTGATCAATGTCAGAATAGTTTGCGGCCACGGTTGATCACACAGTGCACTTGTTTCAATTAATCTACCTATCGATTTTGATTTATTTTAGCCAGTGTACCCACGTAGAAAAACCCGATCAAGATGTCTGAAACTAGAAACCTCATGACGACGTTCTTAATTCTGATCTTCCTGCTATTGCTGCTCTACGTTATAATCGAAATGTTCTACTAAGAGGATACAGTCTGCAGCATTAATTAGAAGGATGTGTGAGTGTTTGAAGTATTTGTTGTTGTTGTTGTTGTGCGTGAAAAGGACTGCGAGCGAGTGAGGAAAAGATCGGACCACTATTCACCGATGCCGAATGGATAAACAATGCACCACCTACATTTAACATTTTTAAGATGCACGTAGATATTAGGATTCCAGCTTGAGCTTCGAACCTCCCAAACATACACACTGCATCCCGATTGCACAGCCGAGTGATAATGTTGCACCATCACTGTCAGCTATCGATGGACGTCAGCATGAGTAAGTATTCCAATTTATCTTTGAAACGTTGCTTGAAAAATGTTTAGTTTTGAAAACGTCAAAATGTAACGATGGAAATAATAACAAGTGTGGCATTCTTCACCGGTCCATTGCTTCGCTTACTAGGTGGTCAGGCCGGAAAGCGTTCAACCTCGTTTTCCGAAAGTGCCAGATGTTCCACCAAAAGGATGTTAAATTTAGATTCGACTCCACGAGCCGTGTGTTCCTATAGAGTCGTTAGGGAGCCGCTTGAAATATTTCCTAATCATTACAACACCAGCATGGCAGCAACGTGCATGGCATCAGTTCGGAGTCATAATTTCTTGAACACCTACCTACCTTCCTTTTCACGTTGCTGCTACTGGTTGTGCTTGACCAGCGATTCGATCCACCGCCACCTTCTGTGTAACGATGATGGAGACGCACGGTGCGTAATAGGATGGCGCATTTTTGCGCTTCACTTATGAATTTCATTTACGACGCTCGAAGATGGCTATATGTAAATGCGTCACTGGTGAAATGAGATGGGTGGATTTTTGAAATGTTCAGTTTTATGGACGAGGAGCTCTTGATTTCAATTGGATTCCACTGTCCTAATTAACTTTATTGGTCATATTAAACGGGGTGGTGAAAAAGTTCAAATGTAGCAACGAAACCGGCACTAATTTCAAATTATTGCTGATGGACCGAAATCTATGCGGGACCGAAATCCATGCCGGATCGAAATCCGTACACCTCATACAAAAAGTAGGCGTTTTTTTATTAGGTGTATGGATTTCGGTCTCGCACGGTAACGGGGTTTGTTATAATATTTTGGAAAACTGTGATTAAGCATTAGACTCGCATATCCTTTGTTACATAACACATATAAATAGTTGTTATTTTGACTAAAATAAATGTGACAAAATCAAGAGATAAAAATGATGAATTGAATTCCAGAAATGGTTTTCAGTTTCCCAAATTGTACATGATTAAAACGTGTTTTTAAATCCAGTTAAATTTTCCATTTTGCTCAACACGCTAAATTCAATTATTAATCAAATTCTAATTTTCTTTCCGTCGGTGTTTGTTTCATCCAGGGATGCAACTCTACCGATGGGGCCATAGCTCCAAAATATAAGGTGAAAAGAATTTTTATCCTCAGAAAGCAACACCTATTTTTGTTTTTTTTTTTAATCTAGGAGTTTTTAGCCACGCGCAAGTTCATCTCCGAGAAAGCATCAACGATATCAGTTTGAATTGAATAAAATGTGTTCAAGTCACGTATATAACCACCGGGTTCGTGATTCCTCCTTCACTAGGCTTACTACCCTTACTATCAATCTAACTGAAATGCATTTCATATGTCAAACCAGTCATCAAATCTCGATTACTTTTTCGAAGGGACGTATCAGCTTTTGTAAATAATGCATTTGATCGACGATTTGGCGTAGCTGGTAGTTCTCCCACGCATTCTAACACTACTCTCAGATAGGAGAAATTTTCACCTACCTGATAGTGGTGTTAGTATATGTGGGCGAGCTACCAGTTACGTCAAATTAACGATGAAATGCATTGTTTACAAAAGCTGATACGTCCCTTCGAAAAAGTAATCGAGAAATGCATTTAAAGTGCCTTAAATCCACGACATTACTCTGACAATCTGATGTTGTAGAAATTTGGCAGATAAGCGTATTGTACCTTTTTTTTTTAATTCAGTAGGCTGTTTTTAGAGTTGAGAGGAAATGCTATACTAATATCAACATGAAGCTTTAGTGCGATAATTTATTAGGTAGAGAAAGTTCTGAAGATGGTAGATTGATAATTCCGCTAGAGTACGGCAGTGTGAAAATTGAACAGAATTTGAAATTGAGCGAAAGGCCGTTATTGCGACAAATACTTATCAAATGCCTTTACCTAGCTTATACTCAATGTCCTCAAGTCCACAGGCAAAAGAGTGCGTTGTTGTTTTTAGTTAATAGATCTATCAATAAGAAGAATTTCATTTTGTTTACGAGTTTCAATAATCAATATAAATAGTAAGGTTTTTAAGTTTTCAACGCCTCTATAAAATAAAATTAACTAGCCCTAGTTTCGAAAGTCTTTTAGAGCCAGGCTATCCCCCAAATAATTACAAAAAGTGGTGGTGTTTTCGTAGAATTATAGGCAAAAGTGAGTTTCGGGAAGATAAGTTATAACATTTGTCCCAACTTTGGGGGCGTACAACAAGGAAAGTTGAATAGTGAAGAAGCAATTTCAATTCAGAGCATGAATGCGTTACTCTTGAAGATGATTTCAGGATTATCAGACTTTTGATATGTCATCAGGAAGCTGGAAATGTCTATAGTAAGGTAAAAATTCGAGTCGTGTCCAAAACCCATGTAATCATTCACAAATGTCTAAAACGCAGTTATTTACTCTAAACAATCATAGATGAAGCAGAATGTGACAAAAGCCTTCAATTGCAATTTTCGTGATTTTTGTTTAGAAAGTCTGGCTCCTTCCATACACTTTACTCTAATTGTTTTAATAAATAGCAGTTTCCGTTTATCAATGGGTAAATAAGACTTCTAAACTACTGAACTCTCCAGCAAGTTGCATTTATGTACACTGAAGTCTTTCTTATACCCCGTTCACATTAAAGCGTATATCACCTTATATACGGTGTCTTGCAATGAACACTCATACATCTAGTTTTCACTGGAAATCCTATGTATGAGTGTTCATTGCAAGACAGCCTATATTACGTGATATAGGCTGCAATGTGAACGGGGTATTACACAGTTTTTTACGCGGTTTTTACCACTTCGGTGGCAGAAACGCCATCCACGAACATATTGCTTGAAACCAAAGTTGTTGGTTCCTAGGCTCTATTATCTGCCAATCTAATACACCTGATGCAAACATTGAGAAATTATGCTCTGTCCACATAGATGTTTGATTTGTTGCGCGGCAAAATAATCTTGATAAATCTTCAACAAATGAGTACTTGATGGAATTAAATAGTTATTAAATTATTATTTTTTAATTAGGCAAGCTAATCATGAAAAAATCAAGTTTCATGATTGATTATTCACACACGATTTTTAACGCATACGTGTCGTCAATGCACATATAAACATAGCATTAAAACTGTAGGCTACAGTGCTGACACCACCAATGGTGGTGGCTTCAGCAACCCTCCTTTTTGGCAGAGGATCGGTTTTTTTTACACGGTTAGTGCCGCTGAGTCGCGATTTACACGGTACGTTTTTAACGATTTCTCGTCAACGATACAACCTATCGACGTGATTCCAATTACATTATCCGTTTCAAGCTATAGGTAATTGAATGGCATATTTAAAAAAAAACAAAATGTTAGGTGTAAATACAGAAATTTTTGGACCATAGCATGCTATAATTGGACCATAGCATGCTATAATTACGAATGGCATCAAAATCCAATTTTTAAAAAACATTTAAGCATGTGAAAAATCAAAATATCGGTAGGTTTTTTTTTACACGGTACATATCCCACGTTTAAAAAAAGACTTGAGTGTATTGTTTTATTGGAGAAAGAACCATTTTTCAAAATTGATCCCCAACTCTTCCAGTCAAAGAAAGTGCTTCTGCGTTTTCGATGCGGCTATCATTTTCGTAAATCTTGTCAATTATACCAAAATTAATGCAACGATGGCCGTCTTAACTTCTGGTTCATATGAATGAAAAAAAAAAAACAACGGCACATTGGTTGCATAACAAACGGATACAATTCTTCGTTGGAGAAATCCATGTTAAATTGCACACGCTAGGCTACATAATCTTGATCAATTCCTTCTCCACCGATTTGTGCTGCCAGTGCGAGAACTCATTTAAATAAACAGCTGTTAGGATAGGTTATTTTTAAGTTGAGCAATACAAAATTTTCGCATCTACATCATTTTCATATTTTCTTTGATTACATCCCATCACATGGTTTCCAAAACATCCGTAACACAATCTGGTTTCCGTTCATCATTATAAAGAAATCTATAAATTGTACGAATTGATTTCGTGAAAACGCGATTGTACAACATGTTTTCGTACATACGGCGATGGTCAGAATGGCGATTGTATTTTTCATCGAAATTTTCGTGTCCCTTCGTATTGTTTTCGTATCATCTGAAGCGCCCAACTCCGTTGCACATCCATGTTTCACTCCCGTGATGAAGTGCCCAACGTAGAGCAACAACTTGCGTGGTCTTTCTTTTTCCGTAAAATGAAAGACAGTGCAATTCCATTTCTACTGTATGGAAAATGCTCTTTTATGAATCAGTTATCCTGAGGTTGAAACTGTGCTCGTCCGCACTTAGCAAACCTCGAATAATAACTCATCAGAACAACTGCCCTGATTCTTTATTTTTTGAAACCTTTTATACATGAATTTGTTACTTAAACTCTACACAATAGTTTTTATCCAGTATGTACATATAAAGCGAGACAGATAGTTTTTCTCTTGGAAAGTCGGTGTTTGCTTTTTTTACAAGAATTGATGCACCCCGCGGTAGGAACGGCTATGTAAGATGCTTAATGTTTAATGTTTACTTTGACCTTTTGCGAAGCACCGAGTTAAGCCAGCGCGCATCGCTGACGACGCTGTAGCAACTTTTTTTTTAAACAACTGACCCGGAAATGTGCGACATTGTCACTGTTGCTTTTAAGTTGTGTATTTTCTCCTACCGCATGGGAGTTTATTACTGGTTTATTTCTTACTCAGATTGATATTGGAATTTGAGGCCTTTGCACCATCTATGGTTTTTTATTATAGTCACTTTAACGGTCTTGGGTCATTCGTGGATTGTCCGGGGGTGAGATTTGAACACGTGAGAGGTATGGATGCTAACCACTACGCCGGAGTCGTCCATACAATCTATGCCATTACGTGGTTACTTGAGTCTCTAGGCAGTATATCCATTTCAACCAAACCAGCTTCATATAAAGTACGAATCTATTTTGATGCAGAAAACAATGAAATGATTTGTGGAAAAAAAGAACGATTTCGTTACATAAAGTTAATTTAATTTTCAGTGTAGTACCCAGGCATGGAAAATCATGTACATTCATTTGTCTCTAACTTTTTTCATCAGCAGCATTCCGCAAAATAATGTATAAAGCTTATAAAGGTTATATTATTTGCTACAACTTTTGTTAAGAATTCAAATCTGTATCATCTGTATCGGGCAACAAAAGTTGTAGCAAATAATATAACCTTTATAAGCTTTATACATTATTTTGCGGAATGCTGCTGATGAAAAAAGTTAGAGACAAATGAATGTAAATGATTTTCCATGCCTGGGTACTACACTGAAAATTAAATTAAGTTTATGTAACGAAATCGTTCTTTTGTTCCACAAATCATTTCATTGTTTTCTGCATCAAAATAGATTCGTACTCTTTATGAAGCTGGTTTCGTTGAAATGGATATACTGCCTAGAGACTCAAGTAACCACGTAATGGCATAGATTGTATGGGCGACAACAATTAGAGCGGGCAGAACTCGTTACTGTTTTTCAGTGAATGTAAAATACATTCACTGAAAAACAGTAGTGGATTCTGTTTGCTCTGGTTCGTCATGCATAAGAAATACGGATTTGAGTTTTTAACAAAAGTTGTAGCTAATAGCAAAACCTACAAAAATTCCATCATTTTGAGTAATTCTGTTGATGAAAATAGTTGGGGGCAAATGAATGTAAATGAATGCACGAAATGAATGCAAATGATTTTCCATGCCTGGTAGTATCCGTTGTATAATTGGTAATGAACCCGTGTGCTAAATGGGATTTTTTCCGCAAAAGGTTTCTCATGTCACTGCTTCTATATCGTTGTTTACCATGTGTGCGATGCGTTGCATTTGTAACGGAGTAATTCGTAGATTGCATACTGGCAACTGTCATGTAACGTTCTTATTCTCATAGCTTAAGGAAAACTATTTGGGTGAATAGTGAATAGTTCTACAGTCAAAGTTCAGAACAGGAAAAGCATGACAATTAACATTGCCAGCTACGCCCATCTTCTCCATTACGGGAAAGGAAGGATATTGTTGATGTAACATCTACTTAACGGGAAGCCAGCGGCTCATCGACGTCGCCATAGATGCTACGGAATTGGATAGTTGCGTAGGAGATGGGTCAGGATTAGCTTAAGCAGACGATGCGTAATTGTTTTTTTTTTCTTTTTGAGGATCTTGGGAGAAACCCACGATCTTCTACTGAGTAAGCAAAAACGGCAGCCGTCTAGCTAACAAAGCTCCTCAATTTAAATAACAATCTTGTCTAAAATACAATTAAACAAACAAACAAAAAGGGTCTCACCCGAATGAACCAGCCATGTGTGATAACAATACTTTAAAGGATATGCACTTTAAGGGGCCACTTGGCCAGTTCTGATAATTACTCCAACGGAGGTCGATAGTCGTGAAGATTAAATCGCACTCGCGACGGTTTATATCCTTCTGCAGTTAAACAAAAACTATTTCAAGAAGCTCCACTATTAAATTAAGCAGAGTGACAGTAACGAGCGAAAAACAAATGCGACTGGGAAAACAAATATGTCCAGCCGCGAGCATAGCACACTTCGATCTTCCTCATAGTTGTTCATCATGTGTGCGCTACTTATAGTGAATTTGTTTATTATCAGTGTAAAGCCGAACTTTTTGTCAGTGCGAACCTCAACCTAAGGTAGGTTTTAAAAACAAATGATCAATCTGACGTTTGTCAGAAAACAATCAGAGCTAACTAGACATATATCCGATCTAGGTTGGAACTGAATAATAAAAAATAGCTATCAGTATGTTCTCCAAGGGGTAAGTCACTCAGCACATTGTGCCGAAATTAGATTCGGCACAATCTCGTACACGAAACGGAAATCAATTATTTAATTCATGTGTTTCACTTATGCATTTTTGCCAAAGCATCAGCCTTATACATTCCATAAGACAAACCACATAGGTCCTATTAGAATGCATAAAAGGTATGTGTGACCGCTTATACATTTCATTTGATACATGATCTTTATTAACTTTTTGCAAGGCGTCTGCTTATTAGTTGACTTATACATTTTATGAATAATCAGCAATGGAAATTTGCCAAAAGGTATAAGGAGATTTCTATCCGTGTAGGCATTGAATTGTTGTAAATAAAATGGGAGCACTGCTGGACAACTGTCATTGAAGTTGTTCACAACATTACGTGCTATTTGACTGACTGAGGCATGCTTGGCATACACAGTTGTACATACCAACCGCTAATTTGCTGATAAATTTTCACGCAGTTGTTGATTTTTTTTTCTTTAAAGTAATTGATAGATTAGGATTATAGTTTACTATAGATATGCAAATAGTAGGGAAATATTAACATTTGAATCAACACCAATGAATTTTTACACTTAAAGTCCGAGAAGTGCAGCGAGCTTTTCTCATTTCATTTTTACAACGCAAAAACAAATACAGTTTATTACTAGCATTAAAATCTACTTTTCGTCATGTATCTATAAAAACCTTAAACTCTATTCTATTGACTGCTGCAAACAGAACTATGTTTCGTCAACTGTGTGCAAAGTTATTAGCAAATGAGCAGTTCATGACCAAAACTGTGACCAGCAGTTCACTAATAGATCTAAATACGAAATGTAGGTTCTAAAGTGGGCTCAACAGAAAAAAGGCAGTTAATTAGACCCCATTAATACCGTAATTTCAAATAATGCTGCAACTCACACAAAACAAACTACAGAAGTCTATTCATCATCCTCTATAGTCGGTCTTCAACAATGTTCCCCACCGGTTCCAACTCCTTCCGGCCACTGATAGACCGTTGCTTTTCATATCACGAAAGGCTAGGTTTCTGGTCTGCCTTTGAGGGCATTATAAAACTTTTACTATCCTATGAAAACAAAAAAACAAAATTTTGCACACCCGCGTAATCCTCAATCCGATTTTCGGAGAACTTCGAGACTAGGGCGTAATTGCTTTTGTAAACAAATAACAAACACATCATTTGTCGATTTCTTGCGAATTAAAGCTCAATCTAAAAAAATACAACACAAACAGGTAGATGAATGATTCCTTTATCATTTGGTATAGTTTGTTCGTGAGATTGTTCTTTTGTTCGCGAGAAATCGGCGATTGACGTGTTTGTTTACAAAAGCGATTACGCCCAAATCTCAAAGTTCTCCGGATTTATCCTTGCGATTTCAAACCAAAACATTCAAGGTGTCAGAAATAGCGGGTTGCCGGGATCGTTATTTTACAAACAATCGCAGCTTGCTCTATTGTCGCTATTGGAAATTTAGTCGATTGCTGAATTTATGTATGGGTCCAAATTAGGGACATTTAAGCCGACATTACATACATTTCCCCAACATAAATTCAAAATAGAATAGAAACATAAATTCTAATAGAGATCTCCAAGCGCAATCACACGAACACTAAAATCCTAGGGGTAAGACAGCTTTTTATAATGAGTAAAATAGGAATAAATTTTGAGTAACTCTGAGTAACTCGAGCTGCTCAATATTCAATGTCAAGGTAAAATAGCAACCTGTTTGTTTTGTGTGCATTCCACAATTGTCAAGCAAAGATGTTTGACGAGGAAAATCTTATCTAATCTTATTCTAATCTTAATAGAAGGATTTTCTATTTAACATGGAGTAGTGACACAATTTATCATAGTGATGATACATACGGTTATTGAACACAGTTATTTAGCACTCCATTGCAAACACTTCATGTGGCGTCAAAGGGGGTCATTCCGAGAGTCAAAGTGACTTTTGCAATGTGCCAGGAAGTTTATGGAAAATTTAAGTATTTTTAATGAACATTTTATCACAGACAAACAGACATAACACCTTGAATATGCCTCACTGTAAAACATCGTCGCTAAAACATTACCGCCATCTGTTGAGTACACTGCGGTAGCTAGTACACTGAAGTCTTTTTTACACGGTTTTTTTTACGCGGTTTTTTTTTACACGGTTTTTTTTTACACGGTTTTTCACGATTTACACGGTACGTTTTTAACGATTTCTCGACAACGATACAACCTATCGACTTGATTCCAATCACATTATCCGTTCAAAGCTATTTGTTATCGAATGGTATACTTAAAAAAAAATCACAATTTTTGGTGTAAATACAGAAATTTTTAAAATATGTCTATATGGACCATATCATGCTTTAATTACAAATGGCATCAATATCCGATTTTTTAAAAACATTTAAGCATACGAAAAATCAAAATCTCGTAGGTTTTTTTTTACACGGTTTTTTTTTACACGGACCGTATCCCCCGTGTAAAAAAAGACCTGAGTGTACGTTGAACAGATGGCGGTAGTGTGTAAACGTCAAATGCAAGGGAATTTACTATGCGCGCCACTGGTGGCAATACTACCAACCGGTCAGCACTCGTGTTTATTTTAGTTACCGTGGGAACGTAATTTGTGATTAGCTCCGGTCCCTTTCAAATTGTATCTTTATTTATGTGTGGTCCTTATATTTGAAATGACGTTTCACATTCATCCAAGTGATGGCCGATTTTCATTTGAATAATCAATTAATCGATTAAACCGAAAAGTAAAATATTTCGACAGTGAGCATGCATAAGGGCCTATACGCGATGATCGATTCTCTTCATCGATTTTCTCTTTGCATTGCTACAGCTAAGCGAAAGAATTTTGTAGAATTTATTCAATGTAGAGTTGTAACAGGTTGCATTGGCTATCAAAAGCAACAGCAAACGCACCGACAAACGTTAAATCTAGCGAGTTATTAACAAAAGAGAAAATCGATTAAGAGAATCGATCATCGCGTATACGCCCTTATGAATGCTCACTGTCGATATGTAATCGGTTATATCATGCCGATATAAGCATTAATTTCTCCAGAGAATCATCATCCATCATTTCAAACATGTGCTGCACTCTCATTGATTGAAAAAATGGCAGCACAGCGAACAAAAATTAATCGATTAGTTGTTAATCGAGTAATTAAAAAATTGGACATCTCTGATTTTGGTGTGATTGTTTTGATAAAAAAAGTGCGCAAAATTTCATCTCAACCGGAAGGGGCATTCATTGGATGAAAGGGATCGTGAAAGAGGACTCTAAAATAGAAAGTTTTTCTTCCGACAGTTTCATCTTAGTATTTTTCTTTGGGACTACCAACTGAGATTCTTTAAAATTGACCGTTAAATGCTTGTTCGATTAACAACTTATGAGAGTTATGTCTGTTTGTCTGTGATTTTATCTTTCTTTAGGATTTTAAGGAGAATATTTTTAAATTTAATTCTGCAATTTTAGCTATTTTCGCGCCTGGACATTTTTTATTTAGCATTTCAACTAAAGTATTGGCACATCTTACTGTTTTCATGGGGTAGTTTTGGCAGTTTTATTGAACTTAATGATTTAAAAACGGAGATAAGAACATTTTCCCCTGCATACATTAAGATTTTATGCAAGATTTAAAAAAAAAATCAATACATATCATCCAATATTTTAGAACAGGCCTGCCCATCCTTTCAAAACATGATTTTCAAAATGGCTGTATCTATGTTCGATAAACATGTTTCAAGCTGCATTTTGTATAATGCGCATTCATTCTGGGCTAAAATTCATAATGATGAATAAAATTGAACTAGAATGAAATAATTAATGAGACCCAGATACACCATGCGGCCCGCGCTGTTTTAGAACATCGAAAAATTAGAGACCAGCGGAATTGCTTATAATCTATTTACGTTAGAAATGTAAGAAATTGTGCATTTCCCATTTTTTTTTTACGATTCTAACACGCACACTTGCTTAATCACTATTTTCAAGAGTATAGTTTGTTATGCTCACTTTCGTTGCCACCAAAAAGGTCGTTAGGCTTAACGCACTAGCATTGAATACCCGAGAATAACAATAAACAAACTTTGATTATTATTGATCCCGGTTAGTTAGATAAAAAAGAATTGCACCATTTTTTTAATTCACATCAATTCAATTCGTTAAGCACAAGCTTTCTAATTTAGGATTGTATATTTACGTTTTCTTTAAAAATCAAAATGAATGTCGGGTAGGTAATTTATTTGGTCAAGAAGCATTGGATCAATAAATACAAAATCATATTAACCGAGCTATGAAAACACCACGCGTCTCCATCGTTTTTGCATTCTCAAGTGGTTTACATTTAACGTTACTGCTCATGCTGGGAGGAAAACGACTCTATCTTGCGCAAACACAGCTGGCCAATGAATGGTCGATTTCATTCGATTCAGTGTTACTTCACCGCATACGCAATTAATTCACTGATTGATTCCAGGATCACCAGACGACCGACTTCGTTCGCAATGCTGCTTGTCAACAAACGGCCCCAGCTCTCCAAAAACTTCAACTAGGTCACCTGCTGTTTTAGACGTTCGAGTTTCGCCAATTCGCTTGGCGTTGAGTTCTGACGACCTTCATCACATCCACCATCATCATTACCGCCTTTCCGACGGCTAGCCATCACCAAAACGATCCCACGGTCAGCAACTTACAGTTTCAACATCGACAGGCTCCGATAACCAACCTCAAATCTAAGAACAACAGGTGTAACAGTATGAAAAAGGACGACAAACATGTCAACCAATCCAAGCCGGATCGTAAAATAATACGCCATCCGACGGCACCATTTTCTACCAAATCGATTATCATGAACCTGATTATTGCATTCTTCCTGTATATTTTGCGACGAGGCATAGGTCTGTATTAGTGGCCTGTAGATTTTTTTTGGCTCTGACGCTGTGTGATCCGGAGGATTACGAACCTTGTTTATTCTTTCTTTTCTTTTCCCTCAATTTTAGAAGCCGGTGGGAAAAGTGCAATCACCAAATACAGCCGATTTATCAAATAGTGCACTGAGAGGGACGGCGTCAGCGGCAGGTGTTGGAATACTTAGTTCTTTCTTCTTTGCACATGGCTATTTCTCTGTCTTCCCCGCTACTATTATCAACTACAAATGTAATAATGTAATGTTTGAGGATTGATATTTTTCATTTGTTAAAATCCGAAATCCTTTGCATTCCGGGGGAACTGTCATCAAAACTCAGTGGAAAAGAACATCGCCAATTGTAAAGCCACATTTATTGCTCAGGTTAGGCTGTCATCACAGAGTTAACTCCAACAAATTTGATAAGTACATATCAACGCAAAAAATCACATCTAAAAATCATGTACGGGTTAAATTTTGAATGTTAGAACTAATTGTACACTTTGAGTATAAAATTTTGGACGTTGTCTTGCTCGTATGTTTCAACATCATCTAACAACTACTAATCTATGCCCTAGTATTGTCATATCGAATGTCTATATAGTTGTGTTAAAATTTATTGTAAAATCTGGTAGAGTAAGTCTTCTAGTCAACTAAAAATAATGAAACCCGGTACCTGGTACCATTACCATTATCTCTACTAAGTAGTTAGTACTGGTTCTAGTTTTGATTAGCCGTTTTGTTCTTTCTGTTGTACTAATTGTAAAATGAATTGACTTCTGAGAGTTTAACCGAGCTCAAAACCCAAAATATCGTCCAAACCATAATCGAACAGTCGGAAATCATCTTCGTACAATTTGTACAAGCTTTTAATAATTGGTAGTGGAATGTCACTGAAATACTTTCGTAACCGTTCGCTGGTGCCAGATGTTTTGTACGAAATGGGAAAGTTAACCTCACTCACTCCAGCCAAATGGAGAGCTAACGTCGAATCGTCTACCAGTGTTTCGTACTTTCCGATGATGTTGTACTGCAGTAGACAGGGATGGCACAGTTTTGCAGCCGGTTCCCAGTGTTCGTTGAACGAATGGTTCGAATTGCGACTCAACTCCGGCGTCAGCAGGTACTGTATAAACTCCAGGAAGGTAACGTCATGGCCGTGCTCCAGCGACGCATTGGACGCGTTTGGACGGAATGCTCGGATGATGGTTTTACCCACACGGGACTGAAATTTACGCAGTTAGCTGTTAGCAGAAGGTCGGTGTAATCTGAATTGGGATTATATTTACTTGGAAATATTTGGCACTTTTGGCGTTTCCCTCCAGCTTATTGCGGAAGGCGGACAGTAACCGTTCGAAGGGGTGCCGAACCAAAATGAAACGATGGTAGTCAGTCAGCACTGTTTGGCGTTCGTCGGGACTTAAGGAACTGAACGTACTGAACACACCGTTCGAGTGAGCAGTGTCTGCGGGAATCTGCAGTGGATCCGTGCCGTTCCATTTTTCAGTCATGATCATTAGGATGCGCTTCCAGTTGGTGCAAGCGACCTGCAATAAGTGTTGATAATAAGTTTAAGAGTATGGATCAAGAGTGTTTTCCTAATGGCACAAATTAATAAAAATCGTAAAACATCAACTTTTAATAAAATGTTCGAAAACATTTTTTCGCGCAATGTTTTTGTAATTTATTCATATTTTGGAATTGTTTTTTTTTTTTTTTTAATTTCAGCAATTTTTCACAGCAAAATATTTGCGAAAAACAGTTAAGATTTGTGTCCAAAGCACGTTAACGTAGGACTACGAGATTATTTTTGCTGCTCCATTCAAAAATATATTTAGCAAGTTATCTCCAAAATGAACAATTCATTATATAAATTTTTGAAATTGGGTGGTTATTGAATAAATCCTAAAATTAAGATTCAATTTTTGAAACTTCTTTTATTATTCATAATTTGGTTCCATTTTTTTTTATTCACTAGCTGAGTGTGCCCTGCCTTTCTCGGGATTCAATATTAGCTTGAGTTTATGCGCCAATTTAAAAAGCATGCTATATTGTACGTAGCCCCTCCCCTCTTATCTAAGGGGCAACCCCCACATGCAAAATTTGGTTCCATTTGCTTGATTAATTCTCGAGTTAGGCAAAAATGTCTGTTTAATTTGTTTGGGGGGGGGGGCTCTAGAACCATCTTAAGAATCTTTTCCTGCCCCAAAAACCCCTGCATACAAATTTTTACGCCGATAGGTTCAGTAGTTTCCGAGTCTCTAAGGGTCAGAAGGACAGACAGACAGACATGTTCACCCATCTTTCGGAAACTTACTAATGTGAGTCATGTCCAGGCATGGAAAATCATTTGCATTCATTTCATACATTCATTTACATTCATTTGCCTCTAACTTTTGTCATCAACAGCATTCCGCAAAATGATGTATAGCGCTTTTGTAGGTTTTGTTATTAGCTACAAGTTTTGCTCATAACTCAAAACTGTATCTCTTATGCATTACGAACTAGAGCGGGCAGAACTTGTTACTGGTTTTCAGTGAATGTAAAATACATTCACTGAAAAACAGTAGTGGCTTCTGTTCGCTCTGCTTCGTCATGCATAAGAGATACGGATTTGACTTGTTAACAAAAGTTGTAGTTAATATCAAAACCTACTAAAGCTCTATACATCATTTTGCGGAATGCTGTTGAAGAAAAAAGTTAGAGGTAAATGAATGTAAATGAATGCACGAAATGAATGCAAATGATTTTCCATGTCTGGCCATGTCACACAAAAATCACACATTTGTAGACCCCCCTCCCTCTTAAAGCATGACATACTTAATGGATGCTCCCTAGGACGAATTTGCAATCAAGAAGCAGTGTTAGAATTTTAACAATATCTCAACAATTTGCGACTCTTTATCCAATCGAACTCGAAAAAGTCGATAGCAAAATTTGATGTATGGAAAGTTGAATAAATTTAGAAGACATCTTTAAAAGAAACATTAATTTTTTAGTTCAAACCAATACAAAAAAGAGAGGTAAAGTGCGGAAATTAGACCAAATTCGTATTCAATTTCATAACATGACCCAATCATTTAATTGTCCATTTAGTTATGATTTTCATATGTGATTGAAAATTATATTTATTGTTTCATGCGTAAACTATTTTATTCAGATTTTAATCCATAAATCTAATCAACTTAATTTTATCTAAAAATCTTTCTACTAATCAATGAATCGCAATGATCAATTTCACTGATACGGCTTTATCTAAAATTATCGAAAAATATATAAATAAAATAGTACAATATCGGTTTAGGGAGATGCAAGTACATGGACAAATTAATAAAAAAAGGACGTCGAGTAAAGGAGGTATCTCGTTAGGGAAATATAAAGTTAGAGAATTTTGTGTTCTCTGCGGAAAGTGCGGCAATCTTCCACGTCATTACCATGCACGCCAGCAAACCGCTCTGTATCCTTTCGGACTCTGCAAATGTTCTAACAGATTTGGAATCCCAGACATCCAGACATCCTTGGATCCAAGGGATCCAACTGGAAGCTCCGTCGAACACTACCTTCCTATGTGTCGATTTTATTGAGAAAAGTATCAATCCACCAAATTGTCCAGATTTTCGTCCCACAAGCGCAAATCGAAGAACTGTTGTGAAACAATCAAAACGCCATCTGATTTGGAGAAGTGGTGGAAAAGGATGGTAGATGAGGTTGACAGTACTACCACAGACAAGCAGACATAACACTCACAATCACATTCATCGCAAATAATGTGTTAGTTGGGAATGTGCTTGCATTTGTCATTGTGGCACCACTGAAGCATTGAGCAAGCCACCACATTTCGAACTTATCAGTGATGCCAGTTCTTTTTCATGTTTAGTTAGTCGATGTCAGTTCTTGAAAATGATAAGTGGTCAAGGCATCCCACTGAAGACACATACCACATCTGACGAATACATAAAATAAAGTTGTAGAATATTACATTAAAATTGCTGTTCCTAATATTACGCTGTACTATGTACACATAATTCGAGAAAAAATCATGTTGATGACTGTAATATTTTATCAACTTTTACCAGTTATTGATGTTCAATACTCCACCATAAATTTCATTGATTGATACATATTATATTTTTTGCTGTGTACACATTAAAGTGATGAGCTGTGGTAGAAAGAGCAGGAATTAGTGATGTATTACCTTGTTTAAAAACTTGTTTCCAGCAAAAGAAAAAGCACACGAAACAAACAAAACAAATCCCTAAAAAAAAGTCTCAGCTTCTGTGAATTTTTCTTACGGATCCGAATTTCTGTAGAATTCAATCAATTCTATAGATATACGGAACATTTCGTGGAACCGACATCACTGACATCCATCTGTTTTGTTTTTATTCAACACAGCTGACGCGTTGACAGAACGAGGGAAATACAACCAGTGAAAAAATTGCATGAACGAGGGATGCTCCGATTGCAAAACAATGATTGGGAATGTGGATGATAGATGGTCTCTTTTAGCGTTAGATTGGATACTAACGACACTCACGTCTCTTCTGAAATTCTCAGTTAGACTACTTTCAGGAATAATGCTGGGGAGTAAACATTGGTTCCAATCTAAACAAGAGTAACAGAAGCATGACTGTCGCTATTCCCGGCCACGCCCATCTTTACCATAACTAGGGATAGGGAAGAAAATGTTGATGTAGTACTTACTTAACGAGAGGCCACCGACATAGCGACACCCTCATAAGTGCTACGGAGTTGGAGGGTTGGGTAGGGTATTCGGTTAGGATTCACCTCTAGTTGGCGATGCAACCAAAATTATGTATTGTTTATTTGTTGTTTATTTAATCTCTCGATAGCTGGCTATCGAAAGAACATATTCATTTTGTTTAGTGATCATGAATTTTAAGAGTCATGACGGAGAGTTTGGGATTAAACCCATGATTTTCTGCTCAGTAAGCAAAATCGATCCCTCCAGGGTCATCGAGTATCTCATAATCCACAGCGCTTCGCGTCAAAGTACGAATATATGGATGAACTAGCTATTATTGAATAACTATTATTTACGATGATTACATGAAAGAAATAAAATATAAACTACAAACAAAACGTGTTTACTAAAATCTCAAAAAGATATTTTTACAAATATATTTCACGCAACCAGGAATCTCAAAACCATTAGACGCTATAATGATACTCTGCACATGTTAGACATAAGAAGATGCCAAAAAGCAAGCATCCGACACACAAAACCCGTCAAATCCACTTGCAGTCACAATCAACGATTCTATGAATCGCGAGCGTTCACGAATCATAAAACCGCTGACTGCGACACTCTGAAAGCGAAATTGACAGGCTCTATGCGTCAACGCATCCAACAGCACAAATCTCCACTACAACATCTAACGAATTCAAAACTCCGAAAATCACTCATCTATAGCAAGTGCATGCAACCATTCTTCATGATACACTTTTTCTGCCTATCTTTCTATTGGGCCTGTGGACATGCGTTAGCTTCGAAACTTCTAACCAAACCGGAAAAACTTTCAGATCACAAAAAAAAAACTTGAAAAAAAAATTTTCAAAGTTAATTACAAGTAAAATAAATATTAATTATTTTACGCAAAAACGAGCAAGTAATATTAAATCTCTTGTAATAATATGCTTAAATAAAATAAAATATTAATAAAATTATATGCAAACTTTACTAGAAGATCTTTACTATATTGGTGATAAGTTTCTAATACGCCCTCCCAGTTCTTCTGTATACAGAACAAATCTGATACTACTATCAGAATTGATCAGTCTGCATGAAGCAGCCGATTTCATCAAGGAAGTTCTATTAACAACCAAGATCTACTCGTTTGAGGCATACTGAAGCATTAAGAAGGTGATTTGTGTCACTATAGGAAATCATCATCGTTGCAAATATAAAGAAATTAAACATAACCCTTTGCTTCAGTACCGTCAACCTCCATGTCCATGGGGAGGGGGTATGCAATTTCAGCCTCAGCGTGCTCAACAAAAACTCTTCAGACCCACCATGATCACAGAAAAGGGAACTTTAAAGTACAAAAACATCACTGAAGACATCAAACGTCTAAAACCAGAAACGAAAGCACTTGGATGACTCTCTTGCCGTTCCTACTCGATATCAACGTGTGAAAATTGTGCGCTCGACAAATTACAGCATGAACGTGGCTCTTCGAAAAGATGTCCAATACAAAATTGAAGAAAACTGATAGATGGTATCGAAACAAGTAAACAAATAAACTGGAACGAACTCACCAAATGAACGATGGTTTGCACGTGAAGCCAATACTTGAAAGACTGTTGCATCTCTTAATTCTAGCTAAACATTTCATAATATTCCTCCGGATCTTCAAAGAAGCTCTTGCACCTGCTTCCAATCAGAATCATCGATTATGATAAACGAAAACACTTTGGAATGCATTTCCAACCGATCACTTTCACTTTCTTGCACTAAAATTAGAAAACGCCAAGAAAAAATAAAACCGTAAATTTTAAACTCGGAAATTTTTCGCGTCCGTACAGAAGCAGAGCACACTTCGATTTTTCTAAGGGGGAGGAAATCCACCACATATCACATAAACTCAATTTCATCTTATGCTTGGACAACTTTTCAGATCACGAAGTAAAAATGCTAGGATATTGGGATCCAGGGGCAAGAGAACTTAGATATATTTGAAAATATCATCAAATATTTCTAAGAAGTGAAGTAACTCTCAAGTTTAAAATCTCTATAATAAAAAAAGAAATGTTTCTAAATATCAACGACAATATTTTAGTATTTTCAAAAACTAATACATATAAAAGAAAGAACTGTCTGCGCTGAGCAATGTTTGTTCTACGGATACTTTTGATTTTAAATTTTAGTCAAGAAAATTAAAATATTAAAAATATTCAGCTAAGGTGTCCCGCCTCTTGATTGGGACCAGATTTTTTTTTCTGTGACTAATTCGAGATCACAGGCAAGAAAAAAAAATCTGAACAAATTTTGAATATAACAGAACGTCTAGATCACGCAGTTGAAAAACAATATCAAAATATTAGTGATTGGACAATGGTCACTAATGAATCTTTAGAACACCAATTTCTTGTCTAATCAAGCTGTAATTTGATTATGAGATTTGAGATTAATTAAAGGCAAATTCTTAACTCTCAACATTGATCGTAAAAAAAGTGACTTCATACTCTACATTTTCGAAGCTCTAAAATGAACTCGACTTTTGTTTTCTGCAACGTGTTTAACGCATGATTTCTATAACGTCTAGGCAGCTAGCCTATCAACAAATGAGAAGAATCACGCTTAGAACGAAAGACTGGCTGTGGATTTTCTCGTTGTTGCCCTTATATTATCTTCACGTAGTAATGCAAAGATCCAAAAAAAAAATTAACAGATAACAACAAATAACAAATGACTAATTTGAATACAGACGCTGCTTTTGAAGAACAGCAAACAAGCAAGATGCTGGTTAAAAGTAAAACCTCTTCTGATGCTAATTAAAATTTGACAAGGTCAATCATAAGAAATACATATAGAAGACACATGTGTATTGCCTGCAGCTGTAAACAATCCTGATACATGTATTATAACCAACTAAATCGCTAGTTGTCCGTCGTTATGAAAGTTGCGGCACATGATAACAACTATAATCCGTTTCTTATAGATAACAACACATACCTTAGGAACATAACAGTACAGGAACTTGTGCTTTTCGTCAACCAGCAGATGACTCATCTGAAAAGTGTTTAACTCGTCCACCGATTTGTACTCCAGATGATCCCGCATCTGGGCACACGCTTTCGTGAGGGCATCCTGCCGTTGTATGTTCTGCGACTGCGTCAACTCGTAGCCATGTGCGCCGAAATCATCGAGCGTGTTTTCATCCACCAGAACCGGAACAGCATGCTGACTCGGCTCCAAGCTGGTCACCGTTACGGCCAGGTGGATATTTAATGCCAGTAGTAATTTAAACAATCTTGAACACGGTGATATCATTCTACCCATCGACTCCCTTCCTCGTACCTTATGTCATGGGGTTCGCTCTACCGTGTGCTTCTGGCATAGGAAGTAGGCAGTCTAAAAGTGCAAAAGTAAGCTATATTTAATGTTTGTTTACTCTAAACAATGGTTACAGCGGAATTCGCACAAAGAAGGTTCCGCTCATAAATTACGTAACACATCTTACTGACCAGCACCTTGCACGCAATCAAAATTGATCAATTCCTCACTATGCAAATTTCAATCCACTCACTGTTTGAGAAACCGCGCCAAACACCACAATTCATAGACTGATGATAATTACCATGCTTTTGAAATTTTACGCCAAATGTTTGTTTACGAAACCGAGCAATAACATAATCCGCGACAGATTTCCTGGTTACGCGTTTTGATCGAACTGTCTATAAGTACTACAGTCTATAGTGATGTTTCCTTTCCCTGGCTTGATGCAGCAATCTCAAAGAGAAACTGCGCCCTTTGTCGTGTTGAGTTAATTCCGAGTATTTTTTTTAACGATCACTCCTCATTGCAACCACTTAGTACTTTTTCATTATCTCACGAGCCTTCTATGAGAAACTAAATAGACACGATGATAATTAATCATAACAAAAAATCAACACCCTTGACGCACGCAGATTACCGAGTTGTGATAATACGTAGCTTTCCTCTCTCTGTGCTCGCACGATGGAAAGTAAGTCCAAAATCAATGTGGGTCGTTTGTTTCTCGAAACAGCTTTGCTTTCTTCCAATCAATTCGTTTAGGGCAGCAATACTCACGTTTGTTCTTACTGGTGAGGGCAGAGCAATCTTGACCTGTATCAAATTTCACTCGAATCCATCGTTCGAGAGGCAACTACGTATACCTAGAGAGTGAATGATGCTTAACTTGTATGTTTTCCGAAGATTCGCATACGACTGTCGGTTGATTTGCCTGTCATCATCAGCATTGGCAACATGTGAAAGACCTCCACGCTATAGTAGTGTGGCTCCTAATGTTGCTGGTGTGAGTTCCAACATCTGTTGATACCTGAGCACATGAGAACAGGTCTCGGCGCTTAGGTTGACGTAAGTTGATTTCAAACCAGATGAATGATTTGACGTGAATTTCTGGCGTTAAGTGATAGAAGGCTATTTGAAATTTAGATAGACTATTTAAATTTATAGCTGAACATAACGGGGAGTGATATTTTTAGTGGAAAAAGTAAGAAAATATTCGAACGCAGGACGGGTTTAAATAAATTTCCTTAAACTAGCATGCACAGCCTGTACCGACAAATACTATTATAAATAACACCACACGTGTCTTATAGTAGTCTACTGTGATATGGAATGAGTAGTTTGAAGCACGACATGCAGAGGTCTCAAAAGTCGATTGTTGATTACGAGAGGGAGTCGTTAACCTATCGCCTGTATCGTGATAACCTCATGCAATTTTCGCAATATTGATAATCCATCAAATCGTTTATTTTCAATGACAATGGGTGCGATCAGAGAGTGCTTAGGCTGAGTGTGAAAGCACTGCACTATTCAATTTATTGCTCTGTCATGAAAGGCAATGAAAGAGCCAACAAAAACGTTCAGTGAATGATGAGGCAGATGGCAGTTCATATTCATATGAAAATGACTCTTTGAACCTGACTGTTTTGCGCACTGGGTGCGATATCCTACGCAGGTGTGGAAGCTGCCTTCCTGTAACCAACCGGGGATGTAAGATTCGCTTACATTTATGTGGGATTCATCATCAGAGGATGTTAGTGGAGACCGCATGAACCGAAGATGCGATATACCTAGCTGTGGTCCAATGCAAGAAAATTGGAGACCGAAAAATGTAGAGTGTACTAGTGAGCGAAATTAATTATGTCGAACAAAATAGGAAAAAGGTTGCCGACTGGACTCGAACCACGAACGTTGCGATTATAAGACCTGCTCTCTCCATGCTTCTGAATGGATAGCCTAAAAGCAAAAACGAAGCGTGCATTGCCTCTCATACTCGACTGCGTATGTTTTTTCTGCTGGAGAGATTGGAGGCAAGTGTGTGCGTCGTTCTACAATTATAACATTAACATTATAACAAACTTGCTGGTATAGTCGAAAGCGTAGATAGAACACTAAATAAAAAAGACAAAAAAAAACATTACATCGCCTGCAAGGTCAACTTCTAACATTCGTTGTGATGTTCATAAACAAAGGATGATAGGAAATGGAACTAACATTCATTGTAATAAATTTTTGGTTGGCGTGTGCACATTCGATTACCGTCAATGGATGGCAATCGATGTCCGTCAGTGATGGGCACTAGATTGTGGAACAGAGACCGACGTTAAATAAAGTGAAGAAGAAGAAGAAGAAGAAAAAGAAGAAGAAGAAGAAGACAGTCTTAAACAGCGATGCATTCCGTGAATCTACAGGGGTGGTAGGATGCGTGGAAATATCGCACCGGACGGTCCAAGATATTTAGAAATTTTATATGATGTAATGTAATTAAATATAGGGTATACGTCCCTAACCTCGGTCTAATATGCAGCCATCGATTACGTTTTTAATCATAACTCATCAATGAATTTACCTGCAAACGATATTCTACTGCTAAATGGTATGCTTAGATATGCTTATCATGTCGTTTGCTATCAGAAACCACGAAAAGTTGAAAAACTTACTTTTTTTAAGACAATAACTCACGAGGGAAATGTATGTAATATGGGTCTATTGTCCCCAAATTGGGTCTATTTATGGATGCAACTTCGTCCTATCTTGTTTGATCCTCAAAAAAACGCTCTTGGTAACGTTTTCTGATGTATTTTTTTTATCACTATCACTGTTAACTTAATGCTCTTCATTCCTCAAAACATTTCTTAGAGAAAATTTTACGAAAACTACATTAAATCACTCAATTTAAAAATTAAAAATTAAAAATTTCGCTTATCGTCTTTTGACCGCAGAATATCTAAATCAGAACATTGTGATGTTCATTATACAGGTTTGGCAGAAAAAATCTCCCTTCCTGTTCGTTCCTTATCATCCAAATGCAAAACAACATTGTTGACGTTACTCTTATTGCTATATGCTGTCAAATGAATTTCATGGGCCATAGTTAGGAACATAGAAAAGAAATGTGTCCCTAAAGTTGGGTCCATGTTTTACTTGTGAAAACGTTGTTAAACAATTAAAATAAACATAAAATATTCAAACAGCAACTGTAAGTTTTACGTCTAGTGTGTATTATCAGGTAATTCCAATCAATAAATGCCATAATCAGGCCATTTGATGATCGTCAGTCAACCTTCCCATCTTAACCTTATAAGTCATGGCGGCTAAAAACTCCGAACATTGTGATATTCTCAACCAGTTTTATTACTTACGAGAGCTGAAAATGTATTGAAATGTTGTGATATAAATTGATTTGTGTGTGGTACACATTTATCAACCATCAGTGATCAATATTTTCCTTATTTTTTGTGTAATATTCCTTAATTAATTATTTATTTGCGTGATAGGCCGAATGAAAGGACTAGACCCACATTACATACCGTAACCCTATTAAAAAAGATATAAATGATCTCACCAAACAACCAATTTCAATTTGAAAACACCATAAAACACATTACCAGGCAGCTGACCGATCGTGGTTTTCTATATTATGAGCACACTTACTTATGTCGAAATGTACAAAGGACACAACACGTGCAGCACCGATACGGCACTTCTTTCTCGACCAATGTTCATACCCCAAAATGCGACGGAATTCCTAACGCGGGAATCTTTCCTACACTTTAGCACTCCGAATGCGGTGGGTAAAAAACTTTACGCCGACTACGAAACTTACGAAAAACGTGTAACGGCAAGTTTGCAATGATATAACTTAGCCATTTCTTGCTGAATTTCAAAAATTGTGGTAGCTCTAGAATTCCTCGGGTCTGTTGGTTATTTTGATTGTACAAATATTGAAAATAGGGTTGTCTCCTTTATAAAAAGTGAAAAGAGTCGTTACACTTTTTTTTAGGGTGTGTTTATGGGCAAGTGGCTTAAGATCTATAATTTAGATTAAAGGAGACAAATGTTCTTAATTAGCCAGAATACAGTCATGGTTCTCTTATATAGATCCTGGAGACAACGAAACGGTACTATGAACTGTGATGATATAATGAATTTGGGGTTGTGACATAAACATGGACCCTGATGGCCAAGGAATCGTCTTCCAGAAAGATCCAGAACATCGGTAAAAGTGGCCAATCTATGAAACTGATGCTTTAGCCCCGCGGTTTCACGAAAACACTTGGGGGTCGTAACATAGGACCATCCTGCGGAAGACCTGGAACATCCTTAAAAATGGTCAATCAACGAAACTGATCCTAGAGTTCCATGGGTTTTTCGAAAGCATTTGGAACTGTGATATAAGAAAGAATTTGGGTTCATGACATAATCATGGACCCAGATTCCATGGGGACGTACTCTGGTAGGTCCAGAACATCCGTAAATGAGGTCAATCAAAGAAACTTATCCTAGAGCTCCACAGTTTTATATACAAAATATAGGCCATTAAATCGCATGATGGCCTCTTACAATCAATACTGCGAAACCATTGACTTTACATAACAATCTCGGCATAAACTAAAACAATATTTGAACTCCATATGGAATTATAATTCATAAGAAGCAGACACTGCTTAAATTTTATTTAAGACAAAATTGTACTTTTTCCTTTTTCTTTCAAAGATTTTTTTTTATATTTAAGAAAAAAGCTGTATATGTATTTGTACTATTCTACGTTGGTTGATGAAATAAATAAAGTAAACTAAACTAAGCTCTATCATCAGTTTCATGGATGGACCACATTTACGGATGTTTCAGGCTGTGCGTGTGTTCAAACCTGACGTTTGTTTTGTTTTTCCGTGGAGCTTTTTTATATCTATAATCGGTTGCTGATCCGACCATAACCAGGCCCAGGAGACAATTTCTAGGTCCCTATTATTTTCCGCTGAAAAGCTGTTCCGAAGCTAAGTAGAACCTCCACGAGGCATTCCATCATTCGTCCCATCGTTAGTTCCATCATTGGTTGAGTCGCAGCGTTGAACCTGAGTATTGGCCACGAAAAGGCTTGCCAATGCACATCAAAAATCGACTATTTACATCCGAACATCGTCGGAGATAAACCAGCGTCTGGCTGAAAATTTCCTTAATAAAGACAACCAACCAACCAACATCCGAACATTTGTTTATCTCAAATCAAAGGAAGACATTCCGCGCAACTACCATAAACCAAACTAGTTTATGTTGATCTTCGTCAAGCTTCGTCTACAATTTGGACCATGTCAGGCAGCCTTCAGGTTCAATTGGCTAAACTTGGTGAGTTCGTTCCATTTTGTTAATTTTTATCTTTTCAAACCAGTAACGTTGGGAGATCACCTTTTTGTGGTGCGTTACTGGTATACAATCTACCACCGAACCCTAGTCATGACATAGATTTCACATAATCCTTTTCCCTTTGTCCTTCTCCTTTTCCTTTCCCTCTTCTTTTTTCAGAAAGCGAGTAATGGCGCTATAGCCATAAGTCATAAAAGGCTAAGACAAGAGAAGGCTTAAGCGGAATGACAGCGGAAGCGATCCGAGTAAGCCTACTTGTCGGATTGAAAACTAGTTAGAACCAAATCGAGTTCGGTTAGACATCTTGATGTCAGCTGTGACAACTGTCAAACTTTCCGTTTCCGTTCCGCTTCCGCCCACATTGCGTTTGGGCCTTTAGTGCTCATGCTCCAACCGTCAGAAGAAAATGGAGCATTACTTAACCTTTCTAGGTTTGATGCTTCCAACGACCAACCAATCATATAATTACCAAAATCGGAACGTACGGTATGAGATGTCCACATTTCATCCATTTATTGGATTCTGAAGCATCGTGTTTAAATCTTCAATTTAAACAGGCCCGATGTTTTCTGAATCATCTTGCCCCTTAAATGCTGCACAGTAGGCCTGGCCGTTTCGATATGTGTGACGCATCTTCCATGTGAAAAATATATCAAATAGACAAGAAAAATGATGTATATATATATATATCATTTTCCAGGATGCTTTCAAGAACTGGCTGTGTTGGTGTTAGATTAGATTAGATTAGGTGGACCACCAGGCATGGAAAATCGTTTGCATTCATTTAGTGCATCCATTTACATTCATTTTCCCCTAACTTTATTTATCAACAGAATTCCGCAAAATGATGCATTGAGCTTTTGTAGGTTTTGTTATTAGCTACAACTTTTGCCAGTAACCCAAATATGTATCTCTTATGCATCACGAATTAGAGCGGGCAGAACTCGTTACTGTTTTTCAGTGAATGTAAAATACATTCACTGAAAAATAGTAGTGGATTCTGTTTGCTCTGGTTCGTGATGCATAAGAGATACGGATTTGGGTTTTTAATAAATGTTGTAGCTAATAACAAGACCTACAAAAGCTCTATACATCATTTTGCGGAATTCTGTTGATAAAAAAGTTAGGAGCAAATGAATGTAAATTAATGCACTAAATGAATGCAAATGATTTTCCATGCCTGTGGACCACATTTACCGATGTTTCACACTAGCCATGGAAGTCTTTCATAGAGAGATATGATTGGACAGGCTGGTAGAGCATGGTATTAAATTGCTGTGTCGATATTCTCTTCTTGGACCTTGAAAATCGAAGACTGGGGCACGCAAACTCTCAACAGCTTGTACCGAATCCGCAGCAGGTCTCCAAGGTTTAGAGTCTCTAGTCGATAGATTAATGTAGGTAAGGGAAGTCGGCAAATTAGATCCGTAACTTCGGGATAAGGATTGGCTCTGAAGACTGGGATGACTCGGGCTATGCTCCCGCTTCGCGGTGGGGGTTTGCCTCAATGCGTTCCTTCGTGGGTGCACGCTTGCGCGTGGGGCCTTCGCGGGATCCCGTGTGTGGGTGTGTGTCCCGCGGGCGCTGCAGTCATCACCAAACAGTCAATTCAGAACTGGCACGGCTGAGGGAATCCGACTGTCTAATTAAAACAAAGCATTGTGATGGCCTCAACAGGTGTTGACACAATGTGATTTCTGCCCAGTGCTCTGAATGTCAACGTGAAGAAATTCAAGCAAGCGCGGGTAAACGGCGGGAGTAACTATGACTCTCTTAAGGTAGCCAAATGCCTCGTCATCTAATTAGTGACGCGCATGAATGGATTAACGAGATTCCCTCTGTCCCTATCTACTATCTAGCAAAACCACAGCCAAGGGAACGGGCTTGGAAACACTAGCGGGGAAAGAAGACCATGTTGAGCTTGACTCTAGTCTGGCATTGTAAGGCGATATAAGAGGTGCAGAATAGGTGGGAACCGGGGTAACATATTATCTTCCCGGCACCAATGAGATACCACCACTCGTACTGTTGCCTTACTTACATGATCAGGTGGAACAAGTGCTAAGGTTATTGCAACCTCCTAGCATAAGGTTTCTTGTTCAGCGTTCAGTCATGTCGTCATTTCTGGCCATAATGCAGAAGACCGAGCCTGCGGTCATCGCGTCCGTCGTGCGGCTCTGGGCGTGCGATCCGAACGGGTGGCTTTGGCTGCCCCAGTAGGGTCCGGCCCTTGGGCCCGTACGGCACACACGACCACAGTTCCTCGACGTTCACACAATACGCCGATGACAGTAAGACATCTGGATACTCCAAGTCATGGACAGTGCCAGGTGCGGAGTTTGACTGGGGCGGTACATCTCCAAAAAAATAACGGAGGTGTCCAAAGGTCAGCTCAGTGTGGACAGAAACCACACGCTGAGCATAAGGACAAAAGCTGGCTTGATCTCGATGTTCAGTACATATTGAGACATCGTACCTAGGATGTTGGAGAACTGTCTCGTGGCCCTCCAGGGCCATGTTTATGTCACGACCCCAAATTCTTTCTTATATCACAGTTCCAAGTGTTTTTGAAAAAACGCGGAGTTCTAGGATCAGTTTCATAGATGAACTACTTTTACGGATGCTTCGGATTTTCCGAAGGTCGGCCCCATGGCCATCCAGGTCCATGTTTATGTTACGACGCCATATTCTTTCTTATATCACAGTACCACGTGTTTTCGAAAAAACAGCGCGGAGTTGTAGAATATTTTTCATGGATTAACCACTTTAAGGAATGCTCCGGATCTTCTCGAGGATGGTCCCATGGCTATCCGGGTCCGTGTTTATGTCACAACCCCAAATTCTATCTTATATCACAGATCCTAATGTTTTCAAAAAAAAAAAAAAACCACAGAGCTCTAGGATCAGTTTCATGGATTGAACACTTTTACGGATGTTCCGGATCTTCCGGAGGACCGTTCTGTTGTCTCCAGGATCCATATATAGGAATCATGGCTATATTCTTGCTAATTATGAACATTTTTGCCCATTAATCTAAATAATAGATCTTAAGCCACTTGTAAAACCCATGAAGACACTTTAAAAAACGTGTAACGACTCTTTTCGCTTTTTAAAAAAGTAGACGACCATATTTTCAATTTTTCTACGATCAAAATAATATACATACCTTAGGAAGTTTAGAAGAAGCACAATTTTTGAAATTCATCAAGAAATGGCTGAGCTATGCCTTTGCAAACGTGCCGTTACACGCTTCAATAAAGTATAAACTAGATTATCCGATCACGTCCAAATATTCAACATTGTTAAGAATCAAGAGCGATTGAAGGATGACAGAATAGTGTAACAGCAAATCAACTACATTGGAACCTTCGAATGCACCAATATGTGATATAATAGCGTTTTATATAAACACATAATATATGGTTAAAGAACTAAAAAGACACTGCAGAGTTGCACCCAGTCCAATAAAATATGGTTTTCACGAGGCATTTTTATTATTATAATACTTTATTTATTTTTGGTTTTGATTTACAATACCTTAAATATACATATTCTTATTATTTCACAATATTTCTTTTACTTGTTTGATGATTAAAGTTCATTTTTCCTTTGTATATGTCTAATTATTGTTATATTTGGTTTTACTTATACTGCAATTAACTTTAACTTGTTCTTTTGTTTCATTTCAATATTTATAAATTACAGTTAAGTTTCTGTTCTTTTTTTTCTGTTTTCTTGGTTTGTTTTCTGCAAGTAAGCATATACGTTTTTCTTCGTCTTGGAATGCTTTAATGCTTAAAATGCATGTCCTATGGTTCTGTTGCATTGCGTGTTCACTTCCCATTTTTGCTCCGTGTTTGTGTCCGTGTCGTGTGTGGGTATGTGTGTTTGTCAGGGTCGATTCGAATGTATGTATGTGTTTGTGTCGATGTTTGTTTCTTGCCTATTGCAAATAAAATGTCTTTAGCTAACAGTCATCATTCTGTTTTTGCCCAAATAATTCATTTAAAGTTACTCTCTGTTTTTGTTTATTTTTTTGTTTTTTAAAACCATTTCGCCTCAGTCCACACGGTTTGAGAGATTGTTGTGTTTCATGTACGTGATTCAGTTTTTTTTTCCTGTTACTTGTACGGAAGAGAAAATCTTTAGCCTAATGTACCTTCAAATAGGAGGGGTAAATTGCGCGTAAAGCAATGATGTTTAAAAGCAGCTGAACGGATCTCGTTTGTTACTGTCTATGAAGGAATGTTTAGTTTAAATTTCTCAATTGTCACATACTTGATTTTTCTCGAATAGTTGTCGTTATTATATCTTGATTTCTGTTTCTTTCGCTAGGGGTGCAGTCTGAATTCTAATTCTTCTACGTGGTGCACTGAGGGCTATAACAAGAAGTATCTTAATTATTGCCTATTTTTTCTCATACTTCCCTCTTGTTATTTTTTGATTGGAAGGTTCGAAATAAATTTCATTCGTTTGTTTAATTATATTTACATGACAAATCATATTTCTCGCTGCATTTCCAGTTTGGTGTTCACGGCACAAACAGCAGCAGAGTTCAAACAACAGGCAAGAGTGGGGAGCGTTCAGCCGTTTTGAAAATTAGATCAGTTTATCAAGGGGAAATCAGGATTACCCTGTGTAGGTTCAACTAAACAGAATGACCTGAAGATGTCTTTGGTTGGTAAACTTTGTATATTGGTCAAATCAAGTAACAGCAACAGAAATACTTGTTTTCTGGATTCGTTGAACAGGTTTACATTGAAATGTTTAGTCTTAACAGTGAAATCACTAGAGATACTAGTTCTAGTAGTTATGATATTTAGTAGATCACTAGTAAATCACGTTTATACTTGCGTCTTTGTTTTTTTTTTAGGAAAGGAAGGGATAGGACTTGAAGGCTTTCAGATGTTTGCGTTACTAAATTTTACACCAATGAAATGAAGTTCGTGGTACAAAATTTAGCCAACACCTGGAGTCTCCTGACATATAGCTTTTTCTGAACATGACTATAGATACAAAGTTTGCTTTTTTTTTCTGTTGTTGAGAGATTTTATACAGAGTTTATCGCGTTGCTAATGCCATTAGAATTTTTGAACTGATATAGCTGAGTGTACAAATACTGTATTTTATGGGAATATTCGTATTCAAATTTGATCAACTTTATAATATGTATATATAATTCAATAGATAGATCATCTTATTTAACGGTAAATAGCATTTTTTTTATAACTTTTCTTTTTTTTTTCGTTTCAACAAGAAGTACTGTTTTCGTAATAATATTTCATCAAACTGATTTACAGTAATCTATGGAATTTTTGAACCCATACTTGCTTCTGACGGAAAATTACCTTAATAATAGTGTCATTCTCTATTTCTTGTGTGAGTGTGTATGTGGAATGCTACTATCGTGATGAGCAACCAAATGCCTGATTGTGAACTTTTGTCCTAGACTTATCCTGTTCGTTCGGTGAGGTGTTCAAAAAGTCAAAAGCTCCTTTGGTAGATTTTATTTTCATTTGTTTTTACTATTTTTACATAGCTGGTTGTGGTCTCGCCTAGGAAGCAGAGTTCAGCAATTCGGCCTTGGAATCGATCCTTCTTGGATGGCCGAATATGCAAAGGCTTCCTCTCGTATCAAGATACTAACATTTTTAAACAAAATTAACTTTGCAGCGTAATCAAACTACAACGTAAAAAAGGGGTTTTTTTTTTGAAAATTGCTTCCTCTATTTTCCAGTATATTGTCCGGAATCGAAAAATCCACACAATTGTAATGAATGCAGCATGCAAAACAAGTCAAGACTTTCGTATTTCTAGCTCAGTTTATTTTTATTATACATTACACCCATTGCCATTCGTTCTTTCAGCATATGTTTTTTTCATCTATCGATCGAATTCAAATACGAAAGTCGTCATCCTTGCCTAATTAAAAAGTCCTAAAACACATTTATTTCTGCTTTACTTCAAGTTGAATTACATTTCACCTTTGATTTACCTACTCACAAACTGTCGGTGTGACTGTCGTCTGCTTATCATGATTTAGGCTATTATTGTGCTTCTTTTCTACGACATCGAATTGGGACCATGTATATTGTTTCTTTTACGTTTTGCTTTTATTGATCTTAATTTTAATCTTTTCGCATTTCAGAGCTATCTATTGAGTTGCATCAATTGTGTGGCTGTGACTTTGCTTGTATGCGTGAATTAGTCGCTAGTAAAGAAACTCATAACCATATTCAACCAATCAACGAGGCATCGATGCTAATGTTTTGTATTTGTTTTTAGTTTTTAGTTTAATGTATCCTTTGTCCGTCACGCAGTGACTCACAGTTCACTTAGAGATATGCAGCGGCTAGAAAAGATGCACAATAGGCGCACTTTCTGGGTTCTCGACCGAATGTTCCGTTCTACTCCACGTTCCATAGTTCAATTTAATACGTTCATAACCCTATCAATATGCTACGCATAGAAAACTGAGCTAGTTTCAAATTTTCAACCACGTTTTTTTTTCTGGAACGCCATTGTCGGAGCCGAAATTTAGATAAATTTCCAATTCTTTAATAACAATTCGAAAAATAAACCCAAAAACCAAACTATTTTTTTTATGGATTTTCTCATTGATTTTTATAACGACCGATTATATAACTCCGTCCAATGGCGTTCCACTAGTGTTTCAACATATTTTCAAGAAAAAACGAAATAAACATTAACATTTTTGTTTCCTCTTTTTACATAAACCTGATAGAGCTTCGTTATTTGTGAATCGAATTAACCATCGTATCAAGATGTTCCATCCAACCTCAACAGTGCCTAGTTTTCGCTCGCCACATCCACTGCCTTGTTCGATTAGTGTATATGTGATTTTCTTTTATTCCTAGTCAATTAATGCGTCCACTATGATTCTTCTGCTGATCCAATCAGTGTCTCTTGTCTCTCGTTTTTTTTTTTTTGGTTTGTTTTGTTTGTTTTGCTATGGTGGCTTTTATTCACCACCACTATCCACCGGTGTTGGTCCGCCTTAGTCCTTCTTGTCGTCCTCCGGGTCTTTCAGGGTGTGCCATTGTGCGATCGGACGTCTCGGCGATGCCAGCATATCGGACCAATGACGCAGCTCCGTACCGCTTGCGTTGTAGCCTAGAACGACCTTACCAATGGGCTCCGACGTACCGATGCGATCGTAATCCACCACAGTTACCACCAGATTCACTTTCTGCGAATGGGAGGTGGTTTGGTTTTTTTTTTGGTTGTTAGAGGTAGAAGAAAATAGCGAGAAGAAACGGGAAAATTAGTTTTGATTAGTAAGCGTATCGCAGGAGGCCGTTTCCATGGTTGAAACACATTCAGCTTTGATTGGATAATGTTTTCTCGCACATAATTCCAACAACAATAGATTTACACCATTTACCAAAGAGGAGCTACGCTACAAACTGTTTTGCTTTTTTTACAGTAAAACGATACGTGAGTAGTGGCGGAAGACTTTTTCAAATCAAATCTAGAAATTTATCTATATCATGCTGCATACAATTTTGTTTAATGTGTAGACGGTTTTTTTTCAGGCAGTAGGTAGCTGGGCCAGTTAGTTATGAAGCAGAAATTACAATTTTGCTTTACTCAACTTTTATAGATTTATAGAACCTAAATTTATTCTGTTTTGCTATTGCAGTTTTGAAGACCAATGGGTAATTGCGAGGCTTAATGTGTAATTGATGAGTTGTAAGTTTTAAGTTAATTGGATATAAGAAACACGAAAGTTTAATACTTTTAAAGGACGAATCATGCCTACTTCCGAAGTTGTCTTCATTTACTACATACCTACATATTATTCTTCACTACGGTGAAAAATTGCTGCTTCGATCAAAACAGACACCCCTATCCAGTAAGATAAATCTTAAAATATGTTTGGGATTATCGCAACCAAATTCGTCCAAATTTGGCACAGTTGATGGGGTTCTCAATACAGATTGAAAGAGCAGTGGGGGAGCAGCGCGTTCCCGAATCGAATGAAAGCAAATCGATATTAAATTTTGAAGTTCCTATAATAATGAGAACTCATTTTGCGTTCAATTGTCGCGACATACGTCTGATATTTTTTTCTGTAGATTTGAAGACACACTTCAAATCTCCACGTACATGGTACGGGCTAGGCAGAGAGTGTGCGTTTGACTTGCACTGTCGCATTAATGGCCCTTCGCTCATTTTCAACTTCTATTCAATTTTCATACTAAAGGGCGAACACGAAATTATTGCGACACATTCAACAGGGCATAACTTTTTTACCATTGGGTAAAAATCAACCAAATTTTGCACACTTTCTAATTGATGTGTATTGTGTACATGCTGTCAAACTCGAAGTCGTGTTTTTCGATTCAACGAAAATGGAGGTGAACCAACGCGAGTTGAGAGAACAAATTCTTTCCAAACACCTGGAATTTCCTGACCTGTCGCACCGGCAGTTGGGAAAAATGTTGAACATTCACCATTCAACCGTCTCCAGAGTGTTGAAGCGGTTCCAGGAGCGGTTGACGTTGGACCACGGCAAAGGAGCTGGAAGAAAACCGGGACCGGAGAACAAAAAGACGGAGGGAAAGGTGAAGCGGATGATTAAAGCAAATCCCAACGTCTCAAGCCGTGATTTGGCTAAAAAGATCGGCATGTCGCAGAGCTACGTCCAGAATGCAGAGAAGAGAGCTGGACTACATACATACAAGGTACAGAACTTCCCAAACCGCGATGAGCAGCAACAATCGACGGTTAAAACTCGGGCACGGAAGCTCTACGAGAAAATGCTGACAAAATATGGCTGCTGTGTGATGGACGACGAAACGTATATAAAAGCCGATTTTAAGCAAATTCCGGGGTTGGAGTTTTTCACCGGCAAGAGCAAGTTCGATGTGGACGACAAATTTAAGAAGAAGAAAATGTCGAAGTTCGCCTCCAAATATCTCATTTGGCAGGCCATCTGCTCTTGCGGACTGAGGAGTGAGCCTTTCGTGACAAAGGGCACAGTAAATGGCGAGATCTACAAATCTGAGTGCCTCGAGAAGCGCTTTTTGCCGTTCTTGCAGCAGCACGACGAAGCTCCGCAGATTTGGCATCATGCCACTATTCTAAAAGTGTCCTGGAGTGGTATGAGGCCAATTCTGTCCATTTTGTTCCAATGGACATGAATCCGCCAAACTGTCCGGAGCTGCGCCCGGTGGAAGTAATGAAGCGGGAACTTCGGAAGAGCAAGAAGACAGTCAAAAATGAGAAGGACATGTTAAGAAAATGGAAAAAAAAAACTGAGAAACTGGTACCGGATGACACTGTAAAGACTTTGATGGAGGGCATCAAGTGAAAATGCGTTCAATTTTACATTCAAGGCTCCATCGATTAACTTTTCTTTTGATTTTTGAAGTAAATATATGTATAGAACTACCCTAAAATTGTGGTTTGACTCTAAACATTATAAGAAAATTGGCATGACATTTTCGGTGTCGCAATAATTTCGTGTTCGCCCTTTACCGTACTCTAACGGAACTATCTACCTACCCTCTTCTAAGACCATTCTCTAGCTAATAAATTATCACACTAAAGCTTCATATTAGATAGCATTTTCAACCAATTCTGAAATCGGAAACTTTGCGTATGAAATAACATAAAAACACTTTGAATCTGATATCATACTATACTTTCACTATGCAGTCAAGAGTTGTTCAAATGCAAGCAACATAACTTCAAGTTTTGCTGTTAACGTCTTGTTGAACTACCATTTTTAATGTTTATTTGTAACACATTTTAGGTCCCGGACATGTCCGGGCTGGGTTTGAACTCAAGTCTTTCAGCGTGAAAAGCATGGATGCTAACCAGTCTTGTAATCGGCCATGGTAGTCGACACATTTTCTGTGATAATCGACTGCCTTTGCCTCCGACACTTGCAAAACAAGCTATCATAGTACAGCACCAAACTGAAATGTCATATGACAAGCTCTGTCATACGACACTGTCGCCGAAGACCGTCATGAATGTATGTATTTTATTAGTTTTTATCATAATAAGAGCTGCTGATGTTATGCTTGTGTGCAAGCAAATAGCAAGCAATGATGTCCTAGTAATAACATGTCTGATCAGAAATTGTTTAATTTACACCAAATTAAGGAATTGGTGTCAAGTTTTGAAACCACCCCAGCATGCTTTTGACGCTACTGTATATGGACGATCAAATGCAAAATACTGTGGTAGCCACAGCACAGTTCTGTCAAAACCTCAGCATTTCCATTGATCCATTAGAACGAAATCACACATGTCATATGATAGTTATTTGAAAATTTTATTTTTGCTCGAATGTTATTCTACCGTTTGTTTTGTGTGCGAGCAGTGTTCGGAAAATCGTTTCAATTACAATCTCATTGAGCTCTCATATGCTCAAAAACTCATGCATGATTTATAACACCAAAACTCATGTATGAATATTGTATTCCAATAACAAATGAATCTGTGAGCTGAACCAAGCAGTGTGAATCTCACAATTGATTTTGGCGAACCATTATTCCAACTCTCTTACGAATGAGAGAGGAAGAAAATAGCTTGGTTCATTACAGTGGCGAGTTAAGTTCATAAGAGAAGCAAGCTGCTCAGTTTCATCCTCTCTTTGTTTCTTCGTTGAATTGATCAATTTAGATGGTCAAGTTTTGAACTCACCACAGCATGCTTTTGGCGCTACTGTATACCGACAATCAAATGTAAAATACTGCGATAGCCACAGCACAGTTCTGAACCTCAGCATTTTCATTGATCTATTTGGACAAAACTTTGTCAAACGTATTACTATTCTAGTCGTGCAAAAGCGAAGAAAATTGCATTTCCGAAAATGGATCGGAACACGCAGAAAGAAAAGGTGGAAAACTGATCGAGGCCACTGCAGGTATGTCCAGATCGGAAAAGTGAATCACGATAACTTTCTCAGACATGTAAAATCCTAATATCCACAGAAGCTGGAAGCTATTGGTCTACCATCAACCCCGATTAAAATTGCCGAAGCTGATGAACCTCACACTCCACACAAGAAAAAACTGAAAAATTGTTGGTGAATACGAACCGAGAGACGGCAATTAACCACTTCATTGGAGCAGTTAAAATGACGTTTACTACCACTTGAACTTTGAAATAAAACATTATTTTGAGACTTTTTCTTCTAGAACCACGAGAAAAGTAGCCAACATTACAGCGATTTATAAAAAAAAAATAGAAATTAGTTGGTCCAGTTTTGTGAAATCGCTGACCATGCAGCTTGCGACGGTAAACTCGCTACCGCTAAACGTTCCAGAGTGGATAGGTTTTCAAACATTGGTTAAGTGTATCCAAAAAAATTGCCAGAGGTTTAGTCAGAAGCAGCGGTTCTTGCGCGGCAAGCAATTTCATCTGAAATACAAGTAAAAATGATAAATGTAAAAATTGACAGTGCTTCTCGTTGAAATCATCGTTCCCTCAGGGTTACAGCGCAGTATTACCATAGAGGTATTACCACGAAGGAAAGATTGTTTGTCGTTGTCTAGGTAAGCCACCAACTTTATGTTTAAAATACTTTTATACCTATACATTTTGTTAATTCATTTCAGTGGTAAAAGAAATGATCGGTAGCCAAACATCCTCAAAGCTGCAAGATACAATCGAGCAAGAGGTGCTGAAGATATATAACAAAATGTATACGATCACAACCGACCGCGGTCAGAATATGGTGGCTACGGTTACGCATATGCGGAAATCGCAAATTGTTAATCATGAATCCCGACTATTCCTACACGAAGAGTATGCTGCCATCGACGCCGTTTACCAATTCACTGAAACGTATCGCAGGATAAGTCTAGCCGAAACTGATGAAGTGTTAAACGATCTAGACGATGAAGAAGATGAGGGTAAGTGGCATACTTCTAAAATTGGTGAAAAACTAATTTTATTCTCCTATTCAAGGGATGTTGTAGATCATTTTGGGGGCAATCTTGTCCTGATTCATGGTTATGATTAAAGTTAAATTCCAAGAAGTGTACCGTATGTGTGATAATGTTTGCACCATCGTACAAATAAGGTTCCCGTTTCACCTGTGCATAAAATGTCTTGGTTTTCTTTGCATGCACGTAACCTACCGTAGTAGGCTGTGTATAAAAGAAAATGATTTACTTAGTTCGACAGTTGCACCATGACGAAGTGGCAGCGTATTCGGGATTTTTCCCTCGCCGAATGTCGCAAAAAGACATTTCAATCGCTGTGGGAGTGTCCCGGTGGACCGTCAAAAGGGTTTTAGACCGAGAAAAGAAAGTACAACTATCCGCGAAGGTGGCTACAGGTCTTCCGAGGTCAGCTCGGGTTCCGAGGGTTGTCGTTGCTATCAAAAGGAAGATTCGAGTGCGTTCAATAAGGAAAATGGCAAAGGAACACGGGATCAGTGACTTTACGGCACGGAAGATCGTAAAGGAAGATTGCGGGGCGAAGTCGAGGGCACGGAAAAAAAACTCACATGATTACCAACCGCATTCGGGAGCTACGAGTCGAACAATGCAAGAAAATCTTGAACTTCCTTAAGCGAAAAAATCCGGTAATCCTGTTCACCGACGAGAGCATGTTTACCGTCGATCCCGTATCAAATTCCAGAACCGACCGGTATATTAGTTCTCTTCCGGTAAAAGACGTGGCCGACGAGCACAAGAACGTGTATCTAGCGTTATGGTGTTTGGATTGGTGGCTTCCGATGGCATTCCAGAAGGCAACAAGGTCAACACGGAGGTCTACATCGAGATTTTAAGCAAGTATGTTCTTCCGTGGATCAAAGAACAGTACGGTTCGAAGCCAAATGTTGTATTTCAACAAGATGGGACTCCGTGCCACACCTCGAACCGCACTCAGAAGTGGTTGCAGGCACATTTTCCGTTCTGGGCGAAGGATATGTGGCCGCCATCCAGCCCCGATCTTAATCCGCTGGATTACTCAATATGGCGCGTCATGAAGGCCAAGGCTTGTTCTAAACGCCATCCGAGTACAGCAAGCCTCAGACAAACATTGACCCGTACCTGGAGATAAATGGATCCAGACTACATTATTAGAAACTGCCATGTATTCCGGAAGCGTGTGAAGGCCGTAATTGCAGCAAGTGGAAACTCGATCGATGATTAACATAGTTAAGGCTCTGAGAAACATCCGCCCTTTGAATAAATAAATAAACTCGAAAACGAAATTTTCGAGAATTTTTTTTAAATTTTGACATTGCTCAATGGTGCAAACATTATTACGCATACGGTACTGCTCATAAAAGCATAACTATCCCATATGAATAGGAAATCAAGCAGATATATGGGACAGTTATGCTTTTATGTGCAGTGTACCATACGCATAATTCTACATATGGGACCATTCTTAAATGACGTTGCATATTTTTGATCAACTTGACCCACCTTGAGAGTAGGTATATCTTTTATGATTTGTTACCAGATCTTGTTTCAGATATGTACCACTTTACGCCCAAGTCGTTTTTGACCTCCGGACAATGCGTGATTTTTCCACGGATTATTCTCACATAATTTGAAAACAAGATGTTAAGGACATTGAAAACATAATTTACGTTCTCAATTTCTGTTAAGGAAAAAAAATGCTCCTCTATACTTAGATCTTTGGGCGCTAATGGGTTAAAATGTAGGTGATCTTTCACTAACTCCTCAATTTCTCCCGATTTCACCGTAAATAAATTTCCGACATCTTAATATGATACAAATCCTGGACTTAACGTTTTTAGCTGAGGGAATTTATGACGCTTATACAGGGCTGTAATCAGGATTTTTTGACGTAGGACTACGTCTGTGATTTATATATGGAGCATATAACATAATTGTGAAAGATTTTGAACGGCAATAATTCAGCTGTCCCTGGACCAATTTCAATAATTTTCTCACCAATCGATCAGAAGTATTCCTACGCATCTGATAAATTTAAGACTATCATTTTTCAAAATGATGCTATTGGAAGTTTGCATGAATGTGCAACCGTTCTATTATAATTAAAAATATCACCGATTGCCTGCGAAAAGCGATTTCCCTAGCACAGATTTCAAAGTTGAATTCCATCCGGTCTCACCAAACGAGTTTATTCAATAACCGCGTGATTAGTGGTGGTGTTCTCCGGTTCACAACGAAAGGCTCCCCGCAAGCAGCTAGCTATCAAGGCCGGCCTCAACCGCTGATCGGATTCAGTTCCAATCACCGTGTGTGGTGGTGTCCGGTCGTCGACATCAGCAGCAGCAGCGTTACTTTCGACGTGTGGCGTTGAACATTGTTCTCCAGTACACAACGAAAGGCTGCCTGGAAGCAGCGAGCTGCACTCCACATGAGCATTCATAGAAGGAGGAAGAAGCCGCACTGCTATTGATCTGAATCAGCAGCTCTTCGTCAGTCGCTGTGGGCCAACTATGTCAACCGCGTCATACTGAATAGTATAAACAGAGAGAACCTTGCTCAAATTCCTATTTCTACACTAAACACAGGCTTCTGCTGCAGTTAACAAATAAGATTTATTATATAAGACCACGTAGTCCTACGTCATCATTGCGTACAACCCCATAGGGCTGTCCCTTGTAGTTTTTTTGGTTTTGTTTAGTGATTATTAATTTTTGCTCCTCTATTTACAAATAAGAACCCAGTAAAAAAAAAACTTTGCCATATTTATGCAATGCCATTTTGGCGTTATTAGACCATATATGCGATTTTAAGGCATTATTTTCGGCTTATTTGCGCTCATTTTGCGTTTTAAGATCATAGCCATTCGCATTTAAGCGATTCCAAGCAGACTATTTTTTGAATCGACCTTCTCCGATTTTTATGAAACTGTGCATGACTTGGGAATGACTCAAATTTTTGCTACAATTTGGCAATTTTTAATCTAAAATACTTTCAAAATATCGTCCTTAATTTATTTTAAAAGTTGTAGCACGAAAGTGGCATATCTGCTCGAAATCACGTCTGAAATAAAGACAAAGAGTAAAATATTGTCTTTTTGGGAAAAATAAACAAAATTTTTTTTTTATTAAAAATTAATAAAAAAAATATTTAAAAACCCAATTTTTAAAAATATGTTTGCCCAGTTTATGAAATTCCAATAAAAAAAGAAAAGCTTATGACAATGCAAACATTTGGAATGATCAAAACCCTCGTAGAGCAAGAACTTTTGGTCTAATTTTTGAACTGTTTGGTGGTACGCTTTTTTGAGTTAAATACACAGTCACAGAAAATGCTTTAAATTTATTTTTAATTCCATTAAAAACCGTTCTAGCAAAAAGTTAAAAAAAAATGTCCAAAGGTTCTTGATCTGCGATTTTTGTCAATTTTTTAATAGGGTTAATGTCGGCTTTGGCATCCATTGACTGTTTTCGGAAACTAAAATTTCACTGTATTTTTCCATCAAAACACGTTACTGAATGTATTCACACGATTCCTTAGTCTTTCAGCTTCAATTTGATTGCAGTTTTACGACTGGGCAATCCCGTTATGCCCGAGGCTATGCCATATTTTGCTTTAAATGAAATGTGTGCACTACAAAATGTGGCTGATTTCGAGTTGCCGATAATAAATAGAACTGCTGATTTCACGCATTTCAAATGGAAAGGCTGCCGAAGAAAAACAGGCTGCCAACAATAGTCACACTCACCTGAGAAGTTTGGAGCGTTGTAAAAACGTTTTGGACAATTCTGTCGATTGGAATGGATAAATTCAAGCGTAACAATTCAAATCGACGTATCTGATTTTGTAAACAATCACTTCAATCGACAATTTGTGGCAACTGCTAGCTCACTCACAACACCAGCTAGTAGGGGGAAGATTCCCTTACCTGATTATGGTGGTTGTTTGCGTGGGGGTGAGTTAGCAGCTAAGACAAATCATCGATTGAAGTGATTGTTTACAAAAGCAGATACGTCGATTTGAATAGTTACGCTTGAATTAGCAAGTAGCTGGATAACCGCTAATAGCCAAATTGCATTACCTCATTATGATGGCTACCAAGCCTTTGGGGATTTTCCTTATTAGAGAGTTGTATAGATTTTTATCCATTACTTTACTTGAATCTTTGGTTATTATTAGTTCGCTAGGTTCCGATTCTACACATTTTAGTTTTATTTTCATACCTGAGATCTTGACATTCTTACCTGGGGGATAAGTACTTAAAGGGGTTAGATTTTTTGATACCAACATTAATTTAGTGGAATTAAATGGAAAATAGCCTTCTCACTGTTTTATTTATGAAGTATTTAGGTTTGCTTTACTTAGATTTATCAAAAACATTGTTCTAATATTTTGTCCAGAAAAATATGATGTTTCTCTACAACTTTGTTTCAGAAGTCATTATATCAAAAATGCCGTTTTCGAGCTACAATTTTTTGAAAAATTGCAAAATTGCTATTTTGAAAATTTTACAAGATCAAAAATGGCCGAATTTCAGCAAAATGTGAATGTCTACCCATAGCAAACATTTATGAAAAGTTTCATGCGAATAGGAGATGGTCGAATTTTTCCGATTCATCATTTGGCGTGAAACTGTTAATTCTGATTTTTTTTTTGTTATAGAGGCTTCAGCTAGTTTGCCTCTTATGGAAATAGCAGAGGGCTTCAATTGAGTGGCTCCCTGGTCTTCAGTACATAGGGTAGAGAAGTACTGCGGCCTAATCGCCCATTTTGAGCCTATCGAGCAGAAAACATCCGATAAATGCTTGATTTCGGCGTTAACAAGTCTGGTGCGATACTTTAGTTCAAACAGTCTGGTGCGATACTTTAGTTCAAAAACTACCGAACGAAGTCAATAAGAATGCGTGTTATGAATTTTTTCACCCATTGTTCTCAAAAACACTCGCTCCGACCGAATCAATTTTTATCTTCATCCAATAGGCCGAAGTGAATTCAATGGCGCTTCAATGCGTTAGCCCAAATTTAGAATCCGTAGACCGAGTTTGGCGTCTAGAAGCAGTGTTAGATTTTTAACGATATCTCAACAATTTGTAATTTTCTATTAAATCTTACAGTACGTACGGAAAGGTAAGTACATTTAGAAGAAGTCTGCAGTGAAAAAAAAATCCATTTCGAAAAAAATCAGCTCGAAAAATATAGGCAAAGGGCAGGTTGTGCTTGGTAGGCCCAAAATTAGTTCTAAGCCCTATCTGTATTCAGGTGCTCTGAGACTGACATATACGAGCGTCTATTTTGACATAAAATTGAATCATAAATGACGCGAAATTCAGGTCAATCAAACGTACTTTCGAACTTTTCAGTCTCTGAGCACTAAATTTTACATGACATGTTTGTTTACGTCTCATCCTTTATGTCAAAGATGGATTCCGTCACGTGTAAGATTAGATATTTCTAAGTGTGTATGCATATGGGGCCTCATAGCCTAGTCAGTAAAGTCACGGTATTACCAAGCCGGAGGTGGCGGGTTCGAATCCCGCTCCAGTAGAGGGAAACTTTCAGGTTGAAAATTTCCTCGAATTCCCTGGGCATAGAGTATCATTGTGCTTTTGCCACACAATATACAAATTCATGCATTGGTATTGGCATTGAAGGCACTCAATTAATAAGTGTGGAAGTGCATTTAGAACACTAAGTTGAGAGCACGCAATAAGCTAATATGCGCTAAGCAATAAGCGTTGTGAATGGCTGTTCAGTCTCGACAAAATCAAAATACTGCTATTTAATTTTTGTCCAACGTTTCGGTCCGTTTGGGACCTTCTTCAGGGACCAAACGGACCGAAACGTTGGACAAAAATTAAATAGCAGTATTTTGATTTTGTCGAGACTGAACAGCCATTCACAATACACATCAATTCCCAGTCGAACCGTTCCATACTAAGCAATAAGCTTGAAATGCGAATAAGAAGAAGAAGAAGTGTGTATGCAAATAGTATTTCCAACCCGGGACATCACAGAGAATTTGTCAAAAGTTACATTTCCCCATTCCGGATTGATTTTCATAAGAACCTGCACACACAACAAATCATGTAAATTTAGGTGTTCTTAGGCTGACAAGCGTCACTTATGATTTGACATCGACATTGAAGCGTAAAAGATATGAAGTTTTACTTCAATCAATCGGATGTTTTCCTGCGTTGCCTTTTTTTCGATCTCTGAGCCCTTAATCTTACATAACGAATTTGCTTACGTTTCATTTTTACGTCAAATATAAAATTACGGCACGTATCAAATTAGTTTTTTTTTCTAAATGTGTAGCTTCCAAAAATAAACAATGACTTCAAACTCTTTTTTTAGTTATTGTTAATTTTCCAATTACTGACCATACATATCGAACCCATCAGCATGGGACGTGACAAGCGATTTTTCAATGAATCCCAAAGACCTCAGTTGGGATTGAACGCAGGCCAACTGCGATGTGAAAGAATTCTGGCGTCATCGTAAAGCGAAATTTATCGAAGAGAAAAAAAACCGGATAGAGATTATCATCCCCCGTTTAATGGCGCAGGTGGGATGACTAGAGGGTTTATAATACTCCAGGATTTTACTAATTAAGTCATTGTTTTTGATATCGCCCTATGTACTTACGGAATATCAATGTAAATTATGTGTTTTTTTAATATATTTAAATTCATCCATGAATTAATTTTGTAAGGGACTAAAATCTTAAAACTATGTCTGATTGCGCTAACTAAAACGGTTCTATAATAATAATTTATCTAATGTTTCTTTTACAACCATGGGACAAATAATTTCATTCACAGTAGCAATAATCGATGATTACATATCAAAAAGACTGACCACTCTGCCAGAATCCATGGGACAAATACAATAGTTCTTGAGCAAATGTGAAACCACCGGATAGAAATGAGAGCAAATACGCAAACCTTTCGTTTTAGGTTGGGTCTTTGCTTTCAAATTCGATTGGAGTGTGTAAGGCCGTTCGCAATGCTGTTGTATTTTATAAGGACTGTTTCAATTTGAAACTAGAACAGAAACGCACCTCTCGCAATGCTGAGTTGCAGTTTCATTATTCGAGCACTATTTTGCACCAGATTTGCAACTGCTCGACTATTCTGTTTTATTTCTGAGCGAGTTTGAAACACGAATGGAACTCTGTTTCAAATTTCTTTGGATGTGTTGAAGATGTTTCGAAGAGCTCCACAAAAAAAACGGAGAACTTCATTAGAGAACAGTAAAGTTTATGGAACTTGATGATTACAAACATGTTTTAGAACTGTGCGTTGCGCTGATCGTGTTGCAGTTTTATTTTTGACAGTTTCAAATTATAGAATTGACGAGTAGTTTGAAACAATTTTGAAACTCAGCATTGCGAACGGTCTAAGTAATCTGATGGGTGGCCAGTCTTCTGGATATGTTATCTTCGCTATAATCAAATACAATAAATAAAAATAATCATTCTATATCAAGAGTCGCTATCGTACTACTTTGGCAGCCCCTTTGGTCTATTGTACCCATAAACATTCGGTCCACGCGTTGTAGACCATATTGCTGGAAAACCACCTCTAAGAAATAGGTACATGTAATTGCTAGTTGAATTATTCTATTATAGTATATTCCTATGAAAAAAAAAACATTCTTTTCTGTTCATGAACCAACAATTTTTTGAATTGAACATATCGTCCATAAACTATGTATGCATAAAAATAGTGATCCCTTTACTACCGCAGCTGTTAATGGACAGCCTTTTGAACCTATTCCATTCGCTTGTCAAACGCAGTAACAGTCTATAAATAAGCAAATCGAAACGCCCCGATGAAGAAAAGACAACGTCTGGTTCATATATGTAGGACCTAGTGGGTGGATATAGGGAAATAATACAAAACATTCCATGCAAATCCAACTAAACAGATCTATGACACGTTGATGGGGCAGTGCATGCCAAACTGCCTTGGATCTAAGCAACCGTTGAGAAAGTCTTCCGCCGTTTTTGGAAACAAGAAAACAGTTCAACGGAGTCGCTGGCGGAGAATTCAACCCGTTGAACCATTTTCTTGCAATTTCTTTTCTTCTGTGAAGTCTTAAAAAAAAAAAAAAACAAAAATAGTGATAGATAGAGAGATAGATGTTACCTTCTGGAGGGGAGTTTTAGTTATTTGTATATTTTTTTATGTTTATGCAGATGTGCGTGTTGTAGGTGTTTGCATCGACGTGTTATCTTTGTTTATGTTGGAAAGGGGATAAGTGTCCATGCAGACACCGTTGCGCGCTCCGCTTTGTTTTTTGATCATCACGGATACCCGTATAGGTGGGATAGTATTTACATTAAGCGTCAACTTAAACGACTGGTTAAGATTGAAAAACTATCGCACCTATAATAGGGGTTGATGATGATGATTTGGCATTTCAAGTATTTTAGTGTAAAATCCTACTCGTTTATTTTGTGTTGGTATATTTCTTTTCGGTTGTTTCTAGAAATACTTGTAAACGGAAATGTATTGATACTCGATCAAAACTGTGTTATTTTTTGTCAAAGTTAAGCAAATGCATTTGTTTGTTTCGTTTGTTTCCATTCCAAGTGACAAAATATTTAAATATTTCGCGTCAATCTTTGTTTTGGGAGAAATTTGATAAGAACAACAGGTAGCACGAAAAGATTGTCTTGAAAGTAACGAAATAGTGGAAGATGAAACAACAAAACGTTTGACAAATTACATTATATGTTATCAGAATGAGCGAATACGTAGACAAAGGAAAACGATATAAACGGCAAGACTTCCAGTGCGGAAACACTCTCCTTACACGGTCTGTTAGGAACACGAAGCTTCTTGGTTCATAAAAGAGAAGGAAGATTAGTATGTAAAAAGAAGTTTTTTCTTAGTAAAAGAAAAAAATACATTGATAATACTTAGTCGGTTACGCTCTATATTCTCATATTTGCCCAAGGATTGGAATGTGCTCACGCTTCTGTTTCCACACGAGATCTCCTGGCTTTGCGGTTAGGTAGTGTGATCCTTTGGGTTTATTCATGTGTGATGTTGATGTGGTTTTTTTTTTTTTTGATTGCTTGGTTTGAACTAGATAAAAGAAGTGTCGAAAAAATGTCACGCTTCCTCGAAATGTGATTTTGGAATGGGGCGTGCTCAGAGTTGAGTATCTATCCTGAGTATGTTACTGCAGTGTCAAATGTTAGGGTTCTTACTCTCCGAAATGCAAGTGATTGAAGAAATGTTTTGAAACATTTTAAACGATTGTTTCTCATTTAACCAGAGGAAACTTAAAGTAAGAAAGGAGTTTTGAAAGAGTTGGAAATTCACAGAAGTAGAGATTCATTGGTTGTCTCTAGTACAAACATACATAAACAATATTATGGTAATTATCCGTCATTGTTGGGATTTTATATACAGATAGACACAAAACTACAGTATACGAGAAAGGCTGTGCTGGATTCGGTTCCGCGGTTAATTATATCTTTCATCCAACAACAAAGCATTTCCAGCATTTTTTTTTTCTTCTTTCATGGAAAGCATTCACACAAAACTAAAATGACACTAAAACAACGTTCATCTAAGCAACCTTGAAGCATCGGATCAACACAGTAGGCTGTGCTAAGCTTAATGCGCCCACGAAGTGTTAGTGCCATTTGAACAGAAAACATGGAAAAATGAAACGAAAATCATAAACATGAACTACATGACAAATTTTTACAATGCTACAACAACAGATTTCATGCCACAGACAAATAGATGTTGCACTGTGTTACAACTTTCGGGTGTTTTTATTAGTTTGGAATCGATTTCGTGTGATACCATCTGAATGTCTGTGAACATTGTTTAGTGTTTGATGTATCCGATTGGTCTGTAAATGCTCCGTTGTCCGAAATCAAAGCCAGCACAACGGACGCTATCGAAGCATTTTGAGTTGTTATTTTGGGAAGTTGGGGCGTATGTATCGAAGTCTTGTACAGTGGGATGCATGCTTTCTGGGTAAGTTTAAATGTATGCATGTAATTATTGTTCCTCCACGATGGAATCGGACAAAACTAAAATCCGACTCCCATCGATTCGTGAAGACAAATATCAAATGTGGCGTGTTCCATATTGTTACATTATTTCAACGTAAGTTTTAAATTCGATTCATACATGTACAGAAATAAACTCTATGCAGGAGAAAACGCTCAATATATATATACAGTACGGCATGTATAGAAACATGCAACACAACACAGAATTTTTATATGATAGTATAATACATTCTCGCATACTTGTATTTGTTCGAAAGGAACTTCGAATGAGAACGACTCATTGTAGTAGGGGTTTAGTGTGCATTTTTTGATACTAGTCTTTTTCTTTTTCAAACGCTTTCCGTTCTGCATCAGTGCAATCTTTACGTATGGATCTACAATTGAAGAAAAAAGAAGGGAAATTTCGTTAGTTAACATTCGTCATGATATATATTCATAGCCAGTGTGGTTAATATGTTACATGTATAGTTAAGTTAAAAATGCTAAATTTGACAGTTGGACAGTTGACAGTTTGTTTTTGCTATTTTGATTGGGTCAAAGATGCCTACCTGACAATCCACCGACGTCCATCTTCTTCAGGTTCTTAGCCTCCAGGATCACGACGGTAAGTTTACCTGCAGTGGGTACGTAGCGCAGCGAGAAGCAGATGTCTCCCAGCTTGTTATCCTGTGTGATGTCATGGTGATGGTTGAAATTGACGGGAGGTTTTTTTTTTAATGTTTATAAGGGGAAACCAAGGCAACAGAAAAGTGAAAAAAGAGATGGAAAACAGAGAGAAAACCGACATTGTAGAGCATTATCACTATGGTAACTGCTTGGGGAGCAGCTCTGGGCAGAAAGCTAATATTGGTTTATTGTTTAAATAAATATATTGGTCTAGCAGCACAGTTAAATATATATATATATAAAAATATAATAAATAAAAACCAAAAAAGACATCTTCAGGATATCATGCTTTTTTGATTCTCTAAAACCAGCAGCGAAAATACAATATATGTATATAGGTTTTAAATAGTTTTGGTTTCTTTTCTGTTATAATGTTTCTACGTGCTTCTAAAAGATAGCATTTACAGTTGTTTTGGGTTTATATATTCAAAGAACGATTAGCGGGAAAAGGTTTGGAGTTTGTTTGTTGGATTTCCTTTCTCTGCTTTTGACTCTGATGCTATTCTGGTAAGGGTTTTTGGAGGTTGGAATTCAACTGGTAACCTTCTGCTCTGGTTAAGTCATTTACTTGACGTGTGTGACAAAACTCGGAAATGTGTAAGGTGTTGTCAGTTGAAATTAGTTGGTATTTACAAGTACTTCCTAAATGTAGGAATTTCAGACCGGGTGTTGAATTTAAAATGTATGCCATCTTGCAAGTGTTGCGCTCAACATGCGTCTCATCGAAGTCTTTTGATTGTTTATTACAGGGTATCAACAAATGATTGGGATTATTCCATATACTGCACTTTTTTACCAATATGGTATCTACACTGCTAGGTTGTTTGGAAAAGAAAGAACAATGAACCTCTAAGATGATTCAGATGAAACTCTGGTTTCAAATGGGGTGGAATCATTTTAACATGCTAGTCGGAAATATTAGCCAACTAAGAATTTTATAGAGTTTCATTGTTGAGTCTTTGTATTTCTTTCTATATTTATAACTAGCTGAAGATCCCTGGCGTTGCTCGGAAAAATTCGATGCATTAATATGCTCACTTCTTTTCTCACTATCTTACTTCTCTCCAATTCTCACGTCCTGGCGGATAATTCACTTACCTACACACTCATAGTCTCATTCTCTAACTTTGCTTTTGCCAAAAAAAAAAGAAAGATATTAGCGTTACCGACAAGCTTTCGCGATTATATGTTTATATATAGGTATATTACATTGAGCTTATCATGGTTGGGGGCCAAACAAACTGTTTATTTTGAACTCCTTTAAAACTTGTAACTCTCTAGGGTGTCATAGTTTTCAAAACTATTTGAATTGACTAAATGAAGACCTATTTTCACTCGAAATAAGCTTGAAGAATAGAACTGTCGAAATTTTAACGTTGAGTAAACACATCCCAGCAGGCCAGTGCAGAACATGGGATAATCCCTTCTTGAAATCCTATCCTGATTGAAGTAGAATCGGTGACTTTGCACGGTTTTGCTTGTTTCAAAACCAACGTGTATCGGAGCATATAAGGGAAAAGGATCAAAGGAGCTTGAGATGAGATTGTGATCAAGGGAAATCGCGCATAAATATCACACTTAGCAATCCAACCGAAAGCAGATCTAGATTTCAGTTTTTTTTTTCAAGATCAAATCAACTAAAATTTACGCTACCACAAATTTATATTTTACTAGCTGCACAAAGTCACAAAACAGTACATATATTGCAAATTGTAGGAATCTTTCAATGCTATCTCTCTGTTGTTGATTAAATTTAAAATTTATAGAGTTCCCATAGCTGAAACACGTCAAAGGAGCATCCACAAAAGTTTGCGCTCATGAAGTCTAGTGCACAGAAGATTTCAATGACGGGATGATTTGGTTCGTTTAAATCATCAGGAAGTTCGAATTGGGTTCGATTTACTGTTTGAGCAGCACGGATTCGAATGGAAAGGTCAACACATAACAAAACAATATTTGTAACTGCATAAGTAATCACAGTTCGCCTGTATCGTATCTACTGATTATATGTATCGCAAATACAACTGTACGCAAAAGTATATATGATAGCATATTTTTACAGCGTTCAAATTTATCAGCAACTCGCTTTATTATGGTTTCAGTTTTGCATTCATCTATAAATATAACAATGAAACGCTTTGTACTATGCTAAACAAGGACAATACTAATTTGTTTTCTGGGACTATGTAAGTAAGTAGGTGTGACACAAACAACGTTAAAACAGTAACAGAAGGATTACTGGGAACAGCAAACTTATCCCTTGTGTACCTAAGAACAACAATTATATTAGCTTATGAAATGGCAGGAAAGGGCATCAAGGAATATCAACACGAGTGTAACAAGTTCTGCCTGCTACTTTGTACCCACAATTCATGGGGGGGGGGGGGATCATTGTCGTCAAAAAACTTCAGCATATTAAAACGCTTCATTCAACTATTGGATCTGCTCAACTCATTCCAAAATTGTGGTTTCAAGGCTTCAACGGCTTTTCATGTTTGTGATGTTATTCAATTCAATTGAGGAGAGAATTGGACAGGACAGTTCAAATGGATTTGAAGGGAGAAGATTGATTCGGGATAAATCAGGTAATCAATATCACATTTTGCTTGACTGAAAATGACATTTCGTAACTCTTTGTCTATATGTTTGGAGTTTGGATCAAGCGAAACTATCCGAGTTGTAATACTTTGGTTTTGTCAGCTTTCACATGATACTGAGAATCGATTAATGCAAAGATCTCCTCTCGATTTTGAGTTTTCGGTTTGTTTTGTTATCATTAGTGATTATTGCAAATACAGTCAATTCAAAAGCTTTCCGAATTTGGAAATTTTGTTTCAGGAAAACACCCAGCTCAAATGAAATCTTTTTTTTTTTGTAACGATGGTCTAAAATCAAACAACGTCTTCAAACAAAGGATGAGAAACGCATGAATATTATGAATTTTGTAAAAAAGTATCTAGAATGTTTTTGTAGTTACCATGAACTTATACCTAAGATCAAGTTTTATACCATAATTACTTGGAGAACAGCGATTGTAATAACATTTGTGTGTGAAACCCTTTCTCTCCTGTCGGATTCTTACGCTACGTAGGTAGATTTGAAGCTCAGCGCTTCTTTTTCTCCCCTCAACTAAGGGGAGAGACATACTGCACCAATATGAAGACTTATTATCGTCCAAATTTTGTATCTTTACTCCGGAATCATGCAAGAATTAGAGAGTAATAATATCCCTAATTAGAAAAAAAAAATGATAAAACTGTGTTAACCTCACAGATCCCAAATTAAATTTTAAATAAACCAAATTAAATTAAAATTTTGTTAACAAAATGCTCCCAAAAATCAGGAATGTGTTTTTAAAAATCCTGATAACTTAAATAAGTTTAATTTTAATCGCCCCATATCCACTGCCAAATAAAACGCCAGAGCACGCTTTGAACAGTTAGAAGTTTTGTTTTTCTTTAAAGATTAAATTTCAATGCTAAAGTGGATAACAACTTACTTCACATTTCAATATTTAATAAAGTGTAGTGATGGAATCGTTCAATTTGTGTAAATCAACGAAATGCGTGACCATGATCAAGAAGGGTCCCACGCGTTATTTTGAGAAATATTTTAGTTCCGAAAGATGGTAGTTTTTTCGTTTTTGACTGTATACTTTTCGACCCCCGAAAGTTCTTATTCAGCTAAAATAGATAGATCATTGACCGTTATGTGTGCGCCGGGATACCCGGGTATCTAGCTCCCATTCGAATAACGCGGTGTAGAAAAAAGCAAAAAAATCCTATCCTAAAAAGATAAATAATCTATAGCTTTCCACCTCTAATTTGCTGGAAACATATTACATTGGGATTAAATTCTAATTCTTTTTTTTTTTGGGAAAACTTGTTCTCCATTAAAAGGAACTCTGTTCCAGTAGTTGTGGTAGTTGCTAACTTTGGTTCCTTTAATAGTGGAGCGCATTGGTTTCTAATGAATTCCACTATTAGAGGAACACTACCGCAACTATAGATGCAAAGGAGTCAAGATTTTAAAGAAAATTAAATGTTTTCCGTAATTTTGGGGCTTGTTTAAAGTTTGAAATATGCAAATCAAGTTTATTTAAGGAACCAGTACGCTGGTAGATGATCTTTTCATGGTGCGTTACTGGTATAAGATCTACGACCGAACCCTAGTGCTGACAACTTCAAACTAGGGGAACATGATTCTTCAGTAATCAAAGGAATACATTTTAGTTCTTGTTACTATTTATGCCTTGTTAAGACTCGAGTAGTGACGACTTCCCTTATGAATTTTTATATTGTATATTTCAAATCAAAAATATTGCTTATGTTCATAGAGTACATATAATCCTTTTCCCTTTGTCCTTGTCCTTTTCCTTTCTCTCTTTCCTTTTCAGAAAGCAAGTAATGGCGCTATAGCCATAAGCCATTAAAGGATAGGACAAGAGTTAGTGCTCATGTCTCAACCATCAGCGAAAAATGGAGCATCACTTAACGTTTCTAGGTTAGATGCTTTCAACGCAATGTTTCCTGAATCAACTTGCCCCTTAAATGCACAGTAGGTATGGCCGTTTTGGTATGTGTGACGCATTTTCGATGTGAAACATATCTAGCGGGCCCAACCATCAATAAACATTACGTCAACATTTGAATTGATTCTTTGAGATGACAGAAAGTGTCAGTATTAATTGATAGTTTTGTTGCTTACACGGTGGACATTATGGGAATGTATTCTAATAAAGATTTTATATTATCAAAATGGAGTTGAGCGAATAGAGTCAGTTTAACGCTACAAATTTCGGCGACTAGCAGCTTAAAAGCAATTAAATTTAATTGACCAAATTTTACCGAACAGATTAGCTGTTGAGATTGTGGTAAAAATTACCGAAGTCGGCGATAATTTCTAAGTGTGTAGAACCTCTCAACACGCGCCGCGTCACTCTAAGAGCTATGTTTGCTGACGTTCTGCAGAATCGAGTTGATTGCCCAGCTGTATTGGAACAAATGAACATCAATGTGCAGCCTAGGTTCTTAGGAAACAATCAGATGCTCACTCGCCACTGATTTGAACTAACTACGGCATGCATAGCGCTATCATCGGTCTTGAAAGAATATTCAACAGAGTTGCATTTATGTTTGACTTTCACTTGTCACGTGAGTTAATGCGATGAACCTTTACTGTTTTAATTTCTTGGAGAACGAACCATAACGAGTTGTTTTTAGATTTTAGTTTATTTCTTTATTAGTGTCAGTAGTCAGTAGTTTTAACTAATCATCATTGGGGTAACGAGCCTGTTGATGCTGAATCTAAATGAATAAATATTTTTGAATATTTTTATTTGTTTAATCAGTTCAAATTTATATTTGATGCACCATTTAATAAAAATTTCAAAATAATGACACTTAAAAATAAACAAAAGCTCCAGCAAATTAGAAGATATTCAATATCCTGGAATGAAGATTTATTCTCAAGATTCAAAATGCAGTTCCAAATATCTACACTTAGCGTTCGGTAGCTGAATTAAAGCTACTTTTTCACCTAGTTATAATTCACTAATTAAAATGGATCTTATAAAACTAACTGATTGTTACAACACTTCACATCATCTAACATTTTGAAGTTGCAGAATTTGGACAGTAATTAATTTCTTATTGTGCCGCCTGGTGAATGAATTCTAAATTGATCTACTAACCATCCAGCATTTATTGTCATTTGAAACGATTTTTCCAAAGGCAACAACCTTCTATTCGAGCTGTAAAGTTAAAAAAATGCAATTTGATGTCAACTGGGACACTAGCACCTGGTGAGAGAGAGAAAGAGAGAGCTCTAAACAAAACTGTTCACTGTTCACCATTCAATACGTCTAGTTCAATCTGAACAACTTTGTTGAGAAAAGCAACCTTTTATCAACTCCAGGAGTCAAGTTTAGCATGCAACAATTACTAGAAGCCAAATAAATTACTAGCGTTTCGTGGTGATTGAAATCTTAACTGAACTGTCCACTGTTAAAGCGAACAATTAGAAGTCAAATGTTACACGCCGCTTAGATTAGGAATGAACTGTTCACCATACAGTAGGACTTGTCCATCTGAATAACTTTACTGAAGATAGCAACCTTCTATCTAATCGAACTGTCAATTCAACGAGCAAATGGTACACTAGCGCCACATAGTAGTGGAATTCTCAACTGAACAGTCCACTTTCCCATAGGTCTTGTCCATATGCACAACTTTACTTAAGACAGCATTCCTCTATCTAGTCGAACAGTCTAGTTAGGAAAGCAACTAGATGCCAAATAGGACTATTTTGCCTATGGCAGCAAAAGTAAGTAGGCCTAGAGAGAATGTCGGTTGAAGTTATGACGTGCAATTCCCATGTAAATATTGATAGTTGTATCATGTTAAAATCAGTTACAATGAAGCTTGCATGTTTTATTATAGCGAAAAATATGGCTATCCAAAAAGCAGAACTGTAATTTAACCACTGATCGATCGAATTTCAAGATAGGGCTGATTTGCGATTACTTTGCTAATGTCAGCTAATGACCCTAACATTATATGTTCTTTATTTTTTATGATGGTTTAGACAGTTCTGATTCGAGTTACATGCTAATCTTCCAATGTATTCCACAGAATTTGTTTCAAACAGTGGCGTATATTTGCAAAAAATAGTTTTACCTGAGTTGATGTTATTCATCTGTGTATTCCTTAATTGATGGGTCGATAGAGTAGTGACGGAATAAATGTTTAAAACTATTTACTATTGACCACCAATAACAGTTCTCTAAACAGCCTGGATTCTTTATACCATTTCCACTGGCTAATCCAACAACATTTAGATTGCACTATTACAGTGAACTTTTAAGTCTACCAAAATAAAACTGAATCGGAGAAAACCATTTGCAGTTCTACACAAGTAACATAGCTAGCTTTATAGAGGTTTTAAAGCATTCTGCAAGCCTAAATCATGGTCTACAGAATTCTCATAAAATCAAAATAGTTACTTAAGTATTCTCTATATTCCCTGAGAATGGTTCAGAATGATTTCTGATCAACATGACTTCTTGAATGAATATACTAACCATTTGATTTGGATCTATTGGATCAGTTGTTGGGTGTTAAGTCAGATCGGACTAAGTGAAATGTTTTCAATATCGAGAAAAATGGATTCAAAAGAGCTAACAAGATGATAATTTTTGATTTCATTGATAAAAAATGCTAAGTGGAATTAAATAGAAAATAATCACCGTTTTGCTCGTATGAGTATTACTCTAACAGCCCAATTCATAACATTCACTAATTTAACGATTGATTAGTAGAATTGTTTCTTATGTAATTCACGAATATAACGTTTGATTAGTAGTATTGTTTATGTTTGCCTGTCCTTGATGTTAGTAACAGGAAATTCTTGATACAATGCAATCATTATCTAAACTTTTTATAATTTGGATAGTTTAGTCCCCTCTGACTTAACACCGACGAGTTGTACTGCCTATAATCGCATATCTATCCTTTATGGATTTTCGTCAATTTTGAGATAACAACGCTATCCACTATCAATTGGCATCTACTTTCATATTATGCGATAAAAACTGTGAAAACAACATTAAGTCAGATTGTCCCATCAAATAAATTAATCGCATATCAGTTCCATACTTAAACTCAATCGTCCAGAGGTGAAGTTGCAGTTCTGATTTTCGAGTTGCCATATTTTTAACTGATATAACATAACAGGCAAGTTTCAATAGAACTGATTTTAACTTGAAACAAATATTTTAGATTTACTATGATTTTTCAAATATTTACATGGGAATCGCACTTCGTAACTTCGACTGACATTATCGCAATGCCTACTTTTCCATATAGGATTATAGGCAGGTATGCCTTCAACATTAATCCTGACCTATTGAGTGAATGTTCAAAGGATTTAATTTTAATTTTCGGCTAATTCTTCAAGCCTTCAAAATAATTCAAATTTGATTGAATGTGAGTAGATCACTTCTAAGTAGTGCGTTAGGTGTATGATCTCATAAACATTTGTTATAACCTTTTTCTTGTTGATAGATTTAGGACCTAATTTTATAAAGGATTTCACGGGGAAAATCTGAACACAATCAAAGATTAGGATCGATCAACGAATTGAAACAAGATTTTACTGTCATGGCATGTAAAGAAGGACAATGTCGCGTCCCAAGAATTCTTCTTACTACAATAGTTGTTTACGCATTTCTGCAATAGCTCAAGTAACACAAATTCATAGAATTAGGTTGAGTAAACTGCTAAGCAACAAAAACCAGTTATACAAAGGTTGTATAAATTGTTATAGAACATGTGTGTTGCTTTGGAAGTACCTTTTGAACACAGTGGAAATGCGTTGTTAATTTCTAAATTAAAGGTTGTATTCGATAAAAATGGGACACACATAAAAAGCTGTAACTTTTAAACTATTATACCAAATGACTTGATATTTTCATTGAAGATTGTTTAGTTCATAACGTCTTCTTATCCTTTTTCTTTTTCTTCTTCTTCTTCAACGCATTTCAAGCTTATTGATTATCGCGCATTGGCTTATTGCGTGCTCTTAGATTATTGTTCTAGATGCATTTCCACAGTTATTAATTGAGAGCTTTCGATGCTCGTTTTGCATCAGAATAATTGTGTGGCAAATACAATCATACTCTATGCCTAAAGGAGGTCGAGGAATTTTCCAACCCGAAAAAATCCTAGACCGGATCGGGAATCATGGTCTTGCTTTGTAGCTGAGCCTTTACCGACTGAGCTAGGGGAGGCCCATAACGTACAAATGTAATTTTTATGACGGTCTGAGAGGTGCTTTATCTCATATAATAGTCATGAGAACAACATGCTATCTAAAAAAAATGTGTACAGTTTCAAATTTGAAATCAACGGTTTTGCAAGGAAATTCATTCGTCATTGATGCTATTGACTCATGGAACGATACCTTTTTTTTTGGTAAATATTATACACACTTAGAAATATTCATGTAATTTTAGGTGCTCTGAGAGTGACATATACGAGCGTCAAGTTTGACATAAATTTGAGTCATAACAAACGCGAAATATAGCTTAATCAAACGTCCTTTTCCTTGAGCAACGAACTTTTCAGTCTCGAAGCACTTAATATTACATGACATGTTTGTTTACGTCTCAGCTTTTATGTTAAAGATGGATTTCGTCACGTGTAAAATTAGTTATTTCTAAGTGTGTATTTCAAAATATTGTGCAGTTGAACAGAAATTACACTTCATGATTTCGGCTCATTTTAACTTAAACCATCTAAACCGTTCAAAATAAGATTCATAATTCGTTAATAAATTGAACAAGGAATGGCAAAATTAATAAAATATCGCAAAATGCAATGAAGCTTTGAAATTGAGTTGTTAGTGGAATACTCAAAACAGCATGTGTGTGCCAGTTTTATCGAGTACACCCTTTAATAACTACAATTTAATTTCAATGAGCGAGAAAATGAACTATAACTTGTTGTAGTTTAACTCAATATAAATGGCATATGTGTAAGCATGAATTTTTTTTTTACAGATATTTCTTACGAAAAATGTAATGGTAGTTCTTACAACGGTCTGTAGGGATCAAACAACATCTTCTAGAGTCATATTGTTCGTACAAAACCTTCATAAGATACAACCTTTAATTTTACACAATCATTTGAAAAGTCTTCCGACGACCACATTATACAATTTGATCGTGCAGTGATTCCTGACTGATCCGATTAATTTTTTGTACAAAACTGTAAGATCTTACATTCTACGTTTGGGTGTAAAATCTAATCTTATTGGAAGCACTTGGTACGGGTTTTACACGTTTTGTCTTGCACACTTAATCTAGCTCGGTAAAATCTACAAAAGCCGATTACCTCGGCATTTACTTTTGCTGATATCTCTGCAAAATATCTATTTGTTAGCTGACATCTCAGCAAAATATTATTTGTTAGCTGAGTCTCGGCAATTGTTTTACTGAATCTCAGTAAAATAAATTGCAGAATTACTCGGCTGTTGGAATCTCGGCGAAAATATTTAAGTGTGTGGTTTCAGAAATCAATTGGCCTGGCGGTAGACAAGAAAAATGTCAGTCTAGAAAATCCAGAACTTTCCAGAATGATTTCAAATAAGGAAAAAACGATGATTTTTATTCCCTTTGCAGTTGATCTACGGCGTATCAGCTATCCGTTTTCACACTAAATAAATGTTGTATAGAGTGTCGGATTAACGAGGCGATACTGTAATCCTACTCCTAGTAAATATTTACATGATTTGATAAATCTCAATAATCATGACAGCAGTCATTAAAAATGTTTGAAATAATCAAACGTCATGATTACCTAGGTTCTGTCAAATAAGATAAAATTTAATTTATTTAATATTTACATGGCTTGCACCAAAGAGTTGTCTGTACTAGAGAGGGTCTAGTATAAGAGAGGAGTGGATTCAAAACAAACTGCCTTGGCAACCTATGCCTAGGTTGATTCTAGCAACACTGCCAATGCAATCGAGATAGGCGCTGCTCGATTGGCTCCGGCTGTGACAGTTCGTTTGGCTCAAACCCAGCCAGTCCGCTCCTCTCTTATACTAAACCCTCTATAGTCTGTACATTTTTCATTTAAGTACACACCAAAAAGATTGAAGTAGGCGGTACCGCAAAAATGATGTGTTCGTGTTTTGCTGCGTCAAAGTATCACATCATTCGAGTAGTTTAAAATGGCTTTTCCTGCCACTCAAACTTTACTACGATTCAATATTAAGAAGTTTTTTTTCTCTAGAATTTCGAGAATAAGTGTTTTATTTATGCTAGGCATAAAAATCTTAAATTAACTGCATTCTCTTCTTGAAATCTCAAGTAGAAGGACAGCCCAAAACTGCTCGACTAAGGGATTAGTTTCTTGTGAAAATTTCCAATAATATTTCCGATAATTAATAATGTGCCTTAAGTACGTTATATTGGGAATTAATCACTTAGTCCAGCAGTTTTTGAACGTCCTTCTACGAGAAAATGAAGCAATAAATTCACGAGTTTTAAGGCCTATGTTGCCTGCTGAGCAGTTGATGGAGCATGTTTGTAGAACATCATGCTTTTCAACAAAAAGTTCTAAGTGGTAATTCCCATATAAACTATATAAAAGGGCCAGTGAAGTATGATGTTGGGAGAATTATCAGGACCTGATTTGAAATTGATTGAGCATGGTGGAGCAAAATCGATATGTTGAACCACCATAATCAACACAGATAATGCAATATCCTATGCTGGCATAGTTTCGGAAGTGATGTGTCTTGAAATGGGATATTTGGTAAAGCAATCACCTTCTAACTCCCATATTCCAGCCCAGAGCGTGAAATTATTGACTGTCTATGCTGAGTGTGAAAGCACAGCACTATTCAATGCATTGCTCTGTGCAGACCGTCTATACCAAACCCTTGCCTTCGCTCACACAGCATGTAATTGAGGCATTTTTCCATAGAAAATGTACGCTCAGTCATTCCATACAAGGATTGGGTACCATCACGGAAGAATAAACGTGCTGACTGAGCTACTGACTGTGTGTTCGGCTGTCAGTGACTCGTTTACCTCTAAATCATTCAGACTCTCAAGAGGCATGATGAGACAGATGGCAGTTCAAATTCATATGAAAATGACTCATTGAACCTGACTGTTCTGTGCACTGATTCCAGCGTCTTGCAGTCATCAGAAATGATTGACGGCTAATTTTGACAAACTTTTAGCGTTTCATCTACACACTTAATTTTTTTCGCCGAGATTCCAACAGCCGATTAGTTCTGCAATTTATTTTGCTGAGGTCCAGTAAAACAATTGCCGAGACTCAGTTAACAAATATCATTTTGCTGAGATATCAGCTAACAAACAGATATTTTACAGATATATCAGCAAAAGTAAATGACGAGATAATCGGCTGTTGGAGATTTTACCGAGCTAGATTAAGTGTGTACAGTTATCCCCCGAAAAGCGCGATAGGTAACAAGCTCTACCCACCGCGTCAATTAATTGGTTTTCTAATCAATCGATCTGAAAGCCATTAGTTTAGGAAAGGGTTGCAACCACTCACTAGCTATAACAGGGTCAACACTAGAGAGGGTTTAGTATAAGAGAGGAGCAGTCTGGCTGGTTTTGAGCCAAATGTACACACTTCAATTTTTTCGCCGAGATTCCAACAGCCGAGTAGTTCTGCAATTTATTTTGCTGAGATTCAGTTAAACAATCGCCGAGAATCAGCTTACAAATAACTATTTGCTGAAATATCAGCTAACAAACATATATTTTGCAGAGATATCAGCAAAAGTAAATGCCGTTGTTACCGAGCAAGATTGAGTGTGTACTGTCAAAACCAGAGCCAATCGAGCAGCGCCTATCTTGATTGCATTGGCAGTGTTGCTAGAATTCACCTAGGTATAGGTAGCCAAGGTAGTTTGTTTTGAATCCGCTCCTCTCTTATACTAGACCCTCTCTAGTCAACACTAATCGAATACAAACAATCAGCTCGATTGGCGAACAGCCGAATTATAGTGATGGGTAGAACGGCACTTTGCAGGGAATTGCAATATTTATTTACTTCTTTCGCTATTACGTTCCAACTGGATCTTAAAACCTGTTCTCAACTTCATTGCACCAGGGGACAGTTTAGGGGAAACATGTCAGAAGGGTATAACTCGAAACGTCAACAATGACTTTGAACGTCGATTTCTCTTAAATGGCCACACACCCACGGAATCTGACTACACCAGCTCATGGGTTGAAACAGTTGACGTTTTTTACGACACTCGCTTCTTTGTCGTGCGCGACAGTCTGTTTGAAATCGTACACTCATGCTCTACCGTCGTCTCTCTCACACAACACAACCGGTAGAATAACATTCGAGCAAAAAGAAAATTTCCAAATAACTATCATGTGACATGTGTGATTTGGTTCTAATTCCTCAATTTGGTGTAAATTAAACCATTTATGATCAGAAGTGTTATTTCTAGGACATCATTGCTTGCTATTTTCAGAATTCACACAAGCACAACATCAGCAGCTCTTATTATGAGAAAAACTAAAATACATACATTCGTGACGGTATTCGGCGACAGTGTCGTATGACAGAGCATGTTAAATGACATTTGAGTTTGGTACTGTACTATGATAGCTTGTAAGTTTCGGAGGCAAAGACAGTCGATTATCACAGAAAATGTGTCGACTACCGTGACCGCTTACAAGACTGCACCAGCTCATAGAACAAACATTGCTCTGTCAGATGATTTAGTTAGTTTGGGTGGGTGTGTTGTCATTCGTAAGAAACCGACGACCCAAGTCCTTGTTTACGTTTTGAGTTAGACCATTCTGACAGGTTTCCCCTGAGTTGTTAATTCAGGCATAACATTTGATAACGGCACAAACTACTTTCGGAAAGGTGATAGTTGTCTATCCGATGATGTTGTTGGTTTGCGTGGGCGTACTTTGGTTCGCGTGTAAAGGGCCTTAGAAAGTTTGTTTACAAATGCTTTTGGGCCGTTATCAAATGTTATGCCTGAATTGATCATATTATCGAGCAGTTTTGGAACGCCCTTCTACCAGCGATTTTAATAAAATGAAGCAACATATTCCAGATTTTTCAAGCTTAGCATAAATAAAACCTTTTTTTCTCGAGGCTCTAGATGAAAAAAAAAATATCGAAATATTGTTCCACGGTAAAGTTCGAGTGGTAGGAAACAGCATTTTAAACTACTGGAATGATTGTTTATATTGTGTGGTAGGCACAATAATTCTCTACACCCAGAGAAGTTAAAGCAACAGGAACCGACCTACTGTTACCAACTGAGCTAAGTCAGATTTAACAAAATTCGCTATTTTTCGAACAAGCAAAGGCTATATCTTTGCTCAAATATTGATCGGTCTATTAGTCTATTAGTGCATGATCTCAAAAATTACCATATAGGGGAAATGTATGTAATGTCGGCCTAAATGTCCCTAATTTGGGCCCATACATAAATTCAGCAATCTACTAAATTTTCAATAGCGACCAAAGATATCCATTGGTACCATCCCAATGATGCGTTCATCTAGATAAAATTGATAAATAGCAGACTTTTAGCAATAGGTCCAATCTTAGATCCATAAGCCAACATAAGAGCCATTTCCCCTATAGTTAAATATTTGGTTAAAAATGGCCAATTACTTGTACACAAATAAATTTTATTCAGACTGTTATTTAAGAATCAGTCTTTGAGAGTGATTTCACTAAAACATAAACATAACCCATCCTAGGAATGATTTCCCTGAAGTTTAGATAAACCTAGGTTTCAAGAGTCTTTTCAAATTACGGAGTCTATTGGTAACTTTTCCTTGATTGAAATACAAAACATTACTAAAAATGTAAAACAATAGAAGTTGTATAAAGGTCAAAAGTTTAATATTATTTCATCAGCGTTGATTTAGACTGCCAATCCCATTTTAATTTTTGAAAAGATTATTGTAACCTAAACTGGGGTAACATGAACCATTATACGGGAAGTTTCAATAGATATGCATCCGTCAAAAGTTAAAATACTTCAAGATTTGTTTAAAACTGTGTCTACAATCATCAGCTTAAGTTCATCAAAAAACATCCGCGTCAATAATATAGAAAATGTCCCATCGTCTGACAAAAAATACAAACAAATACGAGCGTAGTAGCTGGGATCAAGGAAAACTAGATTGGAAATTGGTGAAAGGGGGAGGCTTGACTTGAAAACCCGTAAAATACATTGTATTTTTGCTGCATTATTGCAGTTTTTAGAGAATGGAGACTGTCTCTGCAAACAAAACCCGTCGAAAACACCATTCATTGAATTCGAATGCGTATAAGTAGTAATCAACAAGAGTAAGAGTAATAGTAGTAGTAGTAGCATCAACTAACGGTTGTACACACGCTTAAACTCCAACACTTAGGGGGGATATTGGTAAGTAGTGGATAACTTGCTGTCTTTTATATGTTTAGCAAATCACAAACACAGAGCATTTTACAAAATTTGCTAATCAAACAATATGCTAGTATTGTACACGTGGATAAACTCTACATTCATCTAATGTCAGCAAATAATAAGAAGTAACTCTAAAACTCAGGGCTGTTTGGTATTTTTATTTGGATTATTAGCGCTACTATTTGGTGGGGTGTGGATTATTCGCTATGATTAATAATAATGGACACAAACACAAGGTTTCCAACGGTAGGCGTTTATTCAAGAAACGAACAAACCCTCGTATTTGACCTGTTTAATTTTTGTTATATTTCAATGCTAATTGATAAGAATTGCATGAGATTTCAGCTTCTCATACTTTCAATCCCTCCTCATAAATTATATTTTAACCTATGTCACTTCATCACATATGCTGCTAGATGGGTAGCATTTTTCCAAATATATTCCTGGTAAACTCGAAATTTCGGTGATGGCTACCTCCAGGAGGGAAAGGGTGTAAAATCATTAATGGCAAATATTTGTGGACGTTTTGGTGGGTCCTATTTTAATAAGCTGGAACTACCAGCTAACTGGAGTCATACAACACAAATGTTTTCTGTTCAAACTTTGTTCTTAGGTATAAATTGGTTTAGGGCCACTTTTCTGCAGATGGATGTAATGATCGATTTAGATTTACAAGGAAACGAAACAAAGATATGTACACATGTTGGAAAAAGTTTTCTTTTCAAAATTCGAATCTTGATTCGTTACTTCTACTGACTACGGATTGATCGAGTGATAAAGAACTACCAGCATTTTTTGTATCAAGCTCTAAGTAAGGGAAGGAAAAAGCGTTGTGGAGAAAAAAGCAGTTGTACAAATCTAACTACACTATGTATATCGAATGAACCGACTGTGCAAAACCGTTTGTACATTGAAAAACAACTCGGCGTGATTCGTATGTGATTTCGGTGGTAATTTGGAAACTAGGGTAAAAGGCACTGAGATGGGTGGTTCGAATTGTAGTACAGGAAACTCATAAACTAAATACATCAAACACAAGCCGGAAAATTTTGATTTTGTACAAAATAGAATAGTACACAAATGTTACAGAAAGAAACCACTTGAACAAACTGGATTCAATGGTCAACTTGGAAGCCAAACCATACATTTCAAAAGATAAAAGGAACCATTCAACTAAATCAAATTTTCAGTGTTCTACATCTATAAGCACAACTATATAATGAATGAGTAACTCTTACAAAACTACGTTTAAAGCTTAACATGATCAACTGAACGAGAGTATACATTTGTATTCAATGAGTTTCTTGGTGAAAAGTTGTTGAGTTTTTTTTTTCTTCTGTGAGATGTTGTTGTTGTTGTTGTTGATGACAGTTCACAGAAGGAACCAATTGAGAAATTATAGAATTTTCCGTCTCTAATATAAATAGAGTAAACAAAGCATAAACGAAACTTTGTGCAAATACTTTTTTGTTAGGAGTGTCCAATTGAGAGTTTCAAGCTCAAATATAATCTAAACGATAATTTTCCAATGCGAATCTACTGAAATAAACTGAACTACTTTAAAGTATGTGATCAGAAAAAACTTCAGTGTTAAAGAATACAGAATTTTTCGTTTCTATTCAATACTGTAACCAAGAAATCGCAAATAAAAGAGTAAATTCTGAAAAAGGTTACTGCTAAATAATCACTATTTGCAACTTTCGAGTGCCTAAAAACGATAGTAAAATAGTGAAAAATTTAGTAACGCTGAAATCAGATGAGTCTTCATAAAATATGTTCAATAGTAGAAATAGCATTGTAGTTGAAAGAAAAGGAGATAAATATATCGTAGTAGTAAGAAGCTAACCTTCGTTTTAAGAATCTTATCACTTCACAACCATTTAGCAACTAGTGTAGTGGGGGAGTCCGCTTATAAATGGGTAAGAGAAATTATCTTGCCATCAAAAGGAAAAAAAAAAAAAGTTTTGAGTGTGCGCGGTAATGTTTGCTATCTTTGTATGTCTTTTTTTGTTGAATTTGTTGTGGCTGTTGTTTTATTTATTTTTTTGTTAAAAAATCAAATAGAGAAATAAAAAACAAAAACGGTGTAATCTTATTTGGTTAGTAGACAATCCACAGCAATTTGGTATGATAATTTGCAGTAAATACAGTTGTACATAGTTACATAAAAGCTATACAAAAAAGCCAATACAGTCAAACAATATACAGCGGCACTTTAACTTGGATAATGTAGGCTTTAAAATATTTTCCTTATGAAAACGATACTTACGTGTAATGGTTTAATCGATTTTTATAGTTTGTTTTGAAGCAGTTACATGCATATAAAATATTTTTAGATATATTTTTTTTGATGAAGACACAACCATTCACAGGCGTAAGCACAGCAGAGAAAAATTTGAGGAAAAAGAAAAAAATAACTTACGTCAATTAAATTAGTTTTTGAAAATAAAGTAATATCAGACCACAAAGAAAGAACTAAACATTGTTGTTTGTTATTATTATTTTTTGTTTACAGATCGAAAATAGTGAAATGTAGTTGTTTGATCAAATTCTGTTGATTCTCTCGCTTTTAATTGCTGCATCTTGAATTCATTGCAAGTGGCGCCTTTGCTGAAGTTCTGTTAACGACCGATTGAATGCATAAATTGGCAATCCAGAATAAATCTTAGCTTTTTAGATCAAAAGGTAATCAGACAGGAATTAGTTGTTTGGAGGAAATGGCTGAAAATTACCAAACATAATTAATTTTAGTCGCAGGCTTTTTCACCTTTTCATATAAGTAAATTGCAGAATATTAGAAGAAAATGTTTTAAAATTTTTGAAAATTATTTATTTTGATAATTTGAAAAAAATAGAAAAATATGTTTAATACCAATATATAAAACATCGGATTTGTTAAATGCAATATTTGATATTTTTGAGGTTTACTCCAATTTGTTTCTATGTATTTATTATTGCCCATGCCTTAAAAGATTTTGATATCAATACAATTTTTTTTTGCATAAAAACATTTTATAAGAAATTGTAAAAATAACAATGTATGATTTTGATTTCAATGCACAGCACTTGTAAAAATCACAAACTAATGTTCATGATTCCTTTATTTAACGGCAGTCTCTGTTTCGAAATCGACCGCCAATCACCGACGGACATCGATTACCAGCCATTGACGGAATGCCAGGGAGACAAGCTGCCACCAGTGCTGAGGTTTTTCATTGTCATTGACAGACTTTCGCGCGATATTGACAATATTGTTCGTCATATAGTCACTGACAGACTTGATCCTGAAAAAAATCTTCGTCAAAATCTCATTCATTTTTTCGTCAATGATTCACCTGGTAACAAAAAGTGTAATTTTGAATATTCTGTGTCACATTATTGTTATCGTAGCAGTTCAGGACGTAGGTGCTTGTTCAAATTAACGGCTCCCTGTAATTGTGTTACGCAAGTCATTAAATTTCATTTCAAATTTAGTTAATTAAAAAACCTACACATGTTCGTCACTGACAGCATTGTCATTGACAATTGATATGGTTTGCCTTGACTGTGACTGTTAGCTCAAATGAGTGACCAAAGCAGAATTTTCAATATCACCGTGCATTGTCGAGATTTTGCAGCATTGGCTGCCACATCTCGGTAGAATCGCAACCATCAACACATGGGCCGGAATCAACGGCTTTACTTCCCTTCTGAAGGAAGACGTAACCAAAGATTTTATCACCTCAGACATCGGCTGGGATTGAACCCAGACACAACTTATGATGTGAGATTCAATTAAATATTCCCATTAAACCCGAGACACAAACCTACACGAAATTTTGGAGCTGCACAGTTCAAAAAAGTAGTGCGAATTTATGTTAATCTGATGCAAATAAATGGACCGTCATACATCATACAAGTTTAAACCATAAAAATAAATTTATGAGACATATCATGTAATATTCCAAATGCAATACTCCATCTTTGTAAGCAACATTTCTAGCAAGTTGCTATTTTTCATGAAAATTTAAGTTTACATGCATCGATGTTTACATCACTACACACACAAAAACAAAAATGGTATTGATACAAATATTGCCACATCAAATTAAACGATCCCCGAATTTCGTAGTTTTAACCTGGGAGGAAGACCCAGACTCGAAACATATAACCGTCAAAAGGAGCCAGACACAAGCTGGTAGGAACTGTCATTGGGAGCCAAGCAGTTTGACGATGCTTTTGTTACAATTGAACAAGAATACAGAAGGAGGTATTGAAATCTTGCGTAAAGTAATTTCTGACAAACTGTCGTTTCTAGCTATCTTATTCAATGGAACACCGCCATATGCCATATGTATCCTTAAATCCATATGGGAAGATACCATTAACCAAGGTTTCAGACAGAAAAGGACATTTTCTCACTGCACACTGAACAACACTACACGCTCAAAGTAAAACAGGGAATATTGCTCCGCCTATTTTGATTTGATTTCAGTAACTCAAAATTTCATGACATAAAGAAGAGCTATACAATGAATGCCGTGTGTGCTACTTGTGTCTAAGGTTTGCTTTTTTTAAAAGCGTTTATTTTTAAATAAAATATGTTCAGCTGTCGAAAATACCAATTCATAACAAAGTTTTTGGCAACACTGTGTCTTCTTTTGCCGCTAAATTTAACATGACGTCACTCAGACTCAGACAAAGAGGCAGAAAACTTCTATAACCTGTATCACAAGATCTACGCAGGAATGACATTGATGAGCTGTTCCAAACGATGTAAAAATGTTTTTGTAAGTACTATTTTGAGAATACCATTGAACAATGCTCCGAATATTTTTGCAGAACCCAAGTTAAGAACGATGCCATCAGTTGCAATTTTTAGGGTCGCCTTCTTCTGTATCTATCCGTGTAACGACATCAGCATATGCCTATTGCTATCGCACTTGAAGATCGCGGTTCCCCTCAAAGTGAGGACAGCTCCAACACCGAGGCCTAGATGAAAGAAAGGCATTACCATCGATAGCATTAACACATATTTCTAAACCTTTTTATACTGTTTACATCAATTTAGTATTAATATAAACAATAATTTAATATGTATTACGAGTAAATAAATTTTATTATTTTGAAAAGAATTGTTTTTGTTTTGAAAATTTCATATTTTAAATTCAAAAAGGCGCATATGTCATTTTAACTATGTTATATTTTCAAGTCGAAAATTTGCTTGAAATTAAACATATTCCGCCTTTAATTTTAACATAGTTCCGCTTTTAATTTGACAGAAGCACAATTCATTTTGAAAGTTTCAACTATTAAAAGTAGTTAGCGAGCAACTTTGATTTAACAGTTTGCTGACTATCGTTTTTATTTGTCGTCAATTCAGTGCTAACATTTGAAAACGGCACAAAAGCCATTTGTAAACAAATGGTTTGTGGGCCCTTTACTCACTACTTGAAGTACACCCACGCGACACAACAGCAACATCGGGTAGGGGAAATTTTCGCCTTCCTGACGATGCTGTTGGTTTGCGTGGGCGTTCTTCGGGTAGCGAGTAAAGGGCCCACAAAACATTTGTTTACAAATGGCTTTTGCGCCGTTTTCAAATGTTAGCACTGAATTTATTTGTCGTTTTGAACGCTAACCGCTTCCTACCAAAAAAGAACAAATGCAAAGTTTTAAGTCTACCAATGATTTTTTTTTGATTTTTTTCTTTTTGTATTTATTTTTTTATGGCACCTTGTAAACAAGTGGAAGATCACAGTAGGCTCTGTCGTTAACCTTTCAGTACTCGCGCTGTTGTACACAGTACAACACGAGAAAAAATTAAGATCTACTGACTTTGAAACTCCCTCAACGTGAAACTAAACATGTTTCATGAAACTTAATAAATATGTCCAATAGGCCAATACTTGAAGAAGTTTTTGGAGAGTATCAGGTTTCAAGAAGTGCCCTCTAGGTGAAAATAACATATTTGCGCGAGTGCTTGTGTTACAAAGGTTGCCGCAAGAACTGAAAGGGTAAGTGCGATCGTATCATTGATTTTTTTTCATCAGGAAAATATTTCAGTATGGGAGAAATTTTTCCCGATGAAGAGAACTACCAACCGGTGAACACTCGTGTTTAATTCAGTTACCATGGAGACGTAATTTGTGATTAGCCCCGGTCCCTTTCAAATTGTATCATTATTTATGAACGGCCTTATATTTGAAATGACGTTTCACATTCATCTAGTGATGTCCGATTTTCATTCGAATAATCGTTTAATCGATTAACGAACCGAAAAGTAAACTATTTATAATCGGCTATATCATGCCGATATAAGCATTAACATCTCCACAGGATCATCACCGATCGTTTCAAACATGTGCTGCACTCTCATTGGTGGAAAAATGGCAGCACAGCGAACAAAAAATAACCGATTAGTTGTTAATCGAGTAATTAAAAAATGGGACATCTCTGATTTTGGTGTGATTGTTTTGATAAAAACAGGGGTCTGGCTGGCGGCCATGTTTTTGATGCTATCATCTGCTCTTGTCTCTCTGCTTACTACAAGATTTTCCGTCCCTTTCCACCATGTATACGTCAGGCGGGCTGTATTTAAATAAGGCCCGTGATCTTGCCTACTGTCAAACGTTTAGGATTGATATGGGGTTGCCAGTCTCCTGGATAAAAATGAGCGCAAAATTTCATCTCTTTCGAGGGGGCAGCAAAACCACAAAATTACCTTGAATACGGGGGGTTCTCATTGGATGAAAGGGACCGTGAAAGAAGACACTAAAATAGAAAGTTTTTATTCCGACAGTTTCATCTTAGTATTCATCTTTGGAACTACTTCGCTCATTTTCCTCATATCGAGCAGAAACATCAAATAAATCCATGATTTTGGCGTGACCCAATCAATCATACGTATGACAAGATAATTAATTAATTAATTTATCTTTATTAGGGAGGCTTTCAGCCTGGGGCTGGTTCGCCTCCAATGACAAGATAGCTTAATTCAAAAGCTACAAATCAAAGTCTATAAGAACCAGTACCTGTTTTTATCATTGACTATCACAATCGCTTCAACCCAGTGTAGATAAATTGCGTTTGTTTTGAAAATCTTCACTGTTACGTACGAGCTAAGTTGAAGAGGAGACAATAGGGGGCCTTTCATGAACCAATTTTCTGTCAAATGTGAACCAGCGCCCGATTGGTCGGGCGAACGTATAGAAACGACAGAATTTTTACGACAGGGAATCTATTTTCTTGTATTTTAACAGTCAACTGCGTCGCCCATAATGAAATAGTTTTTGCACGGTTTTTTTTTTCCGTGAGAGAAGAAAAACACGTCAGAGACAAAAAGAAACCAGTTGTCTCCGAGCGAAATTAACAAACGAGTTCATATTACATCAATGAATAGGCGTTTTTTATGTTCACCAGTGCTTGATTATCCAACCCAAAATTGTCAAAATCAGAAGTGATCTTCAAAAGTAAAATAATCATATTCATTTTGAACAAAATGATTATTTTGAGTATTGTCGAACCCAAAGCCTGAATCCTAGATATCATCATCAATTCAGCATGAGGCAATAATTTTTCATCGATCTGTGTGTAAAAACCAAAACGACACGTTCTTCAGCGCTATATTTGTGTAAAATGAAAATAATAATTTTGCATTTGCACTAAGATGAAGACGAATATTAAGATTGACAACAACAGAGGCGATAATGAAGAAAAATAAATTTTGACTTCGATACTCAGAGGTTGCCTTGATGCTGTTATGTCAAAATTCAAATTCATGCAGGTAGTTGTTCTCACAGAAAAACAAAACTACCCACCGCTTGGGTTTTTTAAACTCAAATTTGAGTTATTTGACCTCTGTCCGTTTCATTTCCTCTCGCTATTATTGTCAAAAATACAACGAAAGATTCGACTCAACCGTCTAGTTCCGTACAAGAAGCCAAAATTGAGTAATATGCGATATACCCAAATTTGAGTTAATTGAACTTAATTTTGGGTAAAAAAATTGAAAATAACTTAGCGATGGGTAATTTTTTTTGCCGTGCTTAAATGCAAACTACTTTGAGCCGGTTTACCCAAATTTGGCTTATCGTACGGAACATGGGAGATGAGTGAAAAGAACTTAATTTTGGGTTGTTTTGAATTTCTGTGTACCTGTTAAGGTTGCCATCATTTTTAGCTGACTTGAGTGTACACGCTATTTCAAAACTACCCAAATTTGGGTAGAATCCACCCACAACTGTCAAAACTGAACCTACCCAAAAATGTGTAAACTGTGTTGGCAGTTACAAGTTGACAAATGAACAACATCGACATGAATCCGATCGACGTTGTTAATTTATCAACTTGTCACTCCCAACATAGTTTACCCATTTTTGGGTAGGTTCAGTTTTGACAGATCTGGGTGTATTCTACCCAAATTTGGGGAGTTCTGAAATAGCGTGTAGAAGAAATGATTTTTTTCAGCACTGATGAGAACGCATCATATGAATATCTACATCAATTCTTTTCAAAAGCCAAAGAAACGCCCGTATTCCAAAGTGAATTCAACGACGTTTTCATGTGTTTGGACGGAACGTTCGAAAAAGAGAGGTAAATCGCGACCGAAATCAGATCTCACACTACGTAAACCATGACCCACAAACATGGAAAAGACTCATTTGCTTATTACATGGACGTTTTCGGAAGCTTTTTACGTCTATTTGTTGACAACAACAATAACAATAACAGTGAATTTGTTCTGATCATAAAACGCTCTTGTTTTGGACACAGTCACCATGCAAGACGAGCGTAGAAAAAAAAAATCGTGGGTAGTCACCTGGAAAATCCATCGTGGCTGAAATTTTCTTAGAAACACCGTATGGCACGTGCTCTAAATAAACAGGGAAACCTTGACGGCGAATCGGAAGCCTCAAAGTAAACGCCAGAGTAGAACCAACAATCAATACGAAACTAACGATTTTAAATTGGCTCACCACTTTAGTAGCCTATTGGTCCCAAGCAAACGATTAACGTACCCTATTCTAGTCGAAATTCTAGTACTACGCAATGTTTGTTTTGATTCGCTTTGAAAGTTTGACAGATAAAATAAGGGGTTATTGGTTTTTCCTATGTTTCGAGGGGTGATTCGACAAGCTTGGGACCGAAGATAGTACCAGAGGTAAGCCAAAAAGTTGAGCACGTTTCTTCGGGACCTACTTGTCTTAGAGTTACCTCTATGGTAGAACTGCCAACCGTCAGCTCCATGGAAAGGCCGTGAGGTGCTTAAGAAGCAACCGAGGTATGTCCGATCGCGGTTTAAGTAAAAAGTATGATGCCTCCCATAATACAGAGCAGCGAATTCGCAACCGCGAAGGCTCACAGGCATACCGCGCCAGTAGGCAAGCAAATCGATCACTCAAGCAGGATATTTTTATTATTATTATTATTATTATTATTAAAGTCACTTTAACGCTCTTGGATCATTCGTGACTTGTCCGGGGGTGAGATTTGAACCCGTGACTTTGGCGTGAGAGGTATGGATGCTAACCACTACGCCGGGGTCGCCCCCCAAGCAGGACACCGTGCTCGAAAGCTGTATGACAACCTGCTGACCAAGTCCGATGGGTGCATACTTATGCATGATGAAACCTATGTAAAGACCGGCTTCGGACAGCTTCCAGGACCAACATTTTACAAGGCGAAGGCTCGAGGAGGTGTCCCCGGCAGTTTTAAATTTGTTTTTGCGGATAGATTCGCACGAAAATTTATAATCTGGCAGGCAATTTGCAGCTGCGGCCAGAAGACAAAGGTTTTCGTCACTGGGAAAATTATGAACTCGGAGTTTTACAAAACCAAATGTCTCCAGAAACGTCTGTTGTAATGTCTGTCCTTCATCTAGTCACATGATGGTCGGATGAAATTTTGGCTGGATTTTGCGTGTTGTCACTACAGCCGGGAAGTACATCAATGGTACAATAACAACGGAGTCCAGTTTGTTCCGAAAACCCTCAATCCGCCCAATTGTCACCAGTTCAGACCCATTGAAAACTACTGGGCAATTATGAAGAGGAAACTGAAGGTAAAAGGTACTGTCATCAAAATGTCAGCTTAGATGGAAAATTGGTGTTATAAAATCGCCAAAAACAGTCGACAGAGACCGTTGTGCGCCACTTGATGGGTCGTATTGAGGGAAAAGTTCGAGAATTCCTTGGAAACCACGACGATTAATTTCTTTCGTATTTTTTTTCTTAAAATAAAAGGAACAGTATGCACTTAAGTGAAAACAGTTTTCAAATCCTTTAATTCAAGTCAGAAATAGACTCAAATGATGTCGTTCCATTACAAAGTGGGCCATGATTTATATGCGACGTCCCTCTACGTAGCGACAAATGTCAGCAATCTCTATGGTTTTGTTTTGTTCTTATATCCGTGCGTTTTGGCTTGCTTTCGGCTGGCTGTTTTTTCCTCGCTATACATCTTATATGAAATAATGAATGTTATCGAATTGTGAAAAAAATCTAGAGGTGAATATAAGTGTGAAAACTCAGATATTTTTCATCTGGTTTCGTTTTAAGTGTGCATTGGATAGTGGTGCAGGCTCCACTGGGAGTTTACTTTTTATGTGAGTGCTCTCCTACAGTGCCGTGAACTGATAGATTGGATTCCTCATCCATTAAAATAAAAACTCAGTGAAATCTTTCTAGTTATACATTGATTGATTGATATACATTGAAGTATGAATGCAGCACCATTATCATTTTGATAACAGTAGCGTAAATATACAGGGCATATTGCAAGTGAAAGTGACCTCATATTGGACGAAAATTTCCAGGAAATAGTCACTAATTCTGCAATGGAGCTACCACCTACTAACTCCCGGAAAAACAGCTTCTTGTGATTACCTGCGGTTTTAAGAGGTTAACATTGTCGCACAGGACTTATTTTTCAGGGGCAGATTTTTTTTATGAAATGGGATATTATTCACGATTTTGGCCATATACTGCCAACATAAGAATATAGCATTATTTTTGTACAAGGATCATTTGTAGAAAATTACTTAAGGAACATTTGTCTAGAACATTTGAAACCGTTATCATCGTATTTCGATGATAGTTCTAATACTACCTTTAAAATAGTCTCTTTATTCCAGTCTCAGTCTCTTTAAGTAAAACTATGTCCATGTTACATGTTTTATAGAGCGCATCTCATGTACTTCTTTAAGTTTGTTCAAGGATACCCAGATTCCTAAATAGCGGAGGGCATAATATCTAATGAACTAAGGAGCAATTTGCTTTGAAAAATCATTCCACAGAACCTTAAAAGAAATTTCTGGTCTGAAATTTTCTGGAATTGACTGCAAATTCTCAATAATACCTCCCTCCCTAGTCATACTCCTTGAAATTTTATATGGAACCCTCCTCAGCATTATCTAGAAAATAATCCTCCAAATTCCCTTTGAATTCTGAAATTACTTAAAATGCACCTCAGAATGCCCATGTAACTCTCCCTTTTGAATCCCATGAAATACTCTTAGGGATTCCATGAATGTCTTCTAAAATAAGCTACACCGGGGCAAATTGAAACGGATTCTACAAATTTGAATCTTAAAGCACTCTGAAAAAATAAATTAACACTATCAAGATCGAAGCAGGCCACGCTGCGAAAAGGTCGTGTTTTTGTTTTGCTGCGTCGTTTTCACTCTTGCAAAAACTAAAATAATTACAATTTTGATCTAGAAAAAGTTAAATTGAAAGCACAGAAGTGGTTTTAAAAAGAGTTTCAAGTGATAATTTTCAAATCCCACGTATCCCTAGTGTTTGCCACAGTGATCAGTGATATGAGTTGAATGTAGAATCATATTCTTCCTGTTTCGTGGTATGAGGTACGGTTTGTTCTAACTAACGCTTTGGAACGCTTAGCTAAATTTATTTGCCATCTATATAATTATTTCTGTTTACCCATATGAATTGCAACTTAAACTTTATTACTAAATATCTGCCAGTATCAAAGAAGTATTTTTATGATTCTGGAAGTGTGAATACACTTCAGATATCCATATGATATGTGAATGTGTTCATGCGGGGATTATTGCATATGAAGACGACATCGGAATGTACGTGTTGAATAGGCATTCTTGAAATGGGTCATTGGATTTACAGTAGAGCTATCAACTTTCATTTCTAGGGCTAAACATGTTTGCATCTACGGTAAAAACAGTTTTATCAACAAAAAGGTGCAGGCAGGTTTCTTCCATAAAAGCACTTCCAGTCAGTAGTGGGAGATGGATTTTATCTACACACACACAACCACTATTTTTTGGTCTATCTCAAACCAATTTAACTGATTTTTTGTATTGATAATGTGATGTTTACAATTTCATCTTACCCCTCTGTCCTCATTTTTATTTACTCCATGCGGTGTACATGAAGTGCTTTAAATTGTTCGGACAAACTCATTTGTGCCGGGATTTTCTATATAATCACTATCATTAGCCCTCATTTGCTTCCCTAGTGCAAACAAATGAAGAAAATACAGAAAACTCAACTATTTGTAGAAGTTAAAGCGCTTTGGAAAAAAAATGCTTGTTATAAATTTCATAACTAATGAAAATAAACAAACCTTGAGCTGTTTCGACAGTCATAAGATGCATTTAGGTTGAGCTGTTTGTAAGTACTTGTATGGACAGTAATAAGATGCATTTAGGTATGTACCCAAGTAACCAATAATCCAAATAAGTGGCCCTTTTTTGCCTTATACGGGCCTCATTAGAACTTGCAAATACTGGTATAGCCGTTGCTCAGATGTATATGTATAAACAAGAAGGCGAAATAACGTGCCAATGTTTACTTGGGTAGAATACTGTAAAAAATATTAACAGTGATTACCCTCTTCCGCTAATAGTAACGCCCACTGTTTCAACTTGCCCCGGTGTACCTCATCGTTTGTTTGACTAATCCAGTCAATAAGGTTTTACTGGATTTTTGAATTGCGGAACTGTTCGGTAAAAGTTTAAAAACTCTGTGGAAAATTCAAAACTGAGAATATGTGTTCCGAACTTGTACAGACTTAGTTCTGTTAGCCCCATATAATAATAGATCGATATCAATGATTCCTTACCGATAGCGATCATTTGAATTTTTACCGAGTTTTTCAGCAATTCAAAAACTTAGAAAAAAATACTGACTCCTGTTAAATAATCGACGTGTGTATCCATTGGAATTATTCTCGGAATTTCCTTCTTGAAACTCTTTTGACAGAGTCATAGTTCTTTTCGCATTCTCATCAAAGCTACCTATGAATGCTACTCCTTGACATTCCTTAAGTACTGTCCTTAAATAACAATGAAATTCTAATCGGAATTGCCTTACATTATCTTTAGTATTTCCTTGGAATTTCCTCAGAATTCCTTGGAAATTGTGCTCTCACTCTTCGAAGGGTATTGATAGCGGAATCTTACAATTAGAATCGGTTCCTTGCGATAATGAAAAGAATGAGAACTGTATCAAAACCAAACATTTCATAATTTCTCAATAGTGATGGAGTAATACGACATGCACTAAACTAAGGACGCGGAGTATACCACAATAGATACAATTACTGGCCGCAGTTGATTTGCGCCCCGAACAGAGGAAAAAAGGAAGACATTATCTTCAGAAATTGTTTTGTATTTTCCTCACAATATCCTTAAAATTTGCATAAGCATTTCCTTAGATTTTTACTCATAACTACCTCAGCGGACGCTTTTGTTTACCTTGGAATTCTCCTCAAAACAACATTGAAATTTTATTCAGGACTACTCAGAACTGTATTACCTAGAATTTCCTTTTAAAATCTCCACTCAGCAAATTTCCTATGGAATTTCCACAAAAGTTCACACTGTTCGACAAAGTGCCAGAATTCACGTTTTTTTTTTTTTAAATCTAATGGATTTTTTTAAAGTCCATCATCTTGAATATCATCATTCATCCACATAGTTTGAAATCTTAATTCATTAAGTTTAGGAATTTAAACAATTTTCTGTCTGAAGTTTCAAAAAAAAATCTCATGTCCCACACTAAGAAAAAAAGTAAGAGGTTGTATCCAAGACACGACCGAAGATTTGACGTAGGATTACGTGCTCGGTTTCAATATTCGGCGACTGTGTCAGGGAAACCAATTGTTTGCAGGCAATCGATGATAACTTTGATCATCATTGCAACAGTTGGACATTTATGTGATTTCCAATAGTGAACTGTAGAAAAAAGATAAAGTGTTCATTTTAACAGATTCGTAGATAAATTTCCAATCGATTGGATTGTTTAGAAATAAAATCCATCCGCTATTGACAGGGTTACAAGTGATCAAAACCTGACCACTTTTTGTAACGCGGTAGATTTTGGTTTTTTTTTTAAATTGCACCCTAATATGTTGCCGAAAGACGTAATCCTACGTCAAAAATTGCAACCTCAGAATATTTAAAATTGAAGCCTCATAACCTTTAACAGTTTTCTTAGAGCGTGATCTCAAATATTTGACAATGAAACACATTTCCAAGAATTCTGAAACACTTCCTAAATCCAGTCTTTCAGCTCGGTAGCGTTTCTGAACTTTCATCAATCACGTAACGCAGATTTTTTTCAGGAAATTTAAATATCTGAGACAAACATTTGAGTTCGGGGGGACTTCGACAATTTGATGGGAAGGTTAATAAATTTTCTTTTAAACATACCAAAATATTCAAAATTCCGTATTTACCCATTCTGCACACATTCTGCATTTGAACTTCCCACCCCTTTCTCTCTGTTTATGTCCATGGCAATCATTGAACATATGTTATAAGGAAGTTGAGATTTATGCTCCTTTAAGAGTGTATTTTTAAGAAACTTCATACACAATCTCGAAGGGTATTTCAAATGTAAAGTATGGAAATGTAGGGTAAGAGAACCAGATATGGCATATGCACCAGTTATGACACAATCCCATATAGGCGATGGTACCAGTATTTAGTCCCACCCATTCCAATCACATAGGTACATTCCAAAAAGGGAACCAAATTTTTAACTAGCATCATAACTGGTGCACTTCCCCTAGGGGTATATTCTGCAAAATATTGAGATTAGATTTTACTGGTAGGATGAAATCATTGTAAAATAAAGTTTCCAACAGAAAAATTACTACAGTATTAGGTAAAACAAGGTAACTTAAAAAAATCACAAACACCAATTCAATTGCGTTATTTAAATGTTGTGATTCTTAGCAGGAATAGCTTAGGTCAAAACAATTGATCGAACGTAAAATTAATATAGAGATACACGAAAACCTTTAGATTCGTTCTATTAACATGAATGAAGACAGCCTTTGCAATGAATTGTAGATGCACCTTAATTTTGTCTACAATTTTGTTAGTTGTTCACCTCTTTCAATTTAGCTTTTCTTTTTGGTTTGTTTGGTTTGATTCAATGTATAATGAGTCTTCGCAACAACCGGTTATTAGTAGTACTAGAGCTTGTTTCCAATCAAAAGAATACGTGTGTTGTACGAAACAAAACAACCGAAAACAACAGTTTAAAGCCGTTTGGAGACCAAAATCAAGAGTAGTATATAATAATATGAATGAATATTAGAGATGTATTTTTTTTGTAGATAATTATTCTTAGTCTATACTTCCACGTCAAATAGAAAGGAAAATATACTAACATGTAAGCAAATATATGAAGTATGAAATGTAATAAGATATCGAAAAAAAGTAACAAATCTCCTGAAGTCTAGTATAACTGCCTATAAGATAATACCATGTAAAATCATTTCCTTTGAATGTCAAATAGTATCAAGATGAATTGAATTTGAACTGGGTGTAGGTTACTGGAATTAATCACAATTTCCTTTTGTTATTTTACTATCAAATTTGAAGTCAAACGGAATTCTATTGCTTTTTTTTTTTGACAACAATTAGCAAATCACGCGCGCCTCCTCAAGCTGTGTCTCAGAGTGTCTCTTTAGCTTGTTATCGAAGTTGGTTTACAATCACATTCAAGCCTGCCGTAACTCTACCGTACAGCGGAGATCATTGTTAGTACATTATGATTGCGATCTTGAGACTGTGTGTTAGTGATAGTAACAGTTGTTTGTAATGGTAGTAGTTGTGGTAATCGTTGAAATATATTAGATTAAGATTGTTCTGTAGTGATATATAAACTGTACTTTGTCTCAAACAAAACGAAATCAAAAACCTGACTATAGAAGGGAACTGATCACGTACCTGACCGCCTTCACCCTCGACGCTCTGCAGCTCTCGCCACTCTTCGATCGTTTGGGCCAAATCGATCTGGCATAGGGGTACCTTGACTTCTCCGATCTGGTCGTGCTTGGAGAATCGATCGAAATCGAATATGGCAAACACCAGCGTCTTGTTCATTGCGTCGGCATATGGAAGGCTCTGCAGGAAATATACCCCATAAGAAGAAGAAGAAGAAGAAAAAGAAACAAGAAGAAACCACAAGAACAGATGTTAGTTCGACGCTGGTCGCCACAAGAAAGCGAAGTTCCTTACATATAAACAATTAGTTTACCACATATACAGATAGACGAAGTATTTCTAGCCTAGAGACTTGGGGCTGTTGCAAAGTTTATTCAGCTAAGAACTGTGGGTTTGTTAGTATATCTGAATTTCTGGAAATGTGTACCTAACGGAATCATGGAAATGTTCTCAAACAATAATGGAGAAGTGGAACCAAAGTGTTCGAACTAATACGTAAGTGCAAGACGCGAAAGTGAAAGTGGTGAATAATTTCTGGTAAGAGTATCGAAAATACTATGAGGACGGAACCTATGATTGTCTGAAGAAGGTGGAAACAAGAAACGACTAACTTAACAGCTAAACAGAAAGAAACGTTGTCATTGTTGGAATTACCTTGAACGTGAACGATTCGTTAAATACCGGATTGAGGGTTTTCCTGTGAACCTTAGTTTCAAACTTTTTCTTTTTATCTGGTAGTAGATAGACTTTTACATAAGGATCGGATGTACCTCCCATGTCAAGAGCTGGCAATTCTTCCGCTTGGATTACGGTCACAGTCAAAGCGTTTGCATTGAAATCGTATTCAAGCTGCAAGCATTCAAGGTAAGGTTAGATTTATTGCACAATTACATGACCTTTTAAGCCGCTCAACATCCACTAACCTTATATTGTAGTTTGCCGAGCTTCTGTTCGCTCTGCTTACTTTCCCCTTCGTCTTGCTCTTCGGCATTCTCAGTCAGTTCTTCCATGTCAGGTTGGACCTAAAAACGCGAATTTAGTTTGGTTGTTTTATCGCGTCGCGAAGAGAAAAAACATGAATGTAGTCAGAGTGTTCTGCTTAGATCTCCCGTTCAGCGATATGGAACAGGTGGGACATCTACAAACATCGATAGAACAGCACTCTAATAGTTATAATAAATAGCATCTAGGTTGGTTCAGCTTTAAAAGAGGGTTTACAACAAATACAACAGATTTTTTTTTTTGCTTTGTTTTCCGGTTAGATTAGTGAACGCACATATTACAATGCACCTGTACACTGACACATTTAATGAATGAGATTCTACTGAATACCTTTTCTTTGTATGCTGAACCTAATAATTGTACCGATTTCATATCGACTCCTTTCATGCCCTTCTTGCCGTCTTTGGAGCGTCTCTTGCGGAAGCAGCGCCGGATGCAGAAGCCACAGATGCCGAGAATAATCACGAGCACCGCGATTATGATGGAGACGAAGCCCCACGTTGGGATGCCCATTTCGTGTGCCAGTGCCTCGGTGATCTCCGCTGCCTTCTCTCCAATCTTCTCCGCCTCGCCTTTCGTTGGCAGTGCGGTGCTCGAAAAGTCATCATTTTCTTCTGCAAAGTAAAAAAACAAAAACAAAATCAACTCAATCAGTCATATCATCAATTCTCACGTGCAATGTCGACCATTATTTTAAAACTGATTCCTCTTCTTACGAATATTACTGCGAAAATTGTTCAACTTAATTTCTGTTCCGTGATTTCCGGCAGCAAAAGTTTGACCCTTCAGAATCGCATATGCGTTACGAACCATCTAATCACCTGGCTTCAATCTACACTATCTCTCGAAAAGTATGGGATGGGAGTGATGGTTTTATTTCCAGATAATATTAGAACAAAAAAAAAAGCATTTCCATGTCTCATGTGGTTACTTCTTATCTCATCCACATTTGCATGCACAGTTGCACCACTCGGTCGGTAGACTGCATAATCTAGCCTTGCTTTATTTTTATCTCATTCGCTTCAATTAAAATCAATGTCATTTGCAGATCCGTCTGAGCATACATAATATGCAGAACAGTTCTTTTCTCCGATTTAATTTGGTGTAATCAAAAAGATAAATGGGATCAATTATTGGCGAAACGACTTCCAAATTATAAAAGGTCATTTAAAATGCCTTTTACTAATTCGAATCTCTTAACGGCATTCACAATGAAAAGCTTTGGAAGAGGGTTGAATGATTCCATTGCTATCTTCGGTCACTTCGTGTAATTTTTCTCAAATCCAAGAGTCTAGCGATGTTTGAGACTAATTGGTCACTATATATAGAAAACAAAAACAGGCTTATATAATTATTGCTAAATTGGGTCAATGACATTTGCTCCTAAATCAAAATGTGTGCAGCAAAACTTTAAGGAAACTATTGATAGAAGAAAATCAGCCATGACAATGGCCATTTGTGGATTCTATCAACCTTGCCCTTAAAGTGATATGATCCAGCTTCCATAAATCATACGCACTTGCACTGCCACGTCGAGATTTCAGGCATTAAATTTGAATCATTATATTTGCTGCGCCGCACAGTGGGACGAAATCAAAAAAAGTAGGCTTCGTTGGCTTCGTAACACTCCAGGACAACATTTGAATAGTGGCACGAAGCTAGATCCGGCCAGAAGATCGTAGGGCCCTTGTGTTACTTCAACAGAGGAAGGAGACGCTTCTGTAGACACTCCTTGAGGTAGATCTCCCCGTTTACAGTCCCGGTAGTCACGAACGGCGCACTCCGGTTGCCACATGAGCAGATCGCTTGCCAAAGTTTCTGCTTCCTTACTTCCTCCGATACATCAAACTTGTGCTGGGCGGTGAAGAACAGTAGCCCCGGAAGATGCCGGAAGTCCGCCTTCAGTCATCATCCATGATGAGACAATGAGGCTTCGTGAGCATCTGGGTGTACAGTTTCCGGGCCCCTGACTTTCCCACCGTATTTTGCCGCTCGTCACGATTTGGAGCCTTCTGCACTTTGTATGCAGTCCTTCCCGGTCCTTGGCTCTCTGAACGAAAGACTTTGACAGATCCAACTTTTTGGCCACATCCCTGAGCGAAGCATTGGGATTCCGCTTAAACGTTTTCACGACACGCTTGTGACCGCATTTCTCCTTCCGTTCGATGCTCAGAGTTTCGTAGTAACGATTAATCACACGATTCACCGTTGACTGCACGATTCCGAGTTGTTTTCCGATGTCCCGATGAGAGAGTTGAGCATTTTCCAGGTGCTTGCGCAAAATCAATTCGCGACGTTGCTTTTCGGGTGACGCCATTTTTTCCAACTTTTGAAATACTGACAGCGATAAAAATATAGTGTAAACAATACACTCTAACTACTTCTGCCCTAATTTTCAAGAGAAAATACCCAATGGGTAATTTTCTACAGCGTTTTTCCCGTGATGCAGTTTGATGTGGGAAACCCTTTATTACAAGACTTGTTTGTTTACGTCTCATCTGTTATGTCAAAGATGGACTCCGTCACGTGTAAAATTACCCTAATAAACAAATACCATAAACGGAGTGTATCCCGGATGGGTAAACTATCCCACAAATGGTCTGGATGATACCCCGAACACGTCGTTAAGCTCTCTTTTATGGTTTTTTTTAATTAGGGTAGTTGTTTCTAAGTGTGTAGATTGCAGAACAGAGACCTACGCTAATTAAAGAAGAATAAAAAGAAGAAGAAGAAGAAGAAGAAGATGGAATTATCTGAAAATATAGAAACTTCTTTGCAGTTCTCTGGACTTCCGTGAGGATATCAGAACTGCAGTTGTCGGAAATTACCTGAGTGTCTAGTTCAGTTAGTTGAACTGAACTGAGATTCATTGACCATCTCTGATGTTCTAGAAGCTACCCTGAAGTTCCCGTAATTACCATAAAGTTCTTCACCTGAAGATTTTTTGAAGAAAATTTCTAGACTTCTGTAATGTTCTCAAAATATGTATGAAGTTTTCTAAATTTCTCAGGACTTGTCTGGACTTTCCTGAAATTTCCAGAACTTTCAAAGATTCTCGAAATTTTCCTTGAACTAATGGAGCTGTCCAGAATTATTCAAAACTAACCCTAAAACATCTTTAAACATCCCCACTGCCGTAATCTAAACGAAACTATCAATTCTATACTTTCATCTCCTCCTCATCTATCGTATAAACATTACCACTTCAGTCAGTCATTCGAAATTAGCATCTTCAACTATGTAAATCGTTGACTTCACGCAGAAGTAATACTAAACATATAGTCAAAGTACCAACTAAGTTCCCCGAAATGCTGTTCTGAAGTTATTCGAGCTCTGGACCAACCTTAGCCAGAAGTTCTTGGAATTTCTATGAAATATTCAAAGTTTTCTCTAGTTCTATAGACTTCCCTGAATTTCTAAGAACTTCTCAAAAGTTCCAGTAGTTTTCTTGAAGTTGGGTGAACCACCCTAATGATCTCTAAGCTTCCCTGAAGTGGCTGAAATGTTATAGTGGTTCCCAGATCTAATTATCCCGCAGTCTTTTTTATGAATCTTCCCCGAAATCCTCGGTATTTGCGTTCATTCCTCGGATCTGCTCTAATTTTCCTTAAAAATGTCTCTAATGTTGTCCAGCCATTCCTGAAGTTCTCGACATTATTATGTGGATGTTTCTGAATGGATGAATTTAGTGAACTTCCCAACGTTTTCTACACTTCCTTGAATTTATCGGAGCTTCCGTTAAGTTTCCGGAATTTTTTGCAAGTTTGTTTTTAACTTCTCTGATGTTCTCCGGAATATCTTTAATTTTTTAATCTTCTTGATAATTCTTTCTGTTTTCTAGCCTTAGGCTCTGGAAATTTATCTGAAACTCAAATAAATTTCCTGAAATCCGCCAATTTTCTGATATTCATGGAACTACTTTGAAGTTCTGAGAACTGCCCCAAAGATCGCGGTACTTCTTTTAAAATCTGTAATTGGTGTTTTGGAAACCTCTGTTAAGCTCCTGCAATTTTCCTGAATTTAATGAATTTCTTCTTGAAATCTGATCTTGAAACTTCGCCGTAGTTCTGGACGATATTTAAGCTCTCAGAACTACCCTGAAGTTTTTGGATCATTCTTAAAATTCTTGGAATTTACTTGAAATTTCAGAACTTCTTGAAGGCTCCCGCAATTTAAAAAAATAAAAGTTCCATGTTAATGAAAAGTTTTTTAAATGTTCTTGAAATTCTCGGAACTTCATTAAAGATCCCGAAATTTTCATGATGGTACTCCCAACTTGACGTTGTCTGCACTTTTATTTTTAAATTCTGTTGAGTTCCAGCCATTTTTTTAAATCCTTGGAATTTCCTGAAGTTTTAGGAATTTTCCTAAAGGTTACACAATTTTCAGATTTTCATGGAAGTACCTTAAAGCTATGAGAACTTTCCCGAAGCTCTCTAACGTTTTTCAAGGATCTTTGAACTTACCAGAAGTTTTCTTGAAGTTCCTGAAATGTTCTTGGAGTTCTCCATTCTTCATAAAGTTCATGAAACGCTGATCTGAACATTGAGCCAACAATCCGGAAGAACTTATATCCATTTATTTTATATTGAATATATTATTTGCAAAAGTCGATTTAAAATGATGAATAAAATATAATCTGAGACAATACAACGATTTTGAATTTGTTTAATAATTATTAAAGTCTACGTAGACTTTAAGAGAGTGGAGGAGGAATTTCAGAAAATACTACTGTAGTCTACAAGGGAGGAGGGAGGTGTTAAAAAGTATTATATTTTGGACTAAGTGGATTATGAACGGCCCCTTACTAATTCAAATTTGAGCCACATCCCAGGTGGTATCCGGAACATGTCCAGATGTTGGTCAATGTGGTCCTGGGTTCTGATTGTGACCAACAATGAGTTTGTTTTACAGCTCCCGGAGATTCCCGGGAGGGGGAACGTCCCTAAGTTCACCCGGTAAAGGCCCAACTACAAAGCAAGACTATGCTGGAGGTGGCTGGGTTCGATTACCGGTTCGGTCTAGGAATTTTTCGGGTTGGAAAATATCTGGACTTCCGTGGGCATATAGTTATGATTGTAATATTAGCCACACAATTATACTAACGCAAGAATGATACGGGCTTCGAAAGCTCTCAACTAATAACTGTGGAAGTGCATCTAGAACACTAAGTTGAGAGCACGCAATAAGCTAATATGCGATAAACAATAAGTATGAAATGCGAAGAAGAAGAAGAATAAGGATGTCCGGAACATGGCCGGATGTGGCCAATATGGTCCTGCACAGTAGGTATGGCTATCAATGAACTTGTTATTGAATTCTCATATGATTTGAGGTGTTGATAGGGGTTTGATCAAGTCAGAAACTGGCCACTTTCCCGTGAGTACGTGGAACATGGCCGAATGTGACCAATGCGGTCCTGGAATCTCAGGTTTACCACCATTCTCATGTGATTTAAGGTGTCGCATGATTGTCGTAATTGTGGTAACATCCAGTCTCGTAACCAATTCTCACCGGAACATGTTCATGTTCATGTTCCATATCTCCGGAACCAGCTGTGCGATTCCAATGATATTCAATAGCGTTCAATAGGACCATAGTGCCTATCATTTTGCGGTTATTGCTTCCAATTTAATTCAGTGGTAGCCGAGAAACATGAGTCCCATTAATTTCTTACACACAGACATTTTCCGATCTCGTCGAGCTTAGTCGATTGGAACATACAAGCAATTAAATGGAGTTAAATGGAAATTATTAATCCTTCTCTGTTTATATATATAGTATCATTGAAACAACCATCAAACGAAAGCTCAGGCACTCTTCTTTGATTTTACTTTGATATCAAAATGTTCTATTGAGAGGTAATTATTTATACCTTGTATGGACTCTTCAAATCCCGTCTATTGCCGGATTTTGTTTTCCGCGATATTCCCTCATGGTGGGGCAAGTATGTCTCTGTAACAATTGTGCGTTTTATATATTCCAATTAGTAGATATTTGTTGAAGTTTGTACATCAAATATCAGGTTTATAACATTGTGTTCATTTATCACCAATATAAACTAACATAAATTAGATCAAAATATTTTTTGACGGGGAAATATTGCTCCCTCACCCTTATGGGGTTTCAGGTATCAGAACGTTGGCTCAGGTGGTACGTTCCTCTATAGTTTGCAAATTTGCGGGAAGGGTAGGAAAATAGGAATGAGAATGGAAAGGGAAATGAAACCAGCGGTGGGTGAGAAATATCGCTACCGTAAAACGGGGTTTCTTTGATAAATTTTTGAAGTATATTCTAAATATTGTTTACAACAATTATTATTTTGTAAACAAGTACTGAGGATCCTAGAGTCAATTTGTTAGTAATATATTTAACGGAAATGATAGAATTTGAACTATTTGTTTTGTCTTGTGACCGAACAACAGTTTTATTTGTTTTGGGGTTACTTTGATAATATTCGATGAATGTAGAAAAACATGCGTGAAACTCAAACAATTTAGTTCCAAAAATATGAAACTTTGAATGAGTATATAATCAGATCCATCATAAGCAATAAGAAGACAATATTGAAGTTGTGATGGCTGTATATTAGTTAAATAACAAATGAAATAGTTGTTCATTATTTATTAGATTGGTAATCTTATGCCATGATCAAGCAGTTGATTTGTGAGCAGCACTGTATTGTACAGTGCGACATAGTTGCCATGACTTTTGTGCACTATTTCACGCGCCGGAAACACCAATGTTGCCTGCTGAGCAGTTGACTGAGAATGTCATAGGACATCAGCGTCTTGATCAATTAATTACTTTTATTCCTTGACATGCAAGATCAAAATTTGTGGCATCATAAACATTTTATTTTGTAGATACATATCGTACTAGCATTATGTAGGTCAGAACCTTGAACATGAGATAATTTTTTGAAAATCGTGCTTCATTACCGATATTTATAACGAAACTGTGTTTGTTGCAGTCGCAATTAAATTGATCATCGAAATAGGCCATGTCGTTTGTCAATGACAAAGCACTGTTTCAGCCGTCATGCCGTTTGTCAATGGCTGGCTTTTTTTTTAGTTTTGTTCATATTGTTTGTACCACAATGGAGAAAATACCAAATCCATCCATTCTTAAGAACAAAAATAACAATAGTTCATGGACCAAAAATGACAAAAATCAATAAACATATTATAAAACGTTATTTCATTGTCATTTTGATTCAATTACATCATGCTTGGCATAAACGGTGCTCCGTTTGGGTCACGATTTGCTCATTTTTTAATACTTTTGCGCTCAGTTAACGGAACTTAAGCAATCAATGGAATAGAGTTTAAGCTTGTTAAAGATACGTGAAATATAGAAGATTTACAATTAGTCGAAAAGCTAAAGCTAAGTGGTGCATAGGACCTACGTGAAAGGTTTCCATTCTGGGTGACTATTTACTTGCATTTGCCTTGGCAGGGGCCCAGTTCAAATTGCTGTCGACTTACACCGTTCTCGAATTCCTGTTGCAATTAGCTTCTGATGACATCGACGATGGAGCCCGGACTTCGAGATCCAATTGTGAGGCCACGAGGCATCGGAGACAACGGTTGATTATTTGAGAACAGATTTCACGATTAATTGAATAATAGTATTTGGATGCGTTGACTAATCGGCTTTGATCTCCACATACATATTTTGAAAACTCTCGATTCGTGCCCCTATGAAACTCTTGGTCCCATCATCTGACGGTATCTGGCTGTAAAGATATTGGAAGCTTTCGACTTCCTGCACTGCTTGCTTAGCTACCGTAAAGTTGGAAGCGTTGTCTGTGTTGACATCCAACTATTTTGTCTTGTTGACGTTCATCATCAAACGAACCGAAGTCGTTGAGATGCTCCATAGTGATGGGTTGCCGTGATAGTACACAACCAGTGAATACCTGTATATGGTCCGTCATGTATAACTCAGCACGTGAATGCCTCATACTGCGCTTGGATGAGGTTTAAAATTCTATCCAATACTCCTTTGTGCCTCAGGGGATGCCCTCAAATTCACGTGATTGGGTCGGTTGAAAGTTTTTTCGTAGTGAATACCTACCAAATACAGGAACTCTTGGAATTCGTTTACTTGCTCTTGTTCACACGGGATCTTGCGTGTTGCCACTCGAGAGTCACGTCGATTCCTTCCTGTATTTAATGCAGGATAATTTTGCACAGTAATTTGAGAATAATACACACTAGAACGACGCCCCGCTAATGTAGCCAGTCGATAGGAAAAGTCACGCTGTGAGCTTTGATCATCTTTGCTGATATGCGCTCGACTCCTGAATTTCATGCTTCAGATAGTTGCTTCTATTCCTTGCACTGATGGTGTCTCGGAGTTGACATGACTCACCATTGTACTATGGGTAGGACGGCCCTGGCGTAGTGGTTAACATTCATATATATTCGCCAAATTCACGAGTTAAAATCTCATCTCGCACAATACTCTTTACTCTATTCCACGCCCCAGAATACCGTTGTTGCCTGCTGAGCAGTTGATTGAGCATGATCATAAGACACCAGCGCACAGTGGGACCATCAAAAACCTTTTCTCAATGTTTTAGCGTTTAGATGTTTTTGAAGAAGGTTCTTGAAATGTTATTTTGCATCTTCTGTAATATCCTTAAAAAAATTTACTATGGTAGAATTACACTAAGAAAAACTAACTTTTTGTAATCTGAATATAATGTAATAGGAAATTGTCTCACTTACAACTTTGCTGATGACCACTTTTCGATTAAAGCTAAGTATCTAATGATCTAAGGCGCTGCACAGTGGGACCATTCTGAAAAAATATGGTCAAAATCCTTGTCTCACCTTCCTCGATGTTTTAGCGTTTAGGTGTCTTGGAAGAAAATGTTATTCTGCATCTTTTGAATTATACATATAAATTTTTATTAAGCTGGTATTACACTTAAAACAACTAACTTTTTGTAATGACAAGATCATAGGATTCTATCTTTGACAAAGTTGTAGAACTATGAATTTCATGAAACTTTGCTGTATTTAGCCTAAGTTTCTACGAGTAGAGGAAAAACATCAGTTTACTCGCTAAAAGACTGAAAGCCGATAAAATTTCTTTGCAAACAGAACACCAGTCAGTAGCATTACAATTATGACACTAAGTTTCTAGTCTACGTAATAAGTCTAGCGAGATGTATCTGGTGTAGAAACTTAGTGTCTTCAGCAAAGTTTCATAAAATTCATAGCTCTACAGTACAGCTTTTTCGAAGACAGCAACCTATTATCTTGTCATTACAAACAGTTAGTTGTTCTAAGTGTAATACCACCTTAATAAAAAATATATGCACAATTCAAAAGATGCAGAATAACATAGAAAAATACTGCGAAGACACTTAAACGCTAAAATATCGGGAAAGGTGAGAAAAGGGTTTTGACCATCTTTTTTTCAGAATGGTCCCACTGTGCAGCGACTTGTCTTAAATCATTGATAAATTTGGATGCTTAGGTTTAATCGAAAAGTGGTCATCAGCTAAGTTGTAAGTGAGAAAATTTCCTATAAGTGCAGCTTTCGATCTTTTTATCACATCAATATGGTGAAAGGCTAAGAAATTCGAACGAAAAGTTTGGTTTACCCATAGTGATTTCCATACAAACTTCATATGGTTTGTGCTAAGTCAATCAAATGAGTTCAAATTTTGTGAGAACCCAATCAGGACCCAATTTGGAGCCGTACTGTGGATCAAGCATTTAAAAATTTGCATCAATCTAGTCCCTAGCCCACGTGGGATTGTGCGCTGGTCGATGGGGGAAGAACGAACCCTAGATCACCAACGACATGGCACATTGCACATTGCCACAACATTCTGCCAATAGTTCTTCGCTCTCGCTCATTTATTCGTGACCATGGCGTCCGATGACACGATCATATTCCGTATAGTCGCCAATGTGATGTCAATCTTTGGAACTTTTTCCACGCTGGTATTCAGTTGGCTATAGAAATTCCCTTTGACCTGTAGCTCGGTAGCATCGGTTGGTGTATAACATTGTGGATTATGGTATGATTTCGAACCCGTGTGCTAATCCTGACATCGGTTATCCTTCCACTTGTTGAGCGCAGCATTTTCCCGGAACGATAAGCAAGAGATCAATTCCACGATACCGGGGAGTGTTTTCATCTCAAATACCACAGTATGTAATTAATTTTGGTATTCATGACAGATACGTATTTCGATTCTACAATGTGTAGAATCGGAACCTACTAACTAAAAAACATAGATTTAAGTAAACTAAAGGAGAAAACTCGATTCAAATCTCTAATAAGGAAAATTCCCAAAGGCTTGGTAGCCATAATATCATTTTTCCTTAATAGAGATTTGTATAGATTTTTCTCCTTTAGCTTACTTAAATCTTTGGTTTTTATTAGTTAGGTAGGTTCCGATTCAACACATTGTAGTTTCATTTTTATACCTATGTTCTTGAAATTATTACCTAGGGATGATTACTTAAGGCGGTTAGATTTTGATAAGTTCTTTAGTGGGAATGACATTGATGAAGACTGCACGTTGTAGTCCAATTACGTACTAATGGATACCAAAATTAATTAAGTGGAATTAAATGAAAAATATTTCGCTATCAACCCAATTTCATTACTTCACCAAAGTATGTAATTTCCAAAGTTCAGCCAGCGGACTTCGCTCGCCCCAGGATTTTGAGATTGATGTGCCATGCCTCGCTGGCGAATTTCGCTAGCTTACCTTGTTAGTCAAATTTTAACCCGAGTAGCACGCTTATGTTTCTAAATGTTGCAGCAACTTAATTATGACTAAAATAAGTCGTATAGAACATTAGAATAATCGGTTTGTTAAATAAAATCCCAGAAGATGATTCCAAAGCAGTTCTGAGTAGAGTTTTAGAGTATTACCGACAAGAAATCCATGGGCTCCGATTTATACAGATAGTTTCACAATCATTTGGAGTTTTTAAACGTATTCTTTATATGAATACAGTAATGACTCGATTTTGTCAGGCCCTTCTTCAAAATACCGTAATACCAAATATTTCTTATTCTTGAAGATGGATGTTTATGGTATATATATATACTTTGGGGGCATTAGGACATTGGAAAATATTTTCCAAAAGGGGGCTGATAAAATTGAGTCTTATAAACCTGCATTCCTAGTAAATTCTGAGAAATATTATAGGGCAAAATACCCCCAAAAAAGTTCTGAGAATTAACTCATAGAAGTTCTGAAAAAATCCCTGTGGAATTATAAAGATTACTGCCGGGGGACTTTGAGACAAGAACTTCAAGAATATTCTGAGAGTTTGGAAACCAAGAAATCTTGAATATATTTACAAAGGTGCTTAAAGAAAATTTAGAAAATGAAGGCTATGGAGGATTTTATGGAAATTTTCAGGATTATTCTAAGGAAAGTTTCAGGACACTTCTAAGCTAACTTCAAACGATTTTCTGAAATAAACATCAATAGAATTCAGAAGTAAAATCTTATACTACTGTGTAGGGTTTACCAAGCAAAATCTAAAGAACATTCATAGAGATGATATGTAGATTCAGACAAAGTTATTCTGAAGTGATTTTTTAGATTTAATAAGAATACCAATATAATTGCAGAGTGATTTCCAAAATTTTTCTGTGAGGAATTGAAAAAAAAAAAATGGAGAAAACCTGGTAGGCATATAAAAAAAAAACTCTTATATGAAATCTCGATGAACATTTCAAATGGTCCTATCTGCTTTGATCGATTCTCTTAATCGACTTTCTCTTTTCATAACCACTGCTATGCAAACAGATTTCGCGTTAATTCTACCACATAGTTTGATAAAGGAGGTTCTTATCTAGCGCCCAAAACGTCAAATACAACAGGGAAAGGTTTTGCAGCTGAGTTATTGACGGAAGAGAAAGTCGATTAAGAGAATCGATCAAAGCAGATAGGACCATTTGAAATGTTCATCGAGTATTACTAAATTGAGGGTCGACCAGGGCACCCGATTGAAGCGAAATGAATGGAGAGAGTGGAAATATCAACTCCCTGTCTTTAACATTTCGTGAATAGAGGGCGGGCTTTTCTCCCCACTCATTGGGGCATCCTCCTGTTGGATGGCCTGTCTTTTAATTTAATTTATTTAATTAAATCTTCAACATAATGTTGTACAGATCTTTTCTAGGCTAGGTGTCGAATTCTATGTCTGTAAGTAGACTTACTAATGTTAAAATCATATACATCAAATGTTTCATTAAACACACGACAGCACAAAGTCCACGGTTCGTTGAATCCATAGTTGGTCCGATGGGTAGGTTGCCACAGAAGCGTGTAACTACGTAGAACTCTTTGAGGAGCATTGATGTAGATTTGGCTCACAAGAGAGTTGCAATCCACGTCACCGTTAAGCAATCCAAACACGAAGAGTCACTGAAGTAGTTTCCTCCTTGCTGCCAACGTGTCCAGGTCAATCAGCCTGCACCGTTCTTCGTAAGGCGGCAAATTTACCGAATCGTTCCAGGGCAGAACACGTAAAGCGTATCTTACGAAGTTTCGCTGAATGGCTTCGATTCTGTTAGCTTGAATAGCGTGAAAGGGTGCCCACGCAACAACAGCATACTCTAGAAGACTGTGGACGAGACCACAGTATAGTGATTTCAGCGCGTAGATGTTCTGGAATGCGTTTGTGTTTCGTTTCAAGAAACCTAATGTGGCGAATGCTTTAGCAGTTATCATGGAGATGTGCTCATTGAATTTGACTTTAGAGTCGATGATAACACCCAAATCCTTAACTGAAGAAACGAAGAGCAAACTACTGAGTCCTATCCTATAGTCATGTCGTAAGGGCTCGCGTGAACGGCTAAAAGATATTGCGCAGCATTTTGTGACATTAACCTGCATACCGTTCAATGTACACCAGCGCAAAAGGGAATCAATATCCTTCTGGAGTGCGTAACAGTCAAGTCTTGACTTAATTGTACGAAAGATCGTTAAGTCATCGGCGAACATAAGTTTCGAAGAACACAGTCGACTACACAGATCGTTCACGAACAGGATGAAAATTAAAGGCCCCAAATGGCTACCTTCGGGAACACCAGAGGGTATCTCGAAACTAGGCGAATTATCACCGTTAATGCTCACATAGGCTGAGCGGTCAGTTAAGTAGGACTGTTGCCACTTCGTGGCCCAATTAGGTAATCCCATACACCTCATTTTGTCCACTGCAAGCACATGTGGAACCCTATCGAACGCCTTACTGAAGTCCACGTAGATCGCATCAACTTGTCGTCGTTTTTCAATGGAGTTGATCAGCGAGTTGACAAACACCATTCAGTTGGTTGTTGAAGAGCGTTTCCTCACGAAGCCGTGCTGATGTTCGGTAATTATTGGCCTAACCGCTTGATATACGACCTCATATACGATCTTCTCCAGAGCTTTTGGGAGACAGCTTAGAATCGAAATTCCGCGATAATTTTCAACGTTGTGAATGTTTCCAGCTTTGTGAATAGGTGTGATGGACGCAACCTTCCACATTGTGCGGAAAACACCACTAACTAGCGAACGATTGAAGATAATCGACACAGGTGAAGCGAGCGATGCAGAAAATTTCTTAATGAACGATGGCGGCAAACAGTCTGGACCAGCGCCTTTAGAAGGATCTACAGATGAAAGAACTTTCATCACCAACTGCGGCAAATGCAAGTTGTAATGAGCTATGCTGCTCATCCAGTCACGACGATCATCCGGAGAATGAGCGGGAGGGGTAGTCGAAAAAACATCCTTGAAGAATTTTGCGAAGAGATCAGAAGCTTTTTCCGCGGAGTCAGCACGAGCTTCTTAATAGGACGCATCGAGTGGTATACCGCCATTCCGCCTAAGTTTCTTCACGTAGGTCCAAAAAGACGATGGATCCCGCTTTGACCGGTTGTATGACCCTGTTGTTGGAAGGAGTTTCTCATTTATCCCGTGGAAACACGTGGGCGATGTTGCCCACGGATTTACCCAAACCGTTTTTGGCCCTTCATACAATGGCAGGTTGAGTACACTTAGAGGTTATTAAACTTGATCAAGTCAAACAGCAAGGATAGGCCACAGTCTACCGAAAGTTGTTTTGCTACAATGAGTGGTAGTTCCACATGTTCATCATATCATCGTAAAGTACTTAGTCCTCCGACACACCTCTAATACATAAACTTGACGATAAAGTGGAATAAATATTGCAACAAAAGCGATGCATTTCAATAAAATATTTAAGGATCAAATAAAATAACTATATGAATCAATTGTTTAGGTTTGTTTTCTTCTGTTCGGGACATAACACTACTTCGACCAGAAATTTGATCTATTGTAGTATATCCCGTGTCCTTAGTTTAGTGCATGTCGTATTACTCCATCACTATTGAGAAATGATGAAGTATTCGGTTTTCATACAGTTGTCATTCTTGCCTTCATCGCAAGGAATCGATTCTAATTGAAAGGTTCTGCTATTTATACCCTTCGGAGTTGGAACACCCTTCAAAGGTGCGCCCCTTTCCCGAGCAAAGTCTGAGATCAAATTGAAATCTAAATTTGATGTTGTGATTTCGCTGATAATGATTACTCAGGTTGTTGTCGTTTTGGCCATTTTAACGGTTAAAATATCAAAATTGAGAGCAAACATATCTTCCTGTGACATCACATTGAAAACTATTTCTGCTATCAGTGAGAGCAAACTGAAAACCAAATTTGCTATCCATTTTTCCATAAGTATTCAATTTGATGTTATGCTAAGGCAATGAAAACAAACCCGTAACAACATATTTTTAAAGAGCAAATGTAGAGCAAAATGAAAACAAAATTTGGTATCAAATTTGTCAATGTCTAAACTGAAATCAAATTATGATTTCAGTTTGATGTTGATATCAAAACTTGATTTCAATTTGCTGTCATTTTGATGCTGGACTTTGCTCGGGTTGTCAGTCAAAATTGGATTCCTTAACAACAAAATTAAGGAATGACACCGATAATGACCATGCATCAGAACCCTAGTCTTAACCACTTCAAACTACGAACAACGATTAGAAGATTTGGAATCACATAGATGAAGACAACTAACTCATTTTTTTCCTTCTTTCGAGATCATCCTCGGTAGACAAAGCCGAGTCTTGTCACTATCAACAAGGCATAAAAAGTAACAAGGACTAAGATGTGTTCCTTTGATAACTGAAAAATCCTTTTCCCCTTGTTTGAAGAAGTCAGGACTAGGAATCGGTTAAGATCTACCACCGATTCCTAGTCCTGACATCCCGTAACGTACCACGAAAAGTTGATCTACCCACGTTACGGGGCTTTGTTTAGGTTGATAAATAATCTAATATTGCATAAAATGGTAGATCTCCATGAAAATTTGTGAGCGATTAACATCTACAACCGATTTGCGACCACCGTGCAACTAGGCAGAACATGTCGTTGCCGTTAAATCAGTTCGGTGTATTCCGGAGATAAGCTTCTGCCAGCGTTCTGGGGCTTCCTCAGCTCAGTCGGTAAAGGCGCAGCTACAAAGCAAGGCTATGCTAGAGGTGGATTGGGATCGATTCCCGGTCCAGTCGAGGATTTTTTGGGATGGAAAATTTCTCGACTTCCCTGGGCATAGACACACAATTATTCGAATGCAGAAATGGTACAGGCATCGAAAGCTCTCAATTTTGAAACTGTGGAAGTGCATCTAGAACTCTAAGTCGAGAGCACGCAATAAGTCAATAAGCTTGAAATGCGTTGAAGAAGAGACGAAGAAGAAGAAGAAGAAGTATTTATAATGGCCAGGTAACTTCCTCAACTTTATAATTAATTGGTCACGCTACCGACTTTTGTCGCTGCAACTTCAAAACCAGATTATTATATTCTAATAAAATTTTCCTTAGGCCTCTTTCAGTAATGCCAATTGAAATTCGACTGTGGAGCATTCTATTAGAATTTCTATACGCTTTCGTGGATAAAAATAAAAGGAGAAATCCATCAGTTTCGACTTGATTAAACGGCTTGTCTACCAACTCAACTAAAATATAAAAACCAATAATTGAATTATCAATTGTACTCGTTCTCATATAATATGATCAAACTAAACCATACCAAAGGGAAACCAATATGCTGTACAACAAGATATAAACATCAGAAATCCATTAGATATGGCAAAAAACCTGAAAAATGTGATTTTGGATTGCTGCTCGCAGCGTTAAACTGCTTTTTGTGCGTCTACAGTGAACCTATCAATTGCTTCAACAAAAACCGAATTTAAACAGCTGAGTTGAAAGTAATTTATTATTTACGACAGTACCTGAACTACTCAATTTAATATCGCGTAAAATATTTCATTGGCAGTAACTTACATTGCCAAATTACAAAAAAAAAACATAAATTATTTAAACTACTTTATACAGAATCACGTAAATCACGCGTTAACCAAGATTGTAAAATTTAAACATAATAACACAACATAATTAACTTTACATATAACCAATTAGTGTATAGCAGATGCGAACCAGCCAAAGGCTGAAAACCTCTTTAGTAAAGAAAACTAACTAAACAATTAGTGTAAGAATATTTAATAGATTTTCAAAAAGAAAATATGCGAAATCTGTAAAAAATCAATTCGATAAAATTAATCGTTAGTGCTTTCAGAGAATTTCAGAATCATGTCATTACGTTTATCGAATTTTTCGTGTATAATCACAAAATATTATATAAATAAATAATTGCCCAATCATACATATGAAAGCTTAAATTTCGGACATAATGCACCAAAACTGATCCCGAATCAACTATCCAGGATGGATGAGGATGAGCTGCGCAATTTGGGCCAACTTTGTAGCAATCGTATTGAGAAACAAATCATTTTCAATTGCACAAGCTTATCCTTGTTGCAACCAATCGGGTTCATTCTGCCGTACGCATGGGAAAAAAAGAAGAATATGTGTACCTATATAGTGACGTGCGATTACGTCGCTTTATCGTTCATAGCTGACGATAGCCAGCTGCCTGCCAGCCGCCAGCCAACCAGTCAGCTAGCCAGCAACGGAAGAAATCGATAACTATCGTTTATCAAAGCACAAGAAAGGCACACTCCGCTTTGCACTCGTAGATTGATAGAGCCCCAGCTACAGTAACAATCCCATACTTTTCATCTGTTTTCGCTGTTTCCCTTGTTTCCAACGAGCTAGAGCTTATTGTATTGACTTTTCATTTTCCACGGATCCTTGAGCAATAAGAAGCACTTGCAGCTATGCTTATTGCTGGCTTCAGATCGATGTATCAGTGTTTTTTTTTTTTTAATTTGTTTGGTTAGCACCGATGCACAGAATTCTACCTTGAATTGAGATGGAAAAGAATTGCTCTGATGTCTGATTGCAGCATATTTCAAACACTTTGCGACAACAGCGTATTATGAACTTTCGCTTTTGAAGAGTGCTCATTTGCAAATCATCAAATAACGCCCATGTATATTTAAAGCACTCTTCATCATCCCAACTGTCTGAGAAAATCAAGTGCAAAATCCTCTCCTGTCGACGATTGGTGTGTGGCCAAGGCGTATTTCGTGTAGGCAGCACCAAACAGCAATTTTTCGTTCTGTCGGAACTCAATGAGAAATCCGTGGGCTCCGCATCTCATTGATCAGTTTCACCCAAGGGCAACAAACGTGAACTCTTTTAGCTGAAATTTCTTTCGAACCATCACGTGAGGACGGGAATGTGATTTGTGGCAGTATCCTAAAGAAAAGTTTGGCCGATAGGTCTTGTAGCATGCTTAACTTGATTTTTTTTTCTGTCTTCTCGTTGCTCTCTGAAAATTCAGTAAAGCTAAAAGTCAAACTCATGCCCGCTTCCAGTAAAGTGGAATAGAGAAAAATTACATAACTTTGTCGTTAGCCTTTTTGTTACGGCAAGCTTGACTATCAATAATAAATACACAATTGTCAACCGTTGAAATGGATATTCTCCTATTGGACGGGAAAATCTGCGTGTAAAATACTTTCAAAATAATTAGCTCCCAACGGGACGACTCCAGTGCGGGGGAGTATCAATCGATGGCAATTCTCAAATGTGCGAGAGCTACACATTTCATACCGGGATTAGCTTCAAAGTGCGTAAAATAGGTCCCTGTCAACCCTGACGTACTAAGCGATTTGATTTCTTTTTGTTTCAACAGATCAATAAAATCCAATCAAATTGTCGTAAAAAGAAGAAGCGTTTTATAAAGAAAATCTAATCAATATTACAGATTTTTCCCAATTTCCAACTTACCTGTCTCTAAGTCTGATTCTGTTGTCGTTCGTAGATGGGGATGCTTGTGTCCGAAGATTCTCGTCACCATGGTGGTTGCAGCCTCTGCTAGTTTCTCATCGGCTTCGGGTTCAGCCTCTCTCTTCCATATTTTATTAGTACCCGGAGCCATTTTGGATTTTTTTTCGCTGCAGAAAGCACACATCACATGAATTAATTAATGTGAGATTTTTGCTCAGTTTCCAACATTGCCCAACCGAACAGCCAATTTCCGTTTTTCACCACATCCATTTGTCTGATTAATGAGCTTTGTCGATCACCTATTGCCTTAAGAGCCACCGAATAATTAATTGACCTATATGGGCCAGAGCCCTAATTATCCAAATCACACGGAATCCCAATTTTCTTCACGTTAAGATTACCATCCAGATTCGATTTTTTCCCAGTGCCTATTTCGAAAGCTCAAAAACCAGACACTTATGGCTTTTCCTCAGAATGAATCCATGAAAAATCAAAATCCCGTACCAATTTCGCTGCTGCAGCTGCGAAGGTTTCTGCTACTAACAGGACAAAACTAGTCGTCCAGTGCTATTTTTCTTCAATTATTATAACTTTTAAAACTCGGTACACGGGATCCGGGAAAATCCTCCTCAACAACAACTGCCCGCACAATTCATTTTTCAATCTAATCAGCACCACACAGTCGTGCAAATTCGATTGCAACTGCACTTGGACATTCGATCGAGATACTACTAATGCTGCACAAAATTTTCCAGCCTCTGACGGGGAACAGAAAAATTTTCACACCATGCCAAGATGGTAGCTTTTTCAAGTGAGTAAGAAAATCGATTGAGGAGTGAGCGAAAACCGACCAGAGCCAGAGCTCCAAAAAAGTTCGCTTGGACAAGTGATGGAACGGAACAAGGAGCGAAGCATGCGCAGATCGCAGGATGCGTACGCAAGCTTCCAAGTTTTTGACACGGGCTGTTTTTCTTTTTCCCTGTCGGCTGCCTATCACCCGGGTGCGGCGGTTGCGAAGTCAGGGCGCGCGGGGAGGGAAATGTTGTCAAAAATAGACAACGGAGCTTTCCGCACTCGTGGGAGCAAACGTGAAACACGGGGAATGAATGAGCGAAAGCCAACATCATAGGAAAAGTATGAATGAAAGCTGTGCGGTTGCTGCCACTGACAGGTGTTTGGGTTAGTCCTGATAGACCGAACTGCCAAAGGATGACGTTGCTGAAAGCTACCGTGACATTACCGGACGTGACTTTTCTGGCCGCGAAATGGGGTTGTTAATGGGAATTTTGAGCGTTAACATACCAAGCTGAAGTTCCTTTCGGGATAAAACGATTCTTCTTCTTAATTCCATTATGCATGTTCTGCCATCGAGTGCCAATCTCCGTCGGACATCGATTGTCATCGGCAGCCTCCACACCTGGGTATATCAACAAATTCCGAAGGAAGACGTGACCGTGACTCAAAACAATCACGGTTACCCATACACCACTGGCGTCGGGGTTGGGAAAAATCACCAAGCTCCCACACTGAAATCGAAAATTTAATGTTTAGACAATTCTAGTGTTTGAATCATAACTGACGGATTTCACGCCAACTCGTCTTCGGAGTTGGCAGCACCCTCTCAGAACCTTATGAAACTTTGTGGGTGTGGAGACTTAGCAATTTTAAGCAACTTTGCGTACTTATTTTTTTCAAAATTTATCTCGCCTAACATTTGATAAGGGTCAAAGTTTTTTGTCGATTTTTTTTTCAAATCGATATAGCTTAAAAATGACAAGCCCTACAAAATAGTGATGTATGGCGAACTTTTAGCAAATAATCTGAAATTTTATAAAAAAATTTAAATAAAATAAAAAATCGGTTTGTACACTCTAAAAAAATATATTTAAAAATTAAAAGTCATTTTCCCAAAAATGGTACCCCTCAGATTTGCTTGATATTTTTTCTCATGAAAGGCAATATAATTACCTAACTTTTCTTCATACATCGCAAAGTGGGCGCTTTTAAGGAAAAAAAGTTGTTCGAACAACAACTTTTTCATGTTAATTTTTTTTTAGCGTGTTTCACTCAAAGTCGAATAGTAATACGCGCACAACCTTATTAAAATCCGTTGAAACTTAATGAGCATAAAGATTTTGACCTTTTGATAATCTGGGCGTGCTTAAAACAAAAATCTAGCCTAACATTTGAAAGGGCCTAATACAGAGGATTTTCCTGCATTTCGAATGGTGTTTTAATAAATGAAAACTCTAGTGTTTTTGTTTAGTGCATAATTTATTTTCCTATAATTCTCCATACATAATTTGAGTTTTTCATTGATTATTAGTCTATCGGAAACAGAGTGAAATTTTTCGGAGTTTCCTTTGAATGTGAAAATCGCTTAGTAGAAATTATGTTTTGAGAAATAGGTACAAAACAATGAAATTTTTGTGTACCAGGTATAGTTTTTACATGACTGAACAGCTCCTTGAGTTCATCGGACATCTTTGTGTATTGATCATTTGATATGAAGCAGAAGTTCAATTTTGTTATGCTTGTATCTGTTTGTTTAACTGCCCAGTCATACAGTTCTTGTGGAGTTGTGATTGTGTTTCCATAATCTCGAGCAAGACTTGCTCTCTTTGCCATTCGTTTGAGAGTTCCTCCAATTGCGTCACATGGGCCTTTCCCATGAGACGTTGCGAAGAAGTGCCATTCTGCTTCCAATCCATACTTGGACTTGAAGTTGCACAAACTGGCAAAATTCTTTTTATTTTTGTAATGAGCCGCTGCTCCATCTGACATGAAAGTAATTTTTGTGAAACTAATAGATTGTTTAATGAAATCTAACAATTTTGATATAAATAATTGAACTGCTATTGTATCATGAGTCAATACTTCTGAAATAATAATAAAGCTTAAATTTTCCAACTTGTTTTCTTTTATGTAGTAAATTTCGAAAGGATGTATCGTAGCTTGATTATTGTTCCAATGATACCCCTGTGCTGAGTTTTGAATAATAAATGAATAATTTTCAGAAAAGTCGCAAATCACTAAAATTTCACCGTTTTGAAGAGAATTTTTTTTATTACTTAGGTAAGATGATTGCTCTTTATGAATAAAATCATGGGTTATGAGCTTTTCAACTTTTTCCGTCAAATATTGAACAAACTCATCTGCAGGTTTAATAATAGTTTCCAAATTACAACGGTCGGTAGTCAACCACTGTTGAAATAAAACTTCTTCCATATCATCTGCTTCTAATACTGATGTAAGTTCCCTCACGATACTATCTGTGGAAATGCATTCTTCACATGTACGATAAAAACAATCTATGGTTCTAATAGGACTACTGCAAAGTATTTTGTCTGCAATTTCTTTATATGAATCAAATTTTACACTATTAATAATCAATTTAACATTTTCATGTATAGTACAGACACATACATTATGTGTACCTGTACTATCCAACAGTATGCAATGCTTTGGTCGGAGCTGAGTGAACGAAGTAAATCCGATTTTAACACTTTTGTATTTCTCTTCAAAAATCATAAAAGCCTCTTTAAGAGACATCATCAATAAACGTTTCTGAACATGCTCTTTATATCCATTTCGATATTCAGAAACATAATCATTACTTCCTGGCATAGGCCTACTAATATCATCACTGTCAAAGAAATTTAAAACAATTTGTTTTTCAGTATCATTAAATCCATGACCACTTCTTGCTTTCTTACTACAAAGAATACCTTGTTCTCTGACTAGCCTTTTCATCTGTTTCACTGTATGATGGGGTGCATTAAACTCATTAACTATTTGATTCACTGACCATGATTTAGGGAGCACTGATAACACTTTTAATCACAAACGAAGTTACAGACGGAGCGGCTCGAAATTTGATTTGACGCACTTACATTTGAAATTTTCGAGTGTACCTCACGGCAACACTATCTACTCATATGTACTAGCTTAAAGTAGGGGGTACCGTATGTTATCTCTTTTTCTCTAACGGAAATTGAAAGGGAGAGCCTGTTGTCAAACAGCATGTCATTATGACGTTTAGTTGTTATCTGCTTTTCTTTTGTATAATAAAAGATCATAGGCCAAAATGATTAGGAGTGAACACATCGGGTTAACATTTGCTTACAAGTAAACGATGTTGAGCTGTCAATGACTCGCGCTTGTTGCCATTTTTGCTACAGATTTCTTCAGTCCGTGCTTCTAACCAAAGTCATTCGCTCCTTCGTACACGGTAACCGCAAAATACCCAATAATGACTACAAAGTAAGCATTTTCGAGGGAGACTGGTACTACCTATTAAATGAGTAATCATATTACCCATTTATTAGTATTTGTTATTCAAAAATGAATACTTACTACTTGTTTTTGTAGTTGTAATTACTCATAAATTGGTAAAATTTAAATCGTTTAATGGGTAGTCCCAGTTTCCCTCGAAAATGCTTACTTCGTAGTCATTATTGGGTATTTTGCGGTTACCGTGTAGCGCAACTGTTGACGGTCTTCGGGGAGTCGGAGGATGGTGATAGGAAGGAGGACCTACTGCATTTGCAGGCATTGCTGGAAACACTGAGGTACCTGATTGGAGTGTGTCGCGAGCCGGTGGATGGAATTCAATGGCGCTTTGTGCTTAGAATTTATAATTTGGCGGTGAAATTCAGTGGGAAGGTGGTAAGTTTAGTTCAGGCATAACATTTGATAACGGCACAAAAGCATTTGTAAACAAACTTTCTAAGGCCCTTTACACGCGAACCAAAGTACGTCCACGCAAACCAACATCATCGGATAGGGGCAACGGGGCAACTATCACCTTTCCGAAAGTGGTATTGGTTTGCGTGGGCGTACTTTGGTTCGCGTGTAAAGGGCCTTAGAAAGTTTGTTTACAAATGCTTTTGTGCCGTTATCAAATGTTATGCCTGAGTTTATTTTGTTTAGAAGGATTCTGTGCAATATATCTTACTTTTTCAGGATAAACGACACATATTAGTGCAATGCGCTTGCTTGCTGGAAGATTGCCATTGGGCGGAAGAGCACACGGAGCTGTTGCTAAGGGTTAGCCGGGTGGTGCTCAAGGCGATATACGATGCACATACAAGCAAACGGATCAGCAAAAGTTTATTTTGTCTGGATTGGATGTGATCTGCTCCACCACAATTCGATAGTTGCGGCATTGGTCCGAGTCTGACGAGTTTGTGATCCGGGCGAAAGCAGTAGGGATCTACAATGATGTGTTCGATAACTTAACGGCGCTGCTGTATCGACTGTTCAGTGTGTATCAGAAACTTTTCGTATCAGTGATATATAGAGAAGTTTAGCGAGATGGAAATGGCAGAATTATTCAACAAGAGTTTGCCTAATGGATATAATTCTTAGCTTGGGTGAGGCTTCCAAGCAGTACATACAATTAGTGGAGATTCTTAGTAGGGTTAACTACCCTCTTTCCACCCTATTAAGCACAACACGCACTCAGTCTTTCTTAATCTAGCACAGTTTAGCATCAAACTAAATGTTATTATTACTGATGACTTCCAAATTTATTTACCTTTTTGTACGTACCGTAAGATTTAATAAAGAGAAACCAATCGTTGAGATATTGACAAAAGTCTAACACTGCTTCTTGATGCCAAACTCGGCCTACGGATTCTAAACTCGGCCTAACGCATTGAAACGCCAATGAATTCACTTCGGCCTATCGGATGAAGATAAAAAATTGATTCTGTCGGAGCGCTTCTTTTGTTTTTGGGAATAATGGGTGCAAACCTTCATACCACGCGTTCTCATTGACTTCGTTCGGTAGCTTATTAACTAAAGTATCGTACCAAACCCATAATTGACTTGTTAACTCTGAAATCATGGATTTATTTGATGTTTTCTGCTCGATAGGCCCAAAATGGGCGATTAGACCGAAGTAGTTCTCTACCCTATTTTTGAAAGAATAGAATCTAAAATAGAATAGCCAACGGCAAGTTTCGTGTGGATTTTGAGGAAGTATCTCAACTTTTAAAACAGCTCTGTTCTGGATATGAAAACGCTGAAATTCCTATCAGAGAAATTGAAAATCCTCACTGTGAATTCCCCTCCGGATCAGCTTTTGGTAGAAATCGTTATATTCATCACACTTCAACTGCGGATACATTTGGATCAAATTAAGCAGCAGGCTTCGGAGGTATCCGAGCCGATCATTGAATTGTGCAAATATTGGTCAAATTCAGTAAATACTGCCCTAGGAATCAAGCCCAGATTTGCTCCCGCTGTGGAAGCTCCAGTTGGAATTTTGTGGATTACATTTCAACTATAGTTATAATCTTCGCGATGACCATGTTCAAGGCCGGGCAGGAAATCAGTCAAGAACTGGTTGGATTGGTCGATAGATTTCTGAAGCATAAAATGCTAACTCTGGACGATTTGGGATGCGAAAAGAAGCAATCGCTGCTGGACTCCGGGTTGCGATTTTTGGTCAATAGGATACAAAGTGATTGGTGAGGCAGAAGGAAACAAGTCAGCTCTTTCATTATCACGACGTTCTTATGCATAATATAGTGTGACGTAACATTGGATCATGTGTAAGAACACCGTGAGAACAAAAGAGACGACTACATTCCTTCTGCCGCACCTATAGTAACGCACACGGTTCCCGCGCTGACTGTTCCTTACTTTCTCACTCTAATCAAAATTTCCTTCGATGAGTGAGAAAACAGCACCCCGTCAATGCGAGTTGCCAGATCATTGCACACAAAACCAACTTGAATTAATTCAAAACAAAAATACTAGCGAACCTGGCGGTGAGGGGCGGAAGGTGGACTAAAATTCTATTACAGAGAACCACATTATTTTAATTAATTTCTTCGGAGAAAGTCGTCTGTCACTTCGTTTGTGCTTTTAATTTGTCATTTGTACTCGTAGAAGGCAAATTAAATTTCTCCTTTAACTGCATGATCATTTCGTCAAAATCATTTGATTTGTTGACATCGTCTGAATCCATCCCAAATATATTTTTACGCACTGCCTTTGTGATCTCTGCAGATTTTTGAACACGATAATTCATACTTCTCATACTTCTCGATGAAATTGGTGATAACTGTAAGGTTGAAGCTATACAATTGAATTGTTCCACATTATATGGACCTTGGATCTGATCCGCTGATGGGATTGATTCTAGCGATGGATCTGTATCTGTAAAATTAAAGAAAAGAAAAAAAAAATATTACCACACATTAATATATAACGCTGTTAAGGTGATAGTACCATGAACGGGGGTGGTTTTGATAATAGGGGTAACTTTGGTAATGCAGCTAAGCCAAAAATTTATGACTTAAGGCACATCGTACGCAATATTTTGGATGGGAAACCGATGTTCCCTTCCAAAATAATGAATACGAAGAGCATTAAGTCATAAATTTTTGGATAAGCTGCATTATCAAAGTTACCTCCATTATCAAAGACATCCCCGTTTACGGTACATCGAAGCCGCATCTGAATTTTCCCCATGTTTGTGGAGCACGAGCTGCATAAACCGCATATCGTACAGTCGTGAAAATTTGATAGATTGTTCACCGAGGTTGGCCTACCAATCGATCAAATTTGTACGATAAGCGGTTCATCCAGCTCGTGCTCTAAAAAAATGTTGAAAATGAAGTTGTATCTTCGATGTACAATCCTTAAACCACACAGTTGAAACAGTTAAAGTTATTATTATTTACCTAGTGTATCATCAAATTCCTGATGTTCTGATTGCTGATGACTTGTTGATGGTTGCGGCTCTTCAAACTTCCGAGCATGGCTTGATTCTTTTCCATCCGATCTCCTCTTTTTCGGGAGAGGTGTCCTATTGTGCACTAAAATTCCACGACACGATTCACAAATACGCATTGTTACATCCAATTGATGATCAAAGCCCCATGAATGTATTTTCTCTATGAGACTTGATGATAAATTACGTAAATTATTGCGGCTGCAATTGGGATTGTTTATGTTGGCACTACATTGCACCCTTTTAATAATCAATTCAGCAGATTTTTCCATTGTTGTATATATAAACACTTTTTCGTTTCAACAACTATGCAGCACTACACTTTCAAGAACTATGCAGTACAGCAACTATGAGCATTGTTGTGATATCACCAAACTTAAATATTAGATTATGTCGGTAGAAACAGACTGCGGTGCTTTAAGTTTATACCTTATATCTCTCATGTGACTACCTGCGTTGTTATATAACTGCTATATAGCAGGTAACTTAACGATTATTTTAGGCATGCCTTAAATAATCGTTAAGTTACCTGCGCTATTATATGTATTCACTTGAGAGATGAGGTATAAACATATATGCATATTGCTTACTAATGGACACACCTAATACATAAAAATAAATGAATGATTATTTTTCTAATTAAATTAATCACAAATACATGAATTGAAATCTTTTCATGAATAAAACATACTAAGTGATTTTTACTTAGTTTACCTGTTGATTTGGAACAATTTGAGGGTGGTTTTATAGAAGTTGGATAGAGTGTATGCATATATTATAATACAATCCATCACAGGAAAGTGCAAACCATGCTGAGATGGCTGTTCCTCATTAGAACGTTTTGTTCTGAACTCTTATTGGACGATTTGCAGGTAACTTCTCTGTACCCTTTTCAAATGTTAGGCTAGATTTCGCCCAGATTATCGAAAAGTATACCCATAAAGTTTAATCGAATTTTAATAAGGTTGTGCGCGTATTACTATTCGACTTTGAGTGAAACACGCTAAAAAAAAATTAACATGAAAAAGTTGTTGTTCGAACAACTTTTTTTCCTTAAAAGCGCCCACTTTGCGATGTATGAAGAAAAGTTAGGTAATTATATTGCCTTTCATGAGAAAAAATATCAAGCAAATCTGAGGGGTACCATTTTTGGGAAAATGACTTTTAATTTTTAAATATATTTTTTTAGAGTGTACAAACCGATTTTTTTATTTTATTTAAATTTTTTTATAAAATTTCAGATTATTTGCTAAAAGTTCGCCATACATCACTTTTTTGTAGGGCTTGTCATTTTTAAGCTATATCGATTTGAAAAAAAAATCGACAAAAAACTTTGACCCTTATCAAATGTTAGGCGAGATAAATTTTGAAAAAAATAAGTACGCAAAGTTGCTTAAAATTGCTAAGTCTCCACACCCACAAAGTTCCATAAGGTTCTGAGAGGGTGCTGCCAACCACTGGATGAGTTGGCGTGAAATCCGTCAACTGGGTCATTCCAGCTCAAGTGTGTACACTACCTGTGGTCGATTTCACCGATTTGAGTTAAACTTGACCAAAATGCTTATTTTGGCATTCTGAAAAAAAGGCCTTTTTGATTTTGCTCTTAAGTGCCTAGATCCTTCTCGGCTACAACCCTGTATGTTCGAGATTTTTAAAAATTTCAACTTTCAGAATAGATTATTCCACAACCATTTGTGATCTTAGAACGTCAATTTGAAGGTTTTTTTTTTAATTCTTATAGGTGTACCCACATTTTGTTTTTGTTATAGTAACTACAGTAAACAGCATGATTACCGGCAGGTATCCAAATTGTCAAAAAATGGCCTATTTTCACCATGGGCGGGATTATAAATAAAAAAAATGTTAAATAGCAATGATTTTCCATAAAAAAAAGCTCAAAACTACCACTCATTCATCTGGTCATATCGTTATTATCGATATTTTCATATTTTCATCGATTTTCGCTTTGAACTCCTACTTAAGTCTAGAGAACAAATTTTTCATTTTTTTTTAATACAGTGCTTAAAAGGATTGTATTGCCGTTGGTATTGGCTATAGCAATATTACCAGCAAAATAAAATGTACCGAGAGATGTCAATCCAGCTGAGAATCGATCATTGCTGTTAGACCCTTACGACGTTAGAATAGTGTATTCCCTCTTTCCAAAACTGTAAGGCTTAAGTAAATATTTAAATGTATAACAACTAAAACGTGAATCGAGCAAAACGTAGTCATAGGTCCTATAAGAATACATAACCGGTATGTGTGACCATTTATATATGTCATTTGACACATGATCTTCATAAACTTTTTGCAAGGCATCTGCTTATTTTTTGACTTATACATTTTATGAATAATCAGCAATAGAAAGTTGTCAAACAGTTCGCGTTTGGCTTTAAACATTAGAAGTTCAGCTTGTACCGTGTTCTGTGTGTGCATTTTGTCTTCCCTTTGTTTGTGCGTGCTGGCGTTCCGCCTCCCGGACGAATGTTGTCATCGTCGTGTTGGGCGTTGAGGTTGTGTTTCAGAAATGCAATCGAAGTGTGCCAAGGCCACTATTAGACGCGTAGGTTTTCGGTCGCTGGAGTTTTTGGTTCTGATTTCGGCGTTGGTCGTGAGTTGATTCGGCCGGTGAGAAGCTAGCGTCGCGAGTGATTGGTGATGGAAAGTGGATGCTCTGCTGAGATCCCTCTAGTTGGAGCAGCTAGAGTGTATTTCGTGGTTGATGGGGTTTGTGCTGCTGTGTGAGAGGCGAGAGTGCTGTTTTTAACACCGGTCGAAGAAGTAGAGGCAGCATATCTATTGGAGCTCTTCGAAATCATCGTTATGTCATGGATTCCTTTGCAATATATCGGGATCTTTCCTTTATTTTTCTCGTAATCCCATTTTATTGTTAGTCATGTTAGTTATACATCACACTTTACATTGACATCCTTACATTATTAGTAATTAGAGATAAAAATATATAGTTGCTTAATATAACCTTGAAATTTCAGTGTTACATCCACTTGATATTGTGAGCTGAGGAAACATAGAACTGCATCTTATTATATGTAAAATAATTTTTATTTTATTAGCAGAATATCAACTATTTTATCTATATAAATTTATATTCATTGTTTCATATTTAATGTTCTGATATATTGATTGATTGATTTATCTTTATTAGGGAGGCTTTCAGCCTGGGGCTGGTTCGCCTCCATATGTTCTGATATATTTCATTTCTATATTTCATACATTTTCATTATATAAATAAAAATTGGGTTGGGAGGGAGCATCAGGGTATCATTTGACCTGGAACTGGACGATGGAGTGGTATGACAACCGGAGTCTAGGAGGGAATAAACACTATCATTTTCTTTATCCTACCGATTCGATTGTGGTGGTGTGAATTCTACTTCAACAGTTGCAGCGAGATTGACGCACCCTTCTTAACAAACCATCCTGTAGGAAGCTTAATAAGTATTGCGAATTGAGTTATTCGATTTTTTGGATCGTATCGTTGGAAGGAGATTCTTAAGTTCCCGTGGATTTCGAGTAAGTGTCTCTACTTACGGGTCCAGCCCTTCGTTTTTGGCCCTACGGCGATATTGTGAATTCAGATCGGTAGCTCAAATTGATCTTGCTATTAAGTGGAGCTGCATACACAACAAGATCTTTGAAGGGATGGTGGCTACTTTACATACATACAATCAGCAATAGAAATTTGCCAAAAGGTATAAAAGGATTTCTATCCGTGTTGATCTTACAAGGCTATGGAGTCAGAGTCGAAGTAGGACGTATTTTAGAGCAAAAAGTACCGACTTCAACTGGTATGAAAAGAAGTTTTAAACTCAATCGTTTATTTTATTGAATTATAATGCCTAGCATAAATTCAGTGCCATTTCAAAGGGGCGTAAACAATGGCTTTTGCCGTCGATTTCTCGTAAATAAAAGCTCACTCCTCCAAATTAACAATGCTAGCTGGTAGAGGAAACATTCTTCTACCTGTTGGTGCAATTAATTTTCATGAGTGAGCTTTTATTTGCGAGAAACTAACGGCTAAAGCCATTGTTTACAAATGCAATTACGCCCCTTTGAAATGATGGCACTGAATTGTCTAAAGCCTCTATTGTTGATTTCTATACAACAAACCTCCTCATATTACTAAACTTTATATTTTCAACAAGGAACAAGCAAGTGAAACATAAGTATAGACTCTCTAACAATAAAAAAATCCAAATTTGTAAAATAATGACCCTTAACTACCAAAAATATGTAATTGCTATATCAATTAACGTTTTCCTCCATATCCGGATTTTTTTCAAGAGATTAAAAATTGATTGAAAACAGATCCGTTCGGATAAAAAAAATCGTTAAGAGTTGGGTCCAATATTTTCCAGGTTCAGACCAATTTATTTTAAACAACATCATGCTGTTATTTAGAAATTGTGTTAAGTTTATTAAAAAATGTGTACATTGAAAATTGTCAAAAGTTGTGACATTTTTTAATTGATTTCATTAATGAGGCCAATTTGGTTGTTTCCATTTTTATTGAAATTAGTGAAAAGTTGTAATCAATTCCGGTGGAAGTTGTGAAAGATTTATCTTGAAATCGATTGCCAATTTCACAAATGCATGTACAAATGTTATCAATTTTGCTATAAATTCCACCTGTTTCTTATTTGAAACTGTGGAATATCATTTGAAATTGGATTTTTATGCGATTCCGGTATGCTTTAAATTAGTCATCATTTCTAGCGGAACCTACACGCTATTTCAAAACTACCCAAATTTGAGTACAATCCACCCAGATCGGTCAAAACTGAACCTACCCAAAAATGGGTAAACTGTGTTGGGAGTGAAAAGTTGATAAATGAACAACGTCGATCGAATTCATGTCAATGTTGTTCATTTGTCAACTTGTCACTCCCAACACAGTTTACACATTTTTGGGTAGGTTCAGTTTTGACCGATCTGGGTGGATTGTACCCAAATTTGGGTAGTTTTGAAATAGCGTGTAGTAATGGAACAACATTCCAGTCTATTTCGGATTTGAATTGACGGATTTGAAAACGGGTTTCACTCAAGTGTATACTATTCCTTATATATAAAGAAAAAAAATACGAAACGATTATTCGTCGCGGTTTCGAAGGAATTCTCGAACATTTTCCTCAATACGATCCATCAAGCGGCACACAACGGTCTCGTTCACTGTTTTGGCGATTTTATCGCTCCAATTTTTCATATGAGCTGCCGTTTTGATGACTGTACCTTTTACCTTCAGTTTCCTCTTCATAATTGTCCAGTAGTTTTCAATGGGCCTGAACTGGGGACAATTGGGTGGATTGAAAATTTTCGGAACAAACTGGACCATTGTTGTACTTCCCGGCTGTAGTGACAACTCGCAAGATCCGGCCGAAATGTCGCCGGACCGTAATGTGACTGGATAAAGGGCAGAATTCGCTTGTGGAGACATTCGGTTTTGTAAACCGCCGAGTTCATCAGTTTCTCAGTGACGAAAACCTTTGTCTTCTGACCGCAGCTGCACATTCCCTGCCAGATCATATATTTGCGGGCGAATTTATCCGCGAAAACAAATTTGAATCTGCCAGGGACACCTCCTCGAGCCTTGTATGATTTTGGTCCTGGAAGCTGTGTGAAGTTGGCCTTTAGGTTTCGGCATCCATAAGATTGAAATTGGTCAGAATGTTGTCATACAGCTTTCGAGCACGGGCTCTAGCTACGGTATTCCGCATGAGTGATCGATTTGGTTGCCTAGGCCTGTACGCCTTCGCGGTAGCAAATTCGCTTTACTACACTGAACCAATATGACATATTCCTGTTATGTGGAAGTCTAATAAATTTGCGCTATAAGAAAATCCAATCAAAACGATATGATTGAAAAGGTGTCAGGTAAATATTATATGAATATCTGATACCTTTACAATGGTGATAAGTTGGTAGCTTTTATATGATCGTCATATGATAAATAAAAATCGGTCAAATTATAAGAACTAACTGAAATGGATTTGAAACCCATAAGCATAAGCTTTTCTTTTCACAGCAATATCATATACATATCATTAATCAATCTAATTAAAATTTATATGAAAATCACATGAAGTTTACTCCTTGTTTTGACACATATATTTTATCGGTTCTAAAAATAAATCGAACAATAAACATAGGCAATGGAAGGCGGTGCTTCGAGAGTGCTTTCACAGTTGCATTTTGTTTTATTGTAGCTGATTTGGGATTCGATCCAGGACTGTTGAAGTGTGATGCTGTTGGTGTCTTCGCTCGGTTCCACTGGGCCACGGTTGACTTCGAGATAGAGCTCGTTCAATCAGCATGAAGTAAGAACAGCTCTCCCATTCATGGAATGTAGTGCAACGTTATGCTCGTTTTGCTAGAGTGAAGAAAAATAGCACTGGCAAATTTATGTTCCGTTTCGGTGGTGTCGTTTGTTCAAATCTTTCTTAATGCACTTGTGTGCAATAAAACAACATCTAAATTGGGTTCTTTAATTTTAAAAAATATATCCGTTTTTATATATCATCTGAAAGAGCATCGTTTTCTGAGCACTGCGATATTTTTTTCGAACCCACACACTTTCATCTCGATTTTTAAATAAAGATTTAAAGCAAAATAATAACTTCACTGTTTGACACTAAACTGACAAACTGACAGCTCGCTCCCATACAAAGTGACACCGAGGGGCGCGATTTTTGCAAATGTAATCGTGCTTATTTAAAATAGTTCCAGTGTATCAAAATTTATGAAATTTTGGGTTTGGGTTCCATTTTTAATGCAGATTACGAAAATGCATTTACCTCAATACCCTTAAAAAACCCAATTATATGAGTTGATGGAACTGGTTCATGAACTTCCAGTACTAGTGCTGGAATCTGAATAAGCCGTGTAAGGCCTGTACTCGAAAAAAAAAATGCATCAGACAAAAGTGTTCGCCAAAAACTTATTTTAAGTCGGATTTTTTTTTTTGAAACTTTCAGGGAATGAACTAATACATATGGATTATGTTTCAGCATAATTACTTTATTCAATTTCCTTTCCATCGCTGAAAGCCCGAACCTTTCCCTTAAGACCCCTCATTACATTTTGTGCAATGATGGAGCCGACCTTTTTGGTCACTTTCATCCATTCTTTCTTCAACTCCAGCTCGTTCTTAAACACCTTCAACGAATTTCGAACTTTGGCCTTCATTATGGCCCAAAATCTTTCCACCGGACGAATCTCTGGTGAATTTGGGGGGTTGACGGTTTTTGGTACAAAAACAACATTATTGTCTCTGTACCAATCCAACGTCGATCGCGCGTAATGGCATGATGCCAGGTCCGGCTAAAATAATGTCTCGCCTCCGTGGGACCGCAGGAAGGGCAACAGACGCTTCTGGAGGCACTCGGTGCGGTTAATTTCGCTGTTGATGGTACCCATTCTGATGTACGGTTTACTCAGTTTACCACATTGGCATATGGCCTGCCAGAGCAAGTATTTTTTGGCAAATTTGTCCACTTTCTTCTTCCTTATGTCTTCCGGAACATCAAACCATGATTTGGCATCGTAGAACTCCAGCCCCGGTATCTGCTTTGCGTCTGCATTGATGTAAGTTTCATAATCCATAACCACACACATCGGTTTCGTTAACCACTCTCGATACAGCTTCTTTGCGCGGGATTTGGCCGCCGTGTTTTGTTGATCATGCCGGTTCGGTGCCTTGTGGACCTTGAATACATGAAGCCTAGCTCATTTCATGGTTTGCTGAACGAACCAGGCGGAACACTTTGCCTTCAGAGCCGCGTCGCGAATCGGAAGGTTCGGATTACGCTTGAAATAATCCAACACCTTCCGGGCCTTCACAGGGTCAGCTGTCTTCGATTTTCTTCCACTTCCAGCCCGCCGTTCAGTCGTCTGGAACTCCTTAAACGATTTTACCACCCGAGACACAGTTGTATGGGTGATTCCCAGTTGTCTTCCGATCCATCTCATGGCCGCAGTTGGATTTTCCATGACGGCGCGCAAAATTCTCCGGCGATTTTCTTCTTGTTTCGATGACATCTCAATAACCACTGAACCGATTGTTATGAAATGCTGCACATGTAAACAATTCACTCCAAACTAGTTATACCCAGATTTTCATCAATTTTTACCCACGGATAAAAATGGTGCATTTTTTTCGAGTACAAGCCTTAGAAGACTAATAATTATAATCATAGCAAAGTAAATATTGCAGTAAGATCATTTTTATTTTCAATCTCAATACATTATTTTCCGGAACCCCTTATCTTATGGGACAATAACAAGGAAGGATTATTCAATACAGTATCATTGTTGTTAGCAATATTTAGTTCGAATAACAATCATGTTCAATGAGTGTACGATAACATCGTTGAAAATTATTTCAATAATTTAGGCAGAACAATCATATAATATGTAAAACCATGCAAAAACAAATTTTTACCGTTGGGTTTCCTAAAAGGCAAATCTATATGACTATCCAATGATTGGGGTCGATCTGTTTACAATCTTAAATCGTCAAAAATCAAAGAAAGCTATTCCAATAAGATATACATGTTTTCCTATTGTGCAAATTTTAATGACTGTCCAATAGTTTCTACATGGCGACATATCAACAAACGTCAAAAATAGTTAAAAGCAACTTCAATCAAATATACATGATTATCTTATAAGACATATATTTTTGTTAGCAATATTCATCACGAAAACAGGTTTATTTAACTGGATTTTATTATAGTGCAAACTTACATTAGTTTCTAAATATCACATAGTAACAGTTTTTCACCATAATATATATCAGACAATATTCATACACATCCTACCCATCGCTATTCACGTTCAAAGCAAAGGAATATCATGTACTAAGTATGTGAATTTACGATAGAAATCATTGCATACCGCAGTCATAGTTTATAAGAGATAATCCAATAGAATCTATCAATCATTCATCACAAAGAATGAATAAATCTTCTGACATTGCAATGTTATAAGATGGATTTGTTTCAGTGTACGGGCGGCATCATACTTTTTACCCAAATTTCGATCAGAGATACCTGGGTTGCTTCTGATGGCTTACGACCTTTCCATGTAGCTGACGGTTGGAAGTACCACTCCGGCGGTTACTTTGAGGCTTCCGATTCGTTGTCAAGGTTTTCCTGTAGGTTTTGAGCACGCGCCATACGGTGTTTATAGGAAAATTCAGCACTTTAGCCAGCTTGGACGCGGACCACGATGGATTTTCCAAGTAACTGTTCTCCTCTTGCATGGTGACTATCTCCAAAAGCGTTTTATGAACTGAAAAAATATACTGTTATTGTTAACAAATAGACTTCAAAAGCTTCCGAAAACGTCCACTAGGAGCGCTGTAATAACAAAAAAAAAAGTTTGTTCCATTACTAAGTGGGCCATGGTTTAGTTGAAGATTGAGAACAGTTTAGTTCAAAATTACATATTCAATATAGGTAATTCGATTTTTTATGTTGTGTCCAATTTCGTTTAAAATTATCACTTTAATTGGCACTATTGTGTTATTAGACAAACACACAATAAAAAAAATATTGGTATTTTTGGTTATATGTAATTTTACGACATTCCTGAATTAATTAAGAAAGTTTTGAAGTAATGAAATTGGGTTGTTAGCGGAATGCTTAAATAAAACATCTTCAATTTAATTCCACTTAATTAATTTTAGTATCTATGACAAATACGTAGGTATTTCGACTACAATGTGCAGAGTTGGTTGGAAATGCTATCTAACATGAAACTTTAGTGTGATAATTTATTAGCTTCTTAGGTCTTAGAAGAGAGAAGTACGGCAGTATGAAAAGAGAGAGTACGGCAGTATAAAAATTAGTTGAAAATGAGCGAAGGGCCATTAATGCGACAGTACAAGTCAAACGCACACTTTTTTGCCTAACCCGTACGATGTACGCGGAGATTGAAGTATGTCTTCAGATCTACAGGCAAAAAAGTGTGCGCTTACTTACTCATATACTGTCGCATTAATGGCCCTTCGCTCATTTTCAACTAATTTTTATGCTGCCGTACTCTCTTTTTTTCATATTGAAAACAAATTTAGAAATAACGATGAATAAATTTTTATTAAACAAACTCGAGAGTCAGACTACAAAATCTTCCAGATAAGTATACATGTCTTTTGACAATTCTTCAGTCCAAAATCTCACTGTCACTGCTAGTATCACGAGCTTGTTATTACGAAATAATAGTAATAGCGAAATAGGATTTTGGAATTTAAGGATTCTTTTCGGAAATTATTGACAGACATACGTTTTACTATTATTACAAAGCTGGTAGCGATTTGTATTGTTTCACAACTTCAACTTTAATGCATCTTACAATAAATGTTATTGAATGTAACGGGAAAAATAACTTTCAACAAAAAGTACCACGATTAAAAAAAACCTCTCATAAATAATAATAATACACAATTAATGAAATTTCCTCAAATAAATGCGGCAACATAGTCGTCGCTAAAATGTGGATTTGTCCGGTTTCATCTATCCATAATAAGGCATACTTTTGCTTTCTATCTTATGTTAAATTTATGGATGCATGCGTGTTTGTCCGTGTGGTTTTATCTTCACTTCGTTCAGCGTTTGCCAATGCAAACAATCTAATATTCTATCTGCCTGGTATCCCGTGGCTTTCGCGAGTACTTGAGTCCAAGCGTTTCGCCAATCTCGTCGATCACCGACAGGGCGTAGTCTAGTTGTTCTTTGGTGTGTGCCGCGGACAGGCAGAAGCGAATCCGTCCCTCCATGATAGGCGTGGCCGGGAAACCAACTCCCACGACGGCAATGTTACGCGAAGTTAACGTACGAACGACCGCACTGTTGGAGATGTACAGGTAAAGGAACTTGGTTTGCACAGGAAAACTGGAAGCAGAAACTTACCCAATTTTGGAGAAAAGATACACCAACATCGGAACAACGGGAGAATCTTCATGTCCGTAGGTAATGACCCCGATCTGTGCGAGTCGCTTTCTGAAATATCTGGTATTTCGGGCTAGTTGGTCGATACGCTTGCTCCCTTCTTTAGTTCCATCAAGTCCCATGATGATCTTCATAGAGGTGAGAATCTGCTGTGTGACTGGCGGAGACATTGAACTAGCATAGCAGTGCGCGTGGCTGTTTACTCGTAGGAAATTAATCAATTTCTGCAACCAAAGATAGAGTTAAAAAAGGCCATTCCCAGGTCAGAAATTTGATCAACATACTTTGTTACCAGCGATGTAACCTCCTGCAGAACCGAAACTTTTGGTGAATGTACCCATGAGAATGTCAATATCATTGGGATCAACGTCGTAGAAATCGAGGACACCACGTCCCGATGGACCAGTGGCCCCAATGCTGTGGGCCTCATCCAGGTAAATGTAAGCTTTGTACTTTTTTTTCAGTGCTACGATCTCCGGCAATTTGACGATCGATCCCTCCATACTGAACACACCTTCGACGATGATCAGGATCTTTTTCCACGGTTTGCCCGTCTTGGGCTGACCGGTGGAAATCGATTCCTGCAGAACACGTTCCAAATCCTTCATACTGTTGTGGTTGAACACTTTCGTAACGGCACCGGACAGCCGCAGGCCTAGAATGATCGAAGCGTGGTTCTTCTCGTCACTCACCACCAGACAGCCGGGCGAGATTAGTGTGGGAATGTTGAGCGAGTTGGTGGCGAAGCCCATACCGAACACAATGGCATCCTCAACGCCGAGGAACCGGGCCGTCAGCTGTTCCAGCTCCATATGCAACGGGTTGGTGCCTGTTTTCGAGAAACGGTTAGACGCAAAGAATTAGGACAACGGGCTCGGCGCTGTTGCAGAGAATGCTCAAATGATGTAGGGGGAATGGTGCTAATGTTGGCCTATGGATCTAGAGATTGGGCCCATCGATAAAAATCTCTTGTTTTTCAATTTTGCTTATAGACAAATGCGTCATCTGAACAATACAAATAAATAGTTAAAATTGCCAAAAAAATGCCTTAATTCGAATTTTATGTATGGGCCCAATATTAGGGCCAGTTATGCCGATATTGGGGTCATAACCCTAGGTTTCTAATGTGGTCAATAAAAAAATTGCTGAAAGTGCTAGAAAACACTAAGTTACACTAAGTGTACATTTACTTTGATTGAAAATGTTTCAACTATTAATGGAACATTGCAGATATTATACTGATCACATTTTAATTTTCTAGTGCAGTTTAAATAACACTTTTTTTCATATTCTGTTAATTCATATTCATTTAAATTTTTTCTTCATAAATTCTAACGGAAGTTCGTATGGAACTATGGTAATTTTACCGTTTGTCCCAAAATTATGATTTGCATTACTATTTTGCAGTTTTTATGAAGAAGCTTTTCTAAGTGGCGCCAGTGGTGTTGTTGTAAGCGTGATTGCCTCTCACCCAAAGGGCCTGGGTTCAATCCCTGAAATCTCTGATCACGCCTTCCATGAGTTGATGGGTCGATAGGTAGCATCCAGGTGTGGGAGCTGCCTCGCTGGTAGTCAATACGGAAAATAAGATTGACGGAGAACAAATCAAGGAAAAAAAGAACCTTTTTTTTTTCCTGCGGCGCCGTTTAAAAAAAACAAAAAAAAAAGAACCTTTAATTTCCGTCCCACATTTCATGCTGGGTTTCGATCAAACTCTCCCCAATTCCCGAAAACAATTTATATCATTATCTCTTCCTATTTTATTTAAATCAATAGCTAGTAATGCCTTATTCAGAGTTATAACATGCTATAGCGCCATCTTGATGGAGGTTTCTGTGTTGCAATTATTTGACAACTAACTCTGTTGTCTGAGCATACTATAAGTCAGTAAACAGGGTGGCCACTGAATATAAATTTCTGAATTCCCGGTTATCCATGATGGTTTTCCCGGTCCCCCGCAAGCTAAAAATTTCTGAAGATTTAGGGTTTAGTATGAAAAATTTGTATGTTTTGAACTATTGTTTTTTTGACGTAGGACTACGTCTTTGATTTTTATATAGGGGTACACTTTGTGAAAACCGAAAATGGAACATGTAACAAATTAAGAAAGATTTTGAACGTTAATAACTCAGCTGCCCCTGGTCCAATTTTAATAATTTTATCACCAATCGATCAGAAATATGGCTACGCATCGATAACAATGCTTCCGAATGTTGATTTTCAACAAGAAACTATTGAAAAACTGGTAAATGTCCAGCATTGTCCAAAAGCGTCGAATTAACTAACAAATCCACCAATTACCTACATGCATATGCTGCTTCCCCAGCACAGTCGTCAGAGAGTAGTAAGTAGACGAAACAAGTCGAAGTGGCATTCGTCTCCGATCCTCGGGCGCGTGCGAATAGGGAGGATGGAATTGCGTAATATTTTGCACACTCATCGCCATACTCAGAACCACAGTTGGGAGCGACCACACCACTGTGTGGTGGTGTTCGGTCGTCGAAATTAGTAGCAGCAGTAGCAGCGCTTTCGGCGTGTGGCGTTGAAAATTGTTCTCCAGTAAAAACGAAAGGCTGCCTGCAAGCAGCGAGCTGCAGAGCCCACATAAGCAACCATCAAAGGAGGAAAAAGCTGCACCGCTATGCTATGGATCGGAATCAGTAGCTCTTCGTGAGTCGCTGCGGGTCAGTCATCTATGCCAAGCGTGTCTTCCTCGCTTCAAACGACATACAGCTCGACAGCCTCATCCGTGTTGAACACCCAGCTCAGAATTACTCAACCATCACTACAAAACGGTCCTTTTCAGGGTCACCAAAAATTTATTAAAGAGTATCAGGGCTAGATAGATCTCCACAGGATCTATAGAATCCACGCAATTTCAAAAAAACCAAAATGCACAGCATTACGAAAAGAGGTCAGGTTTCGACCAATAGCAGATAGATTTTAATTCTAAACAAGCCAAACGATTGGAAATTTATCTACCAATGTGCTAAAATGAACACTTAGTTAATTTTCAATAGGTCACTATTGAAAAATACCAAATGTCAAACTGTTGCAATGGTGATCAAAATTATCACCGAATGTCTGAAAACAGCGAATTCCCTAACACAGACTTAAAAATCGAATTCGATGCGGTCCCACTGAACGGTGCTCATTCAATCGACGCAAGTGGTGGTGTCCAGCAGGAGTGCTTTCAACAACAACAATGAAAGGCTGCCTGCAAGCAGCGAGCTGCAGAGCTCATATGAGCAACCATAGAGAAGGAGGAAGAAGTCCCACCGCTAGGCTAGGATCTGAATCAGTAGCTCGTCGTGCCCAGCTCAGCATTGCTCAACCATCACTACAAAACGGTCCTTTTCAGGACCACCATAAATTTGTTAAGAGTATTATTTGGAGATTTGTCAAGGTCATCAGTAGCCGCAAGCAGCTAGCTATCAAGGCTCAACCTGGTCTCTATAGAAGGTGTGGAATTGTAGGCCCGAATGTATTGGTGAGATTAATCATCGTCCGACCATTTTCCAGAACACGCTGGTAGGAAGTGTTAAAAATCCATATAGAATTTGAGAGAAGTGGGAATAATTCTCCTTGGGTGTATATTCAGTCCCCAGTAAGCCAATTAAATCAAATTTGTGAGAAAATTAGCTCTCACGAGTTCAATCTCTCGAAGTCCCCGCCCCGCCCCATTCATATCAGTCGGAAGAAAATCCTGTGAGGGGTGAATTGAATACACTTTAATACCAAAATGCACAAAACTTAAAAAATCATAAATAACAATAAATTCAAAATACACCTTTTAAAGTCGGGTAGATGAATCGAAAATACTCAAGTTGACAGTCCCTTGGATTCTCTTTATCAACTTTCTCTTTTAAATAAATACTACAAATTTGTACGCTTACAAATAAAAAACGGAAAGAGTTAAAATAATTGATGATTGATCAATTAAAAGAACTAAATGTTCACATTTGTTCCGTCCACTAGCGGTCCTACGTTAAGCTTCCGTTCGTGCCCCTGGGCACAGACCCTTCTACTTTTTTTTTAAACAATCTTGAACATATAAAAATCAAGATCTCAACAGAACAAACAACATTATATTGTCGATATCTAGAAGATGGAAATACTTTCAGACTCATGGCTTCCAAATATTTACGTGTCGAACATTTAAACACAATTTATCCCTTTGCATTCTGTAAGATGCCTTAAACATACCGCGAATGGAATTTGAGCATACGAAAAATTATCTGCACAGTTGGTGCCTCGAAGAGAATACAACCTTAAATTATATTGCAAAAAACATCAAACATAATTACTGCCTTACACTTTTCAAAAATTAATTAATGAAGAAGAGTTTTCTACCACTTTACTAAAAGTACGAGCTCCTACCCATGTTCTGTTCAAACAATCACCGGTACATTAAGCTTGTTTTATTTATGTTGATGTTTAACGATTAGTCAATTAAATTGAATTAAATACTTTGACTATATGTTTTTAGTATTACTTCTACGTGAAGTCAACGATTTACATAGTTGAAGATGCTAATTTCAAATAACAGACTATAGTGGTAATTTTTATACGATAGATGGAGTAGATGAAAGCATAGAGTTGATAGTTCCGTTAGAGTACGGCAGTGTGAAGATTGTATATAGATATTAGAATAGCGAACTAGGACAACTTTTAAGGAAGGTACAAATCGGTTTTTTCATCTCTCTTTACCAAACTCCCCCTTTGGAGAGGGATGGTGAGGGGTGTCCCCCCCCCCCCCGCCACCACTGGCAAAAAGAGATGAAAACCGACCCGTTCAAGTACCAACTGTGTGTTTGAAACAGTTCTACCGATTTTTACCGCACTTCAATTGTTATTTGAAGGAAGGCATCCAGTCGTAGGTTTGGAAATTGCAACTATTGTTTACCCCTACCACGATATGTGCTCCTGTCATCGTCGACTTGACGATCTCGAGGGGACACGGGTGGGGTAGGTGTTGCTACTGTACCTTTCGACCATTGACAGTAATTGATGGTATGCTCCCATCCACAGTTATGTTACTTTGACTATATGTTTTTAGTATTACTTCTACGTGAAGTCAACGAGGAGTTTGGTAAAGAGAGATGAAAAACCGATTTGTACCTTCCTTAAAAGTTGTCCTAGTTCGCTATTCTAATATCTATATATAATCTTCACACTGCCGTACTCTAACGGAACTATCAACTCTATGCTTTCATCTACTCCATCTATCGTATAAAAATTGCCACTACAGTCTGTTATTTGAAATTAGCATCTTCAACTATTGAATTAAATGTTTTGTTTTTTTTTAAGACTACTGGTAATTCGTGTAAAACCTGAAAGGAGGTGAAAGTAGACCACATTTGCAGCAAAAAATTGCCTGGCAAGGTAGGTCGAAAAATCATCCCTTACCGAGTTATTGAGCAATTAATTTTCTACTGATTCAAAGTGCCAAAGTGCCGGTTATTCATAAGCAATCAAAAATGTAACATTAAACGGTTAGAACCTGATCAAATTCATCCGAAAGTAAGCCTGTGGCTATAGTGAATAGTGGTTAGTAAACAAAGATTGATCATAGTAGCCTAGTAATGCTTACTCCCTGGTGGGCTTTGGTAATATTCGCGAGTGCCCGAGTGGTAGTGTTGCTCGGCAATGTAAAATAAATGGATCAATAACTCGGTAAGGAATGATTTTTCGACCTACCTTGCCATACAATTTGTTGTTGCAAATGTGGTCAACCTTCCCTCCTTTCGGGCGTAACACGAATTACCCAAGGGAGGGAGGTGGCTATCAAATACGAACAATCGTCGCCTACCTCGCATAACTGGTTCCAAACGTAAACAAGCCATAAGAAACCTACAGCGTTTGTTTACGTTTGGAACCAGTTTCATACAAGAATGATCAGTAGGCTGATTTGACAGCACGCCCCCCCCCCAGGAATTACCAGTTACCCTGTATAGTAGAGGCGAAAAAAAATGTGACAGGAGGGTGCTTATGAATCTACTTATCCAGTCGATAAGTGCATCTTTTTTTAAATTTCCATTTTGGTTTCTACATAAACCGTACGCTACACACGTTTTATAAACTTCGGTTATACCATGACTGGTAGTTGATATGTAATATAATAGTAGTGACTTTAGTGATTAAAATAACGAAAAAACTGACCAAATAGTGACAAAAAATGGTTCCAATATTTCGTTGACAGTGACCCACTTCGAGAACTTTCATAAACTCACAATCACAAATCATCAAGTGAAAATGTTTCATGGTCCTTTAAAATAAAACAAATAATGGTTGAAGGATTACCTAAATTTGATCTCGAAAAATTCTACTTTGTTTAATTATTTATTATTAGGTAAGCAAATAATGATTTTATTAATTCAATAAGCAAGTGCATTGCCCATTTCCTCACTCTGTACTCATTTTTCTGACACGATTTATGACAACAAACAATTTACTAAGATTATTTTAGAGTCAAATCGCGAATTGCTAATTAGAACGGATTGAGGCACAGAGAAATATGTTAAAATTTTTGGAGTAAGATCAATTTTAACAATTTTTAAACAATCAATTTTAGTTTTAGTTCTCGGATAAAGAAACTTTTGCAACACCTCAAAACTCTAGGACCTACACAGCTTTTCTAGATAGCAGTCTAAGAGAAAATCTCATTATTCTGGAACGAGGAAAGTTTTCCAAGATGGAAAGATCGGGGACATTGAAAAGTTTGCATGCAGACTGAAAATCTCGATCTCGTAAAAATTTGTAATATTCCGGGATAAATTTGAGCGAATTTGAACTTAAAAATTGAAGATCTCCAAGACAAACAAATTAAAAGAATGGTCTGGAATAATTTTCCCAATCAATCAATCTCACAATACTACCGGCAAGCTGCTTTAAATAAAAAGTAAAGATCAGCATACAGTCATACATAGCATTAGTGGATGCCCCTGGAATTCCTCACACAACAAATGATGAGTCAATTTTCTACGACAACGGTACAAGTGTTACAATGTCAACACGTCACACGTGTATGTACACATTATTCACCGAGAATGGCACCAGAATCGTTATCAGCTGATGAAACGTAATTTTGCTATCTCATAAGCTCGCACCACATTCCACTACATTGTTACATTTGATACGCTACGCTTCACACATGGAAGCCCCCGCATGAAAACTGTTTATCCAAGGATCTCGAAACATTCAGGAAACCCATTTGCATGTCAACTACCAACTAATTAGAACAGCTAGTACGTAGTTTTCTAGAATGGCTACATTACCAATTTCCCGCCGCGAGCTGCAAGCCGCCAGCCCATATGATTTGATTGATTCTTCCGCTTCATCTGCGCATGGCCCCTCGTTCTGGGCAAAACCGAGATAGTTGTATGATCCCAGATTTAGACATCGCGTCTCAGTACCGGTGAATCTGCAAAAAAAAAATCACCATTATGCCAGTGCAAATTATCACCTGCTTGGTAACAAACAGCACTTACTCGAACGACCAACCGTAGTCTTTCGTGACTCTGTCCTTAAGCGTAAGCTCCGCACCTGGAACACTACAGATGGGTCTGTTCCAACAATCTTTCACCCGTCGATAGACGTATCTAAGATAGAACTTCTCGAATGCATCATACAGTGGAACGTAACCCTAAAAAATGGAAATTCTATAAGTTGTTCAATTAGATTCGGTCACTTCAATTAACTCACGTCTCGATGCTTCTCGGTTGCCACTTTCGGGGTGAAGAATAACTGATTTATGTAACCGAGTATCATCAGCAGATAGAAACCCAGGTAGGTGAAGCAGGCAGTGTGGAGTGGCACCTGCTCGTACGATGATTTCTGGTACTCCTTGTTCATCGGCTGTGGTTCGAGCTGGTATTTGCTGAAGCCATTCTACAGACAGGAAATTGGAACCGCGCAAACCGCACAAGGGGGAAGGCAGGTGACACGAATGGAAGACACATACAAAAAAGAGAAGCCATTTATTTTTTGCCCATTAGGTCAAAATTCCATAGCCAAGGGCGTGTGTGATGCATTAATTAATTCTGGACACACTCTTGTCGCTACTTCACTCATCCATTTTTGTGGTATCAGGCGATACCACTATCAATGGTTTACACACGTCTAATGACTCATACTAACGATGGGAAAGGAAAAGTAGTCACTTCTCACCGAGATGCTCTTGCCATTGGTTTGCTGATGCTCCGGGAATCGGGGCCGAATGGTGTGATGGCCATTCATCATGCCATTGTGCAAGGCGTGGCCGTTTTCCTTAAGTCCTGACATGCCTACGGTAGAAAACACACCTATCCGCAGTGCCCCGTTTTGAGTCGTACCCGAAGAAAAGCAAACTTTCTAAAAAATTACTGCCACAGATTTTCTCTGCTCCGCCACTCGCGCACCACTGATCCACACAAAATCGATATATGCTAATGAAAAGTCAAAACCACGATAGATAAACGGACACACACGCACACGACAGGCAGGCCCAAGGATTCCCGGTGCGGAAGGTACGCACGAGCTCTCAGTTTCTGCCGCACTAACCGAATTTGACAGTTATATATCAGTCATGTGCCGCCTGGTGGTCGTCTGCCAACACATCTTCATGCCGTAGTAACAGCTAAAATACATGCATGAATTTGATATTCAGCCATACTGAACTGTAAACATAAAAACGACCGATACACGCGCTTCGTCGAGTTGATGCTGCATTTGTGTTTGTGGTGGCCGGAAAGCTTCGTTTCGACTAGGTATACAGTGGAATCCCAATTATACGCATGACCCTAATAAAAATTGTATTGTTATTTTGCTTAACGACGTGTGTTCGGGGTGTCATCCAAATCATTTATATAACAGCATCGAATAAGCAATTAATGGTCAATATAAAGATTCGTTGGTTGGTAGCATCACCACCTGTGGCGCTCATTGTTAAGTACCATGGCGTTTAAACACTATCGCCGTCTTTTGAGCATGCTTCCCACGATAACAGATGGCGATAGTGTTTTAGACACGGTGTTTTACAGTGATAAATATTCCCTGAGCTATGTCTGTTTGTCTGTGGTTCTATCATTTGGGTTATCATTCGTATATGTTTTTTCCTCTGTTCGGGACATCAAACCACTGCAATTTTGATCTATTGATATTGATATCCCGTGTCCTTAGTTTAGTGCATGTCGTGTATTACTCCATCACTATATTGACGCATTTCGCGCCAAACCGTATTCGGAGCTGGCAGCACCCTCTCAGATTTCAATGGATCTTTCTGGATGTGTGGACCTTGACTAAATAATAGTGCGTTTAGACTACAGAGTTAAAACATGTTATAGCTCTATCTTGATGGTGGTTTCTGTGTTGTTTGACAACCTTAATAACATGTTATAACTGCTCAGCCTGGACAGCGTTTAAGCCACTTTTATTGGCAAATCAAAGTTGGCACTCGTGGAGAATAGATGAACTATGTAAGTGATGATGGTTTCAAAATTTTACACGGTGAGGTATACGAGTTCAATCTTAAAATGCCTTTATTTTGCAAATGGAGCATTTTATTTAAATCTGGTTAGTGATACGTTAGTAGAAAACTTAAGGACTACTCAATAGATATATAATATAGAAAAAATAATTTCTTTTCAGATTTTTAGGTGTATGCATAGATTTCAGCTTTTCTACAACTGTAGCAACAACCAGATTTAAATTCTCAGTTTTCAAAATAAAAGCATTTTAAGATTGCACTCGTATACCTGTCCGTGGAAAATTTTGAAACCATCATCACTTTCATAGTTCGTCTATTCTCCACGAGTGGCAACTTTGATTTGCCAATAGATACTATAGATTCCATAGATAAGCGGAGGCACAAAATGTTGTTTTGGCGATCATGAAAAATAAATGATCTTACTGGCATCCGTGAAAAAAGTTCGTGCCATCATAGAGCTTTTCGTTGTGCAATTTTGTTTTGTTTCGTGCGTAAAAGTTCAAAATGAAGTGCAAAGCAAATCTTTGCAACAATGTATCGAGGAATGGTTTGCTTTATCTTTCCTTCTTCCGTTGTCAGCGTAATAAATCGGAATGTGGAACGCGTTTTGTGCTCATAATATTACAATACTTCTCCTTCAAACAACACCATGATGACGTCTTGCTCGTTTGGCTACACTAGCTGACAGTTCGTTTGGCTACATTATACTTTTCCTCCGCTTATCTATGGAATCTATAGTATCTATAGCCACTTTGCATATACTTAGTTTTTTTTTCCAAAATGTATCTAGACTAACCTTTGAGAAAAGCCAATCTTTTTTTTTATCGATTTAAAAAAAAATATTATGGAAAAATGTGTTGTATGGATGACTTTTAGGAAATTGTCCAAATTATCGAAAAAAAGTACTGAAAAAAAATTCCATTAGAGACCTACATTGAAAAAATCGATTTTTAAAATTTGGAGTCGATCAAAATAAATGGCCAAGTTTAATTTGGATGAAATTTTGTCTCAAGATAGTTATTCGCGAGATGGGCACTTTTAATGGAAAATTTTTTTCTAACAAAAACTTTTTCATGTCTGAACTGATTTTTTTAATTTGCCATTTTCTCACAAAACTAAACCACCCAAGTTCCATAAAGTTCAAATAAAGCTCTGACTGAACCTTCAAGTTCCATAAAGTTCAAATAAAGTTCCAACAGAACTTTCAAGTTCCATAAAGTTCGAATAATGTCCCGACAGAACTTTCAAGTTCCATAAAGTTCAAATAAAGTTCCGACAGAACTTTCAAGCCACAGGAAGCAATCCGCACAAGTCTTTATTAGTAACAAAATTTAATGTACGTCAATATGAAATGATCAGTGGCTTAATAAATCACAATTCTTATATTTATGTAGTGGATTCGAACCCGTGTATTCGGCATGCGATCTACGATTGCTAACCACTGCGCCACAAGTGTGTTGGAATACCATGCGGGCAAGCACCAATTTAAAATTCATCAAGGTGTTGTGTTTTGTATTCAAGTCAGTCAGCTGGCACTGAAAACTCCAACAGTAGGCGGGACAACAGCTCACTATAATATATCTTAGATGACGAAGCGGTTAGTGCTGGGGCTCTCACGCAGAACGACTGGGTTTAATACTTCAAACAGCTCCAATTCTCTACTGCTAATGCTTGATAAATCAATACACATTAATACCTGCCTTTAGAAATAACTTTCATAAAAGTGCGAACATAGAGGCACGCAATAACCTTTAACTCCAACGCAGGCAACGGCTGTAATTAAATTATTTTCACTAACTACTGCTTTAATTACATGAATTACACAATGTAGAACATTAACTGCTTTTTAATTCCATTCATTACAGTCGTAATTTCGTAATTAAAGTACATCAATTACATTTTCAATACTTTTAATTACATTAATTACCGATAGATAATTTTAATTACAGACAGTACTACTTCAAAACACATTAATTACTTTAAGTACTTTTGATTGCATTTTAACTTCAACGCACCGGTTCATTGTATTGCGTGCCCCTCGGTGCGAACTAAATATAGAATTGGTGTAGAGGACAAAAAACTTTTTTTTCAATTTATTTTCTAAAATTTCCGTTCAAGTTCCGTCAGAAGCTGCTTAGAATGCTCTTCAATTATGGTACCGGAACTTTCAAGTTCTTATAACTACTTAAAAATGAGGCTCCTTAGAATTCTATAGGCCACCTTCAACCAAGCTGCACAAATAGCCTTTTATCAGAACTTTTGGTTACTTGGACAGTGAAGCTCAAAATCATCTCAGAATCCAATGAAGCTCAATTTGCGATTCAATTTTGTCTAATTAGCACTTAAGTTCACTTTGAATAATCGAGAATTTCATATGAAAAGGGCTCATGATGCATTTCTCACCAAATCGTATTCGGAATTGGCAACACCTTCTCAGAGTTCAATAAAACTTTCTGGACATGTAGACCTTGTCAAAAATATACCATTATCTTATTCTGGCAAAATCTGATAATATGTGAGAGAAAAAAGACAAGATTTTTCATTTATCTTTTATTTATATATTTTCAATGTTTTAAACCAATTTTCATACATGCTATTTTTTTCCTTTTTCCAATAAATTTAAATATTTTAGGTTCATCTTCTGAATTAGAATACCTTTTTGCCGCTACTTTTTTTTTGTATCATCGTTGACCTCATGCTCACTTCTTTTGTTGGGTGTACTTAGAATACCCTGCTCATTAATAAGGCTCTTCACCTGCCTCACCATGTACGTTGGTGCGTTGAATTCTGCTATGACTTTATTCACGGACCAAGACTTTGGCAATGCTGATAATACTGTTATCTGATCTTTTCTGTCAGTTGTAGGGAAATTGAATTTCTCCTTTAGCTGCACAATCATCTCTTCGTATGCCTCTACTTTGCTAATGTCTGCTGTATCCAGGCCAAATATATTTTTTTCGCACTGCTTGTGTAATTTCAAGAGATTTTTTTGAACGATAATCCACAGACATAATACATTGAATATTTCTCACGCTGTAAAACATCGTCGCTAAAACATTACCGCCATCTGTTGAGTATACTGTGGTGGGCACTAAATACGCTGAACAGATGGCAGTAGTGTGTAAACGTCAAACGCAAGGGAATTGACTATGCGCGCCCCAGGTACGATACTTTTAAATTGTCCGTTAAATGCTTGTTCGATGAACAACTTGCAAGAGTTATGTCTGTTTGTCTGTGGATAATCCATGCTCATGTTCCTCGATGATTTTTTTATTGGGTATCAAGCTGGAGCTGCGTGACAGCTTAGTTTTCAAGACTTGACCCATTTGAATAAATTTTGCTTCTATCTTTGACAGAAAGACTAGCCTATGTTGGCAGCTTGAACACTGGATTCCGTGTGTATTGTTTCAAGATAGTTATGGAAAAATATACATCCGCGTAGTAAACCGTTTGAATAAGTAAATCCGTTTCGAACGAAATATCCAAATTATGTAAGTTACGAAAACCGCGCGAATTCCGAGAGCCGTGCGAGACAACCGAAGCGAGAAAAACCGGCTGATTATCATTTGAAGAGTGCCACCAAAATAAATGTGATAGCCTATGTTGGCAAGTTGATTAATTTTGGTTTCCTCCCTAGATATTCTACTTATTTACTACTGAGCTTTGTATCAAATTAGTTAATTTAAAAAACGTATCAATCATTTCAAGATTTCGCGACCGTGCCGAACAAATTCTATACTACATAAGCTCAAAAGCGTTTGACAAGCTCTACCGAAATGCGTATCACTTCTGCGTAAGCTCCGTAGACGTAGGCGCGTTGAATCCGACAGCCGCTAAATGTTAAACATGCATCAATACCACATAAGGAAAGATCGATTTTACAGTCACGTAGTGTTTAGTTTATAGATTAACATTGACTGCTGTTTACAAATGTAAGTACTTGAACACTAAGAAATAAGTTAACTCAAATGCTTTAACCGCATATCAAGAACAACATGTGAAAAGGGTATACAAGCTTTTTGTAAGCAAACATTCTTATGCCCTTTTCTCGTCACCCATATGACACCAACGCAAGCCATAAACATCGCCTTCGGTTTCCCCTTCCCGATAATGTTGTTAGTTTGCGTTGGCAACCCTCGGTTGGCGAGAAGAGGGTCTACACAGGTTTGTTTACAAAAAACTTGTATGCCCTTTTCACATGTGGCTCTCATATATCAGAGATTTCGCGTATTGAGAGAAAAATATAGTAATCGAGTACAATAAACTCAGGGGAAAACAATACCTACAAAATATTAAACGCTGTCAATTGTCACATACCTCTACTTTTACTTATTTCCTAAACTATTCCTCTTTTTGTAAATCTGCTTAATGCTATTGGTCTGCGTGCGTTTTCTTATTGAAGTTCAAGACTAAATAGGAAGATTTATTCTACAACTTTAGAGGTTCGTTGCCTCCCTCAGCGGACTCCCCGCATCCTAATTCTTTTGTTAATCTACTTAATGTTATTAGACTTTTTAAAGTTTCTTATTTAAGTTCATTAGATGATTATGATATCTCATTAGTCTAATTTAATAAATAAATGATTGAATTTCTAATTCACCTAGTCAATCATAACCCATGCTTTATTAAGTACCTGCACTTGTGCTTTAATCTAAAATTAAACGTGTTCCAAGTACTTGTGATTTTGACCTATACCTGTTTATTATATCTTAGTTCGACCCAAGTGATACCATCCAGTGACTAAAATGCTTCACTTTGAAGTTAGTTTCCTAGCTGATTTTTAAATTATATAGGGTATATGCTCCAACTATGCTCACACGCTTCCACTAAGTCACACCACAAAAATACGTATGAGTGATTATTTCACAATAGAAGCACGCCACAGTGTAAATCTCGAGCCATAGTTCAAATAATTATCCCAAATCAAAATGAAGCACATATAAGATTAGTTACAATACCATGTACAAAAATGGTGTTCAACATTGTTCCCTGAGTTATACTTCAATAAAAAAACAACAATGAAAGCTTGTCACGCAAAAAGAAGGAGCACAGTTGGGCACCTTCTGTAATATTTCAATAGCTTAATTCTCTTGCAAACCCAAATAAATCTATCTGCGTAAAAAAAAATAAGAGTGATTTGCAGCAAAACCCGCCAGTATCGCACCCAACGTCAGTGCCTATACGTAAGCGTACTACAACGCGGCTCTCAAACAAAGGAGTAACAAGTGTGATACTATCACTGCTAGACTAGATCTTTGGTTCTCTCATGCAGAGGTTTATCAGAGTGGGGAAGCTTAGTAATCCCCATCGCCTGCCCATGGCGCCATTCTATCGCGGCATGAGCAAACAACGCTGGCCATAAACCTACCGTCTCCAACACTCCACTATAAAGCATGAAATTAAGTCCGCCCACCAACAGTAAGGTGCAAAACCTAGCCAAGGAGAGGGAGTTATTAATTGATATCAAAGCCAAAAACTGTCCGATATGATTAATTAACTACTTTACGAGCGACACTGCACTATGACACAGTAGCTTGAATTTGTGTACTCTATTCTTTACGCCTTAGTATATTGCCTGTATCGTTAGTTGATTTTTTTTTCTGAAATGGCCATCTATCTATTCCTACAAATGTTTCTCAGATGTAATTTCGATTTAAAGAGTCGTTTTTGGAAAACATAGAAAAAAATAAAGAGAATACCCCATTTTGAAAAAAAAGAGCTGATATTCAAAATAGCTAAGTCCCAGCATAAATTTAAATGATTTTCCACAGCGAACAATTATGCAAAGTTTCATGAAAAGCGGAGAGGGTCAAGCCAGAACTTGTTAGAGCCCACAATTTACCAATAACACAATAAGATGTTGCTCTATTCGCCTCTACCCGGGTATTGTTGCTCGACGGTGGTCAAAGAATTCAAATGGACTAGCTGAAGTTTGACGATAGTTCCGACCAAAGATAAATATCGTAATCAAAATTAAAAGTATTTATTTATGTTCAGCTGACTAACAACAATAAACGCAGAGACTGAGCTAGATACAAAATCGCTTACTAATTACTCCTCTCTGTTGTCCCTTTTAAAGCTTCGCATTCGCTATTTAGCGCCTTTGTCCGTTACATATGAGGGTAAATAATAGTTGCATGCGTCTGTGTAAATCTGTATATGTGTCATACGCGTATATTGACCATATTATGCCCAGATCGATTTGTCATTTGTTACGTATCGTACACGTTCCTGATCGATGCACTTACCGGCACATTGCACAACTGGAAACGCTAATGAATCACCATGGGTAGCAAAAGCTGCTAATTTGAATGCTAGCATGCAAACAAAGCTAACTATAGCGACAACCCCTATCGTCTGGTGGTAGAACTACATCCCTGAATCCCAAAAATTGCGCATCGAAGGATTCACAGAATCTAGATAAGCTCTGACATCTATCGCCTGACATTGATCCTTTTTTTTCAATTCCATCAACTGTTCGGGTGCATTCACTCATACATCAACGGTGACATTTAATGTCCTTTCGGGTGATTGCCACGGGAGTCAGTATGCGTTATGGGTCCGACACGCGCATGTACAACACCATTCGTGGGCCACACAAATAAACATCCGAGTATCACACAGTAGCCTGAAAACCGTGGACCGCATACACTGTCAACTGTGGTTGTGCTCTGGAAACAGATGAAAATAATTTCCATCCAGACGGTGAGAGAATCTCTGTGCGTTCTGTGATAGAGAAACATCCTGTTGTCTTGGCCAAGGTGCTGCACCTCAACTGTTACAATTCCAGTCCATCGGTCGATTCGTCCTTCGAGTGCAGGATATCTGTTAGGATCATCTTTCATACAGTGTTAAAGTGTAAAGTGCAAGGAAAAAAGAGCGAAAATGGATAGTTTTCTGGGAAGCTCTGACAGTGGTGTTCCGAAGGATTTGGGCGAGTTGCCAAAGGAAAAATTTGGTGACCTCATAACGGACCACTCCCGTTTTCCCAGTGGTGAAGAAAAATCAGACATTTCACAAAAATTTCCACCAGAGGTAGATCTACTGGGTGATTCCTTCACGATGCCGTCTACCCATACTGCGCCGGACAACAAAGTGCTGGAGAAAGAAAAAGAAAACTTTGATGACTTCTTTATGGGAGTAGAGGAAAAGATCAATTCCCAGCCAGCAGCATCTCCAATAAACAATCTCATCGATGTTCTTGAGCCAGATATGTTCGATCCAAAGAAGAAATCCCACAACGAACCAGAGAAGCCTCTGTTTACCGATTCCGCTCCATTCGGTGCTGGTCCAGATGAGCTAGTACATGTGAAAGATGAAATTGAAAGTGATTACATGAACCCGTATGCAGAGGTTCGTACCATCCCAGTACAAAGCCAGAAGGTCGAAGAACCAGCAGCTGTTTCTGCAGCCTTCACCAAAGATGATATATTTGACGACTTTGTTAGTCACACCAAAAATGACCAATTCGATGAACCTATGTTCGATGATTCATCATCATCAGCTGCTGTTGTTACCGCTCCTGTAGTTCCCATTCCCGCTCCTGTTGAAGTACCATCTCCAGCGCCTGTTGTCCCCGAACCGGTAGAGGATCTCAAACCAAAAACTCCCGTTGAACCACCGCAAGAGAATTCGAAACCACCACCATCTATTTCATCGTCCAATGACCAGTGCATTCAAGCGGAGAAGATATTCAAAAAAATCGGTTTGGGTAAGTATGGACAACATCTTATCGCTTATCACCAACATAATGCAAGCAGAATGAGCGCGGATGGACTGTAGACAGAGAAAACGGAAATTGAAAATTACGTCATTTTAATTTCGTTCGGTGTCGTAGGTGTCTAGCAAAGGAATGAGTGAATGCAACTTATCGTTGGTTGTGTGTCACATCTAGGGTGGAAAATTTGAATTGCGATAAAAGAGATCTGCTGATGAAAGCTCTGGAGCGAGCGATAATCGTCGCAAGGATGAATGATTAATTTAATCAGCTATTTTTGGAGAGTTAGCTACTCGCAAGTTCAAGTTCAATTGGAACGTATTTTTACGCAGCAATTCCAATTTTGATAGTGTGGTAGTTAGAGTAGAATTGGAATAGTAATATGTAATACAATTTATTGAATTACAAAAACCATCATCAAATAGTACCCTGTGATTGTCAAAATATCACTATGTGGCAATAACGTTAAGTAGTTGTATTTATTCTATCATAGTCGATGCGCATATTTAATTTTATTGATTGGTGAAAAACATTTTCCCTAGTTCGCTGAAGGTCACGAATTTCAATCTAATTTGGATTTAGATTTCGGTTAGGGATTTGAGCAAGAAGTGGCATTGTTCTCATATTCTTCGCTGCAATCAATCCAATGCAATATTTACTGTATATATTTGACACATCCTTGGTAATTATGACATGTTAGGTTTCTTTTTTCTTTTATTTTGTTTTCGATAATCAAACTGAGATTTGTCAAATAATTTCAATTTTATTATTCCATGCATCGAAGAATTTGTATGCTTCGGTTTTTTTTTTGTATTACAGGTCAAGGGTGATTATCAATATACTCGATTATCCGTAATTTTAGAATGGATTATTAGTATTTTTACCTAATTATTTTAGTCAATGAAACTACATTGGCTGGTTCATGCGGTCAAAAGACACATTTTTTTTTATTTATTTAGTTTTGATTTTGTTTTCAGTTTATTTTGGTTGATAAAAATAGTATTTTGAATTTATGTCCAACATACATCGTGGAGAGGGGGGGGGGGGGTGGTAAGGCAAACATTAATAACAATTGGGACTTAAGGGACGTCAACGATAAATTAATAAATTAATAAAAAAAAAGTGTACTATTAACCCGTTAACACCCAAGTCATTTTTGACCTCCGGGCAATGCGCAAATTTTCCAGGAGTAGCCCAAGGATTATTTTCAAACTATTTGAAAACAAGATGTTAGGGATATTCCAAGGATCATTCTAGTGATATTGAAAAAAATACTTACGTTCCCATTTCTGTTAAAATATGATATGGTACACCGGGCAAGTTGAAATGCGCGAGGAAGTTGAAACGATACGTGCATCGGTGCATCTCTTAGCGGAAGTGAATATTTACTGTAATTATTTTTGAGAGGCATTGTGTACTACCGCAAACTACTATATTAGAATTAATCTCAGTGATTATTCACTTCCGCTAAGAGATACATCTACCGTTTCAACTTGCCCGGTGTATCTCAAAAAATAAAATCTGATCTGTAAATAGATTACTTAATAGGTTAAGATACAGAACGAAAGACAATTTTGAAGAAAGTATTTTTTTCTCTTTTCAATATTTTGAATTTTTTTAAGGTTATTAAAAATAAAATTTGCATCAGCCTTATGAAAAAAAAGGTGGACATGGCCATTTGCGACGAATTGAGTGTAGCATTTCGATGTCTTCTAGAATGTTTCTTCAATTTTTTATACTTTATTTGAGTGGTGAATACCCTTTCAGAGCACGTACAACTTTGTAGAATATTGAAAAATTGGAAAATTCAAACAAAAAAGTTATGATAAAAGCGGGTTTTAAGTGTATACTACCGTTTGTACCTTATAACTTCGTCCAGTTGAGAGATAGAAAATTGCTACACTACCTTGGTCCATGAGTTGATGGGTCGATAGTAGGGTCCAGGTGTGGGAATTGCCTCCCTGGCATCGGTACCATTGGTACTCAATACGAAAAACAAGATCGACGGAAAATAAATCAAGGAAATAAAATTAATTGGATAGGGGAAATGGATGTAATGTCGGCCTAAATGCCCCTAATTTGGACCCATACATAAATTCAGCAATCGACTAATTTTTCAATAGCGAAACATCCATTAGTACCGTCCCAATGACGCGTTTATCTATATCAAATTGATAAATAGCAGATTTTTAACGATGGGCCCAATCTTAGATCCATAGGCCAACATTAGAGACATTTTCCCCTATCATTAATTAAAATTTATTTACCCGTATATATTTTTCTTAGAAAGACTTTACTTTACATTAAAGCTTGGTCTCAGACGTCAATTCGATTAGAAGTGACGATTTCATGCATTGATTCATGTGTATTAAAAATGACCAAATTTCAGCAGAAATGTAAATGATTGTCCATAACAAACAATTAACAAGTTTCATGCAAATTCAAGAAGGTCAAGTCTGAAACTCAATTTTTCTTTGCTGTTCGGCTATTTGGAATAGTCATTGAGCAGGTCCGGATTTGCGAGTTCAAGAGGGGCTACGCTACGGCCCCGGGCCCTCATACATTTTAGAAATTTTAACATCAACACTGAGAACCATGTTTCATTTACATAATATCAAGTTGATAGCAAGTGATAAGCATTATATTTTCTCAATAAATTGTACAAATTTCTAATTTATAGTTAGAAAAACCATCCAGTGTGCAATCTGACTCATAACGAATATACGTTGCATCCGAGATCCAGCGCAGCAAAGATTATGCATACGATGATCGATTCTCTATACAGGTGAAACATATCCGTAAATTTTCCAAAGCCTTACAGTAATCTTAAGGTTGGCTAGCAAAAAGAACAACAAAATCTCCGAAATATTTTAAACCAGCCGAGTTATTAACAAATAAGAAAATCAAGAAGAGAATCAACCATTGCAGAAACTCCTTATGAAACGCTGAGTAGAAGTTTTTTTTAGCTAAATATTTCAGACTGACATTTCATCATGTCATCATTGTTAAGTGAGAGTGAACGGATTACTTATGGACGTAGATTTTTTTTGTAAAGTTTAATGTACGATAAAACACAATTTTTTTGAGAGGTCTTTCCTCGTCATTTTGAGACAACTACTGAAATGTTCGATAGGGGATTTTTTCTCATATAAAAAATGGATCTATTTGAGCGTTTATTTCCATAGGCTACTTTGCTCTTAATTTTCTTATGCAGAAAAAAATAATGAAAAAATTAATAAAAGATCAGTAGTAGCATAGAAATGTCGAAAAACGTCCCTTTTTCAAATAGTGAAGAATTCGTTACTGCCGAATTTTATGTTTTAATATTATTCTCATAAAGAATTGTGGGTAATTTCCACAAAAAAATGCGATGTAGAAACCGACAAGAGCAAAACGCACTTTTTTCTCTTGTCTCTTTGAAATCATTTGAATCAAAACATTTTCCAAATGAAAATCAAATTCGATCAGTTCTTTCATTAATCTATCAGCTTATTAACTCTCCACGAACGGCGAATCAACTGGCAATGGGTTCCAGTTTTACCTAAATATCAGTTCTTCTGAATTGGGACTTGCCCTAGAAACTCTATAAGCTTATTTAAAATACTTGAAACTATGACTGGGGACCAGAGCTGAGCATCAGAAATGTCATATTAGGAAGCCTGGTTTGGAGCAAATTAATGGCTGTAAAAGTTGAATATGCACTAAAGGTTCCTTACATATGTTTGGCCCCAGGCCCTCAAACCCGGCAGAGCGTAACATTATTGACTGCTTAGGCTGAGTGTGCAGTGCACTCCACACGATAGAAATGTTTCCATCAATATTTTCATGTCAATACTTTCTACAATATTTTCGGGGGTTCATCAATACAGGGTCGCTCCTCACTAACATTGATGTATCCGATGGAATATTCCGAATCAAATCACAACCATCTTGACAAAATTTACCAAGAAACAGGCACTATCTGCTGCTGTAGTCAAACAGAAGGAGAAAATGAGGGGAAATATTGAAACATGAAATCAAACTTTTCTGATTTTGCGTCAATATTTTCCCCGAGTAGCACACTTTCATTACAATAAGTTACAGCAACTTGTTTATGACTGAAATAAGTCGTATATAAGTTTCTACAATTGATTTGTGACAAGTGTGCTACTAGGGTCGTCGTCAATATTTGCATCAATATGATTGTCAGTGCTTTTGAGTATTGACAATATTTTATTTAAATATTTTTCAGTGCTTTTGAGTATTGAATATATTTTAGTCCATTGCTCTGTGCAGACCGTTGGTAGGTACTAGAAATACTCAGAGGGAGAGATGGGCGGAGAAAACAAAATACAATTCGGCAGCAGGGATTTGTACCTAAATAATCTTGTTACCCTTGCTAGAAGCTAGCATTTCACTTGACTTTTTACTTTTGATTCGATTTACGTGCAAAATAATAATTGAGTGCATGGCAATATTTTGCACATTTCTTGGTGCTATTAGTTAACCTACTAAGGTCAATAAATTAATAGAGTTAGAATATTGTTTTTTTTTTTTAACTAGTTAATTTTGAGAAGCACACGAAACATAAAGGTGATTGAATTTCGGTTCGATTGCAATACTCTCTTAATTAATCTAGTAAGAATAAGAAATCCTCTGAAAAATTCTAATGGGAATGTTCGATTGGCTCAGATTTTGACAGTTCATTTGGCTCAAAACATTCCTTCCGCTTATCTCTCCCTCTGAGTGTTTCTAGTTTGTACCATACGGTTAAGGACGAGGCAATGAAAGAGCTACAAAAACATTCAGTCAATCACCAACAGGTGACTCACACCGCTTGCATTCGCTTACATACCATGTAATTGAGGCATTTTTTCATAAAAAAAATTTACGCTCAGTCATTAAAAATAAGGATTGGGTACCATCACGGAAGAATAAACGACCGGTGGAAACAAACTATTTTAAATTGGCTCACTACTTGACTAGCCTATTGGTCCCAAATATATCTATAAGCGTACCCCATTCTAGTCAAAATTCTAGTACATCACTATGTTTGTTTTGATTCGCTTTGAAAGTTTGACAGATAAAATGAGGGGTTCATGGATTTTGCTATGTTTCGAGGGGTGCATCGATTAGGTTGCGACCGAAGATAGTACCAAAGCTGAGCCAAAAAGTTGAGCACGTTTCTTCGGGACCTGCTGGTCTTAGAGTTACTTCTATGGAATAAACGTGATGACTGAGTGCTCGGCTGTCAGTGACTCGTTTACCTCTCAATCATTCAGACTCTCACGAGGCAGTGAATGATGAACCAGATGGCAGTTCATATTCACATGAAAATGACTCATTGAACCTGACTGTTTTGCGCAATGATTCCCGTCAATATGCAGTGGTAACCATCGAACACATTTCTTACACAGTGATTTATGTGTGGCATTAAAATGATTTCTCATAATTATGGAATACTTGCACTGGATACGATACGCTGGACGGACCGTTACATAATTGTTATTAGATGTTCCATAATTGTGGGGGGATTGAAAATCGTGATTTTTACTAAGCATTTGTTTAGGATCAAAGTCCTTTAAAAAATCGAACTCCAGACGAATCTAGAACTGAACTACAGTTCATACTGGCGAAAACTCTCTGATGAGACAACGAAAACCCACCACTAAGCTTCTCCTCTGATCCTATCCTTCAACAATGTACCCTTCTAACCTCGAGTAAGCCGCCAGTATTCAGCCCAACTCCTACTAGACATAGAATTAAGTGAATTTTGTTACAAACAGGGAACAATGAGTTATCGGCTCCGTAAAGCTAACGGGGTTGAGCCTTCCAAATAAACGAACTGGATAAAAAAAAGTCCTTAAAAATATTCAGACAGAACTGGTACAAAACTGTGTTTTGTAAGAGCTGTTGGATAAAATATGTTTTATAAATGTATTTGTTGGTAGGGTAAATGTGCCAGTTTTTGGCCCTATCTTAAATATTATTTTCACTCTTCACTTAATTTATTTCGAAGCAAGGTTAGAACATAGATTTTGCCATATCAATACGCAAATAAAACCATGAAAATTTATTTCAAATTTGAGTTAGACCCTAAGGCCAAAAACTGGAGCGCTAGTGCCATTAAACTATGGCCGTTGAAGCTATGAAGTCTGAGTTTTATATACGACTTGACGGCCTGATTTTATGACAACCACACAAAACCGTAATACAACCATAGGCTGCAAGGGATGCTATGATCAAAGAATGATAACATAAAAATAAATCTTCCAAGCATTTAGATTGTTACTTGGGAGGTGTGGGAGCTGCCTCCCTGGGTCGGTCGCATAGCTACTCAGTACGGAAAACAAATCAAGAAAAAAAAGTCCCATGTGGAAAAACAGCAAGCCGAGAAAGACGCAGTTTATTTATTTTTTGTTGGGACTGGGTATATTGTGGCGTGGAATTGCTCATTTTTTAATTACATTGGGTAATTTTAAACGGATGACTTAACTGATGTTGTTTTTATCTTTTTGGAAAGTATATTATTTTTCATATTTTTCTCAAAAGGTTTTAAAAGATCTAATTCGATAATTTTAACGCTGCATGGTAAATGACACCATAATAACATTTTAAGTTGCACTACTGCCCGTAATAACATTTTGTAAAAATTAATCTGGATTTTACGCAGCTTCAACAGAACCATGCAGCGTTTATTAAGGTTTCGTAAAACCTTAGTTAAGAAAAAAAGTTTTAAGGACCAAAATTTGCCAACGTTCTACCTTTCACTTCCCGAAATTCGATCTAGTTACCCATTCGTAATATAAATCTAAATAATCTTAACTATATTTAATATTTTGACAGGTTGTTGACAATTTGCTTACGAAAATATGAGGTAGATAAGAAAAAATGCAGGGTGAGACAAATGAGATTAGAATTGCCTATCATATTAAAACTAAATATTACTGAGCAAAGTTATGGGATCATAACAAGCTTCTTTGCGGAGCTGTTGAGGCAAACTAATGTTTTTTATGCCTTTAGCTATGTTATCAATAATGTATTTTTAGGCCTCCAGATAGCTTTATCGTTTGAAACTCACTCTATTTAATAAAGTTAATGGTAATAACTTGTAGAGATTTTATTTGAAAGTTTATCCGAGCGTCCAAACTATTTCAGTCGTATGTATTCAGATAAAACATATGCATTTTATGCCCATTGAATATATACATTGAATAATAGGGTGGCCACTCGATTTAATAATTTATATTCACGGATGTCTAACATAGCTTTTAATAAAAACAGCTACATATGGTAAAATACTCCAAATAACATCAAAACTTTTAAATATCTAGGTTTTAAAGCATAATTCAAGCCCAAATGCTGGTCATCAAAAGCATTATACAACCTAAATTGTTGCTTGGTACATAGATTATAATTTCGGATAACTTTTGACCTTTTGGAATACAGTCTGTAGATGTGAGATCAAAATACGTTGTTTTCAAAAGAATTCAAAAGAGGAATGTGAGGAAATTGCAAGGAAAATCTTAATAGAATATAAGGGGCATTTCGGTCACGCTGAATTTCAAAGGAATTCACTGAAAAAAATCCTAAAAATTCATAAATAGGTTTGTTTAGATTTCCAAGACAATTCCGAAATTAATCCCAAGGAAATTCTTAAATGATATTTTACCAATGAGAATTATGAAGAATTAATTAAATGAATTCTCGAAAGAATTATTTGAAACCTAAAATAGTCGTAGTGCGCATTCTTAAAATTTCATAGTAGGGATTCCTGAAGTGATATGCACGATATACGGATGTTATAGGAAACAAAATTCAAGGGAATGCTTGAAAGAATCATACAATTATTCAGGGGAATCCTGAAAGCAACTCTGAAAGTATCTTGGGATGATTCTAAGGAAATTCTTGAGATAATTCCATAGATATCGTATGAAGAATAGTCTTGTGAAAATCTTTAAATAATCTACGTAGGTAATTCATAATTTGGGGCACAGAAATTCAAGATACAGGATTTGGTAAATAGCATTAAAAATTCTAAAACTTCGAGCAGTTGCTAAGATTGGAGTCTGACTCGCATGGCACGATTCGGAGCCCATTATGAGTGTGATAGGTAAAATTACCTCAGGACATCGAATAAATTATAAGAGTCCAAAGTGTCTGAAACTAAGACTTTTTAGTGATTCTCTATCCCGGACTAAGGGAAATTACGTCGTTAAGTTAAGTATTTCACCTATTAAAAATCAGTTTGCATATACAACAACAAACATAGTGTAGTAGAGAATAATAAAGTACATATCATTGATAGAATTCGGTCAAAATATATACAAATATATGTAGAGATTGCCACCAAATTCGCGGTTATTTCCTGGTTTTTCCCGGCTGATTTCGATTCCCGGTTAATTGTTGGTTTTTCTGATTGTATGGCCATCCTTAATTTCACGCTTTCTTATTATTGTCAAGGTTGCAAAGACTCATTTCAGCTAAAATAATGTTTTTCGGAATAATAAAACCAAAAGATGGTATGATGGCATGTTTTACTTGTAACTTGCAAGAAGAGGTTACAAAGTATGCGTTGGAAACATAAAACCTGTAAATTTTGCTTTCTATGAGTCACAATCAGCCATTTGCTGATCGCTGAGTGAGTGAGTGAGTGAGTGAGTGAGTGAGTGAGTTTGTGAAAAATCGCTGACTGTGACTCTCATGAAGTGAAATAAACAGGTTTAATATGTCAAAAACATTCTTTGCAACCTCTTCTTGTATCCTATCAATTCAAAATTTGATCATGGCATCTAATTATTTCATAATTTAGAAAAACATTGTTTTAGCTGAAATGAGTCTTTGCAACCTTGATTATTGTTATTGAATTTGATCAAACCTTTTTAAAAATTACGTTTGCTTCGATCTCGAAACATCGAACAAAAACCTAAATAACAAAATGCAGTACAATAACGATCATGTGAATAGTTTAATGTATTCATTACGATATCAATAATGAATATCAATAAATCAATATTGATAATGATATCGTTTTAGCAATACCAAAAATTAATTGCACCTCTAAAATTTATTTTGCATTCATCAAATAACTGACTTTAGTGACAATATTCACGAATAAAGTGCCCCTAAACTTTCAATCGAAAATAGTAACTTTTAACCTAACTTTCAGCCCTGCTGTTATTCACGAAGGCTCTGTAAGCGAAAGTTGTAAAGCTTGAATAGGAGCTTCTGTAAATGGAATATGTTTTACTTAAAAGGTTTGGAGCTTTGCGATATGTGAATTTTTCATCCAAGGTCGTCCACCTTATTCTAGATACTCAAACGTCCAATTTCGTTCTACTGTACGAATTATGTCAAAGCGTAGTGAATCTTCAAAAACAAATATAAAACACCTATATTAAAAACCAGGGTGGCCACTAGAATTAAGAATTTAAATTCAAGAAATTCAAATGAATTCTGAGGAGAATTTAAAATGATTTTTTTAAGATACATTCGGGCTACTGGGATGAATTTCCTGATGAGAATTCTATGATAATTCTGTTTAGATTTTCAAGATGAACTCCATGGAAATTCTAAGGTATATTCCAAGTGTAAATTTTCAAAGTGTAACTTTTCAAAAGAATTATGTAGAAAAATTTGAGCGAATTCTCGTGAGAATTATTGTGAATATGTACTAAGATAATATTTGAGTTTGTTAATGCAATATTTTTCTATAGTGGCTTATGGAGTCTCCATAATCCACTGTGGAAACACATTGTACTAACGTACCTCCACTATTGGTGCATTTTCCCTAGTTAATTAAGAAATCGAAAATATTGAAAGATCCCAGACACAGAACCTACCTCCCTGAGGACTTTGGAAATGTTTGATGTTTTTAATGATTTTAAATCGCAATCTAAGGAAAGTTGTTAAGTACTTCACCTCTGATATGAAAATATAAAAGAAGAAAAATTTACATAAACATTAAGACAGATCGATTTAAAAAATGTATAAACATATTTGAGATTGCCATCAAATTTTTGGTTATTTACGGGTTCTCCCGGTTTTCCCGGTAGAGTGGCCTCCCGGTAAAGAAATGTTGTGATCAATTAATTAAAAAAAAAAACTAGTTTCCCAAAAAGAACTACTAAATTTACAACACTAACTATACATTGTAAAGCAAAACCATTGCAACTCCATCTAGTTTTTCCCGTACATCATGCATTGCTACCCTATTTCTTTTCCCAACTTACTGTGAGTGATTCATTCAACAAGTCGCAATTACTGCAAACCAACCCTCGTCCTTTTTCGGGGGAAACTACACCACATCGTACCAGGCAGGTGCATGACTCATATCCGCAATTATCCTTCGAACAAAAAAAAAAATGCTACCTTTACAACGCATCCGAATATGTGTACGATTGATTGCAGCAGGTACACATGTCCGATAGGTCACCTCCATCCGTCACGTGTCGTAATATGTTGTTTGACTTTCTTTGAATTATTGGCTACCCATATGTATGGATTGTATGCAAAGTCTAGTCAGTATTGGGATAGCAATTATCTGTTTGTACATAACGCATTGATTGCGATTCAATATTTAGAACCAATGAGACAAAGGAAAGGCATAAACTGACCATGTAAGGGATTTTTGTCAACATATTTGGTACGATTGATATTGATTATCTGTTCCGATAGACACGAATGATTCATAACAAAGTATGACAGATCGGTTTTGAGGGCAATGTTTTGCGGAAAAACGGTTTCTTCTTGTTTATGGGTAATGTTTTTCTTCCTGAAAAGGATAGCGCACTCATCGGGTGGTATTGCTCATGCGCTAATATTGCGTTTCTAGGAACAGCGCAAAATGATGTATCCTTCTCACACACAAATACTATTCTGGAAAGGAACATGCGAGAGACATCCTGTGATGGGATGTGGACATTGAGAGGCCACGAGAGCAGAAGAGTATCCACGCAGTGATCCTATAGGTACTAGGCAGGGTCCACTGTGCTCAGTAGTTGGCCAGTTGATTTCGCATGCTTCGGTCATAGAACACAAAAGAGGAACGTGGTTGAGCTCAGTGGTCGTGCTGGTGAGAGGGAATAGACATAGAGACAGAGCTGAAGAGAGTGAGCCAAGTGACGACGTTTTGGGGAAAAATCGATATTCGCACAGAACTCTTCGATAAAGTGTCCACATACGACCAGAACAATCGTACTCGCTGGTTTTAACTGTACGGAAGAAACAAATTCGCAAAAATTGATTCGTGGAAACTTGTTTATACTTCAAAGTGACACCCTTTAGCAAAACTAATCATTCCGGTACGCGAAAGGTGACGGTCGAAACTTAACAAAGGTGGAAAGTGCATAATTTTCATTTTTCGAGGAACCGAAGGCGGAAGAGCTACTTTTTTTCCCGTTTCGTCGAGGCTCAATGAACGGAATGGAAGGAAACGTAAAATCTTGTAACCCGCTCATAATCTGCAGTGTGATGAATCCTTGTAAGTAGTCCATTTTTTGCTGGCGGACAGTTTCGATGAACTCAATTAGTGACCCAAATGTTGATTCGCTTCCTGCTGGTAATGGAAAGCACTCAAACGGGCACTGCATGAGATTATTATGAAATCAGTCTAGTCAAACCGATCAGGGGTTAACTGATGGGTGGGGATTCTCTTCGCGATTTTTTTTTCCAAGAAAAAGATTTTCATCAATTAAGATTGTTACAATAAATCTTGAATCGATGCACGCAGAGAAACCCAACTCCTTTGTCCAGCTAATTGAGAATGCATTAATTATTAATACTAAATGTTTTATAAATCAGCAACTCAGAAGCAATTGTTCCATGATACTATCTAGCATAAAAATGCAAATGCAATTGTAGTAGTTGAAGTAGTGCCAAGTGTTAGTTCTTCACTATATTCAGTTGCATAGCATGCATGAGGATGGAAAATACACGAGAACGAGTGAAACCTTGTGCTTGGTATCTCCCAATTGAATGTTCGTTCCATTATAACACTTAATAACACTTTTTATTTCTATTTCATCCATTTCACAGATGCTTGGTTCAAGCCGGAAAAGCTGCACCCAGTAGGTAAGTTTACACGTGCTTTTCATTATTTAATTTTTCGAATCTATACTGCGGTATAGACCCAGTTGGAAGTGTAATTAGATTTCACTATGAACCACGAGATTGCGGTCGATGGAAAAGGCTCTCAAGAGGCAATCTATCGACCACGATATAAAATTCACATGTCGCTCATCATGTTAAGTGAGCATATTTCGTATGGTTCATGGCAACGAGCCGACCCGGTCTTTCTTGTAGAGGGCATGAAAGAGGCAATGTACAATCTGGACGATGGTGACATCGTTGTTTTTTACGCCCTATATGTTCAAATGGCGAAATTGATTTTTTCTTAAATTGTCTGTCAGCTGCTAGCCATGCGTTGCAGTGACGTTTGACGTTTAGTTATTCTGATTGACATTTAACAATACGGAGAAGGTCAAACAATCCTATCGACATATGAATTAATTGTGGTTTGATAAAAACTTTTTTTCCTTCTTTGGCTACTTTTTTTATAGTTACTTTATTTGTACAGGGTCAATCGAATAAACTTTACAGAGCCGAGTTATCTTTTCCGTTATACATTATTGAGGTTAGTGGAGATTTACAATTTTTTGGATGGGAAAAGGGAAGAAGAAGGTTTGAAATGTGGTTTACGATACAAATATTCAATTAATCCTAAAACATGTAATTATTTCTATTCATCTTGAAAACAAACATTGACAAAAAAAAAACCCACACGTACAAAATACAAACTAAACACAAGGTTAATCAAACTTAAAATCTAAGGTTAATATTTTTAAAGTAAACATATATAAGTTTCATTAGCTCCAGATCGCTTCTAGCCAAAATATCCCGACTGGAACATTAGGTTGTCTACCTCGAGCCCGAAGGGAATCATAAAAATGTGATCTGACTCCACGATACTCCGTACAAGACCAAAGGATGTGATCAGCGTCCTGGCAGGAGGAACTTAAAGCTCTTAAAATGCCGTACTGGGAATTGAACCCAGCAGCCACTAGCATGGTCTAATTACCTTTACCAATTGAGCGAAGGTTGTCTCACTTTATAGAAACATGAACGCTTTTATGCAGGTAGACTGCGGATTTGACACAAGATACTTTATGTCTACTTTGTTATTGATTGAATTAAGTACGTCATTTGTGCAGTTAATTCCGGGTAAGATTAATACATTAAATTCCAACAATTACGAATAAGTAAATTCGACAATTCAATAGGGATTCGATGTACAGGGTAACGATCAAACATACATCAAGCATGTTAACCTTAGTTACCCAAGATTAGTTGGGTAGCCCTTTCTCCCTATCTGTTTGAATGTATTTTTTAAATGTGCAAAGTGATTTGTTTTTGAAAACACAAAATAATGGTTTGGAAAATTTGTGTAAGTCTAGATCTTATAGTAGTAGACTAGGGAGCTTTCAAGGAGTGTTGGGAGGACCTAATAGACACGTTCTGGGGACTTCAGGAGAACTCTTCTGGATAAAATTGAAGAGATTCGATATATGTACTTCTAGCGATGGTCCGGCACATTTTGCAAGCTCATTCAGTGCATTTTGGTTTTAAGACTGATGAACTTCTGTAGCTATTATTAGGTACATATTACCATCATTACTACGGTGAGCTGTTCGGTAGGTTTTAAATTATAGATACAAGGATAGTGCATAGATTTTTATTTTCATTCTTGAAGACTTCAAGGCGACTATTCATTTTTATGAACGCCAGTTCTTAAACCAATCTATCAGACGGGAGCAGAGACGGTGATAATTTGGAGAAGGAGAAACTTAACTGTAGTTTTTCAGGTCTCGAATTCGACTGACTCGATTCGCTTATTCGTTTTTGGCTCGAAACTGGTTATGCAGACAAGCAAAATGGCAGGTTTTATATATTTTATTATTATGGTCAGTTGAGAAGATATGAACTCGTGACATTGGTAAGAGGGGTATGGATGCTAATCACTTCGCCGGGGCGTCTCCGTTGGGTGATAATTTTGAAACATTCTTCTAGTGAAAATCATGGTCTGCACAACTGTAATAAAACCCAAATTGTTTCTCACGCAGGTTTCGAGAGTGGACCTTTAATAACAAAATTTGAGCCCCGTAACGCTGGAAAATCACGTCTTCGTGGTGTGTTACGGTTACAGATCTACCACCGAACCCTAGAACCCCTGACTACTTTAAACTAGGGTGATAAGGTTTTTTTTCAGTAATCGAAGGAACACATTTTAATCCTTGTTACGTTTTTAGCCTTATTGATAGTGACGAGACTGGGGTTGCTTCGAATAAAAACCGAATTTTGTCCTTCGACCTGATATCATAGTTTCAATAAACTACTTCATCAAACAATGTTTGGTTGATTTTTTTCAACAATTGATTACAAAAATAGGTTAAAGCGCTGATTACAGTTTTATCATCGCTAACGTTGATTGATTTTTTTTTATCGGTGATGATACTAAGCAAAATTGATATGATAATCGAAATTGACGAAACTGATTCGACAGATTTTTAAATTAAAAATGTTTCCATTAAGTAGGGTCTTCCATAGCCTAGTTAGTTATGACACGGATCATTAAAATCCTGGTGCCGTAAAACGGGGTAGCTTTGATAGTTTTTTGAAGTATATTCTAAATATTTTTTACAGTAATTATTGTTTTTCAAATTTTATTTTAGTACAGAGGATCCTAGAGTCAATTCGTAGTAATATGCTTAACGAAAATTAAAGAATTAGACTATTTTTTAGTCTTGTGACCGCACATCAGTATTTTGATTTGGGGTTACTTTGATAATGCTCGATGATGGTAGCAGCAAATGTGTGAAACTCAAATAATTTAGTTCTTGAAATATGCAATTTTTAATGAGTATATAATCAGAAAACATCATAAGCAATAAGAATACAACATTGCATTTATGATGGCTATATTGGAAATACATTTCATAATTGATGGTTTGAGTGCTTTTTCGAACAGACGGAAAACAAGAAAATTTGTTTTTTTAATATGTTTGAAAAATATGTAACACATATTATATAAAAAACTATATACCATATCAACGGAAATACCCTAAGCTACAATATGAAAGCAATGATTCTAATTCGGAAAAAAAGCACAGAGAGTAAATTTAATCATTAAAATTCTACTATCAAAGTTAACCGCATTGTCAAAGATACCCCGTTTTACGGTATCTATATAATATAGATAACAGAACCAGTATAGAAACTTTTTTCACTTAGAGTCAGACAACTTATCTCTTTGTGTAACGTAAATGAAACTCTCGTAGTTGGACATGGGAAATATCTACATACACATTCTACGTGACGTTACAACAGTTTTTTTTCCTGTACGGTAACTCAACAAATTAAAAGTAACCCCTAAATATTATTGCAGATTTGAAAAGTGGCGTAAATTTCCTATAAGAATTGATCAAGAGTTTCTGATTTAAGTATCTCAAAATGAGCCGTACCCAGGATTTTTGATTAGATGGCGAATCCTCCTCCAGGCTCTTACACTTTTACGATGCCCTGATCACATTCCTTAAGGTTCAATTTACTTTGATGCATTTTTTTAAAAATTCAAAAGCAGTTTTTTTCGGCGCATTATTTTAGATTGCAAAAAGCTCCCTGACATGAATTATTCAGCCCAGGGATGCTGGGCGTATTTAGAAAAAATCTTCAACGATGTAGATCGACGAGATGTCTTCACCGCTACTTTCAAAATTTGCGGGTGGGGTGTTCAATATTTCAGATTTATAAAACTGAGACTTCCTAAAAGTCGGGAGGAATTCGTAAAAGTTAAGATATATTTGACTTCAGAGAACTTTTTAAAAGCAAAGGAAACGTTGTAGAATTTCAAGGAACTTTATAGATCTTCAAGACATATCGTAGAACTTTTGGAAACACCGTTAACATTCATTGAACTGCGTAGAAGTTCTAGAAACTTTCTAGAAGTGCAACAAATTTTATAGATGTTCAGCTTACTTTGTAGAAGCTCAATGATCATAATAAAATTTAATAGAATTTTGTGAAACTTCAGCAAGTTTTGTGAAAGATCATAGGACTTTATAGAGCTGATTCAATTTTTGTTAAAAATTAGCGAGAAATTTAGCGAATTCCGTAGAAATTCTGGGATTTTCGTTGAAGTTCAGGGATTTTTCCAACTTAATTAGACTTTTTTAAACTTCAAAAACTTTTTCGATGTTCATTATAAAAAAAATTGAAAGCTTCGAAAAATTGGGACGCCATTCCTCAAGCTTCAGGGCACTTCGTTGAAATTTAATGGGTTTCAAATAGATCCTTCGCAGGAAATCAATAGAATTCTAAAAATTTAAGGGAACTTTGAAGAAATGCAGTGAACTCATGGTGACCAGCAAATCCCAACGCAAAAGCGAATGTGATTGAGCAGAAGATATAAGCAGGTTGAATGTTTCATTATAAAGACAGAATTTCTGTATCTGGAATTTGGTTCTGCGTCGAAGACTTCAAAATTTATTTTATTTGATTGTTCTATAGCATTTAAAAGCATTTTCCTTCACAGAGTTCTTTTCAGAATTCTTCTAAAGTAAATTTGAGATTCTCTCTGGGAGTCACTTGAATATTTCTTATAATAGTCCAGTCATTCTCTGCAGAGCACCCCAAAAAATCATGAAGTTCGTTTTCAGATTCTCTTCGCATTTATTTTTTTCTAAGAATTCACTGAAGCTTCCCAAGTAACTAACAAGCCCGATAAGGGCCCATTTTGCAATATAAAGCTGATATATTGCTGATATAAAACTTGGAAGCTCTATATTAGCCATGTATTGCAAAAAGGGCCCTTTTATCGGGTCATGAGCGGGCTTCGTGGTTACTTGAGTTCCTTCCATTATTTTAATTCGTTTGAATTCTCCTTACAGGGTTGCCAGTGACTTTTAATTTTGAAATCCCGGTTCAAATTTAAAAAATTTCCCGGTTGTTGGTTGGAAATTCCAAAAAGAATTCAACGGCAATTGTTACGCGAAGTGTTTTCTGATTTATTTAAGAAGAATTCCATGATAATTCAGAGCAGAATTGAATTCCTAGTTAATTCTGGAATTCTTATCATGAGAATGTTGAATAAAATTAAAACCCCAGAAAAGAATAGTTCAGTTTCAGTTTTTACAAATATCTGTTTCTTAAGTCCAGCATCTTCAATATTTTGTTTCAATGTCCATGCACTTTACATCTGAAATTGAAACGACAAAAATCAATTTGAAATATTGCTGAGTGATTAAATTCTTTAAAAAAAAACAATAAGACGAGAATCTGAACTTGGAAAATTATACAGCAAATAGAGAAAGACATTCATTTGGTAAAGAATCACTCTGTCTTTATGGTTTATTTTGAAAGTCTTATGTAAAAATTTATTCCTATGCATTTATTTTTCCCAGTTCTCTCAACGAATGCCCTGGTTTTTCCGGTTACTTTTCAAATTCCCGTATATTTCCCGGTATTCCCGGTTTTGCCGGTTCACTGACCACCTTGTCCTTAGAATTCCCATGCAATTCACCTCAGAATTGTCTTAAAAATTTGCTCAGAATTTTTTTGAAATTCTTCAGAATTATGCATAAATTCAGTTCTAGATGACCTTGATATTATCATAGAAATTTCCTTAAAACTCTTCACATAATTTCAAATACAAAATACAAATGGTATTTTTCGTGGATCCTGGAATCCTCTTCACAATCGCCATGAAATTTTCTACAGAGCTGAACTCACACAATTGACTGTCAATTCTAGTCAAAACACTCTCTTAAACATCATCTACATTTTTCTCTGAAATTCCTCACTGTTTTCTCTAGGATTCGTTTTGAAATATGCACAAAATTACCTTGGAAAAAATTCAAAAATTCTCTAAATAATTCTTCGAAGTGACTGTATCCTGAATATCCAGTCTATTCCAATGGTTTTGTATTTTTTCATGGTCCAAAATTTTATTTTTATTGAAGAGACCACGAAGTATATTTTTTACGATTTAACATTGATATTTCCCGGTGTCTTCGAATCCCCGACTTTTTCCCGGTTTTCCCGATTTTCCGGTTCACTCTGTGAATTTCATAAGAATTATGAGAAGCTCGAGGAACTTTTTTTCCAAAATTATAGAAGCTTAACGAACTTCGTAGAAGATCAGAGAATTGTAAAAGTTCAGTATTCATCTTAAAACTTCATGGTTTGATTTGGAAGATAAGCCGAAATTTTAGAAACTTTGTTTCGCCCAGATGTTTAAAAAAATCGTAGAACAGCCCGAGCAGGTTTTCCTATTAACTTATTAATACCAAATTCATGTATGAAAATAGCATAACTGGCAACCAAAATATGGTATTAGTGAGGCTCACATAAGAGGTAAAATACCAAAAATAATACCTCAAAAATGTTCTACGAATAACGAACAAATAAATAATTTAGTTATTACAATAACAAACGGATAACAGACGCTTTTTTTATGCCAGAATACCAAAGTTTGTTATTTTGAAGATCTTCTAATACCAATTCAATAACTCTTTTAGGTGCTGATGCAGTATTCATTTGATCCCGAGCAGGAACGAATATCTCGATACCTTAAATTGGTATGGATGAGCCTGACATAAGAGGTAAAATACCAAAACATAATACCAAAAAAATGTTCCCACAATACCATTCCAATACCAAATTATGATAATGCAATACCAAAACAATACCACCCAGGTATTCTCTTGGTATCCAAATATCAATTTTTGGTATTTACAAAGTATTTTCCATGTAATTTTTTGGTATTATTCTTTGGTATTTTACCTCTTATGTCATGCTGGTCAATACCAAATTTTGGTATTAGATCAGAATGAGGTATTCATTAGTTATTTTCTCCTGCTCGGGATATTTTACAAAATATTTCAGTAACTGAATAATATCAAAACAAGGTTTTATACCACAAGCATACCGAAATCTGGTTTCATACCCCATTAAGATATTAATTTGTTATCGATAAGCTATCGGTTCCTGCTCGGGAGGTTCAAAGTCTTTCCTAAAGTTTTGAGAATGTTCTGAGATCTTGGTCGAATTGAGAGTCCTTGGAAAAAGTTGATTGCACTTCGTAGAAGTTAAGAAGCAAGCATACGGGAACTTTGTTGATGTTCAAGGAACATTTGCGCAATTTTTCCGCTCCTAAGGATTTAAACCAACAATCAATACGAAACTAACGATTTTAAATTGGCTCACTACTTGACTAGGTCCCAAGCAAATCGATTAACGTACCCCATTCTAGTCAAAATTCTAGTACTACACAATGTTTGTTTTGATTCGCTATGAAAGTTTGACAGATGAAATGGGGGGTTCGTGGATTTTCCTATGTTTCGAGGGGTGAATCGATTAGCTTGGGACCGAAGATAGTACCAGAGCAGAGCCAAATAGTTGAGCACGTTTCTTCGGCACCTACTAGTCTTAGAGTTACCTCTATGTTTAAACCACCTGCTGAATGTGTCTACAGTATCTTGAATCTAGGGTTTTCATACCATTTTGATATATTTCATGAAATTTTACACGATAAATATTCTAAACTTGTATGATATATGACACTCCATTTATGTTCATCATATTCACAAGAACTTTACATTAGCTTTTAGGTACCAGTTGTATAAAGTACACTAGTTGTAGCATTATTTGAACCATAGCTAAGAAGAATTATTGTGGAAACGACATAAACGACATGGTAAGCAGTCGAAACGTAGCTGCTTAAACATTTGTGACGCCAGGCTTAAACCACCGACTAAGATAATACAAGCACATTCAAAACTGTCAGCGTCTCTGGCTAAACCGACCGTACTCATACAAATGACATATGTTCTTAAAGCGCCAAACTTTACCTGCCAACCGCGTGCCGGATGGGTGGTGTAGTGAGGGCCTATGTTTTCTCTCCAACATGTGCGCATCGTTTTTATGAGTGAGTGAGGGTGTATGTGTGTGATTGGTGCTCGCTCCAAGGCGCGCAGTAGCCGATGGATCAAGCGCCCATGCCGTGGACACCGTGATCGACGCAAAGCACTCGCGAGAAGAACTGCACTTCTCACTCACGGCGGCGAAAATAATTTAAGTCTTAGTCGAAAATAGACGGAGTAAAGGAAAAAAGTTATTAATAAAACCGATTTCCTTCGACCAGTTTTGATTTCCCCCCCACAGGGGTAAATTGCATTCTATAATAAGGTTCTAGAAGGCTTTAGACGGCTGAACCGAACGAGAAAAGCGGACCAAAATCGAACTGAAGTGTGATCTGATCCTCTTGAGAATACTTAACACAGTTGAAACGATTGAAGAATCGCGCCTTCGCAACAGTGGAAAATTCGCGTGTGAATAGTGTGCGTTTTTGGTGTGTGGGCTGCGTGAAGGAAAATTTATTCTGGAAAATCCCATCATCTGTTTTTTTTTTCTTCTGTTCAGTATAACTAAGAAAAAGGAAATCCACCTGCAAAATGGTATCGCTGGAAGACCTTAAGCTGCTTGGGAAGATCGAGTTCACCAAGGAGGGATGTAAGTGGTTACGCCGATCGTAGTGAAATTTGATAGCACAGCTGCTCGATCAACCTTTTCTTTTAATTACGTCGTTCTTTCTTTGTTCGGATTGCAAGCAAGTGCAGGTATTCGATGATATTTCAAATGTGCAAACCTTCAACCCTTTTTTTCGCGTCCGGAATGCACCGGGAATGAAGGGACGTGTGTATTGCAATGTAATGTGCCGTGATGTGAATAGACGCTTAAAACTACAGAGGGTGCTATAACGAGCTGAGATATATGTACATATATTCTCATTTTCACATTCTGTCATTTCGGTTACGTAAAAAAAAAATCATCCGCTTGAAATGTGACAAAAGAGCTTGAAGCGGGCAGTGCTGAATCAATCGCCAGCCGCGGACTTGGTCATCATCGTCGAGTGTATTCTGTTGCCTTTTGCCAGCCTGTGGAGGAATTATAAAAATACACATTCCGCAGTTTTCATAGGTGTGCTACTGTTGTCGTTTTTTTTTTAATTCGATGAGCGCAACGGGAGCAAAAAGCACACCAGCGTAACAGCAGCAAAATAATATCTATCCGTGATTCTGTGATTTTCTTTTTCACGCTTCTGCGAATTTGTGCTCGGCAAGCAATAGAGAAAGTGCAGGTGCCACACTGCACCGTGAGTTTAGCATACACTGCAACATGATGTACTTGGCGTGAATTTAAGAGTGTGACTATTCATTCTTTCGTAGCTTCAACGATGGATGGACGGCGTAGTGTTTATTTTGAAAATGATAATCATGCAAGCATTTGTGCGACCGTGACTATTGCATGCTATGCTGACCTATCAACTTGATGGACTAATTTGTGAACTAGCAAGGTATATGAGAAATGAGATGATGTCTACTAGACTGATGCAAAATTTGAAATTTATGCTCCACAATGCTGAAACGGTTCCAAATCGGGAGGTTTCACAATTTGAACTCGTTTGTTTAGAAATGGGCTGGAATTACTACAGTAAATCCAAACTTTATGCTATTTGCTTTCTACCCGTTTTCTATATTGTTCTAAGAGATAGTTCAATGGTTATTTTTGTATGAAATTTTCTCAGCTACAACTTTGATGAAGCTTGTTTTTTAGCCAAACTACAAATGCAATAGTTATTTATTACTTTGACTATATGTGTAGTATTACTTCTGCGTGAAGTCAACGATTTACATAGTTGAAGATGCTATGCTAATTTCAAATAACAGACTGAAGTGGTAATTTTTATACGATAGATGAGGAGGAGATGAAAGTATAGAATTGATAGGTAGTTCTGTTTAGAGTACGGCAGTGTGAAAATTGCATATAGAGAGTAGACAGCGAACTAGGACAACTTTTAAGAAGGTACAAATCGGTTTGATCATCTCTCTTTACCAAACTCCCCAAACTCTCTCTTTACCAAACTCTCTATATGCAATTTTCACACTGCCGTACTCTAAACGGAAAATTTATAAAAATTACCACTTCAGTCTGTTATTTGAAATTAGCATCTTCAACTAAGTTATTAATTATTTAAGGGAATGGTAATCTTATTGTGCCGTGCGACATAGTAGTCATGGTTTTTGAGCATGCAGCGTGGTCCAGAAACCGTATTTAGGGGGAATAAATTGTGTGTGCCTAAATCAATAGTTTAATGTATATACTGTCTTGGGGAAAGTTTTTTATAATTTATTTTGAAAATCTATTTATGTCCAAGATATTAGGGTTGTTTATACAGATGATGAGTTCCAAATATAAACTTTTTAGTTATTCGAGTTGTAGAATAAGTTATTTGAAACAAGTTTGTTGAAGGAAGCAATTTTCTATCTGGGGGCAGCTCCGGCGTAGGGGTTAACATCAATACTTCTCACGCCAAAGTCACGAGTTCAAATCTCACCCGCGGGCAAGTCACGAATAACCCAAGAGTGTTAAAGTGACTATAATAGAAAAAAAATTCTATCTCTAGTGGTTCACGATTTATATTGATTTTTAATATGTAACTTAGAGTGGCCCCTGAATAATCGGGTTTTCAAAATTAACTTTTCCCGTACTTGCTTTTTTACTTTTACTGTAGTTTGCTGCATATTTCTGTAAGATGCTGTAAGACAATAATAAATATGGTGCAGCAAGTACGGGAACATGCTTTTGATTTTTGCTGTACAGAATCTTACAGAAAAGCAAGTACGGGAACAGACCTATTGATTTCTCGTAAAATCAGGCTTAATATTTTAGAACGGCACAACAGCTTTTATAAACAAAAGTTGTAAAGCCCTTTGCATGTGAACCGAAGAATGCCAACACAAACCAATACCACGAAAAAGAGAGAATTTCCCCTGTTGTTGATTGTCGTGGACGTACTTCGGTTCGCGTGTGAAGGGCCTAACAACTTTTGTTTACAAAAGCTTTTGTGTCGGTTTCAAATGTTACGCGAGAAATATATGTTCTAGAAACTTTTTAAAATTACTATGGCGCACATTTTTGCCGAAGCAACTGAGTTGCCATCTTATTTCTAGATAAACATTTCAAAAGGTCCTATCTGAATTGATCGATTCTCTTCATCGACTTTCTCTTTCGTCAATAACTCAGCTGCAAAACCTTTTCCTGTTGTATTTGACGTTTTGGACGCTAGATAAGAACCTCCTTTATCAAACTATGTGGTAGAATTAGCGCGAAATCTGTTTGCATAGCAGTGGTTATGAAAAAAGAAAGTCGATAAAGAGAATCGATCAAAGCAGATAGGACCATTGGAAATGTTCATCGAGATTTTGTTGAAAAGTGATAAACGATATTCACTGTAAAAAGTGTGAAGGTCATTTTTGTTTAATTCATTACTCATTTAATTAACTTTTGAAAAGGGTGCATTGTTTACTGAGGATTGTTTATAAATTACCAACTAAAAGAGATTGCACGAGTTGTGCGCTATAAAATTTTGAAAAATTCTCTAGAATATTCTGTATACGAGAAATTAAAACCGATTTTTAGGCGCTAATAATATATTTCACCTAAATACGGTTTCTGGACCACAGGCCAATACTGCATGCTGAGCAGTTGATTGAATAAGATCATAAGACATCAGCGACTTGTTCTAGTAATAACTTTTGTTCCTTACATTCTTCCGAAAAGCACGAGATGAACTAGCCAATGAGCTCAAAATCTCGCTAATAAAGCTTAACAAAAAATCAACTGAAAAGCGGTCTTAAGCAAAGTTGTAGCTGAGCATATAACCACAGCTATCAAAACTTTTTGTAAATAAATACGAATTTTGTTCATTTAAATCAAAAACATAAATGAAGAGAATCGATCATCGCGTATACGCCCTCATGCATGCTCACTGTCGGAATGGTAATTCTCTAAACAGATAAATTATTCAAATCAAATTGAAAACATGTTGAAAACAAAAATATTTATGTTTTAATTAAATTCAAAAGCATGTTTATTCCAACAATATAGAATTCAATCGTTTGAAATCAACCTAGTTTATTTTTGAGGCCTGAAAAAACTGAGTTTACGTTTAAAATTACCTCAAATATGTTTGTTTCGGTGATGCTTTTATCTGCGTGTTAGAAATATATGATCAAAAAGCCCATAATAGTTTCGATATAAACTTCAAATCGTTGTCAGTTTTCAATTAAATGGGTTTAATTTTGGGAGGATGATCAGGACCCGATTTAGAACCGTTGAGCACTGTTGAGAGAAAATTTAAAATTCTGGAACCTATATTTGTGCCTGCGAAAAAAAAAATTAAATTCCCACTTGGAGAAATCTACAAGAATCTGGATTTAAAAATGGATATAATTTCGGCCTAAATGCCTCTAATTTGGGCCCATACATAAATTCAGCAATCGACTAAATTTTCAATAGCGACCAAAAATATCCATTAGTACCATCCCAATGGCGCGTTCATCTAGATAAAATGGATAAATAGCAGATTCTTAGCGATGGGCCCAATCTTAGATCCATCCATCCATATTAGAGCCATTTCCCCTATGTGTAAGTTGTCGAATATGAAATAAAAAATTAAGAGGATATTTTCAAACCTTTGGGAATTGAAAGTTTTTAGAATTCAGGAAATGAACTTAATTTTGTAGACAAATGATGAGGATTCCTACGGGGGATTTAAGCGTATTCTGTGGCGAAATAGAACGCGCATTATGAATTTAATTCCAATGCGATTCTGAGAAGAATTCATGAATGTTGTGAGGAGTACTTCAAGGAGAATTCTTTGATAGATCCGAATGTCTATAATAGAATAACATTTCAATGTGATTCTGAAGGGAGTTGTACGGAGATGGTGAGGAAAATTCTAGGTTAATTTTGAATGTGAATTATGTGAATTCTAAAGTAGTAGTACTGAACAGAATTTAAAGGGAATTTTGAAGATTATTTCAAGGTATGACATACAAGGTGTGTGTTGATAGAATAATTTTAAAATATAAAAATTGGTATTCTAGACACCTCCACCACTTGACAGTGACTCTTGTTGTTCGGGATCTTGAACAAAACATTTGATTTTCAAAATTTTCCATACAAAACAGATGGAAGTAAATGTTACACATCGAAACAAACGTTCACGTTAATGCATATTTTGTATGAAAAAGCGCTCATGAGAATCTTTTTATTGGTAGTCTCAAAATTAAGGGAAACGTTCCCTCTTTCACATTGTGAAGTTTTGGAAATGTGTTCCTTTTAATAAACGCAAATTGGTGTGTAATATGAGTGATTTTTAATTTATTGAAGTAAATAAAAATAAAAATGGATGGAAGACGGTGTGCGCAGGATCTTCAGATCAATTTTTGGTATAGTATATTTAGAGACGAACCAGCCTAAGACTGGAAGTCTCTTAAAAAAATTATACAGTATGCAATGGTGCTTATATCATGACGTCCTCAAGTTTTACGACTTTTTTGCCCAAATTGATTTCAATTTGATATTGAAGGCAAAACTTGAAGACAATTAGCTTTCTTCTTGTAGTAGTCAGTAAGGTCTATTAATGGTTTTGTATTATCACTCAACTTTACGTGAAATATATCGTGAATTGGTAATCAGTAATTTACAGGCAACCAATTCGCGATATATTCCACATAAAGTTGATCGATGTTACAAAACCATTCATGAACCTTACTGGTTACCATAACCATTACCATTAATGTTCTCAAACCATAAGTTAAAAGGTTTTAGTATAGTTTTCTTTCCGAAAATGTATGGAGAAAACAAGAATTTTGAATGGTAATGGTTCTTAACAACCCATTATTTGTAAGGTCCACTTCCAAAAAACTATAATACTTCAGGTTAAAACTTTATCATTAAACGTTCATGTAAAGTTCCATAACCATTTCAGTTGAAGTTAAGCAGGGATTATAAACAATTTTAACCATTTTAGGTAAGGTCAATTTATGATTCGCGCTTATGCGGTCAACGAATCCCTAATAAAAATTGTATGGTTAATTTGCTTAACGACGTGTTCTGGGTATCATCCAAACCATTTGTGGAATAGTTCAATGATTTGGGTTATCGTTCGTTTATGGTTATTTTTTATTAGGGATCCATTTTGTCTGCTTTCATCCGTTGCAGAAGTGAATCCAATGACCATTCAATGTGTTTGAACGGAATTGAAACTCATATGACGGAATTGGAATCAAGAAGCAGTGTTAGATTTTCAACAATGTCTCAAAGTGACGAATCAAGTGTAAAAGAGGTTAAGTGCAGGTTGTGCTTAGTACGACGGAAATTAAATATTAACCCTATGTATTTGATTCGCACAAGAGCTGATTAGTAGATTAAGCAAACAGAATGAAATGGTACACAAATTCAATCAATTAATTTATAGTGCTTATGTTGCCTCGACATGCTTTATGTTCGAAACAGCATAATCTGCCAGCACTGTTGATTCCAGCTGAGCGATATAGCTCAACCAGCCGCATTGCTTACGCTAGTGTTGGTGAAAGTTTGTACTCAGTTATTACACGTCCCGTAGTTTTCCTTCCATTCACACTCTCCGTTTCTCTCGCTCTGTCTGCCATTCACACCGCTCGCTATCTGTCTGGTTGGGCCTCCATAAGCTTGGTGGGTTTGTACGCAGCATAGGTGTATCAATCAACAACCAATGCTTTAGATTCTCATAAGTAAGCCTGCGTTGTCCAGGTTCAGTTCGTTGCCACTGTTGCTGCTGCCACCCCGAGATCTCAACGTCATCGACGTAGCTCTTTTTAGACTTTAAAGTAGTGAAGTAGAAATACAGTTTAGCAAAAATGGTGAAACGTCAGAACTCTCGATATGCTAACGGAAATGGAAACGGGAATGCTTATCACCGACAAGAGCTGCCCCCGCGAGGACCAGGTATTTAATCGTGTTCACACAAAGAAAAAGATCTTCGGTTTATCATTGTCGCTATGGCGCAGACCTTACACGGGGAAATGGTGCTGCTCTAATTGGCAACGTGTCATGATGTGGAAGAGATCGCAAACAACTTCTTCGATTCGATGGATATTCAAAGTGAATGTGGAACCGTTTCGGGCCGTGATTAAGCGCTAATTTCATTATTAATTTGAATATAATTTATCTCGTTAGCGTTACAGCTGGCTTGCGGTGCAAATGGAAGTGTTCACCAGATTTATATGGATTCGAAAGATCACGTCAAATCTTCGTTGGGACTAGTGAATGGAGTTTTGTTTTTTTTTTTTGAACCGCTCAAATTTCATTCCGAACGAGAAGTGCTTGTTCAATGTCTTGAAGCGTGAAGAAGCTGCGGTAACTTGGCAGCTTTCCGAGGCAGTAAGTTTATGAGCTCTACACCTACTTATCTCTCACGACGAAATGTTTCTTATTTTTCTTCGGTCCGCATTAGTAAGCGGTCCGCGTGGTATTTTTTGTGCCAATACCATACTACTGGTTGGCTGGTTTGTTGGCACCGAGTGCGTTGGCAATTTGGAAACAGGATCGCCAAGTTGCGCGCTCCTGATGATAGTTGTCAAGGTCCTTTACGTATCTCCTCCACGTTGGCACTCGAACTTCCAATTCACCGACGAATAGGTGATGAACTGGATTCATTGATTACACAAAACGGTAGTCCAACGTAAGCGCATTGCTCATCCATCATTTGACTATTTACGAGCGCCGGTTGTATGTACGCTAGAAATTAGAAAGGTTTTTTTTGTGGACGTACACGATTTCACAGCGAAAGGAAAGGAAAATTGCATTGCGCAAATGAAAATATGATATTCCGTCTTCGCACCGAGCAGTGGTGATGCTGGCGACGATGATCATCTTGGAAGACGAGTTAAAATAAGACAAAATTTGGCTAAAATAAAATAAAAGAAGAAACAAAAAAAAAACGTTCACTTTCTTTCGGTTTCATATTGCACCATAGCTGTCGATTTAATTTTTATGTCATCGAACTTAATGAGAGCAGTTACGGTGTGAACACATGGCATTACCGGAGAGCTACTTGTTGATGAAAGTGAAATGCATTCACTTTTCAACTGGAAGACGTTGGCAAGATTCGTGTTTACTCGGCTTATCTTCCCAAGGTGATAAGGGTTTCGTAGTGCAACGTGGTTAGGCCAGGATCTGGCAATGCAGACACACGTTTTTAATATTATCGTTATCTGTGCATGAAAAGTTACTGATTTTTAGATAAAACCGATAAGCTGAGGGAAACTCATTTCCAATTTCCTACCAAGAGAACAAAATTACATTCACCACGAAAAAAACTTGTTTTCTCTTACGTAATGTTGCCTGTCATCCTGCTCCTTGAAGTTGCATTATGAAAACCGGTATTTTTAGTTTTGGCATTCAATTGTTCTTTTGAAACCTGTTTAACTGCAAGTCCCAATGTCAGCCTGAAAGAAGGCACCGCGGGAATATATTTTTATTTTCTTGTTGTCCCTAGTTTACTTGGTTCTAATCGGAACTTATGCCTGCTCTCAGCGGGTTGATTTCTGAGAACTTCTATAGATGTTTATTCAGGGTTTTCTACTATAACACAATGGTTCGATGAAGAGATGTATGAAGTGCAAACAACTATTCAATATATAGCCAAATTTTTCATACTAGATATTTAAGGGATCCATAGACTTAAGGGGGTATTGAGTTGTAGAACATCAGAAAGCAAATCATAACTTCTAAATTCCTTCATATTAGCCAAGAATTTAATACAGTGACTTCTCGTTTTTGGCAACATACGATTTTTTACTGCTTTGCTTTCTATAAAAAACGCTTTATTCCAGTAGTGTTAATACTAGACCATTATTTGGGGATTAACAATGCTTGCTATTTCAAGAAAAATTGGCTAGAGTTCACTAGCACTAACACAATTGCACATCTACTGCCATATCATCAGCTTTGGGTCGAATTTGTCGGCGAAAACGAACTTTGATTTGCCGGGGACATCATTTTCAGCAAAATTTAACGTTTTCTCGATTCTTGGAGCTGACCATGCCAAATTTTCGACGATTTGTGCAAAATACATTTTCATGTTTCGGTTTTACATCTACCATATATTTTTTTTAATCAACACGAATCGAGATGAAACTTTCTGCATTGCAAGAGGAGCTCTTTCAAGACAAACTGCCCTTAACGTTTCGAGAAATACACTGAAAATGAAGTCAACATTTTTTTCAAATGATGATGATGGGCCCACCTCTTACCCCTACACTTGAGCTGAACGATTTAACTTAAAGATAATTAAGTTTAACATTCATCAGATTAGCAAACAAAAACGAACTTGTTAGTTTCACAGCCTTTGGAAAGGTTACTTCATTTACTTTTCATTAATCTGTTGGTAAAGCTGCCTGGTTTTATCGCCGCACTGTGAAATCCGGATAACAGTCATACCTCGATATAAAGTAACATTGTTTTTCATTTCGCTACGTTATATCGAATCGATACAACAATTACCTATGAAAAAAAAATAAAAGTGTGCATGGCTAAAGTGTCACAAACTCTGATTTTGTTCACATAGTATTGTCATTAAACTTGTCGGCGTAAATTTGACTCAATTAACAAATGAATTTTGAGTCAATTACAACGTAAAACAATACAATCTATAAAAGTTTTCCTGAGACATTCGCTAATTTTTCTCTCGGAAATTTTCAAAACCTACGTTATAACGAACCAAAATTGGGCGCCTATCAAAAGGAGGAATCACAATCTTACAAAGCAGACCACCAAAACCATTCTTCATAAGGCAGAACAGAACATTAGCCATTAACAAGGTGGCAAATGCTCATTTCACATAAAAACACATAATAAAATCGGTCAACTTAGCTTTCTGAGAGTTACCATCAACGATTTAATGATCGCTGAGTAAATGAGTGAAAAATGAAAATCACTCATTGCGACTCTGAGGACGTGAAATTGACAGGTTTTACGTGTCAAACACATGCTTTGCAAACTGTTATTGAATCTTACAAACAAACATATTAATGCATCCAATGATTTCATAATTCCGATAAACATTTTTTTATGCGAAATGCGTATTTCAAACCTTGGGCATACAGGCGGAATGAAACGAAACGCTTTTTATATTTTGGACATGAAATTTTATAAAGATTTTGTATCTTCGAAAAGAAAATCAAAATTACACACCCAAATCGCATCATGCTGTATCTTAAAAATAAAATAAAATAAATATGATCCCAAAACATAGTGTGCAAATTCCTTGTTTAAAGATTCTGGGACTTGAATTAGTTTTAAGACCTTTTACGTTTGTTTTTCGAGACATGGCATGACATGAGCAATTGTTTCAGGGTATATCGCAGCAATGATTTTTGACATCTTGGATGAACTATTTATCAACATTAAGCTGCCTTCCTTTTTGCTGCTATTTCTTTTCTTAAACAACAAAGATTTCGTATGATGTAAACTATATTTACATTCATGTTTTTGATATTCTTAAACATAAATTTACAATCAACTTCTATATGCAAAGACTGTAGGCAGATTTACATAAGACTAATTTTATGCGAAATTTACAGGTATTATGGATCAAACACATACTTTACGACCTCTTTTTGTAAATTACAAGCACAAACAATCCCTTGATTTCTCTAACTTCTGACCTGTTGAGAACAGTTCGTATGCTTTAACTTCCTAAGAACTAAAAAGAAGAATCAGCTTGCAAATTCGTAATATATTTTTGGATATTCAACCCAAAAGCATCAAATTTTCAAAGTTGTGAATAAGCAGAATCATTGAATTGGTGCTGCTTCTTCTGATTTATTGTTCAGTATGATGTGAGGTTGAAGATTTGTTTTCCGTGCTGAGCACCAATGCTACTGACGCCATGGAAGCAGCTTCCACATCTGGACCCTACCTATCGCGCATCATTGAAATCTTCAGAATCGTCATCAATCGTCTTTCTATCTACTCAGCGTGTGAACAGCTACCCACAGCAAAACACAATCTTTCCTGCAGCATAGATAGATTCGTCCCCCTCAGTTCAACACAAGTAAAATTACATGTTATAAAGAGGTTTTAAGCATTCTACAAGTCCAAATCATTGTCTACAGAACCCTCATAAAACCTCTCCCCAAATTTTTCATCTTAAAAAAACGTAGTATTTGTGGGCGTCTGGAATACCTGTATAAAGAGAGAGAGAGAGAAGGATTAGTAATTTTCATTTAATTCCACTACCTTAATTGCTTATCCTTGACAGATACGCGTATTTCGTCTACAATGTGCAGACTTCTTCAGTGTCTTGTACTAATACACGACTGTAGGATAAGGATAAGCAAATAAGGTAGAGTAATTAAATGGAAACTACTAATCCTTCTCTCTCTATCTCTTTATGTAGTTTTGGGAATTTATACAAACTTTTGGAGCCTTTTGAATATTTATAAAGTTACAAAAGATATTTCCCTGTCAACCTATGCCAAAACCGCATCAAGTTTAAATTTTTTAACTGCGAAATATCTAAAACCAAAATAGGGAATCAAGTGTAACCACTTTATTCCCTATTGACTTTATATCTGGATCGCAGCAATGATTTCGTTCTAGTTCAATTTTATTCATTATTATAAATTTTAGCCTGGAATGAATGAGGATTATACAAAATGCAGCTTGAAAAATGTTCATCGAATACAGCCATTTTAAAAAGCAAGTTCAGAAAGGTTGGGTAGGCCACTCTAGGTGATACATTGTTCCAAGAAAATTTAAAGAACAGCAGATTTTTATCGATGGACACAATCTTTAGATCCATAGTCCAAAATTAGAGTCATTCCCTTTGTATAATTTAATCAGTGTTGCAAATATTTCCAAACCTATGCAATGTGCTCATTTAAATTGGTGGTCATATTCACTATGAACAATACAGTAGCAACGTATTCGTGAAATATTTTACTCAAATGTATCGTACTTCTATGCTAGAGCTTATCACGTTTCTACTGAAGCAAGGCATTATCGCATTACTGTGTTGAGAACTTCCTATACCTACCAAAGCATCGTGCAGGCATCCAAGTTACACGATGTTATATGTATATCATTTAATCAATTTTCATTCTTCTATTTCAGTGGAATCCCTGATCTACTGGCGCGATATAAAGAAATCCGGCGTCGTGTTCGGTGCTGGCCTGACCATCCTGATTGCCATGTCGCTGTTCTCGTTGATCAGTGTATTTTCCTATGTGTCTCTGTTGGCCCTGTTCGGTACCGTCTCGTTCCGGATCTACAAGAACGTACTGCAGGCAGTGCAAAAGACCTCCGAGGGACATCCTTTCAAGTATGAGAATGATTCATAATGTTTTGAAGCGAAATCAATCAATGCTCTCATTTGTTTTTTCTTTAGAGAATACCTAGATACTGATTTGGCATTATCCCAGGAAAAGGTACAACAGCTGAGCACAGTGGCCGTGGCACATGTTAATGCCCTGCTGACGGAACTGCGCCGTTTGTTCCTGGTGGAAGATTTGGTTGATTCCATTAAATTTGGTGTTGTCCTGTACTGTTTAACATATGTTGGTGCCATCTTCAATGGAATGACGTGCGTCATCATTGGTAAGGCAATCGTAGCAGTAAACACGAAAATGAACAGTTTCACTGACATATTTTCTACTTTCCAGCATTCGTCGCACTGTTCACCTTGCCAAAGGTCTACGAAAACAACAAGCAGTCCATTGACGCTTACTTGGAACTGGTCAGAAGCAAAATTCTGGAGGTTTCCGATAAGTAAGTTGCCTAAATGTCTCAACCTGTAGTTCTCAATCTAACAAATGTTTCTACCTTTCAGGATAAAGGCAGCCGTTCCCATTGGAAAGAAGGCCGAGTCCGAGAAAGATAAATAAGATGGTGTAGTTTATACTCGTAAAAGAATCACTTTTTATTTTTTTATTTATTGAACTATTAACAAAAAATGGAGAAAGAATGAAAACTAAACTAAACGAAAAATTCGAACGTTTTATTCCCACGCAAATTTATTGTTTAAAATGTATTCGTTTTAACGCCAAGTACTACTGATATGAACCATGAAATCTAAATACTGAACGATTTAAAGTTAAGCAGATTACCAAGATTGCGATAAGAAGAATAAACAAATAAAAAATTAAGATTAACTTTCCTTTGCCTTTATTTTGTCCTCGTGATTATTCAATGGATCAAAACAAAAACTCTCACACACTCATAGCAAAAGATATGCGTAGTAGTAATAGCTGTAATAATCCAAACAAAGCTCTTTAAATAGAAGGAAGTCGAAAACAAAACTGAGATTGACACTCAATAAACAAGTTTAAAACAACTCAAATCCTTTTCGAAGTATCATTTTTTTCTGGAAATAGTAGCAAAAGTAAACTCACTCATTCGGAACACTCACCTGAAGTTCACTCATCAATCGAAGTCAACACCACAAACTCGGTTTAAATGTTTATCAAAACAGTCTAAGTATTACCAGTACAGAAAGAAGCAGATATCGTCAAGATTGATTTTTTTAAATCTCATAACCATCGTTAAGGTTTTCCATTGACAGTCCCTGTTTCCGTTATCCATTTTGTTTTCTTTTGTGAGGTTGTGATCATTATTTCGTTCGCGTGATATATTTCTTCAACGAATCCAGTTTAGAATTCAAGCAGGAGAAGGAAATTCTAGCCCGCATTTTACGCCTACCATGTTTTTGGTTGTTCCAATTTGAATTCGGTATTTTAGATTCACGCTTTTAATCGGGATTGTGAAATTGTTTGTGCAAGAGACATAATTCGCTTAAATCGGTGTAAAGTGATTGAAACCAGCAAGAAAAGTCGCTATATTCATATTTGTAATTGTAATTCGTAAGATTAAGAGCTTGTTTGAAGTGGAGCGAAGCAAAGCAAAGCAAAGCAAGAAACCTAAATGCAACAAAACACGCGTCGTCGAATCTCTAAGCTAATTCTGTTGAAATAAAAGAAATCCTGTGCATTATTTAAGCAAAATATAAAAAAAGTAAATATCGAATCTTTTTCGTTACTCGTTATCGTAAGAGTTTGTTTTAGCCTAAATAAACAGAAACCATTTTTCGATTCACCTTTTTCTAGAAGTAAATTGGAGAAGCAAAGCAAATCGTAGCATGTACATGAATATACTTCATAACAAGCACATACACGAAGAAAAAAAAACAAAATGCTTAAAAACTTTATTATTATAATTCATTATTGAAGCGAAGGTAAGAGGAAAACAACAAAACAAAACAACTATATAAGAAAATTGTCATCAATGCAAAAGAATGAAGTAATAAAGTGGAAAATGAGAAACTGAACAACAGAGACAAAATCAGTTAAATGAACCTATAACTTTGCGAAGTATAAATGTTTTGCCCATACATAGATAGTAAATAAAACAGCTAAGCATTTTTCTGATGAAAGTTTTTCATCGGCGAACTCTTTCATTGTTTGGTTTGCTTGGATTGATATCGTCGCGAATTTGAAAGATGGTTCGTTTGCTACGTTCGAACCTGTTCGAACGATCATTTGATGGTAAGTATGGAAGCGGTTGAATGCAATACTGTTTGGGAAATACTGAGGGTTTACTTCAAAAGTTGTGTTTGTTAATAAGATGGTTTTCGTTGAAAATTGTTCTACACTAGAAAAAAAAAAATGGATTTTGAACGTAGCGTTAAATCTACATCGAGTGATTTTGAGCTGCACTAAGCATAAGCAATGCAAGTGTTAGAAAGATTGCTTGCAAGTTATATACATTCCCGCCCCATGTATGTGTGTTGAATGGGTGCGATATCCTACGCAGGTGTGGAAGCTGCCTTCCTGCACATTCGATTACCGTCAATGGATGGCAATCGATGTCCGTCGGTGATTGGCACTAGATTGCGGAACAGAGACCGACGTTAAATAAAGGAAAGAAAAAAAAGTTATATACAAGTAAGTATATTGAAATATTAAACATTGATACGATATTTGATGTAAGGTTAGAGGGATTCATTATGAATAGTCGGCTAATTTTTTAAATTGCCCATTAATTGGTTCGCATAGAAAACTCCCAATTATCATAACTTTGGAAGTGCTTCAAAGAACACTACGTTGAGAGCAGAGCGTGAAAACCAGGAAAAAGAAGAAGCTGTTGGTGCAGAGAATTATCGATTGTGAAAGTAGCTTTGAAACTCCCGGCTATAGGGGAAACGCTCCTATAGTTGCGGTACGTTAGAAGCGTTAGGTTCCTATAGTTGTGCATGGAGACTCAATACACAACTATAGGAATCTAACGCTTCTAACGTACCGCAACTATAGGAGCGTTTACCCTATTCCCTAATAAAAATAACCATAAAAGAGAGCTTAACGACGTGTTCGGGGTATCATCCAAACCATTTGTGGGATAGTTAACCCATCCGGGATACAGTTCGTTTATGGTATTTGTTTATTAGGTTTGTTAACGCAGTAATAACATAGAGGTAACTCTAAGACCAGAAGATCTCGAAGAAACGTGCTCTACTTATTGGCTCAGGTACTCTCTTTGGTCCCAAGCTAATCGATGCACCCCAGGAAAATCCACGAACCCCTCATTTTATCTGTCAAACTTTCATAGCGAATCAAAACAAACATAGTGTAGTACTAGAATTTCAACTATAATGTGGTACGTTAATCGATTTGCTTGGGACCAATAGGCTAGTCAAGTAGTGAGCAAATTTTAAATCGTTAGCTTCCACCGGTTTGCAATAACAAAAGTTTGGAGGTAGATTTAATCCCATCATCGAATAATCATGTGATTTTTAAGCTGAAGAAGTTTTCATTCAGAATATACTGTTGCAATGATTTTGGAGGATGGGCTTAGAAAAATGTCCATTCTTAATTTATTAAAATCATCAAGATCTGCGACTCAATATAAAGTCTCACTCACGCCGTAGATCGAACCACGATTACTTTTTCAAAGGAACGTATCTGCTTTTGTAAATAATGCATTTCATCCTCGGTTTGGCGTAACTGGTAGCTCGCCTACGCATATTAACACCACTATCCGCAAGCAGGATGTTATGTATTCAAATTGTTTCTTAAGAGTTTATCGGTACCCGTATTATAATTGGTAATGCTCCCGTAAAGGATGAATAGGATTGGAGGGTTTAAATCCCTCCGTTTGCCGTAGATTTTTAAGCAAATTTTCTCGTACACATGTGTCCTTCCGATCATGTGTGCTTTTCGCTTCTCAGTATCTTCCAAATATTTCCAAAAAAATAAGTTTCTTAAGAGTATTTTTTGCGTGAAAAAATAATGAAAGTGAATCAATCCACCAAAGGTGATATTTGACTCTTCTTAACACTTGACCAGCCAAAAACCCAACATTTTACATCAAATCGCACAATGATGATAAATCAAGTCGATTGCTAGTCATAATTAGTTGCAAGGATCACAAAGGTCTACCCTGAGCTTGTCCCGAAAGGTCCGAGGGATATGGCTATGGTTTAAGTCTCCGCATCTCCAGTTGATCAAGTCCTCTCATTGAGTGATATTTTGTCCGTTGAATTCTATAAACATAAATAATCAATTTATTTATCCAAATGCCAGTAATAACATAGAGGTAGCTCTAAGACCAGAAGGTCCCGAAGAAACGTGCTCAACTTTTTGGATCAGCTCTGGTACTATCTTTGGTCCAAGGCTAATCGATACACCCCTCGAAACATAGGAAAATCCACGAACCCCTCATTTCATCTGTCAAATTTTCATAGCGAATCAAAACAAACATTGTGTAGTACTAGAATTTCGACTAGAATGGGGTACGTTAATCAATTTGCTTGGGACCAACAGGCTAGTCAAGTAGTGAGCCAATTTAAAATCGTTAGTTTCCACCGGTTTAACCTGTTGGAAGGGTCGATATTAACTATACGTACTAAAAACCAGAAAGCATTTCTGGCATTAACAGTCGAAAAAACAAAATATTTTACGCGCCTTAAAAACTCTTCAACTTGGTAAAACAATGAATAGTCATTATTCATACGTAAACTAAGTTGAATCTGTCAACCACACATTTAAGATATTTTCTTATTGGAATATTGGATAGTAATTGCTGAATACAATAAATGTTCTACGCATCATCGTGGAAATAACCTGCGTGGACATGGGCCCTTATTACGAGTGTCACTTCACGGTGAAAACGAAGCGAAGTGACCAGTTGTCACTCACGGTGAAGTGATTGCCGTGTAAATCAAATAGTCAAGTATCCGAACCCTCCCCTATATTCTGTCTTTTTGCCTGCCACATCAAAGAGTCTCCGTACCTCGAGTGAAGTCCCCTCATTGAGTGATATTTTTTTAATTCTATAAATAATAAATAATCAATTTACTTATCCAAATGGCAGTGATAACCTGTTGGAAGGGTCGATATTAACTATACGTACAAAAAACAGAAAGCATTTCTGGAATCAACAGTCGAAACATACAATTTTCCACGCGCCTCTTTAGCCTTGAATAGCCATTATTCATACGTAAGCTAAGCTGAATCTGTCAACACATTTAATATATTTTATGATTAGAATATTGAATAGTCATTGCAGAATACATAAAACGTTTAAGTATCAAGTATTCACAACCTCCCCTAAATTTAGTCTTTTTGTCTGTCACATCAAAGAGTCGTTACCGTGACACACTTCAATGACCATAACAGTTAAAGAAAATTATTTTTTAATGAAGTTTAAACCATTCTGAAATAAGGGAAAAGCGGACCAAGTATCCCAGAATCTACTGAGACTTTACGTCGGCTCTCAACTTAGTGTTCACTTGTTAATTGAGAGCTTTCTAAGCCTATACAATTTTTGCATTAGTATTATTGTGTGGCAAGTATAATCATACTCTATGCCCGGGGAAGTCGACACATTTGCTATCCTTAAAAAAGTAAAAGGGTCTGTGCCTAGGGGCACGAACGGAAGCTTGACGTAGGACCGCTAGTGAACGGAATAAATGTGAAGAGCATTTAGTTCTTTTAATTGATCAATTATCTATTACCTCAACTCTTTCCGTTTTTGAATTGCAGGCGTACCAAATCTTTAGTATTTTTTTTTAAAGAGAAAGTTGATTAAGAGAATCAATCAAAATCACTTGCACCCCTGTTTCCAAGTTTGGTAACAAGATTACAACTCTGGTGAGCATTTTGTGTGGTCGTTGGGGACTTGTGGTTCTGAATATGGACAAACAAGCACAAATTCTATTCCAACTCTTTACTGATGTAAGCTTGATGGCCCTGAAAAGGGCCGTTTTATTGAAAAGGACATCCATGGCCACTTACGCTTGGCGTGTTTAGTGTAGGTGACAGCACCACGGACCTTATTTTCCAGGAATACCTTCAGCATACCTCGTAGATCAGACCGGAGATACGTTTGACACCACCACGGCGAGCCAGACGACCGATGGCGGTTATCTCGAAGAACTTTGCGAAGACGCTTGGCGCCTCGTGATTTTAACCAGATGTAAAGGAAAGTTGAAGTTACAAAGCTTGTACACAAGTCCGTCATGCCAAACATTGTCAAACGCCTTTTCAACGTCTAACAAGGCCATGGCTGTGGACTTGGATACAGTTTTGTTACTTCGGATGTTATTCATCACCCGTACTAGCTGATGATTGGTAGAGTGCCCCTTTCTGAATCCAAACTGTTCCGGAAGGAGAATGTGGCTTTCCTCCACAAACTTGAGCAAACGATTGAGAATGAGTTTCTCGAACAATTTGCTCAGCGCTGTAAGGAGGCTGATTGGTCTGTAGCTTGAAGACAATGTTGGATCCTTACCGCGTTTGCGGATTGGTATGATTTTTGCTATTTTCCAGATGCTTGGAAAGCAGTGCAGTTCCAAACATCTGTTGAAGATAGCGGTTAGAAGAGACTGCACTTTCATGCTGAGTCTCTTCAAGATCAAGTTAAATATACCGTCAAACCCGGGAGCCTTCATGTTCTTGGTGCATTTCAGCGCTGAGCAAATTTGTTGTACTGTAATCATATCCGCCGGAGGCACGACACAAGGTGAGACATCTAGGTTTTGAACGCATTGCGCAACCTGATCATCGAGCGGACTTTGGATAGTCGAGCCAAGCAAATGCGATGAAGCGACATGCTTGCCGATCGCATTTTCTTTCTCCTGTGGGGTAATTAAAAGCCGATCGTCATCATTTTCGACTTTGAGAGGTGGAACGGGTTTGGGATGATTTTTCAGGACCTTGGCTACCTTCCAGAATGGTCTGGAGCGGTCGTCCAGATTCTGGACAACACGCCCGAAACTTTCATTTCGGAGTGAGTCCATTCTGGAAGCAATCTGCCTGTTCAGATCGGCCGCTTCACGTTTTTTGCCCAGATCTCCAGTCCTCTGAAACTGGCGTCTACGAACATTTCTCAACCGAATAAGAAGTTGGGTGTGGGAATCAATAGCAACAAACTTACCCCTCACAGGAACTTGTCGAACACACGCCTCGTCAGCCACGGATATGGCCTGTTGGAGTCCTTCCAACGCCCGGTCGATGTCATCTACAGTGTCGAGCAGTGGATTTTCATCGATGTTGCTGTCCACCATTCGTCCTTACTGCACCCAGTTGACATGGTGGTAGTCTTTACGGCAGCTTCTAGCAGAAACCACGTTGACACCGACTTCAGTCACCACCGGTTGGTGGTCGGAGCTGAGATCGTTGTGCGCCTCCGGCTTGGATAGTCCGATGTTCGAAAGGAAGAAGTCCAGCGTGGAGAGATTACCCGTCGGAGAGATGAAAGTTGGTTCGTCCGGAAATTGCACAGTGTACAGTCCATGTTGTGCGTGGTCGAACAATAGACATCCGTTCCGGTTCCGCTGGTAGTTCCGCCAAGCTTCATGGCGGGCGTTCAGGTCGCCCCCAACGATGAATCGGGAGCTAGTACGAGTGATGGCGGTCAGGTCGTTCTTGAATTGGATGTAAACTGCTATAAACCGGACGTTTCCAGTTGGTGTTTCCACCTCCACACTAATGGCTTCGATGATAGAAGTGCGGATGTGGGGCAGAGTGCAAAACTTGATTCCCTTTCTGACGATGACCGCTACACCCACCCCCCCCCCCCGGAGCTGGTGCGATCAAGCCGGATAATGTTGTGGTCAGGCAACAAAAAGCTGTCGCCGGACTTTAGATGGGTCTCGGTTAGAAGGCCCACGTCGATGCTGTGCTTGCGGAGGAAGTCGGCAAGCTCAATATGTTTTGCTCTTACAGAGCAAGCGTTCCAGGTAGCGATGGTTTAGACACCATATTGGATGATGAACTTACCGAGCACTTGAATCTGTTCGGGCTTATTGCGGCACTTACGCAGAGCACCGGTCATGTTGATAAAAATCTCCATAAGTTCATCTGATGAGAACAGATCGGGATTATTTGTTTAAGCTGTTGGTTGCCTCCAGAATCCAGGGGGCATACTTGTCATTCTCCTCTGTGAGAGACAAGAGCTAACATTCTAATCTTCTCGCTCTGTTCATTCTAGAAAGAGCACTACATGGAGTATATTATTCACCACACCCTTACTGTGTGTGAAGTTTTTGGGATGAACTGCGCGGTGAGATTAAATCACTCTACACTGGTGGGAACTGGTGAGCGACACAAGAGCTCTAGAATATACTGCAGAGAAGTCACAGAAGCTCACTCCAGAGAACACTGGAGTGGGAGAACTGGTTGGTGCTCTGGACATAGAGAAAGTGCAATTTTTAATGATTTGACGCTCCATTGCTAGTTTTACTTTTGATATTGGCGTTGACGTTGAGTCGGAAGGCTATCTTTACACCAACGGTATTTCTCAGTTGCGTGTTTGGGGGAAAAAAAAATCAAAAACTCTTCGCGCCTTCACTTTCTCACGTAAAATCGCAAAGAAACTCAACACAGTCTTCAACGCCAATACCGGTAGCTTTGATCTGTGCGTGTCATCCTTGGGCTTTATTGGCGTGGAAGACACCAACTTTTCTTGTAGATGTACAAGTTTACTCATGTAATTTCACTATGCGAGTTATGAGTAATAAGGTAATAAACAGGGATCTATGTTCTGGCATGGAAGTGTGGGTGTTATGTGTGTATTTTACAATGACGCAACCCCAAGTGGATTTTTCTTTTATAAAAATGCCATAGAAAAAACACTTTATTTCATTGGGCAGCGCAGGCAAACCTTAATTAACCTGTTTGGCGTTAAGAACTTTTTTTTTGTTATTTTTCATTTTATGAAAACCCTTAAATTGGTCGTCAAACTTCTGATTTAACCTTATAGTTGGTTGGTTGGGGGCTTCATAGAGGTGGATTCAAATCTCGGTCCGGTTGAGGAAATCTTTCGGCACAGACAAACAGACATAACACTCGCAAGTTGTTGATCGAACAAGCATTTAACGGTCAATTTAAAAGTATCATAGTTGGTAGTACCACCACCTGTGGCACGCATAGTAAATTCCCTTGCGTTTGACGTTTACACACTACCGCCATCTGTTCAGCGTACTACCCACCACAGTGTACTCAACAGATGGCGGTAATGTTTTAGCGACGATGTTTTACAGTGAGAAATATTCAATGAGTTATGTCTGTTTGTCTGTGCTTTCGGGTTAGAAATTTCCTCGACTTCTCTGGGGACAGATGCTTTGCCATACAATATACATTCCATTGGTGATAATAAAATTTACATGAAGTTCGAAATAAAATATTGGTTGGGCGATTGGTGAGTGTTTACAAACAAAAATACTTCCAGGAGGACCTATTACCTCTCGAAATTGGCATACGTATTTTATAAACAGCCTCTAAAGCAATAGATTATATGACAGCAACATCCAATTATATTGGTATTGCATTCAATTGAATTCTACACCAAAGCAAGGGATTATATATGGGTATTCGGGTATATATATGGGTGAATGCTTTCTTGACATGATATAACCGCCTACAAATAATTTTACGGTTCGTTAATAGATTAATCAATTATTCAAATAAAAATCGGACACCGCTAGAAGAATATAAATCGTCATGTTTACATGCACCGTCAATGTAAAAAATAATGAGACAATTTGAAAAAGACTGGGGCTAATAATAAATGACGTCCCCACTGGAAAAAATCGAGTGCTAACCGATAGCTTTAATTCATCAATGTGTTACAAGATATTACAGCAAAGTGGGAGGAGATGGGTCTAGCAGTTTTTGTTACATTGTTTTTTTTTTAATAATAATCAATGCATTTGAAATAGAATTGTCAACTATAATACTAACACAGTCTTATTAAAAAAAGCTTTACATATAACGGTGTGGGTGGGATGGTTGTATTATATTTGTTACAAAAGTGTCACGAAGGGGTGAACGATTTAACCGATATGTAATTTATGAATGAGCCCTTAGCTCCAATGTTAGCGAAAGCAGACCGAAAAATGTGAAGTGTATTAGTGAGTATGGGTAATATTTACTTGAACGTTTGAATGTAAAAAAATAAGTAAAACAGGTTGCAGAACGGACTCGAGCCATGAACGTAGGGATTATCACATCTGTGTTTTTTCTCTGCACTATCCATACATCTGCTTTTTCTGCTAAAAAAAAGTGTTTGCATGTATTGGTATAATCAAAAATATTACAAGGAAAAAAGTATCTTACATTAATTGTCAATATGACTTATATCATCCACCGTGCGATTCATATACACAGAATGTAAGAACACTATAGTTACATTGATTGCTATAAATATTTCACTAGAATGCATGATTTATTTGCGTTGTAAATAATTACTTACCGAAGTTGCCAATGTAATTGTTTTTCAGCAATAACTTTCCAAAAAAAAAACAAGCATGATTGTTAATCAGTTTTTATTTATTTTTGCTATTTCTTTCGCAAATATAAATCAATTTATGTTTTATCTGCAGTCCTGCACTACCAATCTCTCTCTCTCTTTTTAAAAGAAAATTTTTTTTCTCTGTGACAAATCATTATTTAACAAATGATTTTATGAATAAAAAAATAAAAAAAAATCAACATATTGAAAGAAACTGTAGTATTTAAAAATCACTCATCTTACAAATCGTATTGAAAGTAGACATCATCAAAAATATCACTATTTGCTTTGACAAATAATATTTGTTCAAGTGGAGTCGAACCCAGCTTCATTCTGGCTTTCGTTAAAATGTGTCCAAGTCCGTTAAATGTTCGCTCAACGGATACTTGGGTACATGGTAGTTGAGATACAATTATAGCTAGATCAGACAGTTCTTTGTCTTCCAGCTTTTTTGCTTCCCACCATTTGATAACATCAGTATCCAATGGAGCAAACATCTCCAATGGAATTCTTCGAATCCGCTTTTCCATATCTCCAACTTCTGAAGATTTATGCTGTCGATTAGTGCATAGAAGTTTTTGAATACGTGAAAAAATTCCAGCACCAGTGGATGTAGACGGTACAGGGTTGTCCTCTGTAGTCAAATTTCCTTTCGTTACAGTTCGCAGTACATTCCAAGTCTTCAATAAATGTTGCTGAAAATAATTTTAATAGTCATTATTGCTATGTTAGAAAACTGCTAAAGCCAATAGGGGATCCATTGTGGTGCTAAATGTTGGTGCATTTTTCAATTCATTCAAGGGGATTTTTCGTTTGAAGAGTCTTCGTATTTTATGACAATGTAAATTTTCTCGAAAATGCTGGATATTTTTTTAACTTTTCCGTGAACATGACATACATTAAAAAATCAAATTTATTGAACTAAGTATCGTAAAAACAATATAATATTGTGAAATAAATAGCAAGTTATCCTATGAGTTTATTGAGTATTTTAGCGTGGTATGTTCTACTGTTAGGGCTTTCCTTAGCTCAACTTGTAAAGGCAAAGCAGAACCATGATTGTTGGTGCCGGAATTTAAATAAAATAAAATCATTATCTAGATTATGATTTATTTGTGCTTTTGTTTTCGCTGATTTCCTTTGACTGTGAATTTTTTAAAACAGTATTCTCTAGATTATATTTTTTGAGAAATCGCAGAGATAATTTTTTTTTATCATTTTATTGATTCAAAGCTTATGATTTTTTAGCGTGTTAGTTCAAGTAAAAATTGACTAAACATTTTCGGGAAAATGGGTTTTTGCAATTAATATTCAAACGTATCTGCTTTCATACAACCAAAAATTTGACCAGTATACTTGGCCTTTTCATAAAATTCTGAGATTCGTCCGTCCAAACCTGTTCGATAGCGAATAAGGTCTCCGCAGAAGTAGCAACCAACGGAGCCGTATTATTAAAACCGGACCAAAACTGTATACATGTTCCCCTATTAACTTTGCCTCCATTGCACAGTGGTCCAGAACTGGAATGAAATAGTGTCTTCGGTAAAGTTTATCCAATTGTTTTACATACTTGGAGATGATTAACGTCAAATATCAGACTCAAAGTGGTCATTTTATAAGATAGATGAGGAGATGAAAGTATATTGTTCCGTTAGAGTACGGTAGTATAAAAATTGTATATAGAGAGTAGATAACGAGCAAAGGTCAATTTTGAGGAAGGCACTAATCGGGGTGATGAATCAATTGTTTTATACAATCTTCTTATATGAGTGAACTAAGGCTATTCCTTACGGGTAATGAGATATAAGTATTTACTTTGTTGTTTTTTAAAATAGACAGTTTAGAGCAACTTATGTTTAGTCTTTGGAATAAAAAATTAGTGTCTTCAGCAAAAAAAAAAAAAAAAAATGTTCTAAAACATTATCCATATTTTTTTCCGTCGATCTCCAATAACTGAAAAGTTAATATTTGGAACTCAAACCCCTTACAAAGATTGGCTGAAACAATTGGAAACATTTTCTCAAAGACACTAAAATCCACTTCTGAAGCATTGTGCAATAATTGGTACATAATAAAAATTCGATTTTTAATGATTGTATTTGAAAAGTTTATAACTTACGACAGCTTCCTCTTTCTGGTCCTGCGTTAATACTGGAGGATCAAACTCGTTTAGCCGTGGATCTACGAAAAGAGCGGCCATGAAGGCGGGGTTGTCAAACCACATACCTTGTCGGTTCTGCAGTGCTTCGAGCAGTTTATTTCCCAATGAGTCATTCATTTCGGCTAGTTCTAGGCAGCACTCCTTCCAATAAAGATACATCGTTCCACAAGTAAGGGACTCTTCTTGAATTCTTTTAGTTAATAAGTAAACTGGAAATGTCGCTTTTACGAACCGTTCAATAGTCATCCAAAATTTATCGTTGAACTCGCGTTGTAGCTCTGCCGGTAGAAGACCCTGCACGAAATCCTTCTGATCCTCAATGCGTTTAACCATTAGGTAGGCAGAGCCCCATCGGGTTTCTCCATCCAAAATTGGCATCTTTCGGGTTTTATCCACTTTGAAGGAATTAACATAGGGCTGAGCTCTCAAGATCTTTACTAACTTCCGCATTTTCGCGAGAAAGTTCGAAACAGTTTTCTTCTTGATCACATCATACACGGAAAGTTGAACATCGTGAGCTGCGCATCTAACACCCACTAGATGAGTTTGATCAATTATTGGAAGGTCGTCATCCGGGTTTTGATCAGGAAATACATTCTCATCGGCAGAGAAGTTCAGAAGCTCAGTATCGTCGTCAATGTCGTCGTTTATATCTGCATCCCTATAGTATAAATTATCAATTTCATGATTGACATTTTCCATCCGGGTTTGAGGCCGTGCACTAATTACGTTGGAGTTTATTTTTATTTTTTAAACCCCCTCCCCCTCGAAGTATTACTTAGATTTTCAAAATTACCAAATTTAAAAATTTAATACATTATGAGTAAAGCGGTCATCGATCAATAAAATAACCTCATGCAGCAAAAAAAATTGTGACGTACAAAGGTTCATAAAGAAACAAATTCAGTACAATCAAATGGAGAAAAAAAAAACAATTGAAATAGTCATTTATGCAAGATTAAAAAAAACCTTTTAAGGATTGTATTTTTTATGCTTTTTCAAAGATGAGCTATGAATGCTTCATGAGCTATGAATTTTCAAAGTACAATATTAGGGAAAATCCGAAAACTTCAACTAATATTTTTCGATGAAATCAACCACCCCAAATATTTTTTTTTAAATATTGTTATCTTTTATATAACCATATAATCTAGCTGTGAGCAAAGTTTTATTAAATTTCTGAGACCCTTCGGCTCAAACCAGACCTACAATATAGAAAACAACGGTACCCGAACTGGATTAACTAGACAAAAGAAATGATATACCTACCAAAGAACAAAACCATACAAATGTTCCCACAATTTCATTCCATTACTAAATTAAGCAAATAAATTAGCAAAACGGTACCATAGATGTATTCTTGTATTTTATTTTGTATTTTAGAAAGTAATTTGCATACATTATTTTGCAATCATTCTTTGGTATTTTACCTCTTATGCCAGCTTGATCAACATTAAATGTTGGTATCAGGATCAAAATGAAGTAAATAATAGTTTTTTTTTTCATCAGCGAAAAATATTTTTAAAAGCATGAAAAAATTAGTTGGAAAAGTTGTGTCTCTCAGAAATTAGTATTTCCTGATTTCCTTTGTGATTTTCCACCGTGAACATTTTCGAGGAATTTTTTTTCGCATTGTACTTTTTTATGGATTGCTGAAACCATTTCCTTATTAATTCACCTTGGAAGATTTGTTCTACGATGTTACGATAAAAGCAAGATTAGTTTTCGGTTTGATTCAACAGTGTAAAAGTTTGCTCTTCTTTTTGCTGTGTTAACCGTCAAGTCAACCAAAATGAGATCAAGTGGAGTATTCAAAATAAGTTACATCATAACACCAAACCAGGGCCAACGGATTCACTTCATTTCCAAAGGAAGATGTGTGTGGAGATTTTTTTTTTGTGCTTCTAACATTTTAGAACTCCCTTTCTCTAACGTAATTAGTGCAGAGCCCTTTATCAACTTCGAACTGTAGTGTATATATATTAAAATCAATCGAATACCTCTATTTGCGTGGTGGGTAGTACCGTCCACCCACTATTTCTCTGTTTCTCGCTGATTTTATTGTATGTAATTATTGTGCATTTTAGACTCCTGTGCAAAAAATATTTGCACAGAAAACAGTGCCAGAAAACAAAAAAAAAAACATCAATTTATTTAACAGCATTAGCACAAGGGAGGGAGGTTGCTGTCAAATACGAACAATTGTGGCCTACCTCGCATAACTGGTTCCAAACGTAAACAAGCCATAAGAAACCTACAGGGTTTGTTTACGTTTGGAACCAATTTCATACAAGAATAATCAGTAGGCGATTTGACAGCACGTCCCACCCCAGCATTAGCAGAGTCAGAACAGTACTGACAATCTACACTGATGAATTCGAGCTCTTGAAAATTTTAAGATACTCAATATTTTTAGTGAAATCTGTAATTCTGACAACCAAAAACTTGTTATTTACAAATAACGAGCGCAATTGGTTCAAAAACAACATAGACATAGTGGTGGGTCCACGATACCACTAACCGCGGAGGGTACTGCATAGTACAGCATTGGAAGGAAAAAAGTAAACACCGTGGTGCCTTCATTAAAAAAAATAATAAAGATCTGTAACTCTTCTGCCTGTTTATTAAAAATACAGAAATTTTGATTTCTGGTGGACAAAATATTAAATTTTTATCGGTACTGTTTTGAACTTGATTGACAACGTTTTCATTACAACCTTGTTCAAATTGTTGTTTCTCGAAGAACCTACAATCAATTAAATGAGCTGCATTTTTTTTTAATTCATAGGCAAAACATTATGCTCTCAATTGGTACGATATTTACTGAATTCTATAATTAAAGTTAAGAATTCCTAAATAAACGTTACTAACTACCAAAATTTATGGTAAACGAATAGCATCGATCTAAAATGGATTATGACCCAACAAACAATTTTAGCTGCAGATTAGCTTATACATCAAAAAATTGGCTTATACAGCTAATTTTTGCCTGTATAAGCTAGTCTGCAGCTAAAATTGTTTGTTGGGGACTTTCTGTTTTCAAAATAGCTTCAACAACCCTTTAATCTGTGTACTATTGGAAAGCAGAAGATTACACTGCACAATGGTCCCAAAGCCGTATTTAGAAAGACAACAATGTTTGCGCCCAAACCGATAGAGATAAAAATTTAGTGTCTCCAGCAAAGTTTCTTCGAATTGATTGTTCTACAACTTTTTAGAACACTGAATTGGTCTATCTCAAATAATAAAAAAGTTTGTTTTGTCAATTCGCCTATGGACCACCCTAATTTCACTAACATAAAAATATTGGCCAAATAAATATGAAGACACATTCTCTAAGACACCATTTACCTAAAAGGCGCAAATATTGTTGTCTTCCTAAATACGGCTTTGGGACCATTGGCCGAAAAATAAAACACAAAAGTGTTAACCGTAATTGTAAAATTAGTAAATTTTATTGTTAAAATAAAATAATAATCATGATTTCCGAACTTTTTCATCACGAATAAAATTGCAGTTAATTTAATTCATTGTACTTCGAGAAAAAAAAAACAATTTGAAAACGGTAGTTCAGCATGACGTGTTTTACGAAAATTGCTCAAACGTCATAAAAACTCAGTCAATCAAGCTTAAAACAGTACCGATAAATTGTCAATATTTACTAAACAGCAGTCAACATTTCTGAAATTTTGATAAACATACTGAAAAATTATAGCTTTGAACTTTTTATGAAATTGAAAAAAAATCACGGTGTTTATTTTTTCCGTTCCAATGTCGTATACACAGCAGTTTTTTTTTATATGAAAAAAATTAATTCACTTACGTAACAGATGCGAATACTTCATCTCCATCCTCGTCCTGGTTCCCCAATTCAACGATACTGTTCTCAATGATATTCTGTTCGGATTCTGGGAGTCCTTGCGTTTCGTTTTCGTTTAACACTATCATTTGCGCGTTTCTCATTAGCACTGACGTTTTAAGAAAGTTTTTTCCATTATCCGTAGTTACAGAGTACACTTGTTTGAGGTCGATATCAAACTTTTCCAAAACCTTCTTAATGTCATTGAAAATGTTTTCAGCTGTATTTCGATCCGGTCGCTCAACCATTGACAGGGTACGAACAACAATTTTACCCTTAATAACAACTTGGCAGTTTATTCCCAATACGGATCTACCTTTTCGTGAAGCTATATCAGCCTTAATACACACGAACTTGCCTTTCAATTGATCCCGTATAAAAGTTGTCATACGAGCTTCAACAACTTCAACATATCGCATTATGTTCCTTCGGCTGACACTGTTTAGTTTCAAAGCACTTTCAAGTGGCCACAAAACATCACTCGCGCACTTCTTTGCAAAAAAGTTCATTGGGATGTTGCATTCAGTAATCCATCGCACTAATGACGTGATGTACGTGTTTTTATCGATGGTTACACTGATTCGATTAGGCTTGGTTGGAGCATCTCCTCCGATCACTTGCTCTTCAGGTGCAGTAATTCCACTTTCTTCTGCTTCTTTTTTATGCTTAACCATTAAATGTCGCGACAAATTAAACGTCGAATCACATTTAAATGGCTTACCAGCCTCGCCACACAACGAACACCAAGATAAGAAAATCTCCTTTCCTTCTGTATTCAGCACTTTTTTCTTATTGAAGAATTGCTGCACAACATCTTCCCTTTTTCTTTTTTCAGCCATTTTTTTTTATTTTCAATCACTCAAACAAAATTAACAACCGACACGCACGAAGCGAAGCACTCATCTGCAGAAATCCTACAAGCTTAATATGCTAGTAGTAAAAGAATGCTTCAACAGCGCTCAAATCTATGCTCTGAAGAGTGGGCTCTGCAGTGAGGTCTCTCGAGAGGTAAACCCTCGAGAACTTTTAGGTGAGTGAACTCGGGAGCACATTGTGATTTTAGTTTTCACCACAAAAATTCTCAATAAGCACTCTCTCACACTGGGTTTGTTGTGTTCTTACCGTAAACGTGGTGATTTGCTCGTATGAGTAGCATTGCATACATCCTCAGAAGTGGAAAAATATACGTACGCTAGAGTCGTATTTGGGTGAAATGACATGACTGCCAGGGGGGATGGAGAGTGTCCAGCAGAAGATCCAGACGTTTCTTGAGGGGGCGCGGATCGCACCCTGGGATTCGCTTGTCCATGAAGAGGCGGAAAGTCCTCCGTCCTGAAAGCCGGGGCCTTATCCTTCCTTCGTGCTGGTTGATTGTTGGTGGACGCTTGATTTCGGATGCGCTTGAAATCCTCGCGTTTAGGCCACTTCTTGTTGGATCCTTGGTGAGCACCACCACAGTTGGCGCATTTGGACGCCACAGCTTCATCCGCAGCACATTCGGAGGTGGCATGGTCTTGAGCGCAATTTCCGCAGCGTGGCTTAATGTTGCAGTTGCGGGTACCGTGTCCGAAGTTCAGACACCGCTGGCACTGAGTCACATCGCGATGGCCGCCACGGTATGGCTCCCAGCAAACGATGATGGAATTGATGGACCGGATGGCTTTCAGTGCATTGAGCGTTACCGTTCCCTTCTGGAAGTGTACCAGGAAAATGCTATCCGGGTACGCCTTCACATTCTCGTCTCTTCTTGTCATTCGGTACACAGCACTTGGGGCCAGCTTGTACCTGTCCCTGATTTCATGTTCGATAAACTTCGGGTCGAAATTTGGTAGGCCCCTGATGACGACCTTGAACGGTTTTTCACCGTGGGTGAAGAATTCCACCTTGGAAGTCCTCAGGTGGGCGATGACCAAGTCATACTCCGCTTTGGTGCGGAGCACCACCTTGGTGCCGACTCTGCCCAATTTGAATTCGGCTTTGAAGCCCAGCGACGCCAGATCCGCGATGAGCTCGTTGAGATGGGCATTTTTCACCACCAGCGGAGGTAGCTTCACTCTTGCCGCGCTCATGTCAGCAGCATTTTCTTTATCGGCAGCGTCACCGAAATCTCCGTTCGTCGCAGAGGCATCGTCTCGACCAATCGTGCCATCAGACTGGCCTCGGTTCTTCTTCCTTTTCTTGCTGCGTTTTTCCAACACAGCCGGCTGGATATTCCCATCCATGGGGAGAACAGCAAACCTGTTCGAGGTAGGCACACCGGAGCTTCCTTCACCGGAGTTCTGGACCTTCGCCGGGCTTCGCGACCGATGCTTCCCCATTACGGGGCACACACACACGCACGACAAACCGCGAAAGAGAGAGCGCAAACAATATCGCCACGAACTTATCAAACAACTCGAGAGAGCGAGCTAACACCGAACTGAACTGCTTGACGATCAAGCAGAGGTTGAGCTAATTCCATACAGCAGCACTCTTTTATATATTTTCAGGTTAAAGCAGAATGATATGCAACCAAGTGGTATAAAAGCTACAAAGACTCCTCCCATTATGAGTAGATTGCTATCAAGTAGCGACACTGGCTCTTTTCCTTTTGCGTACACGGCGAATGAGAACGACCCAAATTTGAGTTTAGTTCACTCATAATCGCCAAAAGTGCAGGAACTCAGCGATGTGTAAATTTGTATCATGGTTTCCTGTGGAAAACCTAAAAAATCTGCCACAAAATGAGGAAATTGACGAAAATTTTATTCAGTCTCGTGGTAGTACCAATAGACTGAGTGAATCCAATCTTTACTTTTCTCAAATTCGGGAATTTTTCCCTGGAAAATCTTGGAAAAACCTGGGAAAATATGAGGCAAATTTACTCATCGCTGAGTTCCTGCACTTTATTTCTTATTTCTGAGATAACTAAACTCAAATTTGGGTCAATCTCATTCGCCGTGATATCACCTTGAAAGATATCGGCACCGGTGGTTAGCGTGATTACCTCTCATCCCAGCAGGGCTGGGTTCAACCTCAGTCGCACCGGCATGTTCTGAGGCATAACATATCTGATCCCATCTTCCTTAAAGAAGTAAAGCCGTTGGTCCCCTGTTCATGAGTTGATGGGTCGATATGTAGGGTCCAGGTGTGGGAGCTGCCTTCCTGGCGTCGTCCAGCATTGGAGCTCAGTACGGAAAACAATTAATAGGTCCTATCTACATTGATCGATTCTCTTTATCGATACTCTCTTTCGTAAATAACTCGGCTTCACAAATGTTTCCTGCCGTCTTCGTCGAATTAGATGCTAGATTGTTGCTTCTTCCATCGAAAATATCCGGCCGTGCCGATTCAAAGTTGATCAAGGTTGATCAAAATAATTTGTACCCCTGCTTCCAGTTTGATTACATGAGCATTTTGTGTGGTCGTTGGTTCTGAATATGGACAAACAGGCAGATGAATGCTATTCCTACTCTTTACTGTAATAAGCTTGGTGGCCCTGAAAAGAGCCGTTTTGTTGCCAAAGTTGGTGATGATTCCTCCGAAACCAAACAGAGTGCGTTTCTGTCACTTCAAAACGTAGATGACATCCATGGCCGCTTACGCTTGGCGTGTTTAGTGTAGGTGATAGCATCACGGATCTCATTTTTCAGGAAAACCTTCAGCACACCTCGTAAATCAGACCGGATATACGTCAGACACCGCCACGGCGAGCCAGACGGCGTTTGGTTCTGAGTATGGCGATGAGTGTGCAAAATATTACGCATTTCCATCCTCCCTATTCGCACGCGCCCAAGGATCGGAGGCGAATGCCACTTCGACTTGTTTCGTCTACTTACTACCCTCTGGCGACTGTGCTGGGGAAGCAGCATATGCATGTAGGTAATTGGTGGATTTGTTAGTTAATTCGACGCTTTTGGACAATGCTGGACATTTACAAGTTTTACAATAGTTTCTTGTTGAAAATTAACATTTGGAAGCATTGTTATCGATGCGTAGCCATATTTCTGATCGATTGGTGATAAAATTATTGAAATTGGACCAGGGGCAGCTGAGTTATTAACGTTCAAAATCTTTCTTAATTTGTTACATGTTCCATTTTCGGTTTTCACAAAGTGTACCCCCATATAGAAATCAAAGACGTAGTCCTACGTCAAAAATTCGAATCGAACCCAGGCGCCTCCAGCATGGTCTTGGATACGGGATAAACAAATAAGCTATTTGAACCCGAAGTTCTTCTACTATCGTACTAGAAGGTATATATAGGCTGGATAATATTAATACTGATTTGAATGTCTTTCCTAAGTGCCAAGTGGTGTTGAGTACTTGGCAGTCTGCAAGTAGTAGACGAAATACGCGTATCTGTCAAAAGATAAGCAATTATAACGGAATTAAAATGAAATAAACCAACACATTCAAAGCTCTTCTTAAAATATATTTTTTGAGTATTATAAAATATGAAATTTTATACGAAGTCTTAGGATGGCTACTGAATTTAAGAAATTAAATTCCCGGTTTCAAATAAACAGCTAAATATGGTGAATAAGGAATACCGGCCTGATTGACTTCAGCTATTGATGGTAGAAAGTCACGCCAAAACTGCTTGACAAAGTGGTCAATTGAAAATTTCAAACCCTTTTCTACCTAGGATCAAAGCACAGACAAACAGACATAAATCTTAGAAGAAAATTTTTCAAAAATATCGTCAAGCGTATTTTACATGCGCACTAGCACCATCTATCATCCACATTCCCAAGCAATGTTTTGCAACCGGAGCATCCCTCATGCATGCAATTTTTTCACTAGTTACTTTTCCCTCGTGCTGTCAACGCGTCAGCTGTGTTGAATAAAAACAAAACAGACGGAAGTCAGTGATGCCGGTTCTATGAAATTTTCCGAAGATCTATAGAATTGCTTGAATTCTGCAGAAATACGGATCCGTAGGAAAAATTCTCAGAAGCTAAGACTTTTTTTAGGGATTTGTTTTGTTTGCTTATTGTGCTTTCTCTTTTGCTGGAAACAAGGTAATGCATCACTTATTAGTGCCCTTTTTACCACCGCTCAATCAATGATATTCATGGTGAAGTATTGAACATCATAACTGGTAAAAGTTGATATAATATTACAGTCATTAACATGATTTGTTCTCAAATTCTGTGTACATCGTACAACGTAATATTAGGAACGGAAAGACTAATGTGCAGCAGTTTTGATGTAATATTGAACATTTTTTTTTTCTGTATTCGTCAGATGTGGTATGTGTCTCCAGTGGGATGCCTTGACCACTTATCATTTTCAAGAGCTGACATCTACTAACTAGACGTGAAAAAGAACTGGCATCACTGATAAGTTCGAAATGTGGTGGCTTGCTCAATGCTTCAGTGGCACCACCATGAGAAATGCAAGCACATTCCCAACTAAAACATTATTTGCGATGAATGTGATTGTGAGTGTTATGTCTGTTTGTCTGTGATCAAAGGTTTACACAAGATTCACAAACCAAGAAACGAAATGAGGCATATTATCTCGGCCAAATGGCTAGTAAGGAATTTCAAAATATGCCTAACCCCTTTGCCACTCGCTCAGTTAACAGCACACAGGGATTCGCAAATCAACTTCAGGCATCAGGAGAGATTCGGGAAGATGAAGTCATGGTTCCATTTGATGTCACACCACCTTTTCCGATTGTACCAGTATAGAAAGCCATCTGTCTTTTAGAGGACTGGCTTCTGAAGCAACGTGAGGATTCTACTTAGAAAAACAAAGTTCGGTCATATCTTTGTATGGAGGAAAATAATTTCATTTATAAACAAACTATTTTTTTATAAAAAAAACTAAAGGTGCTCCTTTGGGCAATTCGCTTTCCTCATGTTTATGTGAATTGTTCATGGCTAACCTAGAAAATATTCTGGAGGATGGGAATTTGTTGCCCAAGTGTTGGTATAGGTACGTGGATGATATTTTTAGCATTTTCAAAAGGGAAGATTTATCAAAAATATTGGAGGCCATAAGCAACGTTCACAAGGACTTCAAATTTACTCACAAAAAAAGAGAAAGACAACAAACTTCTCATCATCAGGGAAACGTCTTCGTTCAATTTCGAAATCTATAGAAAATCAACAAATACAAAGAGAGTAATAACAAGCTCTCAAAACCATTCCCATCAACAAAAGTGGCCGCTTTTCACCACATCGTTCACAGGATGCAAACTCTTCCTTTTAGCGATACAGGCAAATCAAAGGAAATAACTCACATTTTTTAAATCGCTAGACTTAATGGGTATCAAGAAAAAACAATTCAGGCAGTAATCTATAATAGAAGAAGGGACCATTTTAGGCGTACTTTGACAACTCTTACACCAGGAACTGAGGGTTTAAACGGGTAGCGGTAAATTTCGACAAAAACAGTACCAAACCATTGAGTTCGAAGTTTAGAAGTTTTGGCCTATATTTAATATTCAGCATCACGACAAGTCAGCTGAAGTCTTTGTTAGGATAAACAAAAGATTCAATAAATTCATAGGAAAAGCCGGCGTCTACAAAATCTGTTGTCCAGATTATAATAATATCTACATTGGTCAGACGAAAAGGACGTTGGAAACAAGGTTTAAGGAAAACATTGCAGAGGTAGAACCACATCTATGACACAAACGTCATTCCCATATACTTTGCGTGAAGCCGAAAAATCCTGGTTCTCTGGTTCGATCGAACCAGAGAACCAGGATTTTTCGGCTTCACGCAAAGTATATGGGAATGACGTTTGTGTCATAGATGTGGGTAGAACAGGCCAACAAAGAGATGGATAAAGGACTTCATTATGAATTAAAATTCAAGGTTCAGGTACAATTTGACAAAGGATAATATTAATATTCTGCGGAGTGTATCTTCACCTTGGAAACTAGATGTGGCAGAAAGTTTAGAAATATTTAAGCATAATCCATCAACATTGCTTAATAGAGATCAAGGAAACGGATACTCGAGACCAGTGCTGAGATTTGTCATTGTCATTGACAGACTTTCGCGCGATATTGACGAAATTGTTTTTCACATAGCAGGGCTGGTAGTGCTGATGCGATATAATAGTAGTGACTTTAGTGACTAAAATTACGGAAATAGTGACCAAATAGTGACTTGTAAATACTAAATAAGTAACCATTTATATGGTAACTTAGAAATTCAAATACGGTTTGATATTGAAATAAACTTTTTATGTCATGGAACTAAATATCAAATTTAATAAATTCCTCTAATTTAATAGAATCTCACAACGGAATCTCCTGTGAAGAGCATTTGAAGTGATTTGAATCATATATTTTTACTTACGCTATACATGATGACTAGCAAATAGTAATTCCAATTTTTTATGATCTTGAATTTGATTCTGCCTTCGAAATCTTTAAATATTTGATATATTTAGGTAGATAACTTTGATAATTTCCAAAAAAATTTGTACAGAATTTCTTCAGAATGATCTCAAGAACTTTTTTAGAATAATTCCCCTTCTCTTAAACTTAGAGAATAAGCTTTTACAAAAAATAATATTGCATTCTTGAAATTCTTTGCAGAACAATCAACAAAATTCTTGGAAATAGATTATTTTCGTAGTTGGAAATGCTTTACATCAAATATTAGAATTAAAGTGGACATTTTATACGATGAATGAGGAGATGAAAGTAAAGAGTTGATAGTTCCGTTATAGTGTGGCAGTGTAGATGGCAGTGTAGTGGCAGATATAGAAAGTAGAAAGAGAACAAAGTACAATTTTAAGAAAGATACGAATAGGGTAGATCATCTCCTTTACAAAGCTCATCCGTTAATGAGGGATGGTGAGGGGTGTTTCCCCCTGTCACCACTGGCAAAAGGGATGATCACCGATTTGTTCATGTACCTCTGATGTGCGGAAACAGTTCTATCGATTGTTTCACACTGAAGTCGCCATCTGTCATAAACAACTACCCGATTCGCACCTTCCTCAAAATTGTCCTTTGCTCGCTTTCTACTTTGTATATACAATTTTCACACTGCCGTACTATAACAGAACTATCAACTCTATAACTTAATCTCCTCATATATCGTCTATCACTTTAAGTCTGATATTTGACGTTAAGCATCTCCGACTATGTAAATCGTTAAATTCACGCATGAAGTAATAACACATGATTAGTTAAAATAGATTATTTTCGATTTTCATTGATTCTTCTAGGAACACCCTTAAGGCTCCTTTCATAAATCCATCCTTAGAATTTTCATGCAATTAACCTCAGAAATTTCATAAATTTCTGCTTATAACAATCTTGGACTTCTCCCTTGCATTCAATTGAAAATTTAATTAGTAATCTTCTTAGAATCCCCATAGTATTTCCTCAGAATTCTCAAAACAAAAATCCATCACAAACTTTGAAACTCTTCTCAGAATTCCTTTGAGATTGAACCCTCAAAATTCGATTCTATTGGAATTCTTCTCGGAATTTATTTCGAACTCTTTAAAATTCTCTTGGAAGTATCGTCAGAAATCACCCCAGAATTCTTTTAGAACTATCCGCAGAGACCATCTTTAGAGTTCACGGGATTTTCATGGAATTTTCATCAGAGCCCCCTTCAGCAAAATTTCAGAACTAATTTTGAATTCTTATTACAATTGGATTTAGAATCCTCATACAATAATCAAATAATTCTTTTAAGAACTCTCGTTAAAATGCACTCTCAATTATATTAGAATTATTTCCAAAATTGTTTCGGAGCTGAATTTTGCGTCTCTGATAATTTAAAAAATAATCCAAAGCGACGCTCGTATGTGTTAAGCCAAGTTTAACTATATAGGTAAACCTGGCTTAAGATTTAAGCGGAGAAGATGAAATCGGTCCTCAGAGCACTTAATTTTAAATGAGACTTTCGTAGTCTGTACTTTGGTGTTCTTCTCTGATATATCTTGGTATCATCACTAGAATCCTTTAAAATTCTCTTAAAATTTACTATGGATTTTTTGAAGTTCTTAATCATCCTTAAAAGACTTTTGAAAATCTATCACAGACAAATACCTTTGGAAAGCTTCCAAGGTTAACAATTTATTTTCTGGGAAAGGAGATATATTTTTCCCTATTTTTAATCGAAATTTTTTAACAGATATGTATATTTTGTTAAAACTACTGTAGACTTTCTTAGTGCCAAGTACTCAATTTAAGCATTTTGTTGATATTTTTAAATTTCACTCTCTTTTAGTAGTGAAAAAGTGACTTTAGTGTCTATTTTTAGGTAAATAGTGACTTTAGTGACTTTTTGGTGTAAAAAGTGACTTTTTAGTGACTGGCTTCAAAATAGTGACTAAGTCACTTAAAAGTGACCTGCTACCAGCCCTGACATAGTCACTGAAAGACTTGATCTTCAAAAAAAAAAAAAACTGTTGTCAAAATCTCATTCATTTTTTCATTTCAATGAAAAAGATTTACCTGATAACAAATAGATTAATTTTATGCTTTCTGAGTCACATTATTGTTATCCAAGCAGTTCAGGACGTTCACTTTAACGAATCCATGTAATTGTTTTGCTCAAATAATTTATTTTCGTTTCAAATTTAGCTAATAACTAACCCTGACATTGACACTGACCATTGACATAGTTTTCCTTGACGATGACTGTTAGCTCAAATGAGTGATCAAAGCAGAATTTTGAATATATCCGTGTATGGTCGAGTTGAAGTAGCACTGCTCGAGACTCTTTAGCATGCCCTAAAACTACACATCGTAGTAGCATGCATCTACCTATTGGAGACTAGATTTAGGTACCAACCAAAATGGTTAACTAAATGTGACATGGCATTGCTGATTTATAGTACTTGCACCTTTAATCGCCTATGGCTGAAAATCTCTTATATGTTGACCGATTTATTAATCAAAGACAAAAGCTGAAGAGATCTGAGACTAAGAGACTCTAGTTCTTATGATAGGTAACACCTGGGGGTGCTCCTTGTTTTTTCCTTTTTCTTTATTTAACGTCGGTCTCTGTTCCGCAATCTAGTGCCAATCACCGACGGACATCGATTGCCATCCATTAACGGCAATCGAATGTGCAGGAAGGCAGCTTCCATACAGGCGTAGGATATCGCACCCAACAACGGTTTTACTTCCTTCTGAAGCAAGACGTGACCAGAGATTTTATGCCTCAGAAAAATCCCACCGACCTCGGCTGGCATTGAGCCCAGGCCCATTGGAGAGAGAAAGCAGTCACGCTTACCACCGGCGCCGGCTTAATGTGGGAGTGCGACACATCTAAATCTAAATTTGTGATGGTTGAAAAATCTCACACTAAACAACCATCCACAAAATTTTAAATCTCTTGCATCTAAATCCATCTACTCGCATCGCTTTCCACATTTTTGCAAGAAACCTTTAAAATTATCATCAACACTCTTTCTATTTCCTAGGCGTGCGCGCATCTCACAACAGCAAAGCAAAAAAAATCTTGCATCTTAGATAGAGTCGCCCCTCGGGTAAAACAACTCTTGCAGAATTTTAAACTAGTTTGAAGATAATTCCAATAGATTTCTTAAAAGAATTTATAAGAATTTTTAAGAAATATCAAAAAGTTTGATGGGATTTGGCTGGACATATTTAGCATATTTCCAAATAAACTCTGAGGCCAGGAGATTTTGAAGAAATTTCCAAGGAAATTCTATGAAGAGTTTCAAGAGAATTCCATGATATCCAAGAGAGAGAAGTAGAAGTAATTTTGACGACTTTTTCAAACGATCCTATGGAAATCCTTGGAGTTCCAGAAGAAGTAATCTAGTTGATATTTATACAGAAATTGTAGGATCATCAACAGCATTCCGCCAAAGGATGTATAGAGCTTTTGTAGGTTTTGTTATTAACTACAACTTTTGTTCATAACTCAAATCTGTATCTCTTATGCATCACGAACTAGAGCGGGCAGAACTTGTTACTGTTTTTCAGTGAATGTAACATACATTCACTGAAAAACAGTAGTGGCTTCTGTTCGCTCTGGTTCGTCATGCATCAGAGATACGGATTTGATTTGTTAACAAAATTGTAGGTAATAACAAAACCTACAAAAGCTTTAAACATCATTTTGTGGAATGCTGTTGATGAAAAAAGTTAGAGGCAAATGAATGTAAATGAATGCACGAAATGAATGCAAATGATTTTCCATGCCTGCCCACACACTTAATTTTTTTCGCCGAGATTCCAACAGCCGAGTAGTTCTGCAATTTATTTAGCTGAGATTCAGTTAAACAATTGCCGAGACTCAGCTTTTTTTTTTGTTTATTAATTTATTTGATAAGGCTCAATCGAATTAACTTTACAGAGCCGAGGATTCTTGGTCACTATACAATACATCTTCAAACTATAGTCAAAAGGTACAACACAATACACACTTTATCTTCCGCTATCCAAAAAGCCTCATTCATCAGAACTGGAGCCGCTTCTAGTAGTTTCATTGAATGGCTGTTACGCCAACGAGGGTCAGAGCGCGTCCATTGCAGCAATGGACGCAAAACGTGGTCAGCACTCACACATTCATCACGAAACGGTTGCTTTCCAAAGTCGACGACGCATCGACCGAAAGAACTGCTGATGAAGAACAATGAAGAGGACCACACAATGGTTGCTGCCGAGAAAACAGACGATCGTGTGGCACACATCGAGAGTGGCCTGCTTTTGTCGACAGTCGAGTAAACACTCGATACTCAGCTAACAAATAATATTTTGCTGAGATATCAGCTAACAAACAGATATTTTTCAGAGATATCAGCAAAAGAAAATGCCGAGGTAATCGGCTGTTGGAGATTTTACCGAGCTAGATTAAGTGTGAGGATTAACAAAAAATGTCAAAACTCTGAGACTTCAGTTGAGAACAAATTTCAAGATCCTGGTCTAAGAAAACTTTTCAAGATTATAGGGCTCGATTGAAATTCTAGGAGAAATAGTCGGACTTTATTTATTTATTTATTTATGACTAAACATCAACAGGAGTCATTGGCCCCAGCCTAAATTAAACATGAAAAGTACTAAAACTAAACTTCAATAAGTCAATAGTAATCTCGTAAAAAAAGGAACATTGCTAGACAAACTAATCTGATCTACAAAAAAACGAAATAAACCTCCGGCGAAGCAGCTGACGAGTCAGGTCAAAGTTAAATAGTGCGGAGACCCTATTGAAAAGTCTCTATAAACCACCGATTGCGCTGAACATGCTATAATTAGTTCGCTGTATGGGCAGGCGCAGCATTGAATTATTCCGTAGGGCTCTGGGTTGAACATTGATGTCAATTTGCTCAAGGAGAATCGGTGCGTCCTTGCAAAATAACTGCAATTAGCAATGTCCTTGCTGTATCTCTTCGGATCGACAGGGGCTCCAAGTGGATCAGTTGCAAACGACTTTCGTAGCTAGGTTATCGGAAGGAATCCGTCCACGGCAGTTTACGTAGCGCATATCTGGAGCGAGACAAGGAGCAGTACAACGATTTAAGGCAGTACATATCCGTGAAGTCTTTGACAGTCCTGAAGATAAACCCTAGAATTTTGGAAGCTTTGTCGACGGCATACGAGATATGCTGCTTGAAAGAGAGTTGTTTTTCCAGAATCACACCTAGGTCCTTAATTTGGCTGACGCGCTCAATTTCAGTGCATAACAAAACATACTTGAACATAATAGTCTCTTTCTTGCGCGAAAAAGAGAACCGAACAACTAACCTCCATAAGATTCAGAATACACCAATCACCAAAAGCATTCAACTGACGTTGAAGGAAGCAACACTCTTCAATTGAGTGAATTCGAAGAAAGAGTTTAAGGTCATCTGCGTAAGTTAATCGTGGTCTTTCAATTACTAGATTCACGTCGTTGAAGTAAATCAGGAAAAACAGCGATCCCAGGTAACTACCCTAGGGTATGCCAGACGTGGTAGCAAACATACGGTACTGGTGATCACCAATGACAACAGTAATATAGCGATCGGTGAGGTAGATATGCGGTGATTCAATTTATCTAGGGCTGCAGATAAGTCAGTATAAATGACATCCGTCTGAGCACGATCCGACATACTGTTAGAGATGTAGGAAGTAAGGCACAGCAAGTAAGTGGCAGTGGAGCGACTAGCCCTAAAACCATGCTGGTCGACAGTAATATACGGCTTACAGTGAGCGAGTAACGGCTCCATAACAACGAGTTCGAACAATTTAGCAACAGCGCTAAGCGAAGTGACTTTGACACGGTACTTTGATTAGGGTAACCAACTTGAATTGGACCCCTACATATTTTGGACCCTTTTCATATATTTTCCTCACTTACTGTCTAGTTTCTTCAAATTCATCTGGGTTGATGTTGTAATTACATTCTTTCAATTACTTGCTATGTCTCAAGATCATTAGTTCACCTCAAATTGCTTACAATTGCTCAATTTATGCAGTTTTAGAATATGTTATCGAAAAAGTTTCATGTTTCGACGTTTGTCAAGAGGAATCGGCGTTAGTGCACTTGTTTTAAATTTGGTCTAAAATATACAATTCAATGATTTTTTTTATCAAATCAGTTTATCTGACTTTGGAAGATGTATTTGACGTGTTTATAAAGATTTCACCTTAAGATTTTACTTAAAAAGTATTAAATAAAAAAGTGTCCAAAAAAGATCGTAAAAAAATGTTACCAACTTATTTTGAACACTTATCAAATGAGAATCATCAAAAGAGCGACAAAAAAATTCCGTTTGTTCGATCGTGCTATTATCTCAGATTTCTGATTAAATTGGTAAGTAAATCAATCAAAATTATATGAATTCGTTGTTTTTAAATATATTTCTTGTTTATCAGGCGATTCAAAATGGGAAAAACGGAAAAACACGTAGAGTGGTCCACTCTGAGTTTTCCTAGTTTTCCACAAACGTTTTCCTATCTCCCAAACGCATTTAACTAAGGGGCTGTTCATATACTACGTAGACGCTTTAGGGGGGTGGGAGCGCTTGGCAGATGTCTACGGTCCATACAATTTTTTAAATTTTGTGTTTGAGACTGTCTTCTACGGAAGGGGGGGGGGGAGTTGAAATCTCTCAAAAACCGTCTACGTAGTTCATGAACAGCCCATACAAAAAATAATATGGACTGCAAGCATAGAGTCAGGTCTCCGTATTAAGATTTACTTCTGAATGATTTTTTTTTATGGTATGATCAGTTGTTTCCTTATGTTATATTATATTTCCTCCGTTACTCGCGCCAACTTTTGTAACACGAGAACTCACGCGTTGTACTTTGTACAACAGTGTGAGTTTTCCATTTCCATTTTGCAGTCGAGCTACCAATCGATCTGAAATCAACGAGTATTCCTCAAAAAACTTGCTTTTAACTAAACAAGCTAAATATTTATTACAGTTAACCCCCAAAATATGCGGATAATAGAGAAAATGTAAATGGAAACCGCGTAAATGGTGTCCATACTACGAGGGTTCTGACTTAATTGGTTACAACATGGAATATCTCGAGATCCTGACCAGATAGAAAGTTACTGTCTTTGCCAAAGTAGTTCTAGAGATCATAACCTTTTTGCTGGTGGACAGTAGTTCAAAATTTACTCACTACATAGCGCTAGTATACATGTGAAGTTCTCGCATGTTATATATCTCGAAATCCTGACCAGATAGAAAGTTACTGTCTTCGAAAAAGTTGTTCAGGAGTTCAAAGCCTATAGTTCAGAATTTTTTCACTATATGGTGCTAGTATATACGTGAAATTCTCATATAAAATATCTCGAAATCCTGATCATATAAAAAGTTACTGTCTTGGGCAAAGTTGTTCAGGAAGTCAAAGCCTTTTTGCTGGTGAACTTAAGTTCAGAGTTTTCTCACTTTGCAACGCTAGTATACATGAGGAATTCTCGCATATAAAATATCTCTAGATCCTGACCAGACAGAAAGTTACTGTCTTCGGCAAAGTTGTTCAGGATGTTAGGATCTTTTCGTTGGTGTACAGTAATTCAGAATTTTCCCTTTACGTGGCACTAGTATGCGGGTCATTCAGAGATATTTTATATGCAAGGATTTCACGTGTCTTTCAACGTCACCTAGTGAGAAAATTATGTACTTTCCACCAACGATAGGGTTTGATCTCCTGGACAACTTTGCCGATTACAGTACATTTTTAGCAGGTCTTGAGATATATCATATGCGAGAATTGCACGTATATACTAGTACCATGAAGTGAAATATTCTGAACTACCGTCCACTAGCCAAAAGGCCTTGATCTCCTGAACAACTTTGCCCAAGACAGTAACATTCTATCTTGTCATGCTCTCTAGATATTTTATAAGAGAGAATTTAACGTGTATACTAGAACTACATAGTGAGAAAATTCTGAACTATTCTACACCAAGCAATAGGCTCTGACCTCCTGAACAACTTTTTCGAAGACAGTAACTTTCTATTTGGTCAGGATCTCGAGATATATCATATGCAAGAAGTGTATATGTATACAAACGCCACGTGGTGAGAAAATTCTGAACTACTGTCTACCAGTCGAAAAGTCTTGACCCCCTGAACAAGTTTGCCCAGTACAGTAACTTTCTAGCTGGTCAAGAACTCGAGCTATTGTATATGCGAGAATTACACGTATATACTAGCGCCTCGTAGTGTGAAATTTCTGAACTACTCTACCAACGAAAAGAGCTTGACTTCCTGAGCAACTTTGCCCAAGACAGTAACTTTCTATCTGGTCAGGATCTCGAGATATTCCATGTTGTAACCAATTGAGTCAATCCCACGTAGTATGTGTGCGGTACCCGAGCAAAGTCGGTTAACAAAATGAAAGCAAATCGATATTAAAGATTGCAGTTCCTATCATAATGAATACTCATTTTGATTTCAATTGTCACGACATTAGTCTGATATCATATTGTGCTTTCATTATGCAGTCAAGACGTTTTAAATGAAAGCAACTTAACTTGAAGTTCTGCTGTTAACGTCTTGTTTAAGATTTAAGTTAAGCTTATCTGTCGTTGAACTAACGATTATTGTTTAATTGTTTTGTTTAACACATTTTAGGTCATTCGCAACCAACCCGAGGTGACATTTGAGCTCAAGTCTTTCAGCGTGAGAAGCTTGGATGCTAACCATTTACACCAGGCCCGTATTCAGTCAAACATTATGAATGCAAAATCAGTAATCAAATTGATTTCATTGAAAGCAGGATTAGTTTTCCGTTTGATTCAACAGTGTAAAATTTTGCTCTCATTTTTGATGTGTTAACCGTTAAGTCAACCAAAATGAGATCAAATGGAGTATTCAAAATAAGTTACATCATAACAGCAAATTCTGATTTCAATTTGATCTCTAACTTTGCTCGGGTATACAGTCATGAGCTTAGGAAAGTGTGAAATGAGCTGTATTAATGATTCGGTAGAAATGTATACGGAGCTAAAGTCGACGGACACTCTATGTCGATTTGATCTAAGTAGGCTATGCTTCGTATATTTGAAAACCCAGAACTCGAGGCCTTTCATTCCCAGGAGCTCGAAGAGGTAAGTAACAATTTAGCTGCAAGCTACAGCGTTGGGGGATTCTCCTTTGAACCAGGTGGAAATCCACAGTATGGACAATGGTTTCCATTTACATTTTCTCTATTATCCGCATTTTGGGGGTTAATTGTAATCAAAGTTTAGCTTTTTTAGTTCAAAACAAGTTTTTTGAGGAATACAAGTTGGTTTCAGATCGATTGGCAGCAACAAAATGGCAATGGAAAACTCATATGTGTTGTACAAAGTACAACAGCGCGAGTAACGGGGGGTTAACTTTTATGCATACCGTAAAACGGGGTGTAATTGATCAGCGGGGCAAAATTGATCGCTGAAATTTCTCGTGATATTTTTTCATGTGTAACATGTTTTTCGTTACTAAGCGTACGAATGTATCTTTGTATACTGTCCGATCACGGACACTGGAGATGGTGTGGCAATCCTCGGCTCGGAGGATTCCAGCTGATTTGGCCAATTCCCCCTGTGGGAATGCCAACAGGAACACAACGAAAAGCTCGACTGAAATCCAACTCAACTCATAGCCCTGAAAAGGACTGTTTTGGCTTCGGCTTGTCCAAAGAGGAAAAACGAGAATGAATTAAAACTTTCAACGGCGCTATATTTCGGTGTTTGCTTTACAAAGCTTGTGGACTGTATGATGGCGACGCGCAAAATGCGTCGCTTTAAATGTGTTTGGCTTTCTTCTTTTTGATGTTGTATTCATTCATTTCTCCTTCATTCATAACCAATCAGCACTCGCTGCACGCTCGTTGGTTTGTGGTCGGTCGGTCGCTCGTCGCTCGGTCGGTGCTGCTGCTTGCATGCTCGTGCCAAGCCAGCGGCAGCGTAAGGAAATGATCAAAGCTTGTTTTCAGGGTCTTGATACAAATTAAACATGTGGCACATTAGGGTTAGTTTCGGAAACCGATTACCCGCGGTCGCCTCGGGGTTAGTAGAGTTTTAAAGGATTGGGTAAGTGGTTAGGGCGATTACACAAAACAACTACTACTACTACTTCTACAACACATTACGTTCGCTTCAATCGCGAACATATACATTGTAAAAATATTATGCATAAGTACAATATTGGGTATACTCAGCGATCAAATTCACCCCGCTGATCAATTTCACCCCGTTTTACGGCACCTTCTTTGAAAATTTTCCCACCCAGACGGACCAAACAAATGCGAGATAGGAAGAAGTGACCGTCGTAATTAATTTAAGGCTCATACGTTGAAAGAACTTCAGCATGTCCAAAATATATTCGTTCCCATTCAGTGTGTCCAAAATATATTATGGACACTGTCCAAAATCAAGTGGAAGGGTCCAAAATATGTGAATATCATGATGTGAAAAGAATTATTTTTCGAGTATATATCAATAAATAAAACATCTAGTGACATTTTACATGCAAGATGAGTAGCTTTCGAACACAACCGCATGTAAATTGCATAATAATAATAAACAAATAATATTATTTTGACATAAACGTGATCTCACTTCCTCTAGGGGTCCAAAATCAGTTGGTTACCCTATTCATTCATAAAAATATATGTCAAAGTTCCAATCAAATTCCCGCTTTTCCCGGTTCAGTGGCCACCCTGCCGTCTATTAAAAAGCATTTATGACTTACGGTAAATAAACACAAGTTATCCCTAAATGTGACTCTGGCAGTTCACCTGAATGTATACGAATTCGCCTTCTCACTGCTCACTGTTCTCGCACATAATACTATGTCTCGTTCGCCGGTCAACATGCCTATGCTATAGTGCTGTCCATCCATACATGCAAGTACACTATGGCGATCTTGTGGGAATAAAGTGATAAGAGGGCGAAAATGTAACCAGTCAAAATGACAGCCTGCTGTGTTCACACTCCGCCTGACTATATAAGACAGATGCAAGAGAGTCAAACAACAACTGAACGGCGCATGTTTGACCTTCCACAAGGTGACCGCATCTGAGTTGGAGAATCACTGTTTTCACTTGTAGTGCAACTGTGGTTCCGAACGGATCGCACTTGAGTATACTCCGCTTTTGCCGCCTCTCAGTTCAGAGTACCATTTAATTGTTCTGTACTAACTGATTGGTGAATTAAACGGTGTCTGGCAGTTATAGAGTGATTTTGTGAGTTAAGTGTTTGTCGAAGTCTACAAACAAAATGTCCAAACCGCAATCAGATGAGCAGAAGAGGAAGCAGATTAGTGTCCGCGGCATTTCTGTACTGGAGGATGTGACCGAAATCAAGAGAGGTTTCAACCGCCACCTCCATTACACCCTGGTTAAGGATCGTAATGTCGCCACCGTGCGCGATTATTACTTTGCCTTGGCCCACACCGTTAAGGATCATCTCGTGTCACGCTGGATCCGAACGCAGCAGCACTACTATGAAAAAGACCCTAAGGTAAGCTTGAGCATGCATCGAGAATCCATTATTCCCAATCACGCTTGATATGGTTGGTCCTATCAGCAATCGTAGTAGTCTGAGTATGAATTTGACCTTTAATTGTCTTTTTGTCGCTCTGGCTGAGTTGTAATTTTTCAACACATGATAGCGCCGTGACACAGTTTTACCATTCCTTGCAACCTACTTCCCCCACTGCTCAGGCAAAGGAACGAATTTTTGATAAGGATGCTAAGTTACATTTTTAGACAAAGATTTTCGTCCTATCGAATGTGAAACGAAATGGAAAGTAAATTAGGTAATGCCAATCATTTTTTTTTATCTTCTTCTTTCAACTAAATAAAACTATTCTCTAAGCGGTGAGAGCGAGAGCAATGACCAGAAAAGAGAACAAAATCCCAATCGACAACATGTACTAGTAGTGAAAGTGTTTTCAGAACAGAAAAGAGAAACTTCGCCGTATCTTGAGAGAGAGAGAGAGACCGGCAGATCTACAGATTCGTTGACCTGGGTTTGCCTTTTGTCCCACGAGAGACGACAATTTCCCAATCAAAAGGTAGCAACATAATGTTACTGTTATGCAAGTTGGAATTCCAAAACTTTGAATAAAATTACACTCATTACTTATAATTCATCCATTAGGAGGAATAAACCACATAATGAATACATCCTTTACACGTTAGTAGCTCTAATCAACGAGTGGTTAAGTCTCTATTTTTATCACTTGTAGAACGAATTTTGGTACCTTTCTCCTTCACACCCCCTATTGTATTTTCCGCTCTGAAAAAGATCAAGATACATTTCACGCCCGATGTGGTGAAACCACAAGTGAGGTGATCCATATGATTGGTTAGTTTTCAAGATGGCCATACCATTGACAGTGTCATATTGAATCTGTTCCATATTGCTTGTCGGACTTGTAGTTGAAACCGAGCTAACCGATATTTTTCATCTGACGGAATGGAAAAAGCCAGAGGGCAAAAGGGCAAACCAACAAGAGCAACCAAGGCAGCCAATTCGGATCGTAATCTAATTTCCATAACCTCTGATTAAGCTATGAAGCTCAGACGGGACGCTATTTCGTTTCGATGTAACTGATATGGTTTGTACTGGATATAAAATGGCATTCAGCGCCATAATTGACTTTTAGCTTCGGCTTAATTTTGTTCTATTCGGTTCGATTTATATGAAAATAATAGCAAACCGACTACAGAGAGGTACCGTTGTTTGCGGATGGAGTTTTAGCCGGTATTTCCTAATTCTTAGCTTTGACCACACAATTGCTATCTTTATTACCAAAGAATCTAGAAAAAAACGGATACCAGCTGAAACGGTACTGTATATTAAAAAAATGCCTTAACGCTACTGACTCGAAAGACATGTATGCGTTAACGATTATTTCCATTGGCAACTGGTGTCAAAAAGGCGCTGAACACTGAACAGGTTGGCCTCTAAAGCGCACATATTCTAGAATGCTGCGGCAATTCGAGCAATCCCATGTGATACTCGACAAAAACAATGTCAACCACCGCGTTATGCACTCCATGCTTCGCAAACTCCCCCGGCGCCTACTTAGCTTCGTGGTGCTGAAATATCTCCACCACTACACAAGTGTAAGATGCGCGCCAATGTTTATGCATCTCAGCTGGCTGATAGGCGTTGGGCAACCAGAGAAACAAGGATCGCGTGCCCCTTCAATCATGTGTATGGCGCGTGTCACGTGATCACCCATTTATTGCCCACAGTAGCTCTGTAACCGGTTATTGATTTTATTTGTTATTGAAACTGTCCAACAGGAACAGAAAACATATTTTAATGTTCATAGCACCCGTTCCCACTCTAAGTAATACACAAAATTTTCAGTAATCACTTCAACTCCCCCCTTGCAACAGACTAAATAAAAACATACACACACAAACGCGTGCACGAGCACTATAGGCAAACATAAAAATATGGCCTATAAATAGAAGGTCTGATACATTGTCCATTTGGAAAAGTCTTTCAAAAGACCTCTGCGTGAACGATATTTTAGAGGCGGGCGACAGAGGCAAAAAAAAATAACGGTCTATTTGCCGGCAAACTCGGCTCATCCACAATACGAATGCGCGAGAAAGAAATCATACCGGCACTTATTGGGGACACAATTGCCAAAACAATAAGTCACCCCTAGTAGCAAGGTTAAACGGAATGAAATTGATAATCCACTCGATTACCCAACTCAGACGTGCGTATATGTTTAAATGCATTTCCAATGGAGACACAGATTTCCGTGAATAGTCGGGAAGTATAATTAAGCTAATTATTAAAATATGACATCAAGTACAAGCTGGCGACAAGTTTGCGCGTGCGCCAATCTATACAGTGGATGTTTGCCGTCTCAAGGAAACCAAAACATAGTAATCAGGATGTTTTTACCAGAACACTATTTTGTTTTGTTTGATCGGTAATGTTTATGTAGATGCTACGATTCCGCGATAAGATGTGATGATCCTTTGGCCTGACGTTATCAGCTTGACGGCGCACGACTTCCAGATGCCATTGTAATGCCATTTCCATTGATTGGTTATTGTTACTCGTTACCGGATAGTTTCTGAATGCAATCGAGGTCCAGGTTACATAAATAGCTGAAATTGTTCATAATGTAACGGCCGTCACTCGGAAGCACTCTCTGTGCTACTTACAATTGTTTTCATTCGATCATGATTGTGTTCTTATATTCAGGACGAAGTACACAGCAAGCTCCAAAGCAGTCAATATGAACAGCAAGCCTGTCCTTGGACATTTCACAGTAGTATCACAGTAAATGCTCATATTTAGCAAACACTGTTGATTTCTAGAGCTACACAAATATCGTGTTTTGAATCGATTTCCTTGTTTGGAAATTTAAGGATCTAAAAGAGGCCTACTTTTTGGCATTTTCATGTAATGTCTGGTCTTAGTTAAAACATACAGCAACACAACTTTAATTTTACGTGAAAGTAATTAACAATTCTTCTTATTCTTCTTCGCATTTCAAGCAGCTTATTGCTTTCGATGCCTGTAATTGTATGGCAAGTACCATCATACTCTATGCCCAGGGAAGTCGAGAAATTTTCCAACCCTAAAAATCCCTAGACCGGACCGGGAATCGAACCCAGCCACCTCCAGAATGGTCTTGCTTTGTAGCTGCGCCTTTACCGGCTGAGCTAAGGGAGGCCCCATTTAATAATTCATCCATTTGCATTGAATTTTACATGCATCTGTGTTTTTACACAACAGTGAAAATTTCAATTGATATTAATTTAATTTTCAACGAACATCGATGTAAAGCATCATTCTATTCAAAATTATCTTTTCAAAAAGTTTACTTATTGATGAAACCAAACTTATTGGACGTTAGCTAGAAGCTTCAGCTAGATTTGTATCCTGCTGCAAAATTGGAACAATTTTTGCATTTTCCATTTATCAGGAAAGTATGCAAAATGGAAACATCTGTTAAATAATTTTACCAAGAAAGGCAAGGTACTCACTGGGAGTTTTTTGATGAGGATATAGAAAATTCCATCATCACCTGGAGCTTTCAAATTATGAAATTTTTTGGTTATAGATCTTATTTAGTCCAAATCAGATATCCAGATAATCCCGAGCAACCTGATTCTAAATAAAACTAGTAAAACACAAACTGAAATTATGGGAACTCTTGAATTGCTTAGCAAGTTTCTGAGATTTTTCCGAATTTGTGATCACAATTTTACCATCTTTTTTAAGCGCTGGAATAGGCATTTAAGGTTTTTTTTTCAAAATTGTTGTGAGCTGTCAAAAGGGTTTGGAACTCGGGTCTAATTTCGAAACATTATTTTCAAAAGTTTTGTTCCGCAGGGCAGACAGTCGCGTTTTAATTTGTTTATGCAAATCACGCTGGAGAACTTTCATATCAGGAACGCGTGTTTTTTTATATTGCCTCATACGGACATTTTTCAGACGGATCAAGAGCTGAAGATATAATTTAATCGAATTTAACCTCGCATTTTGGTACTGAGGTAGCTCTTGTTTCAACAATAGAAGTCGTCAGAGATTCAAAATCTATGGTAATTGAAAGTAGAGCTGCTGGGGTTAAAACCTATTTCTTGGGATGTTTCAAAAGTTACTGGAAGGTGTACAAAGTTTCTAGTTGCATGTTGGGCTGTTTGGATATTTTTTTTTTCTTCGCATTTCAAGCTTATTGCGTGCTCTAAGCTTAGTGTTCTAGATGCACTTCCACAGTTTAATTGAGAGCTTTGGATGCCTGTACCGTTTTTGCATTGGTATAATTGTGTGGCAAGTCCAATCATACTTATATGCCCAGGGAAGTCGAGAAATTTTCCAATCCGAAAAATTCCTAGACCGGACCGGGTATTGAACCCAGCCACCTCCAGCATGGTCTTGCTTTGTTGCTGCGCCTTCACCGACTGAGCTAAGAGAGGCCCCAGACTGTATGGATATTGAATAGTGTAATAACCTGCAGAACAATCATCAAACAGAATATTACCTTGGGATAGCTTTGAGCATTATTCCATGAGTGGTGTTTTGCATTAAAATTATCAATAATGGAGAATTTAAACCTATGACGGGTAAGTTTCTGAAGGTCACCCTTGAAAAAAATATTTTGCTGGCCTATGCATTGGAATGGCAAATAGGCAGCTATAAACGTAGGTTGACCAAATTTTGTTTCGACAAAAATTCCCAAAGTTTCAAAAACTTCGGTTTCAACTGAAGAAATAATTTGATGTTTGATACGCTTATGAACAATGATGGCAACGCCACCACTGCCTCTATCATCCCTTTTATCCTTATGTCAGGTTTAAGGAACGTTTCAGTTATAACGGCGATATGCACGTTATGAACTCTCAGAAAGTTAAATAGCTCGTCTTCATTATCTTTAAGAGATCGAGCGTTCCCATTCAAAATATTCAAGGATTTAAAATTCATTAATGCGATACTGTTCGCAAATTTTATTCCAGTTTGAATAGCGTCAAACATGGATTTAGTTTTTAGCATATCTATAAAAATTCTATTTTAGAAGCAGAAATGCTACCTAAATCAAAATCATTCTCATTTCTGTTAGAGGCTAGAATTTTGATTTCGATTGCTACCAGCTGCAATAGCAGCATAGGTAGCACCATTTGAAAATTGTTAGCAGCAGGTATAGCTGAAGACTTTGAAGGAAGGGAGCTGTTTGTACTGACAGGTACGAATGTTGAATTTGTTCTTCGCTGATCGTTGTTAACAGCAGAGGAATTAGTACCTGTTCGGGAACGTGGAGCTCGCTTAGAACGAGAGTATAGGATCGCTTTGCGAGTCTTACATTGGTTTTCAGCACAATTTTAACATAGAGCATAAGGCTAGTTATTTTGCCAGTTCATCTTTAATCTGACCCAAGGATTCACCACTGGGCAGACCTTTCAAGACAACCTTGAACAGACTTCTTACTTCTCAGTAAGATTCTTGAGAAGACGTTTGAATCCGTCCAAGGTTTCAACTAGTAGGGGAAACAGCCCTATTGTTGCGGTACGTTAGCAGCGTTAGAAGCCTATTGTTGTGTATGGACACCTCCATACACAACAATAGGCTTCTAACGTTGCTAACGTACCGCGACAATAGGGCTGCTTCCCCTATACGCCATTGACCTCGACGGCCAATTTGAAGTGAAATTTGACGAAGTTCAAAAGTCCCGTATGAAGAGCATGTAAATCGGGAGTGGGTATCACACTAGGGGGGACCTTTTCCTTCTTGGCATTGAGCCGGGAAAGTTCACTAGAGTTTTGCCTGGATGATGGATTATTCTCATCATCCGTGAGCATATCAAATTGATTGCTCAAATAAATTTCATCAGAAGGGGGAGATTGCTTTTTCTTTTGCGTTTAAGCGCCATGGCGGCAGTAAAACGTTTCCCTAAATCGATTTTCAAGCAGATTACTATGAGAATCCGAAGGATCGAAGAGGAATTTTCTAAGCAGAATTACCTCGGGTTGGGTCCAAACAAGGATCCAAGAAGAATAAGAGTCGAAAAAGGTAGAAAAGTTGCAGGTAATTTTAGCACTGAAAAGTGCTGTTTAAATAGTTGTAGCTTTATGTAGTTGTCTTCAGCAAAAAGCAAATAGATCCGCACGGCAAGAGAGCACGATTTGGACGGAAATGTCAGTTTTAATTCATTGATTTACTGATCGTTAAACGTATAATTTTATATTCAAAAACCTGCTCCAGTTTGTAGTTGAAAATTACAAAATATTTGTATCTGTTTAGTCAGTAATGGCACGGTATTTCCAAGCCGGCGGCGGCGGGTTCAATTCCCGGTTCGGTCGAGGAATTGTTTCTGGTTGGACATTTTCTCGACTTCCCTGGGCATAGAGTATCATTGTAGCTCAATATACAATTTCTTACTGATCATATTCATGGTTGGCATCGAAAGCTCTTAATTAATAACTGTAGAAATGCATCTAGCAGACTAAATTGAAAGCCGGCAAAACGCTCGCAAAAGAAGCATCAATAAGCCTAGCAGAAGATGTAGCTTAATGCGCGAACAAAGTTGACCTTTCATTGTCTTCTTGTCGCTCCAGTGGAGCTGTAATTATTCAACATGTGGTAGCGCTGTGACACAGTTTTACCATTCCTAGCAGCCTACTATCTTTGCGTTGATTCGTTTAGGCTCATGAACGTGTTGGCCTGCTTTGATAAGGATGCTGAATTGCATTATCAGTAATAGATTTCCGTGCTATCCTATGGCGAATTTCACATTTCATATAAATAAATAGGAACAAATTGTGGTGGTTTGTCTACGTACACCGCTTGAAAAATTCATGCAATTTTCAGCGACATATAGCGCACACGTTGTTAATGCTAGCTTTAGCATAAATTTGAACGAAATTTCATTTAAATTTATACGCAATTTCGCATAAACTAGCTACAAGATTGTACACGGCCACTGAGAATAGCTCAGATAGAGAGTCACTTCTACTCAGAGGTATGGAGAAATTTCTAAAAACCGCAGGAACTCAGCGCTGAGCATCTGCAGTTTTCAGAAATTTCTGATACAACTGAGTAGAAGTGACTCTCTCTCTCTCTGAGTATTCTCAGTGGTCGTTTAAATAAGAATTTCCAAATTTCCCGAGCATCGGGAAATGAAAAAAAAAAAACATTTCTAGATAATGAGAAAAAATGGTTAAAAATATACATAATAGTTGGAAATGATGATTTTTTTCTAGACTATACGAAAATAAATAATAAGTAAAAATTGCGGTGCTCACATAATAAGTCTATGATATCATGAACTTTTGTGTTATGGTGGTATGCTTCGGGTGAATTCAGTTTTTTTTTTTACCATTATTTCATCATCTAAATCGTACCGATTTCAGCCAATTAGCCAAGCCATTCATTTGTAATACGCCTGGAAGCAGACCTTTATAATACCAATACGTTCAAGCAAGTTAAACTTCGATCTAGTAGTCGACGTCTAAGTGATTTGAACACACAAAAGTGGGACATCGATCAACCTTCTGAAAAGTCAATTTGAGGTCATCCACAAATTATGTAAGGGAATAGGGTGGGCGGAGGAGGAGGGGTTTCAACATTTCTTACTGCTTCTCACAATGGAGGGAGAGGGAGTTAACATTTTCTTACACTATTTAGATTACATAGCGAGAAGAAAATTATGTCTTCATTCCTTTATTTAACGTCGGTCTCTGTTCCGCAATCTAGTGCCAATCACCGACGGACATCTATTGCCATCCATTGACGGCAATCGAATGTGCAGGAAGGCAGCTTCCACACCTGCGTAGGATATCGCACCCATTCAACACACATACACATGGGCCGGGACCAACGGCTTTACTTCCCTTCCGAAGGAAGACGTCACCAGAGATTTTTATGCCTCTGAAAAATCCCACCGACCTCGGCTGGGATTGAACCCAGACCCATTGGGGTGTTAGAAAGCAGTCACGCTTATGAAATTCATATTTTTTTATATCTTTATTAAGGAGACTTTCAGCCCTGGGCTGGTTCGTCAAAAATGCAAAAAGTGTGATACAAGTGCACGTTTATGTCAAATCGTTTCGGTATCTTCGGAGCACTTATTGCTTGCATCATAAGGAATAACGGCACCGAAGACACCAAGACGGAAATTCACACGTTTTAATTAGTTGAAACGCGCTTATTAGCCCAGATTGGTGTGAAATGCGCAATGTTTCCAACTCATTATTGATCGAAAATTTTGAAATCGTCCTAAGATTTGGGAAGGGGGGTTAACCTAAGATCTTACCAGAAGGGTGGAAGAGGGGTTAGGTTAGATTAGGTTACTTTATTAAAAAGACTTTCAGTCATTGGCTTCGATTGGGGTTCGACTCTGAGGATCTCCGAGGGAGGTCCCGGGAAGGAGGACGGGGCCCCAAAAAGGGGTCCCTCTAATACAGAGTTGATTAAAACAGAGTGCTGTATGCTGTCTAGTTTGCTGTGAGAATGGGTCAATGGTTCTTTGCGGGTAGGTTCTGGTTGTGCTGTAGGTCTGTTGGAGTCAGTAGTCCGGGTTTTATTGCGCATGCGTCTTGGTTGTATCATTGGTCAGTTTAGGGTCGGTAATCCAGGTGATGCGGTTGGTCGGTCGATGATGAAGAGGAGGGTGCCACCGGTAGCGGGCTTCCGTGAGGGGTCCACTACCGGCAGCGAGCTGCGAAGTGGTAGTTGTCAAACTAGGTGGAAGAGTTCTGTCTCTTTAATAAAATCCAGTAGAGCAGCGGTCCGGCTTGCGTCATTGCTGAGTGCGTCTTTTACACTGCTTGGAATCCCGTAAAGCTCTCCTGCTCCCTGGTATTGGGGGCAGTGACATAGAAATGGCAGAAGGGTTTTCTAATCACACACAAACCGTTACATAATTTGTGGATGACCCCTTGAAATGTTCTTTTGTCGTATTTTTCCATCAATTACAAGCCTCACGCTAATGATTAATTTAAACTGAGGAAATGAAGTTCAACTAAATCAAAACCAATCTACACTGAAAACGAAACTACAATTTCAAAGTGTGAGTAGTTTCTACTTAGTTGTGAGTCACTTTTACTCATTAATTTTTAAAAGCGTAGGTCATTCAGCGCAGCTCAGAGAAATTTCTCCAATGAACGAATGAGCAAAAGCGACACACTCTCTGAGTAAGATTCGCTTTCAGTGTTTGAATAAATATTAAAATTTCACGGGAATCCAAGAAAAAAAAAACCGGGAATGGAAACCCTATGAACAATTTTGTTGTTTATGCTGAATATAGCTTAACGTTAAACGAGAGGAGATTAAAATTTAGATTTTTTTCTGTGTTCTGTGGGTTCTAAAATCTCTCAAAAATTGTCTACGAAGTTTGTAAACAACCATACTAAATAGCTAGTCCAGTTTAACACTTTCCTTTCCATAGTAGCACACACGTGATCCACAACTCTTCAGTTCATCAAACGATTGTCAATCCAGCTATAGGGTGTCAAACAGGCCAATAAATAGGATGAGAGTTTTGATGTCGGGTCAAAACTGGTTAAAATATTGCCTATTGACTAATTTTGCTATGCAATGATTCTTCTTATATTTGTCCATTGGACAAAGACCACAGATACCCAGTCTTCTTAATATTTTGCCTTCGATTACATAAGAGACTAATCGAAACATACAGGCGGATATTCTCAGCAAAACATTATATTTTGTCCAATTTAAATCTATTTGTGGTTTACCGAATAATGTAGTTATTGGTTTACTCAGTTAAATATAGATTACGTACATACTATTTAGCATTCAATTTTTAATGCTTGAAGTATTAAACCTTTGTGGCTTTGAATTAATTTTAAAGAAAGAAAGAACGATTAGTAATTTTTATTTAATTCTACTACCTTAACTGCTTATCCTTGACACATAGAAGTATTCCGTCTACAATATGATGACTTCTTCAATGTCTAGTACCTTATAAGTAGAGTATTTGTACTATACACTGAAGAAGTTCATCGCTGATTTTTTGATATGTTGTGTAAACAAACTTTTAGGAAAAAATATACCATGCTATAGTGTCATCGGTCCCGATACCTTGGAAATCGAGAAAATCGATTATAATCAATGTTTTGCAAAGTACAAACACGTATAAAGTCCATATTCCTATTTTTCCCTAAACTAGATTCAATAATCTTTCATTTGATCGTTTGGTCCGAAAAATGTTCAAAAGTTATGATTAAAAAAAAAAGTTGAAAAATGCTGATTTTTCAGATCATAAGTGTTAGGCTGGGCCAGCCTAATGGCGAAATAAAAAAACATAAGGGTGTAATATTTTCGATAAGGAACAAAATTACCAATTGATACGAAATTCTATGATCCAATCTAACTTTTTCTATGGAAGTGTTGATATATATAAATTACAACAGCAACCTTTCAGTGAACACTAAATCGTAAACCAAATGGACAGCATATCATAGTTTGTTTTATGTTTACAAAACTAATCATTCCACAGTAAAAACAGAAAACAAAAATGGAGTTATTCTATGTGTGAACATTTTCAAGTATTACTTGTATTTTTACCAATTTTACGAAATTTCTAATAGCTAGTCTGTGTGTTCTTTGCTGTTCGTAATGTAAATCTTACAAACAACATTGAGCAACAAGGATTGAGCTATTTAAAAAAATGCATAACATTGAATAATTTAATTTGACTTACCGAAACAAAGCACCATATCAAAGAAAGAATATCTATTTGCACTACTGTTAATTTAAAACTCGCATCAGTTGTAACGGATGTCAAAACCAACAAAACCTGAAAACAAATAGAAAAGAAAAACAAACAATTAGATATGAGCATTTATGTAAAATATGATGTACATTAAAGAAGCATCATGTACAATTTTGAATATATAATTGTAGTAGTAAAATTTATATTAGACAAATTGTTTTCCTTTTATTTATATTAATTTATTTGTCAATGCACAATTGGGGTAGCTTTGCGGAGCCGTAGTTCAAATGAACGTATATCTTATATCTTGAGTTGATAGAGTTAATTTCATTTGTCGATCATGAAATCGATTAACTTCTACTGCTTACAAACTTAGCATCAGTGATGGAAAAGTTCGCGAAAACTCACTATGACTCGCGAACTTTTCCGTTGGTGAACTTCGTGAAATATCGCGAACTTTTCCAACACTGCTTAGCATACCGAAATTTAAACAGCCGTCTATTTCTGCATTTTATTTTTGTAGTACTCAATAAAAGGCTTCCGAGACTCAGATAAATAAATATTATACAGAAATACCAGCAAAAGAAAATGCTGAGCAAATCGGCCGAGATTTTACCAAGCAAGATTGACCGTGCAGCCGTAGCTCTGAGCGGTGTTTGCACAATTGGTATAAAGACTCATAACCCGTATGCAATTAAGGTGATTCCCTGTAGCGTCCTTTTTCGTGTTACACTTAGCAATTTCACATATGAAAATATTAAGCTTTCTGTGAATGCACGTAGCTGAAACTACTACTTGTTATTTGCTGCGGAGAAGCAAGCAATGTCTGAAATTTACAGATGCATAAACCTCGTAGATCTTGAGTTGTGTGCTCATGAAATTGTGAGGTGTGATGGAAAAATGGACTCCACAAGGAAACACCTTAAATAACAAAATCACTGCACAGGTCGCAGTAATGACCGAAATAATTGATCCCTTGTACGCACTACAGCAAACATACAAAATTTCGTTAGTGAGGAACAGTTTGCCGAAAATTCTCGTCTCTCCAGGATCAGTTTATTAATATTTAAAAAAATCATAATCTAATAAAAATAACGAAATATTTTTTTAAGAATGAAGTACTCCGCAATCAACTGTCCTAGTGTGTTAAAAAATGTCTCATGATCATAAATCGCCGACTTCCCCAAGCAAAGCTCCCATGCACACTGTTCGATTCCGTCGGCGAATTTGTGCCTGTGCCCACGCATCGTGGCACTTAAATTGACCAAATTATTCGGCGTTCATTGACATTGCGATGAGAAGTGTGCGTTTGCAAACCCAAAATAAATTTGCCGAAAAAGAAAAGAAAGGAAAATGATCTACGGACTTGTTTGGGTGACCTATTTTTAAGTTTGAAATGTAAAGCAAACAAAAATCCTTGCCGAATGCCAATGCTGCACCGGTCCGACACCTGTTGACGTAACATCCCAAGTTAGGAGTGCAAATGCAAACGAGAAGCATGCCAGTCATTTACCTACCTGTTGAATTGAATAGGTTGCGAGCTCGTATTTCAGAATGATTGTCTTTTGTTTCCGACTTTGTTCTCTGTTAGACTGTACGTAAATGGCGAATGTACTTGACTGCAGGTAACAGGATTTGGCTGACAATCAAGCATAGTTTCACTAGTGCAAAACCTATATCAAATAACACCTTATTTCTATTTTCCTTCCCTGCAACAGCGCGTGTACTACCTTTCGCTGGAGTACTACATGGGTCGCTCGCTGCAAAATACCATGATCAACTTGGGCATCCAAACTTCCTGCGATGAAGCCATGTACCAGATGGGTCTGGACATTGAAGAGCTTGAGGATTTGGAAGAAGATGCCGGCTTGGGTAACGGAGGTCTCGGCCGTTTAGCGGCTTGCTTCCTCGATTCGATGGCCACCCTCGGAATGCCAGCGTATGGTTACGGTAAGCTTAACATGTTATAATTGACTATTATGTTACTATTCCAACCGTAATTTTCAATTTAGGTATCCGTTACGAGTACGGCATCTTCGCCCAAAAGATAAAGAATGGAGAGCAAGTGGAAGAGCCCGACGATTGGCTGCGTTATGGAAACCCATGGGAGAAGGCTCGCCCTGAGTACATGATTCCGATCCACTTCTACGGACGTGTGATCGATACTGCCGAGGGTAAGAAATGGGTAGATACTCAGACTGTCTTTGCCATGCCTTACGACAACCCTGTTCCCGGATATGGCAACAACGTTGTCAATACTCTGCGTCTGTGGTCGGCCAAGTCTCCCATTGACTTCAACTTGAAATTCTGTAAGTGTAACTCTTTTTAAAAACTCGAATGAAAATCTTATGCTCCGCACTACTTGCAGTTAACGATGGTGACTACATTCAGGCCGTGTTGGACCGTAACTTGGCTGAGAACATATCGCGTGTTCTGTACCCGAACGATAACTTCTTCGAAGGTAAGGAATTGCGCTTGAAGCAGGAATACTTCATGTGTGCGGCCACGCTCCAGGACATCGTTCGTCGTTACAAGTCTGCCAAGTTCGGTTCCCAAGATGAAGTTCGTACTTCATTCGATGACTTCCCGAACAAGGTTGCCGTCCAGCTGAACGATACTCATCCATCGTTGGCTATTCCCGAATTGATGAGAATTCTCGTTGACGATGAGAAGCTTTCCTGGGAAAAAGCATGGGATATCGTCAACCGCACGTGTGCCTACACTAACCATACCGTTCTGCCGGAAGCCCTGGAACGTTGGCCAGTCTCGTTGCTGCAGTCGATTCTGCCACGCCATTTGGAAATCATCTATCATATTAACTTTTTGCATTTACAAAAAGTTGAGAAGCGTTTCTCAGGTGATTTCGGAAAGATGCGTTCGCTCTCCCTGGTTGAAGAGGATGGCGATAAGCGTATCAATATGGCTAATCTTTCGATTGTTGGTTCGCATGCTGTGAATGGTGTCGCTGCCATCCACTCTGAAATTATCAAGAAGGATATTTTCAAGGACTTCTACGAAATGTGCCCCGAGAAGTTCCAGAACAAGACTAACGGTATTACTCCTCGTCGTTGGCTTCTGCTGTGCAACCCAGGTCTATCGGATTTGATTGCCGATAAGATCGGAGACGAATGGCCAGTGCATCTAGATCAGTTGACTAAGCTGAAGGCATTCGCCAAGGATCCAACATTCCAACGGGAAGTAGCGAAGGTTAAACAAGAGAACAAACTGAAACTCGCTCAGCTGTTGGAGAAAGACTACGGAGTCAAGATCAATGCGGCTTCCATGTTTGACATCCAGGTCAAACGTATCCATGAGTACAAACGTCAGCTGCTCAACTGCTTACACATTATTACACTGTACAACCGCATTAAGCGTGACCCAACAGCTAACTTTACTCCTCGTACCATCATGATTGGAGGTAAGGCTGCTCCTGGATACTACATTGCTAAGCAGATCATTAAGCTGATCTGTGCCGTGGGTAATGTTGTCAATAATGATCCAATTGTTGGAGATAAACTGAAGGTTATCTTCTTGGAGAACTACCGTGTCACGCTGGCTGAGAAGATCATGCCAGCTGCCGATCTGTCGGAACAGATCTCTACAGCCGGTACTGAAGCCTCCGGAACTGGTAACATGAAGTTCATGCTTAACGGTGCCTTAACCATTGGTACTCTGGACGGTGCAAACGTCGAGATGGCTGAGGAGATGGGCAACGATAACATCTTTATCTTCGGTATGACTGTCGACGAGGTCGAAGATCTGAAGCGACGTGGGTACAATGCCTACGACTACTACAACTCCAATCCGGATATTAAGCAATGCATTGACCAGATTCAGAGTGGATTCTTCAGCCCAGGAAACCCACACGAGTTCACTGATATTGCCAACGTACTGATGAAGTACGATCGCTACTATCTGTTTGCAGACTTTGAATCATACATCAAGTCTCAGGATGCGGTGTCTGCCACTTATCAGGTAACATTGTATTTATAGTTGTCCTATGAACGAAACATCATTTCCAAAATACACAATTTCAGAATCAAACCAGATGGCTCGAAATGTCCATCAACAACATTGCGTCCAGTGGCAAATTCTCCAGCGATCGCACAATCGCCGAGTACGGACGCGAAATCTGGGGCGTTGAGCCAACGTGGGACAAGCTGCCCAATCCATCTGATGCTCCCCACAGTAAGTAAGGTCCCTCGCAGCACCATGTAGGATCGAAACACGTGCAGCAAACACACTGCCACTGTGTGCAAAATCGACTTCTATCACAGCCGAATGGGAATGAAACTATGCTTATCGTACCGGCAAAACTGTTTGGACTTTACATGTTTGCTACAGTGTATGATTTTTTTTCCACGTCAAAAACAGAAAAAAGTTTCAACGTTTAAATAGTGTTAAGAATACAGGCAACCATATTCTCGAATGTGTTTGTTTGACTGCAGAAGATAGAGCGGGGAGTAGCAAAAAAAAAAAGGATGAAACTAGTTAAAAGGAATTTTAAATTGCAAAACAAATAATGTTATCAATATGTCGTTAGATGTAATATCGCATGAATTAATCAAATCAGAAAACAACACTACATAGCACACAACCTACAAATCAACAACTCAGACATCATCAAATAAAACAACATTAAAATTAGGGTGCCATTGTTTAGATATAGTGCTTTTCGTTTACCTGTTAATAGCAATGAAGGGAAAAAGAAACAAAACAAGAAAACTTGATATTAGGAACTAATCAAAACAAAGAGGGAGTGTGTAACACTAGGATCAAACAAATATTTCCTAACATCTTAAAATAGTAGATTAGGCAACGCTAAAACTCAGTGAAAACAACCTAACAAAATATTCTGTTGCAAAATTTGAGCATCTTATTGTTATTAATATTAGTTTTCCTTTATATTTTGTATGAAATAAACATATTACATTGGAAACGTTAGAAGCTGTTTTATTGTATCGATTGAGAAACATCACTTAAACGACATTGTTCAACTTTCCTATCTTGACCAAATTTTGTTTTGAGAACTGTTTTCAGGACTGCATTCAATAAGCAGTTTTGAATAGTTCCTTTCACCAACTGTGACTGGGAGGGAATATGCTTCTTTTGATTGTTCCTCAAAATTGTATCATACTTGATTTTTATGAAATTTTTGGTGAAATAGCTTATATGATCTTACTTTGTGGAATTGAATCTGGATAAGCAATCAGATTACCTTTAAAAGAACGTTTTGTTTCCTAATATCCAATTTATGTGAAAAATTGATATCAAAAGCCTACATTTAGGAGTATTTTAACTAGTTGGCAACAAAATATGCAGTTTTACAAACTATTACTTTTGAAGAAAGTACCGTATTTTCGAGCACCAATTCCAAATTAAGTGTCAATGGCAACTGCTGAATATTGCACTAAAACCTAGAACGTTATGATCTCTTTTTACTTTTTTAAAAATACCCAAAATATACAATTATGTTTACAATATATAATTTCGACATAGTAATATACCATTTCATCCATAATTTTTTTTTAGAATTTGACATTTGTCAAATGAACACCCTAGGAGGTGTCCTCGTGGAATATGAACAGCTCCAAAAAAGAAGGTATATTCCGCTGTAAAACGCAGACTGTCAATGCTACATGCTGCTGTCCGTTGCTGTATCCCGACCATTGAGAGACAAATTGAGGAGTAAATATTGTAATGAAAATCCTGGACCGTTAACGCCAGATGAAGAAGTTTAGTTGGTAAGTTGGATGAATCATGCCACTAGCACAGTTATTCCCCGAAGAGTCCAAAAATGGTCATCATGATAGCTGATATGCTCTAACACTTCAAGTTTTCTAAATCACAAATCTCGGATAATGTTACGCCATCGGTCATGAAATTGGAACTCCATGTTTGGCGCACGGCAGCAAACGTGGAGTGCTAGTTTCATTGTTGTGTGTTTTGCGGGAGCTGATATTTGTGCACTTGAAATTTCTAGATGATAGTAATATCATCTTAAGCACCGTTTGAAAAATTCATGTAAATTTCTGCGATATGTAGCGCACACGTTTTTAACGCTAGATAGCGTACATTTAAGGTATTTAATGTAAATTTAAGAGTGATTTCGCATAAACCAGCACTGTTGTATACAAGCTTATAAATAATTTCGTTGTTTATACCGACTATGGTATAACATTAAACGAAGGGAGTTATTACGCGATGGTTAAAATTCAGAATTATATTCTGTGTAGGTGAGCCAGTTCTGGCCCTAGTTAGTAAGGATTTTTTGTTTTCACATTTTATAAATTAGAAACTCCCATGTTGTGTCGCAACTGATACCATTGAATTGAAGTTTAGCATTCTGAATTATACAGCGATATGAAATCTGTTAATTTTTTATCACAATAATCTTAATAACTAATTTTAAGCCTATAGCTGAACCACCAGTTTTGGCATAATTTGTCCTTTTATTGGCCGTAGTAATTATTTCAACGCAGAATGCAGATTATGAATTAAATTCAACTCATAAATTTATAGTATCATAATAACATCAGTTTTAGGGGGCGACCCCGGCGTAGTGCTTAGCATCCATACCTCTCACACCAAAGTCACGAGTTCAAATCTCATCATCGGACAAGTCACAAATGACCCAAGAGCGTTAAAGTGACTATAATAGTAAAAAACATCAGTTTTAGTCAAGGTCATTCGACTCCTAAAGGTATATTATCTATGTTGCCGTAGGTTGGACAGTCTAAGATATTTATTTTGATATGATGTAGCACAAAACCAGAAGATGCAGGGCACATGACACACGACTTTTGAGTGAATGTTTTTGTATGGTTGAGATGGTAGAAATAAACAAAACGTTAGGACTGAATACCTTACACACGACGATCATGGAGACCTCCCTTCTGGAGGGGTTGAATCCAATACCCCTCGATTTCAATGCGATCAATCTCCAACGCCAACGGCGCCGGTGGTGTAGTGGTAAGCGTGATTACCTCTCACCCCAGCAGGCCTGGGTTCAATCCCAGTCGGCGCCGCCGGGATGTTCTGAGGCATAACATCTCTGATCACGCCTTCCTTCGGATGGGAAGTAAAGCCGTTGGTCCCCGGTTCATGAGTTGATGGGTCGATAGGTAGGGTCCAGGTGTGGGAGCTGCCTTCCTGGCACGTCGGTAGCATTGGTGCTCAGCACGGAAAACAAGATCGACGGAAAAAACAAACCAAAGGAAAAAAAAAAAAATCTCCAACGCCAGTGAACATAGAGCGCAGATCCCCAGTGAGTGCAGTTCTTAGTGACGTGCAGCATAGCGGTGTACGGCAAAGCATCAACACGACAAGCCTGACCTTCATTCCATCAGGCGAAACGACAAATGGTATCCTTCCTTGACAGGCTGATGGGATCGCGAGTTGGATTTCAACCTTTACGGATTTGTGCTTGAGCCATTCGGCAAGCCTAAAATGTATGCGCTTTGATTTGCAGAAACGGAAGTGTACGGAAAAACAAACTGACACTGTCAAAATCATTCCACAGAACACTAGTGTGCCAATAGGCGCACACTGTGATTAGACGCAACAGTTTAAATAAACTGAAAATCGTATTATTTCGTAGGAAAAATGGCTCTAATGTTGGCCTATGGATCTAAGATTGGGCCCATCGCTAAAAATCGGCTATTTATCAATTTTATCTAGATGAACGTGACTCTTATCTTCTCACTTTTAATCCGTTTATCCACAACTTCCATCGACTAAATTCTAACAGCATCCCAATGCTGGTCCAGGATCATGATACCGGTTACCCACGTTTGATTACTACCTCTTCTCTTGCCGGAATTGCATATTGATCCCCCTGAAACTGCTGGCGGTTTCGATTGCGTTTATTAATATCGCGATTCATATTGGCTCCGTTACCTCCGGTTTGATCACCTTTACAATAATAAATAAATCCACCAGCCTCCAAAGTCAATCGAATCTCCGAGATCGTTCAGTCCATAGAATTGGTGGATCATCAATCGTAGTGAGTGCTTCTCCGGGAGAAATTGCTGCGGTAGCAGCTGCATCTGCAGAATGGCAGCATCGTTCTCAGCCGGGTTCTTGTTGACACCATACATCAATGCTGCAATTGGAACTGGATTATGCAAATCCCCTTACCTATATAATTTGCTTTAGTTCCGGATCCTATGACTATCTGGGATTAATACGTAAGCAGGCCTATTCTGCGCGGCATGGTGACTCTGACTAATTTGTTTGTATTTACCTCAAAACATAAATTCTTGGACATCCCTCAAATACCCTGTAGACTTTCTTTAGAGGCTCATCAAAGGTATAAGGGCACGGAGAGTCAGTCAATTGTGGAATCTTTTATTATGATTAAAGACAATCTCGCTGGGAAATCGAAAAAAAAAAAATTAGAACCAAAAAAAATTAGAACCAAAAAAAATTGAGCTGAAAATTAGATAAAAATAAGAGTAAATTGTGTGAGCGATAGTTGATACATGAGATGTGATTGAATTAAGTTATAAATATAGCGTACAAAATATCGAATGGTGAAAAAAAAGAAGCATAAAACAAATATATTGCAGGGCTTTGCTGTGATTTGTTTAACATACACATTGCTTTAAATGTATGTATGTATGTAAGTAGCCACCATCCTAGCTTGGGTCTTGCCCTGCATGCGGCTCCACTCAACAGCAAGATCAAATTCCGTCATCATTCTAAATTCAACATACTGCTGTATGAAGGGCCAAAAAGGGTTGGACGGGCCCGTAAGCAGGGGCACTTACGCGAAACCCGCGGGAATAAGAGAATCTCCTTCCAACAATATGATCCAACAAAATGAATAACGAAATTCGCAATATATGTTAAGCTTTCCACGGGATGGTTTGTTAAAGAAGAGCGCGTCAAATTCATTGCAACTGTTGGAGTGAAATGTAACTATCTAAAATGACAGTACACTTTCCCTCCTAGACTCCGGTTGGCACTCCACTCCATTGTCCAGTTACAACTTCAATGATGCCCTGATGCTCCCTCCCGTTCCAGTATTTATTGTAATTTACATTATGAATTTATATATAATCATGAAATATATAATGTATATAAAATATGTAGTAGAATGAAAAATATAATAAAAAATAAAGATGTTTTACAAAATACAAATAACCTAGATTATTGGGTCCTATACACACACTTTTTGTTTTATGTGCCATGAAATGACATAATGCATAATTGTATGTTTTGAAAATATAATACTGAAGTATTGAATCAATAGACCGAAAATCGAGGTTATTTGGACATGAGATATTATATTTAAAAGGATACTACCAAACCGACCATCAAACGCACTGCCCACAAAAGCAGACACGTCCCCTCGAAAATGCAATCGAGGAATGTACAAGAACAATCCTCAACTGGAACGTACTCACCAAATCAGTATATCCGGGAGCGCATTCCTGATGTCGTCAAACGGCAAAATAAGGGAACTCGGTGAGAACATTTGTGATACGGAATTTTCACTGAAAACAACCGCGAATTTCACCATCTAACTGCGAAACACGTTCAGAAGCACTTTTGGTACAATTTCGATATCAATTTCTTTCGAAAATACTTAATTATTTTTTTTTTGCAAAAATTGTTGCAAGTGAACCAACATCAACACCGATCGTGCCAAGCTCTTTCACGCACCTTGCAGCGCGTATATGAAATGAAATTACAAACTATCACTCGCGATGCCACAAATATATGGTCGGGGATTAAAAAAAATCAAACAACTCAGAAAGCGCCAAATCTTCTGACGCTTGCAAACATGATGAATCACGTTTTCTTTCTCGATTCTAAAACTTCCCAGAAAGCGAGAAAACCACCAATCACACACGTATAACCGCCCGGGAGGCAGAGTGCCAGCGCTAATCCGACAATTGCAGCCGAAAACTATGAAAGCGAACGCACGCACAAAACAGAGAACAAACTCAACCGTATCCAAAAGGGTTCCGTGCGCGACTGTGTTTAACATACACATTGCTTTAAATGACGATAAATTGCTAAACTGATTAATTTCAATTCTCGAATTAATGCATAATTCAATGCCACAGAAGAGCTAACGACAATGAGTTTTTATTTAAGAGTTTACTACCCAAGACGTGATCAGACAAGCATTCAACTGTCCGTTTGAAATACGATCGTATTATCTCCATGCTCCGAAAGCACGAGACGTCAAAAATTTCGAGCACTGCAAAGCCTAAAACTGCCTTTAGGCGTTTGCCATGTTGAGCTCGAGCTTTGTTAGTAGGGTGGATCATTAATTTCTTGAAACTTGGTGACTTATCAATTACCATTCTCCAATTTGAGTAAACTGAGTATTTGCATGAGATTTAAATAACGTTTCACGTTAAGTTGATTCCTTGAAGAGTCCAAAAATGGCCGTCATGATGGCTGATATGCCCTATCGCTTCAAGTTTTCTAGAGCATAAATCTCGGACACAGTTGTGAATTCGCTCATGAGATTACACCTTCCTGTTTGATTATTGTATGTTTTGTGAGAGCTGATATTTGTGCTCTAGAAATTTCGAGGTGATTATAACATAAATCAGCAAGCTTCGATAGGGATTCACATTAAAACATCCTGGTGGAACTTAATTTGCAGTACTATGACAAGTGGCTTTCAACTGCAACTTATAATGTTAACTTAAATTCATTTTTTATTTACTTGTGCTCAATTAAAAATCTATGATTTAGCAAACGTTGTAATTGAACTATCAAAAATATTAAACTCACAATAGAATGGATCAAATCTTATATGGGGTTTGATTCATTCTATTGAGAGTCTGTATCGAAAATAAGTTGTAAGCAAATTAGTCTTTCAAAATCCTTCTTCAAAACTTCAATCATTTATTTCAAACCCTTCTTAAGAAGTAAACTTCACTCAAAAAAATAAAAGAAATATTCTTTTATGTACTTTTATGATCTTTGATTTTGGTCTTCATATACATTTTGGACAGTGTGACACTCCACTTTTTGTATACATCGAACAATATTTTTAAGTTATTTCAGGCTACTAGTAGCTTTAGCATCCAAGGAAAAGGCTGTGAAGAAAACACATTAATTTCCAATTGTTTTGGCCTAATGTGACATCAGTTCACGTCATGCTTGCAGAAAAATGGATTTTTTTTTATTATTTCAGATTTTCGCCGGGAGCGACACAATTCAACTTGTTTGCAACTACAACCTATTGGATGCCGATTTCTGATTCTGAATGGCGATTGTAAACAGCAGTGTTTCAATGCAGTGTAGCTCGGCATTTTTATTTTACTGGGTCTCAGTAAAAAAACAAACCAAGATTCAGCTAATAAATGAGAGTATAGCTGAGATCTAGGTGCCCAGTAACGCTTGGTAGATTACCTTTTCGTGGTGCGTTATTGGCATTAAGATCTACCACCGAAGCTTGGTCCGAACTACTTCAAACTAGGGGAACAGAATTGTTTTGTAATCAAAGGAACACATCTTAGTTCTTTTGACTTTGTATGCCTTGGTTGATAGTGACAAGACTCGACTTTGTCCACCGAGGATGATCTTGAAACAAGGAAAAAATGAGTTAGGTAGTTATTTTTCATCATCGTGATTCCTAACCTTTTATTCGCTGTTCTCTAGTTTGAAGTGGTTAAGACTAGGATTTTGATGCAGGGTCATTATCGATGATATTGCTTGATTTTGTTGCTAAGGCATCCGTTTTTGACTGCAAAAGGGGCGCGCAGGAGTGTTGGAACACCCTCCAAAGGGTATAAAGAGCGAGACCTTACAATTAAAGTCAGATCCTTGCGATAAAGGCAAGAATGACAACTGTATCAAAACCGATTACTTCCTTATTTCTCAATAGTGATGGAGTAATACGACATGCATTAAACTAAGGACACGGGGTATACCACAATAGATCAAATAACTGGTCGCAGTTGATTTATGTTCCGAACAGAGGAAAAAAATAGCTGTGATCTCAGTCAAAATAAATACACTGAAAACGAAATTTGCTTAGAGAGTGAGTCACTTTTACTCATACGTATAGATTTTTTTTAAGCATAGATTACTTAGCGCATGAGTAACCTAAGCTTTAAGAAATTTCTGCATAGGAATGAATAAAAGAGACTCAATCTCTGAGTAAGATTCGTTTCTCGGCAATACAATCTAAGTGTGTACGGCATTTAAGTTTTGTAAGCTTTTTTTTTCTACTATTGCGTTTTTTTTTTCTACTATTGCGTTTTTTTTTCTACTATTTGTAAGCTTTTAACCGATTAAACGGAAAAATAGTATATGATATGAGTTGTGGCAATATTGCATGAAACCGACGAATTTTTCTTTCTTTTTTATTATAGTCACTTTAACACTCTTGGGTCATTCGTGACTTGTCCGCGGGTGAGATTTGAACTCGTGGCTTTGGCGTGAGAGGTATGGATGTTAACCACTACGCCGCACTGTGTTCCAAAACGGCAAAAAGTGGAACTTTATTCCTAAAGCCTAGCCTTTACATTTTAGCCATATATAATAATAAATGTTTGTATAAATATCTTACACAATATAAAACTGTCAAAAATTAGTCATGTCTTACTATGCAAAAAATAAAAACACTAACTTTTTTCTTTGAGGATATAAGGAAACGATGTCTTCAGAAAAGTTGTAGACAATGTAAAAACAAGCAACTTCATTGAAGACGTCAAAATTCTCAGTCCTGTATTTTCAGAGTTATGGAGCTTTTTCTATGGAAGTTCCCTTAAATTTAGTTTTTCAAACTTAACTTCTTTAAATTTCATTTTTCAAGCGTACAATGTTCTTAAGTTATAGCATATTTAACTTTATTTTGCTTAATTTTTTTTGTTTATATGGGAGAATGTGGCAATGGGAACACAACATCATCTAGCCTTCATGAAGCCCAAGTACCAAAAAGCTATGCAGATTCAACTTCACCCTCCCCTCCTCCTGTTTGAGTATGACAACTTTACGCTTTTACATATTTCCTTGTTTTATAGAAAACTTAATATATTGAACATTCACTGCAATAAAATTATAGCTCAAAAATAATACACCTTGTACTTACGCGAATAGCATATTCAGTTTCTTTCTTTGTCCATCTGCCCACGACACATACACCTAAATATAAGCAACACTGCCAGCAGGCAGTGAAATCACACAAACTGTTATGCAGCGAATTTTCAATATATTAAGTTTTCTATAAAAACAAGAAAATATGTAACAGCGTCACAGTCCATTCCAAGGGTCTTGAGATTTTTCAAAGAGAGGAAGAAGCACATTTGTACTTTTTCGTTCGTTAGTTTAATGAATTTCCAACTAAGAACTAAGCATACTGTAGCACTGTAACAATTTTTATTTATTTTTCTTAACGAATTTTCCATTACAATTCAAGCGGGAATGGCGAAAAAAGTAACTTTAGCGACTTTTTAGTGACCACCTTCAAAAACAGTGACAAAGTCACTAAAAATTGACTCGCTATCAGCCCTGGAACGAGGCGTTCAAGTCGATCTTTGATAGCGTCTAACGGTATGTCGAGTGTCCTTCGTCACATCCGCAGACGAACCGGCACAATTTTTATTTTTACTTTAAATGATGTTTATTTCTTGTTTGTGTGGTTTACATGCTTGAATCCTCGAGTGACTTCAGTTCACTGACACAAAACATACTGGTACGCTCTTTTATAACCTCGTGCATTCGGCTCGTCTCTCTAGTCTCTCGATAATCATAGCGCGCGAGCACGTGATTGGTTAATTGCGGCTAAAAAGTTTGATCAATTTTCAATAGTACACCATTGATAAACCACTATTTTCTTTATACCAAACAAATCTTACATCCAATCTAAATAAAATGGTGTAATTAAAATTGAAATTCATTATTAAATTACCATGTTATAAGCGTTCAAAACATAACACTATTTCGTCACACATTTGCACCCCAGTATAGTCCACAAAGGCGTAGTTCTACAATAAAGAGAGAGAGAGAGAGAAGGATGAGTAATTTCCATTTAATTCCACTACCTTATTTGCTTATCCTTGACAGATACGTGTATTTCGTCTACATGTGCACACACCAAGTTTTGAAATTAGGTTCCAGCAAAACGAATTACTGGATGATGTCCAGCAAAATCATGTTTTACTGGAAAATCAGTAATCTGAAATATGTTGCTGGATGTTCCAGTAAATTGTATCAAATGTCAAATTCAGACCTGTTTCCTCAGTTTGGTTGGTAAATTACTGGTTCGCGGTTTTGAATATTTTGCAGTCTAAGAAGCGTTTAGCTGGCAAATTATCATTAGGATGACTTAAATTTCGCTGGAATCGTGGAGTAAGTATTCTATACTATTTCGACGTACTTGAAAAGCTCATTTATTTTCATCTTTACAGTCCTTTCACCTAAAACCTCACCCAGGGAGGCCCATCAAAAGTTTTTCAACAAGAGTTTATTTACTCCTTTGACTCAAAATTGTTGTCAATTTGATGTAATCGGTACATATGTAATAAAATGCGTTTTTAAACTATTAAACATATGTATAAACAATCTAAAATTGCTATCCTTCCAGCAAAATGATTCACTTTCCATTTTGCTGGAAAAACAGTAAACATTGCTGATTTAACAGTTAAGTGCTGTCAAATAGGCACTGGATCAATTTGCTGGTTGTTCAGCAAAAACATTTTGCTGGATGGATTGCTGGACTTTCAGCTCGGCAAAATCCAGCAATATATTGCTGGTTTTCAGCGATAAAAAATGGGTGTGCAGACTTCTGTCTTGTACTAATACTCGACTTACGATTAGTGCAAGTCACTGAAGAAGTCTGCACATTGTAGACGAAATACGCGTATCTGTCAAGAATAAGCAAATAAGGTTGTGGAAATAAATGGAAATTACTAATCCTTCTCTTTTTTTCTCTTTATACAGGTATTCCACAAAGACGCCCACATTCATCAGGATTCAAAGTTCTACGTTAAAAAAGATTTGACACTGCTGCGACGACATGCATACGCGATGAAAATAATAGATCGGAATAGACAGAAGGGTAAACAGGGATGTTCAGGATATCATGTAAAAAAATAGATAGGGATGCAAAGGAATCAATGGAATGAAAAAAAGGCTTCCTGGGATTTTTTTCATTTATTGGTATGTGTATGCAGATTTGTGGATTAATTAGATAGGGATGCGGGTGTGTCGTTCCGCCTGATTTAGCCCACAAATCACCCTGTTTTTCCATAGTTTGCATTGATATTTCTCTTTAATTGCAACCTAAAACTAAATGTGTAGAAAAGACAGTGTTTTGAAATTAAGAGTACAGACAATTTGTTGGTCATTATAATTATAAAAAATTAATATTTAGAGCGATATTAGTTAAAATTGAAAATCCCCATGCAAACTTCAATCCCCTAAGACTTCACCAACCTTCAACATTTATTTGCACAGGTATATATTTTGAGGTTATTAATCGAACTATGCTATGTTTGCGTATTCATCGTGGATTAAATTTTTCAATTTTATAATCATTATCAGTTAGCAGTTGCTTCTTAATAAAATTGTGAAACTTATCAATAAGTAGGTCTTAAAGTGGGTTGATGGAACAATTTTTTGAATTGATGCATTGCTATATTTAACAATAAGACAAACCATTTTATGTAGACGTCTTTGTTCCAGATTAAAAAGTTAAAAAAAAAAAACAATTAACTGATAAAAGCTGTAAGCCGGTTTACTTGACCAAAAGCGATAAACCGCAGAGTGAAATTCCTCAACAATCGTAACGATATGGAAATTCCGGTTTCATACACTCTCCGGTCGGGTAAATACCGACCACGACTGTCGTTGGTTATTGTCTACTCGAAGATGAAGTCATAACGGTAACGTTTGTACAATAATAAACCAGCACAGATGTTTAATAAATCATCGGATAATTGTGATCAATCAGACTTCCACATTTGATTAGTAATCGATGTGTAGGACTTTTCTAAGAATATGTCTAGTAAGAGGGTCAATTAGAGTGCACCTGAGTCAACAGCTTGTAGTTTCTTGACCGGTTGACTTGTAAAAGGATGTAACACCTTAGGCAAACACATTCCGCCTTACATTTGTAGAAGAACGTGCTCAAGGTGGGTTTTGCTAAGTCACTCTCTGAAATCCCCAAAAGCAATAAACTGCACCATTCGGTCGCCGTCTTCATTGCAGAGTGGGTTTTTCATGCCAGCGGTTTATCACATCTCCACGCTCAATGCATTGCCATGGAACTGGGATGGTAAAACTTCGATTGGGAAAGTACCAATGATTGTATGTATTGAGATTGAAAACCAGGAGGAATTTTCATCTGCCGTTATGCTACTTGTATGCTTGGGAGAAATTTGCGACAGCTCACTTCAAACATGGTTAATCCGAGCTCGTATGGTATTCCCTGTCACAAAAGATATCAAGGTTTGCTCATCCGTGAAGAATGAATGATAGTTTAAACAAGATTTTCCTTAAAAAAAAACCACCTACGTGGATCAGTTGAATGTGTCTGGCTAATGTCTAAAACTTGTTCAAAACAAAATATGCTTGCTAAATGTGATGATCATTCAAGGATGACTAACCCATTTGATTAACATTGGATATTCTCAATAAATTGTGTCATCGGCCCCGCCCTTTATGAAGATTTGTGTGAATTCAGATTCGTTTGACATAATCATCTAAAGCGGATGACCGTGTAACGAGCCTTCAAAGCACATTTTGCTCAAGTTTCAGTTGGCGATGGATGGAGAATTGGCTTCATGTTATTGGATACGACTTTGTTTATAAAACAGCTTAAATAAGCGATCAACAACGGTGAGCTAAATTTAGAAACATGGGTGGAATAATAAACGAATTTATAAACATAGCGGTCTTTTTCTCAAATGACACATTTGCTTCAAACTGATTGATTTATTAGTTTCAAACATTCAAATATTATACCAATCCTCGGCGTTGTCATTGGACAAACTCCTATGAAGATTTAATATTTCAGTTGTTATACGGCGTGTGCCTGTTAAAGGTTCAAGGACTTTGGTGAGTTTGGATTGTCAATGCTGACGTCACATTAACCGCTCTAATCCACTTTACCGCGTCAAACAATATTGGGAAAGCCCAGCATCAACATATAACCCGTTTCTCAAGGGTGGCTTTTCAGCTTAAAACATCCGCGCATAGGATAGTCCAATGATTGCTTACTAAAAGATTGCAAAAAATCATACTTTGTAAATGGCTCAATTGTTGATAGCTCTGCACTCATTCGACGAAACATGGATTTTCCTGAATCATCAAAAATCAAAATCAAAACATCAGTTGTAGAAAAGAATTTGAGGTAAAGCACAGTAGATTTGTATTTGGTCGAAAAGCTGTTCTCAAATTTTCGTCACCGAAACGCTGCTCATTTTAGACACAAAGTGAAACTCATTGGTGTGAATGATTTAACTACTCTATGCACAGCGGCGGTGGTGTAGTGGTAGGCGTGATTACCTCTCACCCCGGCAGGCCTGGGTTCAATCCCAGTCGGCGCCACCGGGATGTTCTGAGGCATAACATCTCTGATCACGTCGTCCTTCGTAAGGGAAGTAAAGCCGTTGGTCCCCGATTCATGAGTTTGATGGCGTCGATAGGGGTAGGTAGGGTCCAGATGTGTAGGGCTGCCTCCCTGAAAAACAAGACGGACGGAAAACAAATCACGGAAATAAATGCTCAGATTTAAAACGGACAAGATTACCTACCGGGGGGTCCACGGTATTCGCATTGTATATTCCAAGATATTGAAAACTTGTAGAGCACTCCATTCAATGTTTAAAACTATACTTTTCCGAGGCTCAGAAGTTTTAGAATTCCATGATGAATTTCCTACACTGAGGCAAAAATAACGTAAGAATCATTTGAATTTTATTCACTTAGCCACAAGAAATCGGTAGGAATTTCATTGATTTGTCTTATGAAAAATATTGTTGAAAAAAAAAATAAAACGAAGCAGGCTGGAATCGAACCATGGACGTTGAGATTACGAGGCCCGTATGTTGACCATAGAAGAGCTACTTCATGTTAGACGAAAATCATCCATAAGGCACGCCTCTGAAATTTCTATGGGTCGTTGATAAGTCGAGCCTTACGAAATGTTTAAGTTTATTTGCCTCAGTATAGAAAATCGCTTGTACAAAATGTAGGCAACCTTTCATTGGCGATTTCCACATTTCTAAGAATGTTAAAATTTTGTTAAAAAAAATCACATTTAGTCTAAAATTACAACATAACTTTAAAACATATGTAACTTCAAGGAAGTTTTATTTGACTGGATAATTGAAATACATAGCCTAGGTCCTTAGTTTAGAAATCCCAGCATGTAAGGTTATCCATGTTTTTCACCAAGCCAAAACTGTGGCAAGAATTCCTCGATTGACGGTACATTTGATTTCATCTACTGACAAATGTTCCAGTCGATAGCAAACCCCCTCATCCGTTATGCAAACGAAAGAGATAAGTGTTGACATATAGGGTGATACGGTCAAAATTTGGTCAAGGGAAAACGCGTGTAAATCGGTGAAATCGTTTATTTAAAAAATCAAATTAAATTTCTTTTTCAAGTTCAATTAGTATAAAATTCAGGAAAAATATTCAGTTAGGCTTCCGCTTTTCCAAATCCGAATTGCCGGGCCTTACGCTTGACCCCTGCCATCAGATTTTGTACAGCCACCTTGTCCACCTTCTTCGCCGCAGAAAGCCAGTTTGCCTTGAACTGCTGCTCGCCCTTAGCAGTTTTTTTGGTCTTCTTTAGGTTCCGCTTGACAATAGCCCAGTATTTCTCAATTGGGCGGAGCTCTGGCGTGTTGGGAGGGTTCTTGTCCTTGGGAACCACCTGCACGTTGTTGGCGGCGTACCACTCCATGGCCTTTTTACCGTAATGGCAAGATGCCAAATCCGGCCAAAACAGTACGGAACAACCGTGTTTCTTCAGGAAAGGCAGCAGACGTTTATTCAAACACTCTTTCACGTAAATTTCTTGGTTGACAGTCCCGGAAGCTATGAAAATGCTGCTTTTCAAGCCACAGGTACAGATGGCTTGCCAAACCAGATATTTCTTTGCGAACTTTGACAGTTTCATGTGCTTGAAAACATCTGCTACCTTTCCCCTTCCTTTTGCCGTATAAAACTCCTGTCCCGGAAGCTGCTTGTAGTCGGCTTTGACGTAGGTTTCGTCGTCCATTACCACGCAGTCAAACTTCGTCAGCATCGTCGTGTACAGCCTCCGGGATCGCGCTTTGGCCGTCGTATTTTGTTTATCATCGCGATTTGGAGTCACTACCTTCTTGTAAGTCGATAGTCCGGCTCGGTTTTTGGCTCGATGCACGGTTGTAGACGATACACCCAGCTTATTTGCGGCATCTCGGAGAGAGAGGTTAGGGTTTCGCTTGAAACTACCGGCAACTCTCTTTGTCGTCTCAGCGGCTTCCGGTTTTCGATTTCCCCCGATCCAGACTTCCTGGCTGTCGACAAACGTTCCCCAAACACTTTAATTACATTTGTAACGGTTGATTTGGCAACTTTTAGCGATTTTGCCAACTTTGCGTGCGAGTAGCTCGGATTTTCGCGATGCGCGAGCAAAATTTTGATACGCTGCTCTTCTTGCTTGGACGGCATTTTGACAACTGAAGAGTGAATTCCAAAATCAAAATAGGAGCAACATTCTACACACACACACCTTAAAAATGAGGGGTGTTCAGGTTTTTTAAATGCAAAATTGAAAGAAATACGTCAAGTTGATATTGACCAAATGTTGACCGTATCACCCTTTATATAACGAATAGGACAGATCAGGCTCTTTGAAAGCGAATCGTATTGGAAGGGAATCACATAACTGCGAACAGAACAGTATTGGTTCAAAAATAGATTCTATTATTATAACTTATCAAGATGCTAATGTTTTGCTTTTGAAGTCTGTAAAGCTTAGATAGGGAAATACCAGGGAAAACCCACCTGTTTTTTTTTAAATCAAGGCAAGAACTGGCTCATGACTCAAATCTATTTTTGTTTTCATTGAGCTTTATCAATTATTGTATAACATTTGTTAAAAGAGGGGGGGGGGGGGAGGTGCATGATGCGTACCTAATGCAACAAAATTTGAAATTTTAAGCTTCTATACTTCAATATAATCATTTTCGTTTATGACCTGATGATTAAAAGTGTGAAATTAGTTGATTTGGACCTTTAACAATACAGTTTTCAGATTGGTTTATCTCTTATGCTCGACGAACTAGAGCTCAAATTCAGAATTGCTCACCGCCGTCTTGCAAAAGAGTTCGTGGGGCAATACCAGGGATTCATGGGTGCCCGTGCTATCCACTGACCAATCCGGAATTAACGCTTTCCGGATAAACTAACACGATTGGTCAAGGATGGCCGATGGAGCAAAGTGATGTGCGTTGTCCGAGTTTCGAGGACATTCTCGAGTCTCTACGAATCTCGAAAATAAGGGTTACGAAATGGTTTTTATTTTTTAGATTATAGTCTTTTTAACGCTCTTGGCTTATTCTTGACTGGTTGACTGAGATTTGAACTCGTGACTTTGGCGTGAGAGATATGGATGCTAACCACTACGCCGGGGTCGCCACTTTACGCAAGGTAATAGGTTTTCGTGTCTGCTGTTTACTATCGTCTTTGAAGGTGTGATCCGAGCGCGTGGTAGATCAGGGCCGGTATTGTTGTTTGTTTTTTAATTTATCATATTAATCGGTTAATGCAAATTATTTTAATTATACGCTCAATCGTAAAGTGTTTATTCTGAATTAATTTTATATGTTGGTCAGCCAATATATCGGAGCTTGTTTGTTGAGTTTGGGGTAAAAGATCTATCAGCCAATTAGCATCGATTAATTGCAAATTAAGGTCATTTACCCTTTCTATGTACCTCTAAAATAACGCTAAGCTCATTGCAAAAATCCTTCAAAACAAACATTAAATAAAATTCGAAATATGTTTCAACTAAGAGGCGGGCATATCAAGAAAACTTTAGCATGAGAGCCATGATGCCAGAGAAAAAAAATCGATTTGATGAATAATCAAGATTGCAAAAATTGCGTGGGGTCATATAGACCCTAAGATACAGACAAAGGGCTAAGGATGTCGATAACTGATGAATGGCTGAGTTCGTTTTTTCTGTTTAAAATCGAAAGTAATGTTCTTAAGAAGATTGATTTTGAAGCATTGACGTCTACATTGAAGCTAAATGTAGGCATCAATGCTTCATGGATGTTTCGAATTCTTCTTCTTCTTTTGTTTTATTATAGAGACTTTCAGCCCTTAGCTGGTTCGTAGGGTAGGGACTACGGAGGGTGTCCCCGAAAAAATAAAATGTAGCCCAACAATTGAAATAGGCGGAACAACCAAAGGAAAACAATGGCTTTAAACGCCAATTCTTCGAGAATCAAAACACATCCAAGTAATCTAACAGCATCATCTGATAGAGCAAACTTCCTTTATCGAATGGCATTGTTTGTTTGCGTGGGAGTGTTTTGATTCTCAAGAATTTTGTATTTAAAGTCATTGTTTACGTTTGGCTGTTCCGCCTATTTCAATTGTTGGTCTAGAAATTACATAGTGTTTGTTACAGGGTTTAATGATATCAGAGTTCTGAGTCGACTGTTGTAACAGTAAGGTAAGTGAATGAAGTTGTAATTATTTTCCGAGAGAGGGTGAATGTCCGTAACCTGCGGGGTAGTCGTCGTCGTTCTTCCGGTTGTCATGTCAATCAGAGTCGATGTTATAATAAGAGTCCCGCCAAAAGAAAATGTTGCGATCAAGCAGCACTGTTTGTGATTTATTTTTCGTCAGAGTAAACGGCAACCAGATTTTTTGCGTTAGCATCGGATGACTTTCATTCAGAAGTGAAAAATTTCATGTCGATTACGTAGCTTCTGGTAGACAAAAACAATTATAGAAGCTGAAAAATGTTCAAACAAGTGCTTGGTATAACTTATAATATGCAATACTTGAAGTTCACTGGCTGTGGGAACAATAATGTTTATTTACTTTGCTCGTTTGGTACTCCGCTTGACAGTTCGATTGGTACTTCTGGCTTCACTCTTGGCGGGACTCTTATTATAACATTGACTCTGATGTCAATAAGAGAATGGTGTTGGCCAAGTGCCATCGTTCTACGTATATTGGTTATTATTGGACGGTGTCGGAGAAGCGATCTTTCCCTGTTCATTGGATAATGCGTCTCTGATGTTTCGAATTATTTCTAGACTAACATTTGAAAGGGGCGGAAGAGCCTAAATGTAAACAAACCTTATTTTGCCACAAATAGAGAGAACTGTTCACAAACTACTCAATAAACACGACAAAGTAGAAGAAAACATCATTTCAAATCATCAAAAACGGTTCCTTTTACATGGCGTGTTTCAAATTTTCAACTCTATGCATCTGGTTGTTACACCTTGAACCAAAACTACGAATTATATTGTTATAAACGTACTGATTCTGTAGTATCTTGTCACGCCCGATAAATTTGATATGCATCGGATTGATTTTTCACGTGTCACCAAAAAATCGCCGGGCGTTATTCTCGCGTAATTTTTCAAAAGGTCCTAAGTAACAAATGTAAATAAATTAAGTTACTCGATACAAACTATTGCTCTTCTATCATTATACAGGGTATTCGGTTCCTTAGTGCAAATTTAAGGGGCGATAGAAGATCATATTTGAAGTAAAAAAATTGTCCTACGCATATGATCAAATCTCAGATTTCTGAGTTATTGAACTTTTTCTGTTTTGGTCTATTCTTGCCATAAATTGGCTCTAACTCAAAAACTATGCCATTTAGCACAAAACTCTTGCATCCATTGGACAGATTGGTGAATTTCCTACTTAAAAGTGTCATTTCTACTTTAAGTAAGCTGCATTTAGACACATTTTAGGGATAAACGAGTCTAAAACTTGTGTTTTCCCTTATTACTTCACAAAATACGTAATAAAGTGTAATGTTTTGCCAAACCAAAAGATGCCTCTCAATGCACTCTACAACTCTCTCTTTGACACTAATTTTCTATTTTGTTTAGTTTTGTCGCAATTTCGTACTAAACACATGCGCATAGCACACTTCAAGACCAACAATTGAAATGGCCTCAAATCCATTTTGTAAACAAACATTGTAAGGCCATTTTCTTGCGAACCAAAGGCCGCCAACGCAAACCAACAAAATGAACAGGTAGGGAAAATTCTCCTCTACCCGATTGTGTGATATGTTTGCGAATGTAGGTTTCGGTTCGCGAGAAAACGGCCTTGCAATGTTTGTTTACAAAATGGAGTTGAGGCCTTTTTAATTGTCGGTCTTCACTTCATCACCACGCGGAGTGACGGTCTGATAAGTGCGATAAGTGAGACTAAGAAGAAAAATCAAAACAGAAACTTACAGCTTGCAGAAAATAAAAATGTGTTCCCCAGAAGAGCTGGTGGATATTCATCTCTGCTACGGGTTGTGCCAACTGTGTGGCAACGACAACCCAGCAAGAATATGGTCGCAGGATCCCCGCAGGTAAATATAATGTTAGATTTAAGTTTTGTATGTAAAAAGTACGCTGACACAGGAACCTTCACGTCTACACACCGTCGGTTCCGGGATGGAACGTTAACTATTTTCGACTGCACCTCAAGCCGACCAGCCCCGCCGGTCGCTGACACCGGCCATGGAGGAGAAAATTTTAAGAACTGTGAGAAACGATCCCAAAACCAGCACAAGGCGAGTTGCAGCTCAATTTCCGGTCTCTCACGCTACAGATTCATGACAGCGAAAATGGATGAGGATGTATTGTTCTTGAAAAGCATTCTTTGGACGGACGAGTGCACCTTCACCCGTGCAGGATACTTCAATACCTACAATGACCATACGTGGGCAATTGAAAAACCAAGAGTGGTCAAAGAAACACAGTACCGGTTTTCCGTTAATGTATGGGCCGGTATAATTGACCGACAGCTCATCGGGCCACAGCGCGAAGTATTTGGAATTTCTAGAAAACGAGCTTCCAATCCTGCTGGAGGATGTCCCACTTGCTGTGAGACTGCGCTTGGACTTTCAACAGGACGGAGCCCCACCTCATTCCACAAATGCGGTAAGACATTTTCTTAACGCCAACTATTGGAAACCGTGGATCGGGCGGAATGGGCCGACTGCTTGGTCCCCATCCATGGACTCCATGGACTTCTTTTTATGGGGGTGCATAAAGGAAGAGGTATATTCGGTGACAATCAACACGCGCGAACCGAGTAATTGACTGAATACAAGAGAAGATGTCAGTGTTCACTCGGCTGTCGACAAAAGCAGGCCACTCTCGATGTGTGCTACGCGATCGTCTGTTTTCTCGGCAGCAACCATTGTGTGGTCCTCCTCATTGTTCTTCATCAGCAGTTCTTTCGGTCGATGCGTCGTCGACTTTGGAAAGCAACCGTTTCGTGATGAGTGTGTGAGTGCTGACCACGTTTTGCGTCCATTGCTGCAATGGACGCGCTCTGACCCTCGTTGGCGTACAACAATTTGCCATACAATGAAACCACTGGAAGCGGCTCCAGTTCTGATGGAGGAGGCTTTTTGGATAGCGGAAGATAAAGTATTTATTGTGTTGTACCTTTTGACTATAGTTTTAAGATGTATTGTATAGTGACCAAGAATCCTCGGCTCTGTAAAGTTAATTCGGTTGAGCCTTATCAAATAAATTAATGAACAAAAAAAAAAAAAGAGAAGATGAATAATATTCACCCATATTCCTGTTTTCGTTCGAACCGTATTTTCCATACAAAAAAAAAATTTTGTATGGAAAATACGGTTCGAATGAAAACAAGAATATGGGTGATTAACCTTGTAGAAGAGACAAGGAGGTTCAGGTACTGCATCCAAGAAAATGGAGGACACATAGAGCAACTATTGAAATAAATTTATGAAAGAAGCGAAGATCAGTGTTCCAATTTGATTAATCATTGGAAAATACCCAATCAGTTCAATGAACTGATCTACATTGGTATCGAGAAAAAACAGAACATTTTCAATTTTCATCATGCGTTCAATTGAACCGTTCGCGTTGTCAACATTGTTTTTCTTGTCACACTTTTCATACCGTCACTCTATGTGGCGATCAAGTGTGCTATGCGCGCTGCAAACAGACGTCAACAGCAACGCACGGTGGGGTTGAATTCGTGTTTCACGCAATCGTTAATTAACGACCCAACATGATGTGTTTAGTGCGAAATTGCGACAAAACTAAACAAGATAGAAAGTTGGTGTCAAAGAGAGAGTTGTAGCATAGAGGTAACTCTAAGACTAGAAGGTCCCGAAGAAACCTGCTCAACTTGTTGGCTCAGCTCTGGTACTCTCTTCGGTCACAAGCTAATCGATTCACCCCTCGAAACTTAGGAAAATCCACTAACCCCTCATTTTATCTGTCAAACTTTCATAGCAAATCAAAACAAACATTGTGTAGTACTAGAATTTCGACTAGAATGGGGTACGTTAATCCTTTACTTGGGACCAATAGGCTAGCCAAGTAGTGAGCCAATTTAAAATCGTTAGTTTCGTATTGATCGTTGGTTGTAGAGCGCATTGAGAGGCATCTTTTGGTTAGACAAAACAATACACTTTATTACGTATTTTTTTAAGTAATAAGGAAAAACCCGTAGAAAAACACAAGTTTTAGACTCGTTTACCCCTAAAATGTGTCTAAATGCAGTTTACTTAGGGTAGAAATAATACTATTAAGTAGGAAATTCACCAATCTGTCTAATGGATGCAAGAGTTTTGTGCTAAATGGCATAGTTTTCGAGTTAGAGCCAATTTATGGCAAGAATAGACCAAAACAGAAAAAGTTTAATAACTCAGAAATCTGAGATTTGATCATATGCGTAGAACAATTTTTTACTTCAAATATGATCTTCTATTGCCCCTTAAATTATTTGCACTAAGGAACCGAACACCCTGTATGCGATACAAAAACACCCATTCAAATTTACTTTCATTTATTTAAGAATCATAGGTGAAAAATTGTCCAACGTACAGTTTGAAATGATGGGTACATGACTTCGGACATTTGGACTGCTAACATGATTGGTGCTCATTTTCTTAAGGCGGAGCGTGGAAAACCAATCAAAGGTTAGGTACTCTATTCTGAAATCTGTGAAAGGGAACAGTATCATCACAGACAAACAGACATAACACATTGAATATTTCTCACTGTAAAACATCGTCGCAAAAACATTACCGCCATCTGTTGAGTACACTGTGGTGGGTAGTACGCTGAACAGATGGTGGTAGTGTGTAAACGTCAAACGCAAGGGAATTGACTATGCGCGCTACAGGTGGCGGTACTACCAACTACGATACTTTTAAATTGACCGTTAAATGCTTGTTCGATGAACAACTTGCAAGTGTTATGTCTGTTTGTCTGTGGTATCATGTAGAACAAAACGTCCAATGTAACACTCATTGATTATGTCACTGAGAAAAATCGTCCAATGTAACATGTCCGATGTACAACTTGACTAGTCAAAACGTCCACTGACTACAGTAAAAATAGTATTGCAAAATGTATTGTTTCTAAACAGTTGAAATAATAATATGTCGAACTTCAACTTCGTTTTCCTCAAAATGGCGGATATGTTACATTGGTCTATTTTAAAAGTGACGCGAGAATTCCACTCTCGCCAAATTTGTGAAGGAAGAACCATGGCGGAACAACAAACAAAAAATTTCGAGAGTGTATTTCTACGGCCACCACCGCCATTTTCACCAATGTTGATAGTTCAAAGGGTGGATGATCTGGGGGTAGCAACATTGTAAGAAATTATCAGGTCGTAGGATGGTTTCTTCTCAATTTCACGGCATAAACCATTTTTTTAAGTTTTTAGTTATGCATGATGTTAAATTACACTATTAACTATGGTAAATGACGGCTTTGGCAATATCTTATTCTATTATCGTCAGGAGGCAGTGTTGGTAGGAAAAGTGATTTTTGGCATTTAAGTCGAAACATTGATCTTTGAACGGCTATAACTTATATAACCGTACATCTTTTGACAAAGTTCGTGAACTATACTTTTACATGATTCGTTGCATGGTTTATGCAAAATTGTGAATCCTAAGGCGCATTATGGCAGGGAATCGTGGCTACTTTGGACTCCGCCGAATAAAGTTCACCGCACCATGAAGCTGACTATCTGCAAAACGCTTATTAGACCGGTAGTCCTCTACGGCCAACATACAATAATCATCGATCACATCACGCACGACAATGATTAGTTTAAAAAATAACCCAGCATCATTTCCTTGGAAATGGTGAAAAGGTTGGTAAAATTGGTCTAATGCAAAACAACAATGAACAAATTAATCATTCCCATTCAAGTAGATATAACTATAGAGTTGCGATCGGCTGAGATCCAGCAAAACAAACTGTCGAGCTGCTCTCGGTGGTGCCCATCTCGGCAACGACCAGATGGAAGACGACCTGAGTAACCTTCGCTGACTGCGCGGTTCTGGCGAAGTGCACGCCTTCTATGTACAACAAAGGACACCCAGGTCCTAGCTGGTAAGGTAAGGTAATATTGGTCATCTTTTACTTAATTAATAGCATGCACATTGTTCCGTCTCCGCCGAAAGTCAACTGATACGAACACGACCAACAAGCAACGAAGAACGAGACCATCAATAGGCTACAACATCCACCAATCAGCGACGACCACATCAACGCTCGCCGCTTTAAAAGAGGCATGCATCACCGTGCAAAACAAGAGTTCTTTTCCGACCAAGCACCAGCAAACATCAGCAGCAGTAGAAGCAGAATTTGTAGAGAGAAAGAGGAGAGAATAAACAGTTGTTAGCGTAGCCGTCCGATCAAGTTTATTTTGCACACATCCCTGGTTTGGAGCAGCGTCGAACCCACCAGCTCTTTTCAGAACCCTTACGAGTTGATTTCCGATCGACGCTTGCTTCCTCCACCACCCTGCCGATACAGTCCACTACCGAAAGGGAAAGTTCCCTCCCAGTCCGAACATAATTTGGTCCTTCGAACCGGATCACGAGCCAAGAAGCTTTCGCCGTGAAAGTTTACGCATAGATGTTCCTGCCAACTGGAACGAAGCCGATTTCCCACCGAAAGAAACGGACGTGCTACGCTAGCCAAGTACCAAACAAACAAAACTACTTCCGCTGCTGCCGATGACAGCATCGTGTGCGCAGTATACAAAAAAGTGAATCATATGAGTGAGCGCGTTCGCGAAAAACAATATTCCGAAAAGTGAATCGCATGCGTGTGATAGTTTACTACGCGTTCCAAAGATGACCGATGTGGAAAGGTTGATCGTACTTCGTGGCTTAGTAGAGGCGAAGGTAACGCGAATCCTGAAGGAAGTGCAAGAAACCGATATCACCATGCATCCGGTGCTGTGCAACAGGCACGCCAGGAACCTCCAGCGGTATTACCAGGAGTATCAATGGTTGCACAACAGAATTATGACCGCCATCTCTGCAGAGAGATTTGATGAGCAGGATGAGGACTACCTGCGTTTCGATGATCTGTACACCGAGGCCTGTATACTGGTGGAAACATTGCTGCTTGCCTTTCCAACTACCGATATCAGGCACCACCAACACCGAACACCATCACCGGCCACAAGCAAACCATACGCTCGGATCGTCCAAAATCAACCAATGACTCGAATGATGGAACAGCCCGTTCCGATTCCACTCGCGATGGAACTGCCATGTACGTTAATGACGATAAAGTTGCCACCGCAGCGTATGTCGTACCCGATCCAAACCATCGATGTGAAGACGATTGTGAATCAATCCACCGAAACGAAGTCGATCAAGAAGTCAACTGAAGTGGATAATCCAACTGAACTCTTGAAGGTGAAACCCATAATTATGCCGTTGAACTCCCATTGTGGACCGACCGAGGTCCGGCTAGTCGATGATTCACCTCCACCTACCAATGTGGCCGAGTACGGTAATCCTGCCGATACTGAAACCAAGCTGACAAGTACGATTGAAGATGAGGTTCCAACCGAAGCTGACTATGTTAAGCTCAACTCTGCGTGCAAGCCAAATTATCTTCCTCGTGGATTGACAGAGGACCGTTACGTCGAGAATTCAGCCAAGTTCGTAGAAGTCAAGCCTAATAACATGGCAAGTGAACCAACCGAGTGCCATGTCAATAAGGACTCACCTCAAGTCATGGATGTAAAACCGAAACGGTTTAAACATCCCGAAACAACCGAAGTCAATCCGAAGCTATTCCAAGACGACTTTCAAGCCATCGAACCGAAGTCCGTCGCAGCTGGTGAAGTTCCGAAAACAATCCTAACCTCGACTGGAACCAGACCGATCTTGAATTGTATCCCCGTCGGAAACCATCCGGTGTTGATGTCTTACCCGATGTCTACCGGAATCCTTCCAGTAATCAAGCCATTCCTGAGGGCCGCCAGAACCTATCCGGTGGTCCAACCGTCCCCGATGTCTGCTGGAATCCGTCCGGTGGTCAAGTCATTCTCGATGTCTGCCGAAACCAATTCGGTGGTCAAGCCATTCTCGATGTCTGCCGAAACCAATTCGGTGGTCAAGCCATTCCAGATGTCCGCCACAATCCAGCCGGTGGCCAAGCCGTTCCTGATCTCCACCGGAATCCAGCCTGTGATCAAGCCCTTCCTGATGTCTGCCGCAACCAATCCGGTGGTCAAACCGTTGTCGATGTCCGCCGGAACCAATCCGGTGGTCAAACCGTTCTCGATGTCCACCGAAACCAATTCAGTGGCCAAGCCGTTGCTGATCTCTGCCGGAATCCAGCCTGCGATCAAGCCTTTCCTGATGTCCGCCGGGACCAATCCGGTGGTCAAACCGTTCTCGATGTCCACCGAAACCAATTCAGTGGCCAAGCCGTTGCTGATCTCTGCCGGAATCCAGCCTGCGATCAAGCCTTTCCTGATGTCCGCCGGGACCAATCCGGTGGTCAAACCGTTCTCGATGTCCACCGAAACCAATTCAGTGGCCAAGCCGCTCCTGATCTCTACCGGAATCCAGCCTGCAATCAAGCCTTTCCTGATGTCCACCGGAACCAATCCGGTGGTCAAACCGTTCTCGATGTCCACCGAAACCAATTCAGTAGTCAAGCCGTTCCTGATCTCTGCCGGAATCCAGCCTGCGATCAAGCCTTTCCTGATGTCCGCCGGAACCAATCCGGTGGTCAAACCATTCTTGATGTCCACTGCAACCTGTCCGGTGGTCAAGCCATTAATGATATCCACTGGAACTCGTCCGGTCACCAAGCCGTTCCTGATGTCCGCCGGAATCAAAGCGGTAATCAAGCCTTTCCTGATGTCCACCGGAACCCGTCCGGTGTTCAAGCCGTTCCAAATGTCTACTGGAACCCGTCTGGTGGTCACGACCTTCATGATGTCCACTGGAACTCGTCCGGTGTCCAAGCAATTCCCGATGACCCTTAGAATTCATCAGGTAAACAAGCCGTTTCTGATGTCCCCTGGAAACCATCCGGTGAACAAGCCGTTACCGATGTCAACAGGAGACCATTCGGTGTTGTATTTTCCGATGCCAACTCGAAATCATCAGGTGCTAAAGCTATTCCCGATGTCTGCCGGAACCCGGCCCGTGTTCAAGATGTTTCCGATGTCTACTGGAAAACGTTCGGTATTCATGCGGTACCCGAAGCCAATGGAAAAGTATCCGGTGTTCAAGCGGTTTCTGATGCCAACCGAAAACTGTCCGATGTTCAAGCCGGTCCCGATGTCAGCTGGAATTCACTCAAGGCCAGTTCTGGAGCCAAGTGCACTCGTTCCGTTACCGACGTCTGAGAAACAACAAATAAGAGATCCACCAGACAAGCCAAGCTCAGCTAATCCTGTACCGAAGATGCCCTATCCTGATTCCAATGATATCGTTCCAATACCAAAGCCTGAGGAGCCACCGCCACAGGATCTTTCTATTCGACATCGAGCCAGCAAGCTCAGACTGAGAACACTACTTTGCGCCGCTCACCTTCTAACCCGGTTAGTACAGAAGGTATTACCAGTCCTGGATATGGAGTTCCGAGAAATTGTGCTATGGTGCGAAAGTACGATAGTGCTGGCCTGGATCAACAAACCGCTCAACCAACTACAGTCAACCGGAACGCTGTGATCCAAAAACAAACCGATATCGTGTCTTGGTGGAGTGGTCCTGAGTTCCTCCAGAGAGAAAGGTACAACATCGAACTACCCGAAAATATTCCAGACCAGATGCTACCTGCACTGAAAGCAGTTATCGTCAACCCAGATGACCCAGTCGACCTGAAGAAAAAGCAGCCCTTAATCATCCCGCAACCACGCCAGGCAACCGAAACTATCACCCAAGTGGTTCAGTTTGTTCATTTGGCGGAAGACATTCAGCGAGTTGTTACCCACGACCCTTGCAAGAAATTGGCAAACCTGCATCCGATCTACACTGATGGCCTGGAAGCGTTATACGATCTGAGCACCGATGCCTTCCTGGCATTCTTCAAGCGTTTCATTGAACAACGAGGTAGCAGCAGCAGCATTCGGATAATTGTACTATTTTCCAAAGTACCCACCCAGAAATTATCCTACTACACAGGAAGAAGAACCTACGAGCCATGCCGATCATCCGTGAAACCCTGATACCGACACCCAATCCGCAATTCTAGACAATCGTTGTTAATCGTTGAGTTACCTCAACCGGGGGAGTATGTTCCGTCTCCGCCGAAAGTCAACTGATACGAACACGACCAACAAGCAGCGAAGAACGAGACCATCAATAGGCTACAACATCCACCAATCAGCGACGACCACATCAACGCTCGCCGCTTTAAAAGAGGCATGCATCACCGTGCAAAACAAGAGTTCTTTTCCGACCAAGCACCAGCAAACATCAGCAGCAGTAGAAGCAGAATTTGTAGAGAGAAAGAGGAGAGAATAAACAGTTGTTAGCGTAGCCGTCCGATCAAGTTTATTTTGCACACATCCCTGGTTTGGAGCAGCGTCGAACCCACCAGCTCTTTTCAGAACCCTTACGAGTTGATTTCCGATCGACGCTTGCTTCCTCCACCACCCTGCCGATACAGTCCACTACCGAAAGGGAAAGTTCCCTCCCAGTCCGAACACACATAACCTGAACATACATATGAACGACTAAGAAGGGTTTTCAGCATTTTATGTAAATTTCACTGCTGCAAGCGAAATAAACAGCATCTTGAGAGTGACTAATTCGATTCGCCGAGAAGATGAAGGTACACATCTGGGGACGCATTGTGTTCGAAGAAACCACATGGAGACTGACAGTAGGATGACACACATTAAGGGGTGTTTCCCGAGTTCACAGCAGCAATGAATCAAACCGGCGTGCGCGCACGGATGGTTTACACATGTCCGGTAGTGAAGTACCGTTGTTTCCTCTAGCGCGATATCAAAGTCATGGACGTTTCTTTCACAATGCAAGCCGGGAGATTCCAGTAGAATATGCTATTTTATTACAGTTCACTTCTGATAACATCCTATTTGCGATCGATGAGATCAACCATACGATGTATGGGGATGCTAAGGTGTGTAAGTGTCCCATTTCGGACACCGTTAGATTTGTTTATAAATACGAAGACATTATAACATAGGAAACAAAAAAGATTTCAAATATGTGTAACATACAACTAAACGCTTTACTTGCTAAACGTATATTTTCTCATTTTGCTACAAATTTTACTGTTAATGGATTAAATTGGTCCGGTGTAGAAGACAATTTCACATGACAAAAATCTACAGAAATACATTGTTTTTTTTTTCTAGCTACTCACAAAGTTATTTTTCCAGATAGGAGAGAAAAGTCTGTCCCAGAAAAAGCGGCTCTATCGGTGCCTGTCTTTCTTATCAGGCAGTTAATGCACACATGGCTCTTGTTCTGGGATGTCGGTGAAGAAAGTTAGCAAATAAGGCACAACTACATTTAACACATAGAGGGGAGGGGGTCACAAAATCGCCTGTCTGGTCCTTTTGCTTTGTGCTAAAATCCCGATCGACTGCTACCGATCAACCAATAATCTTTGCTTTTGTAAAGGTGCTGCTTTGTTTCATTGTTTGTTTTGTCTCGTGTGACTAAAAGCACGATTTACGCTACATTGATCGTGGAAAGTCCTGCGAAATTGGTACCAAATGCATTGGATCCGTAATACGATGATATCTGCGTGGAACATATAATGAGATATTATTTAGTTGTACTGGATCGAATGCTTTCGACAGTTACGATCTGAACACCGGTACGGAATAGTCTAAAATGAATCGTTTAAGAAAACAAAACGACTGTTTTTTTTTTCGTGATAATAAGGCGTTAGTTTATATTTTAATATGTACAATTACACAGAGTTACAACAGTTTTTAACCAATTGTGTTGAGTCTTATTAGCAATAAAGGTTGATTTTAGTACTTACAAACATAAATATAACCTTAATTAGTGAGACTATTTTTGTTTTGAACATTTTTCCTAATTGCTATGATTTTTGATCTATTTTAATCAGAAGTCTTTTGCCCTTAGAAACTAGTCAACAACGGATGCACTCACGCCCTACGCGGCCAGCCAGACGACACTCATGCGATTCGTACAAAAAGGACACACATGCCCTACCATCACCAACACCACACTGATGAGATAGAGGAAGGCCAGACACATACACAGAGAGATAAGGATTACTTAGTAGCAGCTGGAGAAGCGATTACTGAAGAGAAGAGAAAAAACGAAAAATTAAGCGTTAGTTTGTTTCGTGAGCCAACACCCGTGTAAGGGGAATGGTAAATTTGGAAGACATTCCCTAAACGATTCATTTGATATCTCTAGAATGGCAATTGGGGCCGTTTTGGACTATTTACCTGTTCGTCTTCTTCGCTGTCCTCTTCCTCGTAGTCACTCTCCGGGGGCGTTAGCAGTTCCGCGCCGTGGTTTTTCAGTCCGACCAGCAGGGACTGGTTGTGCTGGATGGCGGCCAGTTGGTAGGCGGTAAGGCCGGCATACGTTACCTGCTCGAGCCGCAGTTTGGGGCACTCGTCGAGCAAGAAGTTGGCCAGCTGCTCGTTGCTGGACTCGATGGCAATGTGCAACGGCGTTAGGCCCGATTTGCCTTCCTACGGAGGAATAAAAAACGGAAACATGGTTATTATGACTGTTGCCATGAACTAAATGTTTCGTTATTGGGAAGGTTGATTCGTATTCTTGAGCTGTTACAAGATAACTAACGTAGCTATTTTATGACGTTTTTCATTGTTTGATAAGCATACAGACTTAATGAAACATAATTGTTTGATTGTTACATTATTGGAAATGAAATTTGAGAAAGAATACGAAATCAACGATTTCACAATGGTGACCAAATGCGATTCTAAAAGAATAACAACTTACCCGTGAGTTAATGTCGGCTCCAACGCTAACCAAATACCGAAGAATCTCAACGTTGGACGTCTCAGCGGCAATGTGAACACATCGTTTTCCTGGAATCATAGAAAAAGAAATTCAAGATTAATTAACCGAGCGTACATTGCGCCGATGTTTCGGGAAATACCCCAATGCGTAAAATATTGAGCATAGTAAATAATGATGAATGAAGACATGTCACGTCCGGGGAGCAAATATTACAATGCGCAGCGCGTGGAAAATAATATATAATAAAAGAATGAATCCGCTTACAAATAATTGATAAGAGGCACATTTTGCGAAACGATTGGTATTCTCAAAGGAAATTTCCAGAATGATAAGCCATGGAAACTTAGCAGAAGACATATCTCAAAATTTTGCATTTATTTATGAACATAAAAGCACGCGCGTGTGAAAGCCATTACAAATGCGCGGAAATTTCCAAAATACTCCACCAGCTATGGGCAAATGAGCAAGAACCGGTTTCCCGCTGTTTAGGGGTAAACCTTCTGCGCTTGGGCAAATTCAACGATCTATATTATCTACATATTTCGATTGATTTTGTCTATCGACCCCTCTCAGCCCTCTCTCAGCAGAAGGAGTTGTCTCAGGTGGGCGCGCGTATCAGTGAAGGGTAAAGAGCGAGCCGAAACAAAGCGATTCAATCAAACCAGTCAGTCAGTCGGTCGGTCGGCTATAGTAGGTAGATATGTGTGTTTGTTCGAGCACAACTTGCACAAACAAAAGCAGGTATTACAGACAGCGAGTGCAAAGCGTAATACAAAAAACGTGAAAACCCCCTGGAATTCCCAGAGTCGCTACGTATTCACGTGTGTATGACGGGTACTTCCAGGCGTGCTGTACGTATGGTCTTGAGTGAGGGCACTCGCGTGGTGGGCACTAACTAAACTTTGGGCGATTCAACCCATTACCGATTGCGCAAAACGGGGACATCGTTCGCATTCGATGATTACGGGGGGCATGATTAATCCGTCTCGTATTGTACGCGGAACTTTGACCAGTCAGGAATATCCCCAAATTCATCATCGTCGTCATGATGATTACGCCGTCGCGCAGGAATGCATGCTTTTATTTTTAAAACATCCGCGCAGATGAGGACACACGAAAGCAGTGTGGAAAGCGGACAGCGTTCGGTTAAATTTAAATCACGGGCCGGTCGAATGTTGGGAAAAAAATTTCCACTTTCAATATTTATATCCGACGCATTCTCGCGAGTGAGTGGGCTTAGAATGGCGTTGTTTGAATACAGAGAAGGTAACAGCTGGGACGTGCTGAATGGTGATCTTCTGGGCGTTGGAAACTGGTTTCTTGTATTTTTTTTTGTTCATAAAGAATAGCGATTACAGGTGGTTTTAATATTAATTTGATTCTTTAGAAGATATTTATGGCTCAAATGCTTACCAGCTTTGAGATGAATTACCATTGTTACAATACTTACGACCTATTGAGAAAACTATTGGAATCAACAAACAAATCGGCATCAACATTTGCATGCGGACGAAAATGTTATCGTTATTAATGTTCCGCTCTATTGAAATGTTGATGCCGAAATGATATCTGACAATGGAACGGAAAAAATATATGTTAGGACGTTTTAACGGTTTGAAAATCAAGTTATGTTTTTAATTATTTATATCGATAATGCGGAACATTCCCATACAATTGGTAGCTATTTAGCGGTGCTACAGAATGGTATCAAAAAAGTATTTTGGACATAGGTCCATTTTAAATGTTACGCGATATATGATCTAAAATTAAGGACTGCATCGAAACTAAGGTTGCCTTCAAATCAGTAAAAATATTTGTAAATGAAAACAAGTTCTTCTATTTTCTGTGTCATGCTCTTCTTTACAAGTTAACGATTTAAAACAAACAAAACGATATTCTTTGAGGTACTGATACCATCTTAAAGTTAGTTGCTCTTATGAGAATTTGCACAGCGTATTTTTGCATTTTTTGAAGGCATCGTACCAGCATATTTTTAACTATTTCAAGTTTTAATAATCTCTTTGTAGATGCTCTTTACAATTGCCACTCAAAATCAGTCGTCAAAACCCAATAGGTCTTAGTTTCGAGAAAGTTGAATGAATTGATGTCGTTTTCAGAAAAGTCGAATTTTAACATTTTTTTCTAATTTTCAGCTAGCATAACTTAGTAAATTCATGTCAAATTAGGCAAAAACTACGTTTCCTTTACAACCTTTTCGATGGATGCTACACGGCGAATGAGAACGGTCCAAATTTGAGGTTAGTTTACGCATAATCGCCAAAGGTGTAGGAACTCAGCGATGAGTAAATTACCTCATGTTTTTTGTTGTTGTGGAAAACCTCAAAAATCTGCCGGAAAATGAGGGAAATTGACGGAAATAGTAGGAGTAGTACCAATATACTGAGTGAATCCAATCTTTACTTTTCTCATATTCTGGAATTTGTTCCATGAGGCAAATTTACTCATCGCTGAGTTCCTGCCCTTTATGTGAATTATAAGTAAGTTAAGCTTAAATTTGGGTCGTTCTCATTCGCCGTGTAAGGCTACTAAGATCATGAAATAGCGTACAAAAATCGTACGATGGGTACATAAAGTACGAAAAACCTTTGTCACGGTGTGCAACATTTTATAAGAGGACCAAAATATAAGACCATAAAAGCACCTTACAGAATATATTTTTTTTAAAGAAGAGTACTTCATTTTGAATTATGTTCTATCGATTTGGCTAGAAATATTTGTTTATAACTTATTTTCGATAAGTAATTGAAGTCACTTTAACACTCTTGTCTGGGGGTGAGATTTGAACTCGTGACTTTGGCATGAGAGGTATCGCTTGGCATTGACAGTTGTACACACCAACTGCACTATAGATGTGCAAAGAGTAGGTAAATCTTAACATTTGAATCAACACCAATGAATTTATACACATAGTCCGAGGTGTGCAGCGAGCATTTCTCACTCGATTTTCACAACGCAAAAACAACTGTGTGCAAAGTTATAAGCAAATGAGCAGTTCGTGACCAAAACTGTGTATGCCAAGCATGGAGGTATGGATTCTAATCACTACGCCGGGGTCGCTCCCGATACAGTCCTTATATTCCTAAAAACAAACTTCATACGGGGCAGGAGTGCCACTCTTACATTTAATATGTAAAACATATAAAAATGTTAAACTATTTTGCATAAAAAAATATCAAACAGAGTTTAAATTTGATCTTTAAGAAGTGCTTGGCTTATCATATTTGTATAAACATGTATCGTTAAGTTCAATACAATGTAACAGACAATAAGCTGTTGCTTAAGTCGTAAGTTAGTCATTGTTTATAAATAAACGTTAATCTGGTTCATTCTAAGATGTATGGGCTTTTTGCCTCATAAGAGTGGCTCTCTTATCCCGTAGCATTTAAAAAAAGTAGATATGACAGTTACCGTATGCGTGATAATGCTTGCACCATCGTACCAATAAGGTTCACGTTTCACCTGTGCATAAAATGCCTTGGTTTTCTTTGCCTGCACGTAACCTATAGCTCATACCGTAGTAGGCTGTGTATAAAAGAAAATGATTTACTTAGTTTGACAGTTGCACCATGACGAAGTGGCAGCGTATTCGTGATTTGTCCCACGCGCAAATGTCGCAAAAAGACATTTCAATCGCTGTGGGAGTGTCCCGGTGGACCGTCAAAAGGGTTTTAGACCGAGAAAAGAAAGGACAACTATCTGCGAAGGTGGCCACAGGTCGTCTGAGGTCAGCTCGGGTTCCGAGGGTTATCGCTGCTATCAAAAGGAAGATTCGGGTGAATCCAGTGCGTTCAATAAGGAAAATGGTAAAGGAACACGGGATCAGTGACTTTACGGAACGGAATATCGCAAAGGAAGATTGCGGGGCGAAGTCGAGGGCACGGAAAAAAAAACTCACATGATTACCAACCGCATCCGGGAGCTACGAATCGAACGATGCAAGAAAATCTTGAACTTCTTTGAGCGAAAAAATCCGGTAATCCTGTTCACCGACGAGAGCATGTTTGCCGTCGATACCGTATCAAATTCCAGAACCGATCGGTATATTAGTTCTTTTCCAGTAAAAGACGTGGCCGACGAGCACAAGAACGTGTATGTAGCGTTATGGTGTTTGGATTGGTGGCTTCCGATGGCATTCCAGAAGGCAACAAGGTCAACACGGAGGTCTACATCGGGATTTTAAGTAAGTATGTTCTTCCGTGGATCAAAGAACAGTACGGTCCGAAGCCAAATGTTGTATTTCAACAAGATGGGGCTCGTGCCACACCTCGAACCGCACTCAGAAGTGGGTGCAGGCACATTTTCCGTTCTGGGCGAAGGATATGTGGTCGCCATTCAGTCCCGATCTTAATCCGCTGGATTACTCAATATGGCGCGTCATGAAGGCCTGTTCTAAAGGCCACCCGAGTACAGCAAGCCTCAGACAAACATTGACCCGTACCTGGAGAGAAATGGATCCAGACTACATTATTAGAACCTGCCGTGCAATCCTGGAAGCATGTGGAGGCCGTAATTGCAGCAAGTGGAAACTCGATCGATGATTAACCTGGTTTAAGACTCTGAGACACATCTCCCCTTTGAAAAAAAAAACTCAAAAACGAAATTTTTTAGATTTTTTTTAAATTTTGAAATTGATCAATGGTGTAAACATTATCATGCATACGGTAGATAGTTTTGATGTGGATTAATTTAAATGAATACATTGTTATATATTATTATTAGGGTGACCTTCTTGCCCCTAGTTCCCCTACGTCAATTTCAAATCATAAAAGTACCACGATCCGGTTCTCAACGAGACTTAAAGAACGCAAAAAGTACACAGAGCTTAGGATAGTGAGCCTTAGCTCAGGACTATTTGAGGAAAATAATTAGGCGATAATGGCATTTGATTGATGTATAATTATAACTTAAGACTGGCAACTGATTGATTGCTTTTATAAGCATACCATGACTGCGATAAAAGCTGCGTGTATTATAATAAAAATAAAATTAATGCACTTATCAATAAGTTTGTTTTGCAACATTGTGTCATCATTGAATCGCTTAGTTAAATACTGGTACACTGCGACACAGCAGTGAGATTGAGAAAAAAAAACGTCCAAACAGGTTTTTAACGCGAGTGATTCCTGAATTTTCGATTAACCGGTAGGTTTTTGCTGAATCATTGCCATCCATTTGAGAAGAGACAGAGTAAAAAATCAAGACAATCTGTTTGTCATGCAAGGATTCCTTGAGAGGCGCGGTGATGATTCAGCAGTGTTAAGCCTTTAAATAATTTATCGCGCTTCAAAATTTGCCTTTTTGTATGGATTGATTTAGCGATCTTTTATTTTTAGGAACGAATGCTTCTGGGATTCTATTTCAGGAAAATGATGGAAGCACATAACTGCTCGGAACGGAAATAAACTCTCCATAATTCGATATTGAAGTATTTTGCGAATGTGATTTGTTGAACTACCTTTATCATGACAATATTTATAGAAACAAGCAAGGACAAGATTGATTGTTGAAAAGCAAGCGAATGTATGTAAATTCATGCAAAATCTGGTTATATTCTGAAATTTTCTAGGGCTTTAATTCTGCAAAATTTGCTACGTCTTATCGTTCCTATTTATATTCGCAATGTCTTGTCACTCCTGAAGATTACTAGCCCAGTTCACCCATAGGAATTTTGGGTCAATGAGTGTTCTTTCCCCAATGCAGCTTGTTTTGTGGATTTTGAGTGTTGGGTTTCGCACCTGCTAGTCAACGATGAAACGCTAGTTCAGGTTTCGTGCTTGAATGACTGCGTTATGGTTTTCCCCCGCTAGATTAAAATGCAATATCCAGATCTTCTTCGCACAGGATGTAGCTAGATTGATTGCTTCGAGGACTTGAAGAGCTTCAAACGACGAGCGAAGTCGAATAACCTTTTCCCAAATCCAAAGAAAACAGAAGCGATCATATTTTGCAAGAACAATACACCCGATACGGACATCGATTTGTAGGGAAACACCCAGACTATCTACAATAATGAAGAAAACTGTTCGTTTTGAAGGGTCCATTAGGTGGAACGAACTTCCTTTGAGGACCAGATAACATCTCGCACTACCGTTCATACTGGCGACAACGCTCTGCTAAGAAAACGCAACCCCACCCCAATACTCCTCCCCTGATCCCATAATTCGACAATGTACCCCTCTAATCTCTGTTAAGCCGCGAGTATTCCGCTCAACTCCTACTAGACATAAAATTAAGTGAATTTTGTTGCAAACAATTAACAATTCATTATCGGCTCCGTAAAGCTAACACGTAATAAATGAACTAGATGAAAAAAGAAGACACTAATGTTGATAGTTAAGTGCAATTCAAATGTGTAGTCTTACTTTAATTTCCTTAACAGAGTTACAGACGCTTTAACCTTGAATGGTCGTTCGCGTTTTGTTTGTTATTGGAAATAAAAACTTTACCTTTACCTTATCTTATGTAAACAGATTAATTAAAATTATTTCCTTTAAAAATTCAATTAATTTGTCTTTGTTTTTTTAAAATAATATTTGAGTAATTCCTTAAATTTTAATTTTATATAATATTTCTTTCTTAGGTTTGCTAATTCTTTACATTCTAAAAGAATGTTCCCTGATTTTCCAGTAATTTTCAAACAAATTCCAGTTGCAGTGTCTACAAGGTTTTTGGTTTTCAGATAGTCGACACCCTGTTAAATTTGGGTGAGTCGTGATATGGTGATAGAAGATATCCATGTGTTAAACGAGTGCGTCCAATTCTAAGCTTAGTAAGTGCACGTTGCTCTTATTGATCATATCGGTCCTTCCATTTTAATACGTTTTTTTTTTATTATTTTGTTTAACTGAGTACCTGGATTGGACGAGCTCCATTCCCACTGCCGGCTTCTCAAATTTTTGTTTTTATAGATCTATTAGCATCTATTGCCCCGGAATCCACACCAAATTGATGTCTTTATTCAACGCTGCATTTTCACAGGCATGGTTCCATGGATTTGGGCAAGAACCAGTTTCAAATGCCATCAGCCTGCTGGCACTATCGGAGAACATAACTGTCTTCTTGTTTTCTGGGGCCTTGCGAATTGCTGTGCATATGGCCATTACCCCTGTCGATAAAACTGAACATTCAGCGTTGATTCTGCCGCACATTTCGAAAAACTCCGAATACGCACCAAATCCAGTAATTTCTTCATGTTTATAACCGTCAGTATACATTTTGAAATACTCTTTATATGTTTCATAAATCATCGCTCTGTAAGCAGCCAATGCTTTAACTGAATTTTCACCCGCTTTTACCATACGAAAATTCCTTTTGACTAAATCATGAATGTTCACTGAGCCGCCAATCGGATTCTATCACAAGCGTGCACAGAAGAGCTGCACTGTCCGTCATTCTGTACATTTGAGAACTGTGTTGGGCCTTTGGTACACCTTAAATAGATACACGCGACTTTTACTTGTCAAAAAGTACTCTATGTACAGCGAGTTTGCCTCATACTGCTGAGCACACTAACGGATTTGCATTAATCATATAATACGTATATAGTTTCTAGGAATTCTAGATTGATTTTGCTAAAATAACAACAATGTTTCGAGTTCACAGAAGCTGATAATCGATAGTTACGTGGAAAACTGATGCTTACGAAAGCGATGCAGTTGTAAACAATTATGACAACTTGAAACACATAATCCTAGTGCAAATATCATAAAAAAAGCTGCTATGATCTTATGAATGCTAGTAATGAATGGCGATTCTTCGGGAACTTCGCTTCTGATCTCATGTGGAAGACCAATGAATTTGCAGTCCTACATCCGTCGTATTACGCTGAAATAAACTCAGAGATGCTTGATGATAATGTTACGGACAAACAAAAATCCCAAATACGACTTAATCTGTCTACCAGTTGTTGTTACTTTGGAATAAATACGGTTTGTTGGAACGTTTCCAATTTTATAGATTCCGGTTTTGTCTAGATCAGCCAAAAGTTTTGATGTTTTTGTGGAGCATTTTTGATTCGATCGATTCCTCTTTCAGAGGATTCATGAAGAACCGCTAAAAGAAACCCTATTTATACTTGTAATTGCGACTAGTTTGAATTCGTAAACAACCATGAAAACTCATAGAACGAATGTTTCCGATCATTGTAAAGTAAAATGCAGTCCAAAATGCTCACCCGGTGGCTTTGAAAATTTTGAGCTCAGAGACAGTCTGCTTATCTCAATGGGGAGGTATTCTACAGCTTGGAAGAGGCGATTCTTCGGGAACTCCGGTGACCGGACCATGTCTTTCCAAATCGACGTCTATCGTACTATGTAGCGTACCGTAAAACGGGGTGCATAGAAATGGTGGGGCGAAAAGAAACAAAACTTTCCACTACTAAAAGTATGACTAAGATTATCTTGGAAAAACATCCACAAACATTTTCCCCTGTTACTTAGATACTGAAAGAGTTCCACCAAGCTATTGGTTGGTAGCACTGCTGTAATTTTTCTATAAATTTCACAAAGTTATGGTCCGCTTACTGTAACAGTAAGTGAAATAATTTTCAATCATCACCAGGTATTTTACACCTTCAAATGCGTTGGGAAGCATTTCCATTCGGCCCATTTTACGGTACATCCATAGGTCTTCGTGTGGCTTGTTCAACTGATAAGGGATTTGTTTTTTTTTTCAGTATGCTGCTGGAGAAGCTTGATGATGCTACGGGGGAAAATCCCCGAGTATGATTTAATCAGTGCACTGGAATTAATGCCGGTACGTTGAACTAACAACCATAGATTCCGTAAAATGTTTCCAAATACGTACAACTATCACCGGGGGAAGGTCATATCGAGTAATCATATCTCAGGCGTGAAACAATAAAATGCCGACCGTACCGAACCAGATCGCTCATAAGTAACTAACTGTCAGGAAAAACCACTTTTTACCTGTCAGGTATGTAGTATGTAGTGGCATGAACATACATACACAAAATGCGAGGGAGATAACGAGACAGGTGTTTTTTTTTGAGTCGTGGTGGTAGTGAGGCAACCACTATGCACTGTTACCTACCGCAATGTATGTACCTAGGCACATTTATATCATCATCATCACCATCATCATCATCATCAAGCAGGTCTATTTCCAATGTGTCCGCTCCGTTCGTATTTTTATCATCGGGAAGCGAGGCCGAACAACGTGGTCTGGTTTGATGAGGTGTGGGAGGGTAATCAAAACAAAAATAGCAAACTATTCGACGAGGCATACGATGTACATGGCCTTCTGTGTTGGTGTCGGTCGATATACGTGTAATATGACGTTACAACTACGAACCGACATTCGTCTATACCATTAATACTGCAACAGCACACTCGACGACGACGACGCCAACGACGATGGTTAGGCTGGTTGTTGGGAAGCAGCGCAGCAGCAACAGTAGACGATGAATGTGTGCGACTCGTTGGCAACGGGCGGGGTGTGCTGGCAGCGGTCGGTCGGTGTGGGAAACATGAAAGAGAGCACGACATTGGGGAAAACCCAAAAGTTCGAGCGCACCACGATGAGGGAGCGGTTTGCTTTCGGAAAAGGGGCGCCCCTGGGGTGTTAAAGATATTCCGACATAACTTCTTCGCTCTGGGTTTCGCGGGTTTACAAAACAAAACGAAGGCGAATTAAAATCGATGCCACGGTTTTGCACTGAACCGACGCGAGGCCACGGAAGAGGGTGAACGTTAAGTTACGCAAAGAAAGAAGACAGAAAAACAGCGACGAGGAGATGACTAGGGAAAGCCCCAAGATCGAGATTGACCTCCTTCAACTGTGCGGTAGCTGTTGCTGAAGGCGAGGGAGAAGTAGCTATTTTAAGCAACCGGGAAAAGCCCACAGGAGAAAGCCATGCGAAGGCTTCCGCCTTTCTTCGTACGGGGCGCAGATAAAACCCACTGATTGGTGGTGCTTGCTTACTGCTTACTGCTATCGAGAGGTTTTGGTATTTTCCCATCGTAATGAAGCGGTTTTACCGGTCTGTGTATGTGATTCGCATGACTTTACCAACCGCACTCAGCGAGACAATAAATAAATGGCCTTCTTGCCATCCGTCAGTCAGTTGGGATATTTCTTCAACTGGAATTTCTCAAGCTCACATAAAACGCAACAAATTTCCTCATCTTCAATTTGTCAACAAAGCCATCCACCAAACAGGCCAATTAAAATAACCGACCTATCTTGCTTTCGCTCGTTCTCTTCAGCCTGCAGACGGAAAATATGCACGGCCTAATTTTAGCACGCAGGAAAACCTAATTTTAGAGCATATTTCCTTCGACTGCGGTGAAATTCCACCGAGTGATATATTTTTTCCCTTGGCGAATGAAATCTCCGTCATAGAACAGCACACCGATTGCCGTCCGTGTGAAAATTCCGACCAAGATGATGAGAAGGAAAGGAAGAGAACGCGCCGCGCAATTTGGGTTTTTTCGAGGGGCATTTTTCTATTTTTACCACCCCAAACGCGACCAGTATTGGATGCGGTGTGGGAACGAAATCTTTACCATAAAAAGTCCTGTTTCCATTCATTCATTTGGCGGCGAAAGAGTGACGTGTTGGAAAATAAGTGAATCGCACGGGTTGGTAAGAGAATTGAATGACCGACGACAACGCCCGAACGGGTCGACCCACGTTGAGCGTTAGGGTATGAGATCATTTTGTGCGATCGATCGTCATGCAACATTATGTTATTTCCCTGTTTGGACAGACGCCGAGCGAGACAAAGGCCAATAGTAGTATATTAAGCGGCGGTGAGAGCCTGGAGTCTGGTTTTTCAGCTGCCGGTTGGAATTCCCCGAGCGGCTTCAATTCAACAAGCAGGATGATAATGGTGATGATGATGATTGTGATCGGGAAGTGGAAGAACTTGGATGAGAGGCACTTACCATTATAGTTCCACTGTTCGAGATCTTGTGGAATTTTGATCGCTGCTTGAGCAGCGGGACTGCTTTGCTGGAATTCCACGGCGTTCAGGGGAGTTAGGAGTTCCTTTGCGCAATCGGTCCTCCGATGCAGGCAGGCCAGATGCAGTGGAGTGTTTCCTTCGATGTCACGGATACTGGTCTTGGCTCCGGCCACGACCAACCGACGAACGATTTTTGGCTGACCGGTTAGCACCGAAAGGTGCAGCGGCGTTTGGCCAATATCGTTCTGGATATCCAGCCAGGGCCGCGGTGCAACGTGAATCAAATTGAAAACGACTTCGGTGGCCTCGTGGATCACGGCCAGATGAAGGTATCTGTGGAAGAAAAGAGAGCGTACAACATTTCAGTTAAATTTGATTATAAAATGCATGCGTAGGGTATATGGAGAACCTGATACTACAGGGATTGACGTTCATTCCTAGCCGCGAGGCGACAAACAAACAAACAAGCGATCGATGGAACAGTACTGTTACTGTCACTGTCTGACCGCGGCTGCTGCCGTTAACGGGTTGGTAGGTTTTTACGCTCGGCAGGCGTTAATGAGTTAGAGAAGTATTGAGAAAACATGTTCTAGTATTGAGCAGCAACGATTCCCGACAGAGCCAGACGAAGCCGGGTAGGGGGATGAAGTATTTTCTAGGAATTAGGAATTGCTTTCTGGGAACAAAAAGATACAACAACTTGCTATGAACAGCCATTGACGTAGCTAATGGGGATGAGCTTAGGATGCTTGGCTACCGCCATCTAGGCCCCATCCAGATTTTTTGGAAGATTTATATAATTTAAATTGGCGATATTGGAATCTCCAAAAAAAATCTGAAGCGAGCCTGGATCATTCTGGAGCGGACCAGGTACCCTAGGCACCCCCATAAGCTACGCAAATGTAAACAGCGAGTGACGGTGTTGTGCATGAGTAAGGATTGGTCTAGGAACAATATTGATTTGATCGTATGATCGCATGCAAAACACCGCAATTGTTGATGACGTCACGATGATCTAAGAGTAAGAGTAATAGCAATAAAAACAGTGCCTTGAATGGCAAATTGCATCTGGCAGTTAATGAATGCTGACGGAAGCTCTACTACTGACTTTCATCAGTGAGAAACTGGTTGTACGATTGAGGAATTTTCCATTGACCGTTGAGAGATTATACGTTGGGTGATGCAACTAAGGAATCATCTACCGAGCAGGATATCTCGGAAATTAAGCGATTATCAGTTAAAAATTAACCAATTATTGATTGGGCTGTTCTTGGAATACTCGTGAGAGATAAAAGAGCGTGTTTTTACCACCGATACGAAGTTAATTAAGTGGAATTGGTGCACATTCTCCGTAAACATTATTTTTAAATTAGCTAAAAAACATTACTATTACATATAATTAGAAAGCAAATATCAACTGTGCTAGTATTCAAGGAATACTAAGGTGATGACAGGCTTACAGTTCAAATTTAGGGGAAAAAAAGAACAAAATAAGTTAGAAATATCCATTCATAAACTTTGTTAGACACAGTCAACCAGATGATAAAACACTGGTGATTGAAGTGGAATTTTATTTGTAGCTTGCTTTACTGAACACTTATTAGAAGTTGAAGTAAAACCACACATAAACAGACATAGCTCATTGAATATTTTTCAATATAAAACATCGTCGCAAAAACACTACCGCAATCTGTTGAGTATACTGTGGTGGGCAATACGCCGAACAGATGGCGGTAGTATGTAAACGTCAAACGCAAAGGAATTGACTAGGCGCGCCACAGGTGGCGGTACTACCAACTAAACAAAAAATATTTAAATTGTTCAAAACGTGTTCGATGAACAACTTGCAAGTGTTGTCTGTTTCTCTGTGATAAAACACTTCTGGAAGCCAATAGAACCTAAGATCAGGCCGAAGATTACAGAACAATCTGAACAAAAAAAAAAAACTATAAAATCGCACGCTCCAACTGGCGAAATCGAAGAACTTTGAACGACAAATCGTCCTCTAATGAAAATGCCAATAATAATTGACCAGTTTCTAGCGACAGGCAACAGACGTCAATTCCTTGCAATGGGGATTTTTTGCACAATCAAGCTCTCGGCGATTATTAAAACTGGAATAGGGGTTTTTCCAGAGCATGGCGTTGTTAGAGGAATTAAACAAAACACACAAGCGTAAGCCAACTGGACAGTTTCGAAATGCGCTTCTCATCGAAACTGATAATAACAAGTACCTACCAAGGCATTACAAATAAAGAATAACAACAAAGTAAAATAATACTCACGTATCGCCGTCTTCGTTCTGATGGAAGTACTTTTCCCATTTCATATAGTGCTGCTCCTTGCGGCTCATCTGCAGCTGGAGCAGACTCTTGCACAGGTCGTCCACCCTCATCGAATCGTTGGGCGCCGTGCGAGACTGTTGGCTCGAATCAAGATCCACCCCCGAATCGAAGGTACGTGAATCCTCTTCTTGATGCTGTTGTTGCTGTGCCAGTGCCTTCTGGTTTCCGGAGTGGAAAATCGGTTCCACCGGAGCTTCCTGCACCTCGGACGATGAGCTGAACAGATTGTCCGAACTAAGATTCTGGCCGGAATGAAAGCCGGAATCTACCGCTCCGCTGTCGGTGGCAAATTTATCGTCCTGCTGCTTTTGTCCCTCTGGAAGGGAAAGGTACGTAAAACCTCCGGCTGACGACGCTCCTCCCCTTGATGGATGCATCTTTTGAAAGGATTGGATCGCTTTTTGTTCGCTTGGCTGTTTGGCGCAAGATTCACGGTCTGCTGCTGTTTAACTATCTTTTCAATTACCACACGAATTCCTCTCACTTGAACTCGGACTGATCAAAGCCAGTATGAAATTAACTAGTTTTCTAATCGAAATTCAACACACTAACACAAGATGGCGATTCAAACAAGTCAAACTCGATGCCACAGATGTTTTCCACATATTCTGGATGCACTTTAAACCAACTTGTAAGATAATCCCGTAGTAACGCGCAAAAGGTCAAAATCGTTCGAGGCCTTTTAATTCCTGCCGTCTTGCTTCGCGAATCAATTTTCCTTCAATGCTATTTTATTTGGCGATCTCTGATGTAGTAGACGAGAATCAACGAGCTGACACAATCAGGTACTGACTGGCTAGCACTTGTCACATACACACCCAAACAAAATCACGCCAAGTGCCCGTCAAAATGGCTAGAACCAAACATGTGTTGGTGTATAGCTCGCTCACACGAACGTCGCGGGTAGAGAAAAATAAAGGAAAAAACGCGAAAACGAGCTTGCTCTGTCTGACGGTGATGCCGAACGAGAGTCGAAAAAAAACACTTCCGAAGCGTCTTGCAGTTCAAAGCGTACTGATCAGTTTCTGTTGCGGCCATCAAATGAAAGGCAGCCGATTTGAATCGGCGAACGTGTGTGTGTGTGTGTTGGTGTGTATTTCCCACAAAACGTTATTGCACACCGCGCACATGGTCGCAGAAAGCACGATATGGGAATACAAAAGAACACACATACGGGTTCCGTTACGTCACACACTATGTAGCTGCAAATGCGATATCACAACAAAACCACAAAAAGTACAATCGGCGCCTTAAAAGTAAACATAAGCGGGATCTTTAAGTGGTATCCGCTGATGATGAGTTTAAATGGGATTAATAACTTCACCAGCGGAAAAGTAAACGTTGTGATGGTTCAATAAAGAGATAATAAACAAGGTTTTTCGATTTACGACAACAAAATTGTTGAGAAACGATGGATGGAAAAGCTTGGATTTAGATTTTTTTTCGTCTGTTGCCTCTTTAGCCAACAGCATATTATATTGAATACTTTCGTAGGGTAAATGACGGCTTCAGCAATACGAGCGCTTATTTTTTGCATTCGAAAACATGTTTCAGAGCCCCATTTAGCCAAAATTGAACACTCAAGGACTTTATTTTACCCCTCTGACGATAATTCAAGCTGAACAATGCGTTAGGTCCTAAGTAACATTGACAGATTCTCTTCGTCAACTCCAGAACAACATGTGAAAAGGGCATACAAGCTTTTTGTAAACAAACCTTTGTAGGCCCTTTTCTCGCTACCCATATGACCCAACGCAAACCTTTAACATCACCGAGTAGGGGACACTTTCCCCTTCCCTATGATATTGCTGGTTTGCGTGGGCGACCCTCGGTTGGTGAGAAAAGGGCCTACAAAGGTTTGTTTACAAAAAGCTTGTATGCCCTTTTCACATGTTGTTCTGGAACTTTCTCTTTGCATCCTCACGGCCGTGTTATGACATTTCCAGCTATTTTCAGCACACAGATCAATGAAACAAGTTATTATCTAGCTTCTAATACGACAAATGGGATAAGAAACGGTTCTGTACCTAAGTTATTAACGAAAGAGAAAGTAGATGAAGAGAATCGATGAATGTTACTTCGGACTTAATGCATTGTTCAGCTTGAATTGGTAAACGTATTGTTGAAGCCGACATTTACCATAATTTCTTAGTGATGTGGATTTCCCGATTACATTTCATGAGCCTCTCTCTGCATCTGACTTTTTCCTTGTACAAATTTCACATAGCCATGGTTCCAACTTGAAATGTTCCTCGTCCTGAGATACTTGTGTTACAACAGAATCAAACTAGTCCAACAGATTATCTAGCTACGTAAAAAGTATTTACTAAATTTAGTAAACACATTCGTGGAGTTTTGCTAATACAGGGTTTCAACGGGCTAAGCCCTCCCAAAACCATATTCCAAGTATGGGGTAAATACAGGTAAATACATACTTTCCACGTTAATTTTTGCAGTTGATAGGTACATCGCATATGATATAAATTAAAAGACAAAGAGTTAGTTCCAATAATCATTAATCACGATTTTTGCTAAATTTTAAGCATATCCAATCGGTAGAAGTTCTCAAAATTCACAAAAACACAAGCCCAGGAAACGCCTAAATGTATGTATCTCCTATGTGATCATCGATGGTCAACCAATGATGTTTGTGAATCTTGAGAACTTCTACCGATTGGATGAACTTTAACAAAAATCGAGAATAATGATTATTGGAACTAACTCTTTGATTGATTTGGAGCCGCCAATTTCCAATAAATTTTTGTATGACGGCCTTATATTTATTTCCAATGGAGAAAATCACATTTCCCTTTATTTCTCGTAGGTATAATATGCAATTTACAACACGATAATGTGACTTCCAAACACACATGATTTAGAATTAAACTGATTCTTCCAGTTTGGAGGAGCCATGCTTTTAAATTGTCTTGATAATTATTTCCACCAGTGTATTTTGGATATGTTCTCGATTATTTTTTTCGAGAAAAGCTCCTTGCTGGGAATATGGTCACGGGTGGGATTTTTGGGCCAACAAATTCAACTAAGCCCTTTGGTACTATTGTTTTATAATTGAAGTAAATACAAACGTTTAAATCTTTTTTATTTAAAAAAGGCAAAGAATGAAAGAAGATTTTTTTGTATTGAAAGAACATTAACTGAAAGGTTTGTCAACTGGCGGACCTTTTGTTAAATTACATTTCAGCAAGAGGGCGGTGACTCTATTTAAGATGCAGGCAAGATTTTATTATGATATCGCACGTTCGGGTAAGAAGATTGGTGACAATTTTTTTGCAAAAAGATGGAGAGCAATGCAAGTAAGGTTAAACGGGCTAGATGGCCACCCTCAGGTTGATATAATTTTTATATATTGCAATCATTAATACATTGAACTATTATTTACCCTAGCCCTTTCATGTGTCTTCTAGCACCTACGCATTGATACAATTAAATGTATTTCAAATCAAATTTAGATTTCCAGTTCCAGCAAAACAGTTTGCTGAAATGGAAAAAGCAAAATAACTCTTTGCTGGAAATCATTATTAGCATTTTTAGCCAAGCTTGCAAATGCTCATTGCAGCATTGAAAATGCGATGAACCAGCTTACTTTACCTACTCTTCTTGCATCTTACAAATAAAAATTATCATTATATAATATCTCATAGTAATCCTATATACATAGAGATTCGCGGAAGTGGCCATTTTGAGCAAATCGAGCAGCGAGAACTGTCAAAATGTGAGCCAAACGAGCATGTTTATCGTTTGCCTGTATGCTTCAGTTGAAAAGTATTGTAATTGGGGTGAAATAAATTCAAACAGAAAAAAAATATATAGTATTAAAATGCGTATGTAAATGAGTGGTTGTCGCACAAAATGCATTTGGTGCTGATGAACCGGGATCGCTCCAGGCAGCTTCAGAACTTTCCCACCTTCTTTACCAAAATACAATTGCGTGTGCTCGAAGCAGTACATTTTAACTAGATACCACCAAATAATTATCATTGTAACATACACGGCACAAACGCATAGAATCAACTAGGAAAAAATCCGACGGTAGTCCGCAAAACTCCAGCCATTTTTCGAAGTTCATCGTTTTTCGGAAACCGGAACGACTACGATTAGGGCAATGCACTTTTTATTCCATAAATGTTATTCGAAATTTAAAGAAACATACACTACCGATCATAAGTTTAAGGACACGCCAAAAAAACCATGCAAATATGTTTTGTTCAATGATCTCTAATTTTACGTTCAATTTTCGATCTCCAAAGGTTATAGCATAAGTGTTCTACTACTTCTTTTATTTCAAAATTTGGCCAACCCAATTCTGAGAAAATCGGTCACGATTCTCCAGAGTAAATTTTGAAAAATATTGTAACTTTGGGTGAACTTTTAGCACACAAAATTTGAAAATTGTATTTAACAATTTGCCTACGAGGAAAGTTCCATTCAATACCTTTCAAATGATCTAAAGAGAACGAAAATTGGACGTAACATGACAGAGATATGAACATAACAAATTTGTCATGTTTTTTTGGGGGTGTCCTTAAACTTATGATCGGGAGTGTAGTTGACTAGTTCACTGAGAAATCAAACAACGTAAACAAACTTGTAGCGTAGACAATGATAAAATCACGCACAAAACAAACCACGTTGCCAAATCGTCTCATAATATTTCCGTTTGTCTCTGTATATAGGATTACTAATATCTCACAGTTTTATAATGCCGAAAAATAGTATTTAGCTGTAATAAGTATTTGTAAGCTTGTTTTTAGCATCGCCGAAATCCAGTAAATGTCAGAGCATTTGTTGATACGCAGTAAGATGAGCTTTCTGTATACTAAAATGAAAATTAAATCAAGAACAACATGTGAAAAGAGCATACAAGCTTTTTGTAAACAAACATTCTTATGCCCTTTTCTCGCCACCCATATGACACCAACGCAAACCATCAACATCGCCGGATAGGGAAGGTTTCCCCTTCCGATGATGTTGTTAGTTTGCGTGGGCGACCCTCGGTTGGCGAAAAGAGGGCCTACAAATGTTTGTTTACAAAAAGCTTGTATGCCCTTCTCACATGTGGCTCTTGAAATGAAGGTTGTTGCAAATGAAACTTAAAACGATTTATTTGTGTAGCCAAATATAAAAAGCAAAAATATACGTATGCACAGATTCTAAAAACATAAGATTTTTTATGTAAATTTGAAAGGTGTTTATTGTTCATCTTACTCCGTTTACCTCTAGATGCATTTAGATGAGAGATTTTTTTTTTAGCTTGATGCGCTAGCGAGATATTTTCTTTTGATCGTCGAATAGCGGTTTTGATGTGATACGCACCAATTGGGATCATTAATTTTGAAAATTTATCGGTTTTATACTCCATCTGAAAGAGCTTCGTTTTCTACGCACAACGATACTTTTTTCGAACCCTCGAGGTATATCTCGATATAACGTAACTGTCATTTTTGACTTCCATCACCGATTTCTCTCAATCGATGATTCAATCAAGCAAAAGAATAACAACATCGGACAGATGAAACAATCCCCCATCTAACTATTGATAATAGTGACTTGTATGATTGAATTGTCAATTTCGAGATATCGTCAATGGAAGCCAAAAGTGACAGTTACGTTATATCGAGGTATACCTGTATAGAGATTACGAGGGGCACGCACTTTTAGATACGAGCAACAATCAATACAAAGCTAATGATTTTTAATTGGCTCATTATATGACTAGCCCATTGATTTAAAGCACATCTATAAGCGTAGCCCATTCTCGTACTATAATCTGTGAAAGTTTGTGTTTGTTTTGAATTGGCATATCTTCTCGGTTAAATTGCAAACCGGTTAACGTACAGAACAAGAGAGTCGCGTGTGGGGTTTTCCGGATTTCAACTGTACCGACAATACATTTGACAGAGTTTAATGTGGGGTTCGTGTATTTTCCTGCATTTCAAGGGGTGCTTCAATAAGCTTGGGACCGAAGATCAGATACTTCCTGAGACAAAAGATTGAACATGTTTCTTCGGGACCCCCTGGTCTTAGTGTTAGCAACTAACTAACTAACAGAAACTAACGATTTTAAATTGGCTCACTACTTGACTAGCCTATTGGGCTCAAGTACATCTATAAGCGTACCTCATTCTAGTCGAAATTCTAGTACTACACTATGTTTGTTTTGATTCGCTATGAAAGTTTGACAGATAGAATGAGGGGTTCGTGAATTTTCCTAAGTTTCGAGCGGTGCATCGATTAGCTTGGGACCGAAGATAGTACCAGAGCTGAGCCAAAAAGTTGAGCACGTTTCTTCGGGACCTTCTGGTCTTAGAGTTGCCTCTATGGTGTTAGCATCTCTGGTCTGGTACTCTCTTCGGTCCCAAGCTAATTGATGCACCCTTCGAAACATGGGAAAATCCAAGAACCCCTCATTTTATCTGTCAAACTTTCAAAGCGAATGAAAACAAACATAATTTAGTACTAGAATTTCGACTAGAATGGGGTACGTTAATCGATTTGCTTGGGATCAATAGGCTAGTCAAGTAGTGAGCCAATTTTAAATTGATAGTTTCGTATTGATTGTTGGTGGTCTATGATACGAGTGCGTGGTATTGAAAATACTCATGAAAAGTATTTATTGGCAGTAAAATGGTAAAATACTTTGCGTGGCATTGAAAATAATCAACAAATCTTTAACGATAATTAGGATTTGATGAAAGCTCAATTGTATTTGATATACTAATGTCTGACTATAATTCAAGTATTTAAAGCTGAAGAGTTATTGACGTGAACGAAGCCATTGTTTCCAAATAAGTTACGCTCTCATCTCAAATCGCCCCGGATTTATTATTTGTTAGGCAAAACAAATTGACGAAAATGTGTTCTTTAATCAAACTTTTTGCACTTTTAAGGTAGTTGCAGGCTCTCAAATATGGACCAACAGGTCTGTCAAGAGCCACATGTGAAAAGGGCATACACGATTTTTGTAAACCAACCTTTGTAGACCCTTTCTCGCCAACCGAGGGTCGCCCACGTAAACCAACATTATCATCGGGAAGGGGAAAATTTCCCCTACCCGGTGATGTAGATGTGGGTGGCGAGAAAAAGACATAAGAAGGTTTGTTTACGAAAAGTTTCTATACCCTTTCCACATATTGTTCTTGATACAGGCACTCTGCAGCCAATATACACTCAGGTCTTTTTTTACACGGGGGATACGGTCCGTGTAAAAAAACCATGTGTAAAAAACCTACGAGATTTTGATTTTTCGCATGCTTAAATGTTTTTAAAAAATCGAATTTTGATGCCATTTGTAATTAAAGCATGATATGGTCCATATAGACATATTTTAAAAATTTCTGTATTTTCACCAAAAATTGTGATTTTTTTTTAAAGTATGCCATTCGATTACAAATAGCTTGAAACGGATAATGTGATTGGAATCAAGTCGATAGGTTGTATCGTTGTCGAGAAATCGTTAAAAACGTACCGTGTAAATCGTGGAAAACCGTGTAAAAAAAACCGTGTAAAAAAAGACTTCAGTGTAATATGGTTCTCCTAATAAAATGTGTATGGTAATTTTGCTTAACGACGTGCGTGGGGTATCATCCAAACCATTTGTGGAAAAGTTCGGCAATTTGGGTTATCGTTCGTTTATGGTATTTGTTTATTAGGGTCCACTATGTGCTTAAATTTATTTGATTGAAATTATAGATACTATAGATTGCATAGATGAGCGGAGACGAAGGAGAATGTAACCATATGAGACGTCAGTTAGTGTAGCTAAACAAGCTTGATGTCATCATGGTATTTTTTTGCGGAGGAAGTATTGTAATATTATGAGCAAAATTATTATTCATTTCATTGTAATTTTTTCTTAAGTAAATTAATTGAATAAATTAAAAATCAAAATGATGCATCACCATACCCAACAATCTAACGATGCAAATTCGGTGCGGCCCGGTTGGATAGAAGTCTGCTGGAAGACCACATAACGCTTCCGATACTCCACATTCCGATTTATTTTGCGGAAAACGGAAGAAGGGAATATTGTGCAAACCACTCCTAGATTCATTGTTGCAAAGATTTGCTTTGCACTTCATTTTTCGCACAAACTAAAATTGCACAACGAAGAGCTCTTTGATGGCATGAACATTTTTCACGGATGCCAGTAAGAGCATTTATTTTTAATGGTTGCCAAATACTCTTTTTGTGCTTTTGCTTATCTATAGATATATATTCCATATATGGAATCTATAGCATCTATCAGTGCTGCAAAATCTCGACAGTACACGGTGATATTGACAATTCTGCTTTGGTCACTCATTGGAGCCAGCAGTCATAGTCAAGGCAAACCATGTCAATTGTCAATGACAATGCTGTCAGTGACGAACATGTGCAGATTTATTTATTAGCTAAATTTGTAACGGAATTAAATGACTTGAGCAAAACAATTACATGGATCAATTTTAGTGAATAAGTATCTACGTCCTGAGCTACTTGGATAACAATAATGTGACACAGAATGTACTAAATTACACTTTTTGTTACCAGGTGAATCTTTGTCATTGACGAAAAAATGAATGAGATTTTGACGAAGGTTTTTTTGAGGATCAAGTCTGTCAGTGACTATGTGACGAACAATTTAGTCAATATCGCGCGAAAGTCTGTCAGTGACAATGACAATTCTCAGCACTGGCATCTATAATTGCAATAGTTGGGATAACAATGAAGTACTTTGAATGGACATGCATGTGTACGACATTGAGTGTTCGATTTTTCAAAACCATTTTCAGTCCCTTCACAGTTAAAAATAAATACATTCCCGAGTACCATACACGAACGATATCAGAAATGACTAAATTTTACTCCATGAGGTAGGTAGGTTTTGATCAAAGGTTGAAGTCATGCATTTTAGAACGTACCTTGCATAATTCTCAAATCGGCTATTTGTCCGTCTCATCTTGCGATTTTGAGAACATTCAACATTCAAGTAGTTAAATAAGCTGTAAACAAACATTGTTTAATACCTCGATTCAAACAATCGTTTCTGCTCGATACAGTCACAAAAACATTAGTTGTGTGATCTGTTAAATTTTAGTGATGAATATGTATAAATTATTCAAATTACTGAAACTAGTTCAATTTAACAATAAATACACTTCCAAGTGTACTTATTTTAGTCCTTCATCTTTACAGTACAGTAACATTGTGATAATGATTAAGGGAAGACGGGATAAGACCGCCACCCTAAGCAATACATTTAGTAGCTCAAAATTAGCAAGAAATTACACATTTTGCTATGAATAAGCATTTATTTATCTATGGACAAAAATTGTAAAATTTTCTGATTAATAACATTATTTATGCTTTTTCATCAATTTTTGGAACGATCAAAAAATATTCGTTCTTTCACAAGCGGGATAAGAAGGACCACCAGTGAGGTAAGACAGACCATGTCAAATTTTTCGACAACCATTGCACAAAATTGGACGCAACAAGCGCCCCATGAATAGTACTATGGTCACATAGATCATAAGTGAATATCTTTGGAATTGATCAACTGGTTCCACAGATTTGACCGGAACAGGTTCCAGTGACCATAAGTCCTGTGAGCACAGATCTAGAAATGATCAAAAAGGATTCAAACCTATATTTGGGGTGGCAAGACCAGCAATTCATAAGGTAAATGAAAAACGTGATGAAAGGGGGAGCTGATTTTTATTGAATTTTACGTGACGTGCTCTCTTTGTCGTTTTCCACAAATTTTAATAAATGCAAACCTTATTATCTGATGATCTTGTTTCTAGGTGCTGGGCACAAACAAACTAACACTGGGGAGGCGAATTTAATTTTTCAAATTTTCTTAGGCGATAGCAACCGGAATATATGTATTTTAATAAAATGACGTCATGCGATAAAACTTTCGCTCAATTTTATATGAAGAACGAGGTTCTCTAAAGCAGAAATTTTCAATTATTTTCACTCAATTTTACTAATTCCATAAACATTACTAAAATCAACGTCTGTTATCAATTATAAATTTCATCTTATGAGGACCTTACTCTGTATCACCCAGACCTCAACTATCAATAACATTGGTAAACTTTAGAAATGAGGTCACCATGTTGAGTATTCAATGTGTGTTTGTGTTGAATTTCGATTTAACTAAAGTAGCATTATCCGTAGCACGAATTTTAAAAGATCCCATCCTTTCGTGGTTATCAATCGCATCATGACCCTGATTGACACTTACCGTATACTCTCCAACAATTCTTTATGTTGCACACAGTTTTTGGACAATTTCCACGCACAGAACCTTTTTTCTTTTAAACTAATAGATGTTTCCTCTACTAAACCAAACTCAAAAATGATCTTTCTAGCTGTCATACCTTAAATAGGAAACTTTCCCGAAATATTATGGGAAAACACTCTTCCTTTTGCGTACTTTCCTGCTCTTCACTGCAACGCCAGCAGAGAGAAAGAGCAAATGCAGCGCATGTGTTCCTCCAAAATATCTACCCGTCCCGTACATACCTACAATTAGCAGCTGGATCGGATTTTTCGCTGGGAAAATCGCACAGTACCATATAGATTTAGCATAAGCAATTGGATAAACCTCGGCCATCTGTTTCCCGCTTGCGGTCCTTCTTTTCGGGCGGTATTTCCGTTCTTCCGAAAAACCCAGGTCGCAATAAACCAAACGCAAAGCGTCCTAGAGAGCACATGCGGCACACGGTCCTGTTGATTAACTTATGCGGAAGGGCTTTGTTTGCTAGGCGCCTTCGAATGTTAAATACATAATTAGCATAAAAAGTGCATTTTTATGCTCCTTCAAAACTAAAGGACCTCTCGGTTTCGCATCGAGATGGTGTGCAAGAGGAACGAAAGGGTTGGTGAAACTCTGAAATGCGACCAGATGAATTTTAAGAATCAGAATATACGATGTGGGATTTCAATTCTAGTTGGTTTTTCTATTTGGCCTATCCTAGCGGAAATTCCATAATTATTTCCGCTTTCTTCGTTTCCTTTTCATACTGGCAGGATATACCCGTTGTTGATGTTTATGAGACAAAACCTTCAAACAGAATAGGTAATCCTATTCATATTTATTATGTAAATAAAATAATTTTGAACTTTCCCACTCAGCTTGCTGGAGAGTTGAGATTGGCTTTAGATTTTTGCTAGGCGCCAGGCGATCAATCTTGCGGGTACTTTGCAGGAGCTGGCAGATTATTTGCCTCATTTATGACGTTGGAATTTCTTTTCGTTCCTTACATCTCTGAATAATTTATTACCTTTTGCTAGTTTTGTTGAAAACAGAAAATTATTCTACTCATTCCAGCATATGCGCAGTTGCCTGTACACATTTCCAATGCAAATCGCCATTAGGGAATATGATAATTTATTAAAAATGTATTTATTCAGCTTGTAGTTCGAACTATCCAATTCAGACAATGTGCTGTAGAATGCCCTGACGAATGAGCGCCTCACACTGCAGTTTTGGCAAATAGTGCTGGCTATTCTTCTTCAACAGCACAATTTCACCGTTTTCCAGTTCAAACTTACCGTAATCGGTCAGACAGCGCACCTCAATGAACAGCGACTTCGGTGGTTTGATATCGTTGGTCAGATTCAATCCAGTACCATCTCCAATCGTCATCATGTAGTTGGCCAACATCCGCGAGTAGTTGTTGAACCACTGCAGCTCCGGCTCGTTTAGATTGGCTTTGATATCGGCGGGCAATGTGGCACCCAGATGCCATCGTACTTTCTTCAACTTTTGAAGGCGATTGTGCAAGTAAACCATAACGCAGCGTTTATGTCTTTGAATCTGCTTGTGGCGGTACATCACCAACGGGAGGTATTTCCGGTCTCCGGTTTGATTGTAGGACATCCTAGATGTTAGAAAAAGGTAGAGAATCGTAAAAGATTGTAATTCGATATATAGCTTGGAAGAAAAGATGAAAAGTTACGCTTCGAAATGTAAAGGATATTATTGCTCATGTACTAGTCTTGAATAGCTTCTAATTAATCTACACACTGAATCTAGCTCGGTAAAATCCCCAACAGCCGATTACCTCTGCATTTAATTTTGCTGATATATAAGCAAAATATCTGTTTGCTAGCTGAATTCTCAGCAAAAATCTAATTTGCTAGCTGAGTTTTGGCGGTTCTCAACTAAATAAATTGCAGAATCTGGGATCTCGGCAAAAAAATAAGAAGTTCTGAAAGCAATCTCTATGAGAGTAAACGAAAGTTCCAGTAGTCACATATTAAGCTAAGAAGAAGAAAAATAAGGCAAATCAATGAACAAAGAGAGTGTACCTGTTCCATTTATTAAGGATCAGCAAAAAATGACCTGCCTACATATGAGTATAAATTTGCCCACCGTGTATGTAAGCCGAAAGTGTCAGAATTAGCTTAAATCTATTTCAGAGTGTACTACATAAGGGGTCATTGACAAATTATGTAAGGACTAGGGAGTCAACATTTCTTATAGTTTTTTTTTTGCAATGGGAGGAGTTTCAACATTTTTTATAGTTTTTTTTTGCAATGGGGGACGAGATCTGACATCTTCTTACATAATATTCAATAGATAGAAGAACATAATTTGATCTTAACCGTTTAGTAAAGCTAAATAGCAACATCATAGCAAAATAATATCACATTTTAATATCATAACTTATTAAGTTATTGGTATGTTCTTCAAAAAAATCAACTCAATAACATAGCATTGTTGTTCTGATATTAGATCATATTGATATCTTGATAGCTGGAATTTTTTTTAAGATACGAAAATCGCGCAAATTGCGAACGCCACCGCAAGAAAACTGTTGAGCAAAAAACAGTGTATTACACTTAAAGAGTGCTACCAAAATACATGTGACTATGTTGGCAAGTTGATTAATTTTGTTTTCCTCCTTAGATATTCTACTTAATTTACTATTGAGCTTTGTTTCAATTTAGTTATTTTACCGCTCGTATCAATCATTTCAAGATTTCGCGACCGTACCGAACAAATTCTATACTACAGAAGCTAAAAAAAACTTTTGGTGAGCTCTACCGCATTGCGAATCACTTCTGCGTAAGCTCCGTAGACGTAGGCGCGTTGATTCCGACAGCCGCGAAAAGTTAAACATCCCAAGTAACATTGCAGGTTTTATCGAGGTTTTATAGCATTCTACAAGTCTAAATTTTGATCTACAGAACCCTCATAAAACCAAAATTGTTACTTGGGATGCCTCAATACCACTTTTTTTTCCTCTGTTCGGGACCTAACACTACTGTGACCAGTAAATTGATCTATTGTAGTATATTCCGTGTCCTTAGTTTAGTGCATGTCGTATTACTCCATCACTATTGAGAAATCATGAAGTATTCGATTTTTTACAGTTGCCACTCTTGCATTTATCGCAAGGTTTCGACTCTAATTGAAATGTACCGCTATTTATACCCTTCGGAGTGTTGAAACACCCTCCAAAGGCGCGCCCCTTTGTCAGGCAAAATTGGATTCCTTAGCAATATTAGTTTCAATATTTCATCTGACATCTGACATCTTCTCACATAAGATTCAATGGATAGAAGAACATAATTTGATCTTTAGGTAATAGCAAAATCATAGTAAAATAATATAAAATTTTGCTATAATATAAAATAATATAAAAATATAAAAATTATTAAGTTATTGGTAGAGTAGAGCGCTACTTCATCGTAATCGCCCATTTCCGTTCTATCGATCAGAAAAGATCAATAAAATCAATCACCGTGCACAAATTAATAATATGATTGATCCGATGCGTTAGTTCATTAGCTACAATATAAATCCTTTTAGAGCGCATTGTATGAATATTTACGCTCAATGTTCTCAAAACAAAAGAACCGCTCCTAGCGAATCTTCGTTTATCCGTAGGACGAAGAAAATCTAATGGGGTTTCAATGCGTTAGGGCAGAATGGAAACTCGTAGGACCAAGCAGTATTAAATTTTGAATAATATCTCAACAATTTGTGACTGTTTATCGAATCCAACGGTATGGAAAGGTGAATAAATTTAGATGTCATCTTTGGCAGAAATATTCTGTTTTTTGTTCAAACCCGTTCAAAAACGAGAGTTAAAGCGCGGTTGTGCTTAGTAGAACGGAAATTAGATCAAAAACCTTATGTTCTTCAAAAAATCAACTTTATAACATTGCATGTTCTTAATATTTTAGCAAACATTTTGTGAAACATAAACTAAGAACTCATAGAGTATTATTTTATGATTTTCTACCGCAAAGTCAACCATTTATATGGCATAAAAGGGAAAATAATTCCATTTGATATAAATAAGACAATTCAGTCACACCATTATTGCAGTTCACACTTAAATTGTGACGTTTCAGATGTTGGTTTCAATAACATGGCGGCATATCAGCCAGCTGGATAAAAATCATTCCTTCTACATTCAACTTGGCTGAAAATGAAGACAACCTTAACCGATAGACCAACTACCTGCATGGATTTTAATTTTGACGTAAAAACATTCTCTTGATCAAGGCAACCTCTGAGTATCAAAGACAATGGACAATGTTCATTCGTGGCTGGAAGGTCATTATCGCCTGCGTTGTTGTCAATAGTCAATATTAATATTCGTCTTCATCTTGGTGGGAATGATTTTGAGGATCAAATTCAAAAAAATTATTTTCATTTTACACAAATATAGCACTGAAGAATGTATTGTGTTAATTTTTACACAGATCGATGGGAAATCATTGCCTCATGCTGAATTGATGATAATATCGAGGTTTTAGGCTCTGGGGTCGACAATATTTAAAATAATCTATTTACCCAAAATGAATTTGATTATTTTGCTTTTGAGCATCGTTTCTGATTTTTACAATTTTGGGATGGATAATCAAGCACTTTTTTTAAAAACTCTTTATTTGTTCCAAATTCAAAATAAATTACATTTCATTTTAACCTAGGTGCTCCAGTTACTACAGTAACTTATCAATAAATAGATTCAAAATAATCTATTTTTTAAAACAGCATGTCAGTATAATAATTGAAATCTTAAAACTAAATCTTATCTAAGTATAAAGGGAATTAATCGTTGCAATTGAGGATTGCAACGATTTTTGCCTGAAATTATTAATTATTTTGTTGGACATTTGTTCTAAAGTCTCAACATTCGAAATTCTATGTACTTCGGTAGTACTGTACCAGGGAGGCAACTTCAAAATCATTTTCAGAACTTTGTTCTGAATCCTTTGAAGTGCTTTTTTCCTGGTAGTGCAACAACTAGACCATATTGGCACAGCGTAAAGCATGGCCGGTCTAAAAACTTGTTTAAATATTAGAAGTTTATTCGTCAGGCAAAGTTTGGATTTCCTGTTAATAAGAGGATACAAACATTTTATATATTTGTTACATTTGGCTTGAATGCCCTCAATGTGATCTTTAAAAGTTAATTTTTGGTCAACTACTAATCCAAGATATTTCAATTGGTTTGACCAGGAAATTGGAACTCCGTTCATAGTGACTATGTGACTACTACTAGGTTTCAAAAAGGAAGCTCTAGGCTTATGTGGAAATATTATAAGTTGAGTTTTGGAAGCGTTGGGAGAAATCTTCCATTTTTGTAAATAAGAAGAGAAATATCTAAACTTTTCTGCAGTCTGCTGCAAACAACACGAAGACTTCTTCCTTTAGCGGAAATGCCTGTGTCATCAGCGAACAAAGATTTGTGGCAACCCTGAGGCAAATCAGGGAGGTCCGAAGTGAAAATGTTATACAATATAGGCCCAAGAATGCTACCCTGAGGAACTCCTGCTCTAACAGGTAGTCGATTAGATTTGGAATTTTGATAATTTACCTGCAGAGTTCTGTCAGTTAAATAATTTTGAACTAATTTCATAATGTAAAGTGGAAAATTAAACTTTTTCAATTTAGCAATCAAACCTTCATGCCAAACACTGTCGAAAGCTTTTTCTATGTCTAGAAGAGCAACTCCAGTTGAGTAGCCTTCAGATTTGTTTGAACGAATTAAATTGGTAACTCTTAAGAGTTGATGAGTAGTTGAATTCCCATGGCGGAATCCAAACTGCTCATCTACAAAAATTGAGTTCGTATTGATGTGAAGCATCATTCTATTTAAAACTATCTTTTCAAAAGGTTTACTTATTGAAGAAAGCAAACTTATTGGACGGTAGCTAGAAGCTTCAGCTGGATTTTTATCCGGCTTCAAAATTGGAACAACTTTTGCATTTTTCCATTTATCAGGAAAGTATGCCAAATGGAAACATCTGTTAAATAATTTTACCAAGAAAGACAAGGTACTCTCTGGGAGTTTTTTGATGAGGATATAGAAAATTCCATCATCACCTGGAGCTTTCATATTATGAATTTTTTTTAGTTATAGACCTTACTTCGTCCAAATCAGTCTCCCAGGAATCATCAAAAATATTTTCCCGAGAGAAAATATTCAGATAATCCCGAGCAACCTGATTCACAATAGGACTAGTAAGGCCCAAACTGAAATTATAGGAACTCTCAAATTGATTAGCAAGCTTCTGAGCTTTTTCCAAATTTGTGATCAAAATTTTACCACCTTCTTTAAGCGGTTTTAGCGGTGGAATGGTTTTTTTTTTTTCAAAATTTAAGTGAGTTTCCAAAAGGGTTTAGAACTCGGGTCTAATTTAGAAACATTATTTTCAAAAGTTTTGTTCCTCAGGGCAGACAATCGTGTTTTAATTTATTTTTGCAAATCCCGCCAGATATTTTTCATGGCAGGATCGCGTGTTCTTTGATATTGTCTCCTACGGACATGTTTAAGACGGATCAAGAGCTGAAGATCATCGTCTATTATAATTGAATCGAATTTAACCTCGTATTTTGTTACTAAGGCAGCTCTTGCTTCAACTATAGAAGTAGTCAGAGATTCAATAGCTCTATGGTAATAGAAAGTAGAGCTGTTGGAATTAAAAATTATTTCTTGGGATATTTCAAAAGTTACTGGAAGGTGATCATTACCGAAGTCAGCATGGGTAACCAATTGGCTGAGCTCGACCTATCTTTGTGTTCAAGATCGCTATCATTGGATTGTCAGTGGAAGGTTATCAATGATCCCCATGGTAGCGATCATTTGCCAATCATCATTTCAATAAAGTGTGGCCCTCACTCTGCAGAACCATCTCGGGTTCCATTTGATCTTACAAGGAACATCGACTGGCAGAGATATGCAACGGCGGTGACAATCGGTGTCGAATCAATAGATGCGCTTCCACCATTGGAAGAATATCGATTCCTAGCCGATTTGATTTACAAAAGCTCACTGGAAGCTCAAAAAAGAAAAGTTCCAAGTGCACCCTTTAAAAGGAGACCAGCCACACCTGGTTGGGACGAAGAATGCACAAAATTGTATGTAGAAAAATCTGATGCTTTCAAAGCTTTTCGTAGACACAAAACCTCCACTTACTTCGAGGAATATTCAAAGCTTGAGACAAAGCTGAAACAATTAATCAAAGCAAAAAAACGCGGTTATTGGCGCAATTTCGTCGAGGGACTCTCACGAGAAACCTCAATGAACACCTTGTGGAGGGTGGCTCGCAACATGCGTAACCGCTCATCTTTCAATGAGAGTGAAGAATACTCCAACCGATGGATATTCGATTTCGCTAAAAAGGTCTGTCCGGACTCAGTTCCAGCACAAAATATTCTTCGAGAAGCGTCTCCTAGCGGCGGCTCTCTGGATAGACCATTCACAATGCTGGATTTCTCTATGGCTCTTCTTTCATCAAATAACTCCTCACCGGGAAGCGATATGATTAAATTCAATCTTCTGAAAAATCTCCCAGATATCGCTAAAAGACGCTTGCTAGATTTATTCAATTCCTTGCTAGAAAACAACATTGTACCGCCTGAATGGAGACAGGTCAAAGTAATAGCCATTAAAAAACCTGGCAAATCAGCGTCTGACCATAACTCATACCGTCCGATTGCTATGCTTTCGTGCATTAGGAAATTGTTGGAGAAAATGATCCTTCGGAGACTCGATCAGTGGGTCGAAACAAATAACTTGCTATCAAATACACAGTTTGGGTTCCGCAAGAGCAAAGGAACAAACGATTGTCTAGCGCTGCTTTCCACAGATATTCAACTGGCCTTTGCGCACAAGGAGCAATTGGCTTCAGTATTCTTGGACATTAAGGGGGCTTTTGATTCAGTTTCCATTGAAATTCTGTCAGACAATCTGCACAGATGTGGACTTTCTGGAATTTTAAATAATTTCTTGTACAATTTGTTGTCAGAAAAGCAAATGAACTTTTCTCTTGGACAACTGACAACTTCCAGAATTAGTTACATGGGCCTGCCCCAAGGCTCATGTCTCAGCCCTCTTCTTTATAACTTTTATGTCAAAGATATCGACAACTGTTTGGCAGAACAATGCACGCTAAGACAACTTGCAGATGACGGTGTGGTTTCCGTAAGAGGTCCACATGCCGTGGACTTGCAAGGACCATTGCAAAATTCCTTAGATAACTTGTCTTCTTGGGCTATGAATCTAGGGATCGAATTCTCACCGCAGAAAACTGAACTGGTAGTGTTTACTCGAAAGCGGTACCCAGCCCAAATGCAGCTTAATCTTTTGGGCAGAAACATTACCCAATCATTGTCTTTCAAGTACCTTGGGGTCTGGTTTGATTCAAAGTGCACTTGGAATGCCCATATTACGTATTTGAAGCAAAAATGTCAGCAGAGGATCAACTTTCTCCGTTCAATTTGCGGCACATGGTGGGGTGCTCATCCGGGAGACCTCATAACGCTTTATAACAACTATTCTCTCTGTTCTAGAGTACGGCTCTTTCTGCTTTCTCTCGGCAAGAAAAAGTCACCTAATAAAATTGGAACGAATTCAATATCGTTGTCTGCGTATTGCTGTAGGCTGTATGCACTCAACGCATAACATGAGTCTCGAGGTTCTGGCAGGAGTAACACCCCTCCAGAACCGTTTCTGGGAGCTCTCTCTCAGAATACTAATCAAATGCGGAGTGACAAACACACTTATAATTGCTAATTTTGAAGAAATTCTTGGGCTGAACACACAATCTCGATTTATGAGAATCTACCACCACTACATATCATCAGATATGTGTCTTCCTTGTTATACTCCAGACCGTGTTCACTTCACCAATCGCAGTTCCTCAATTGAATATGATCTGACCATGAAACAAGCAACTCATGGGATTCCCGATCAACTTCGACCTATTATTATTCCGCGTATTTTTACTGAAAAGTACCAACAAGTCAATTGCATGAAAAGATATTTTACAGACGGGTCCCGTCTCAATGGATCCACTGGCTTCGGTGTCTTCAATGAAAACTCTAGCGCCTTCCGCAAACTTCAGGAACCTTGTTCCGTTTTTGTTGCTGAGCTGGCAGCAATCAACTTCGCATTGGGGATGATTTCCAATATGCCCACAGACCATTACTTCATCTTCTCGGATAGTCTCAGTTCGATTGAGGCTATTCGGTCGATGAAACAAGGTAGGCACTCATCTTATTTCCTTTCAAAGGTAAAGGAGCAGATGTGTGTGCTGGTCGAAAGATCATATATGATTACCTTTGTATGGGTCCCCTCACATTGCTCAATCCCAGGCAATGAGAAGGCGGACTCTCTCGCAAAGGTGGGCGCGCAGGAAGGCGAATTGTATGACAGGCAAATTTCACACGATGAATTTTACCATTTAGTGCGTCAGAGTACCTTTTCGAGTTGGCAAACCGATTGGGACACTGGAAATCTTGGACGGTGGTTACATTCAATTATTCCTAATGTTTCTTCGAGAGCGTGGTTTAAAGGCTTGGGCTTAAGTCGTGACTTCATTCGCGTGATGAGTAGACTTATGTCCAACCACTACTCGCTAGATGCTCATCTCAATAGAATAAACCTCGTGGACAGCAACATCTGTCGGTGTGGAAACGGTTACGATGACATCGAACACGCAGTTTGGCAATGTACGGATAATGACGCCGCCAGAGAGCGACTTTTGAATACCCTCGAGGCCCAAGGAAGACAACCCTATGTTCCTATCAGAGACGTGTTGGCAACCCGTGATCTCTGCTATATGCAGTCCGTTTATGTTTTTCTTCAAATGTCTAGTATAAGAATTTAATTCCTTTTGTCTTTTGTCTCTCTTTATTAGTTTTTGTTTGTCTTGTCCCCCCGTCTCGATGAGTCTCATCGTCGCCCACTGGTCACCCACCATAGCCGGTCGAACTCCGGACGAAGCTAGAACAGCACTACCGTTCATACTGGCGACAACGCTCTGATGAGACAACGAAACCCTACCCCAAGCTCCTCCCCTGATCCTATCCTTCGAAAATGTACCCTTCTAACCTCGAGTAAGCCGCGAGTAATCGGCCCAACTCCTACTAGACATAGAATTAAGTGAATTTTGTTACACACAGTGAACAATGAATTATCGGCTCCGTAAAGCTAACGCGATTGAGCCTCCCAAATAAACGAACTAGATAAAAAAAAAAAAACCAATTGGCTACAAAGTCGACATGAATCAGTTAAGACCTAATCAATAGTTGAGGGATTTCTGGCTGAAGAAACGCATGTTGGGCTGTTTGGATATTGAATAGTGTAATAACCTGTAGAACAATCATCAAACAGAATATTACCATAGAGGTAACTCTAAGACTAGAAGGTCCTGAAATAACGTGCTCAACTTTTTGGTTCAGCTCTGGTACTCTCTTCGGTCCCAAGCTAATCGATTCACCCCTCGAAACATAGGAAAAACCAATAACCCCTCAGATTATCTGTCAAACTTTCATAGCGAATCAAAACAAACATTGCGTAGTACTATAATTTCGACTAGAATGAGATACGTTAATCTTTTGCTTGGGACCAGTAGGCTAGTCAAGTAGTGAGCCAATTTAAAATCGTTAGTTTCGTATTGATTGTTGATATTACCATTGGAATTGCTTTGAGCATTATTCAATGAGCGGTGTTTTGCATTAAAATCACCAATAATGAAGAATTTAGACCTATGACGGGTAAGTTTCTGAAGGTCAACCTTGAGAAATTTTTTTTTGCTGGCCTACGCATTGGAATGGCAAATAGGCTGCTATAAACGTAAGTTGTCCAAATTTTGTTTCAACAGAAACTCCCAAAGTTTCAAAAAGAATTTTATGTTTGATTCGTCTATGAACAATTATGGCAACGCCAGTGTTCACTCGGCTGTCGACAGAAGCAGACCACTCTCAATGTGTGTCACGCGATTGTCTGTTTACTCGGTAGCAACCATTGTGTGGTCCTCCTCATTGTTCTTCGTCAGCAGTTCTTTCAGTCGATGCGTCGTCGACTTAGCAAAGCAACCGTTTCGTGATGAATGTGTGAGTGCTGACCACGTTTTGCGTCCATTGCTACAATGGAAGCGCTCAGACCCTCTTTGGCAGATCTGCCATACAATGAAACCACTGGAAGCGGCTCCCGTTCTGGTAGAGGAGGCTTATTGGATAGCAGAAGATAAAATGTTTATTATGTTGTACCTTTTGACTATAGTTTTAAGATGTAATTAATTAATTAATTTAGCTTTATTAGGGAGGCTTTCAGCCTTGGGCTGGTTCGCCTCCAGTTTTAAGATGTATTGTATAGTGAACAAGAATCCTCGGCTCTGTAAAGTTAATTCGGTTGAGCCTTATCAAATAAATTAATAAAAAAAAAAAAAAAAAATGATGGCAACGCAACCACAGGGTCCATCAAGACGATCATTTCTATAAATGAAATAATTTGCGTCCATCTTAACCTTATGGTCAGGTTTAAGGAACGTTTCAGTTATAACGGCAATATGTACGTTATGAACTCTCAAAAAGTTAAATAGCTCGTCTTCATTATCTTTAAGAGATCGAGCATTACAATTTAAAATGTTTAATGCTTTAAAATCCATTGCTGAATTTCAAATTCTTGACAATATTGTTTGCAAATTTTACTCCAGTTTGAATAGCATCAAACATGGAATTAGATTTAACCTTATCAGAAATCATGTAAATTAATGATTTCTGTAAAAATTCCATTTTAAGAGCAGTAATGCTTCCTAAGCCAACATTTTCAAAATTTCCGTTAGAAATACGTTGGTTAGTATTTTGATTTCTCCCCGCTGCAATAGCAGCATTAACTCGCTAAACATTGTTAGCAGCGAGGGGAGTAGACAAGACAAGATGACAAATTTGAAGCAGGGGTGATATTTGTACCTACGGGTACGAATGTAGAATTTGTTCCTCGCTGACCGTTGTTAACAGCAGAGTAATTTGTACTTGCTCGGGAATGTGGAGCGTTTCCTACCACAATTTAAATTTCTTAGGATCTTCCTTCACAGAAAAGTCGTCCTTTGCGTGAGAGGAATCACCACAATTCATGCATTTAGCTGGCATGTAGCAATTTTTAGTTCCGTGACCCTGGCACTTACGGCACTGGGTGAGGTTTTGAAAACTTCCTCCAGTCTTCTCAAAAAAGGATTACTTCGGGAAGGGTCCAAACAAGAATCGAAGAGGAATAAGAGTTGAACAATAAGGTAGAAATTGTACAGGTTGAGCACTGAAAAGTGCTGTTTAAATTTGTTGTAGCTTTAGGTAGTAGTAACACTTCCTTCAACATAAAGTAAATAGATCCGCACGGCAAGAGAACACAATGCGGACTGTGATAATCAAGCACTGCTGAATATCACCAAACGCGTATCCGATGATGTATAATGAACTCATTTTTGTTCGTTTTTCTCGTACGTCACAGCGAAGATATTCAAAATGAATGTAATTCATCTACACTGGGTTGAAGCGCTTTTCCTTGCGTGTGATGGTTTATGATAAAAACAGACACTATATATTGACAGTTCGAAATTGTATAAAAAATCCAAAAAAAGATGTTTGAAAAGCATGGAAATCACGAATTTTCAAAGTTCATAGAGAGTTTCTATATGCCATTTTTAGTAATATTTTCTAGAAAACTTTTTTTTTCAATTTACAATCAACTTTCTGGCTAAAATTGGTATTTTACAAGATGATATTTTTAATTTAGTTCAGTCAACATAGGTATTTGGAGAAAAATAATTAATATTATCCCAAGATAACTATGTAATAAACTAAATGACATAACTTATTGAAAACATATTAAGAAACATAGGAGTAAACAGCTTGGCGTGGTCGATTACAAAAAGAGAATCTAATTTATGAATTGTAATCCTTTCTATAGTAACGATGTTAGCAAAGTCTGCATTCCTAAATATCGATACATTTTATCTTAATAACGGTTTTTAAAAGTTTATTAAAGTAGTATGTCTATTATTGCTCAAGTTATTCTGGATTGCTTAAGTTTAAAGAACTTCTTTTCATGTGGAAAAAAGGTTGTTTATTGATGGCATATTGTGCATTTTTTAAAAGTTTAAAATATTTTTAAAACTAAAACCTACAAGATAATATGCTTTTGCAATTACTTAAGGCAATGTTAACATAATTTATTAGTTGTATTATGGTATACTTTTTTTTTTTGATTTGTTTTCCATCGATCTTGTTTTCCATGCTGAGCACCAATGCTACAGACGCCAGGGAGGCAGCTCCCAAACCTGGACCCGAAGGAAGGCGAGTTATTCTTGAACAATTAGTAGAAAACACTCTAATCTACTTAAAGCTTATGTCGACGTCTGTTCAAGAGTATATCTTTTATTGAAAATCACTGAACGATATAAACCTTGACAATCGAAGAAACTTTTGGCCCGTTTTCCTTTCACATTCAACATGTTGATATTATAGATACTATAGATTTCATTGATAAGCGGAGACCTAAAAAGTTGCTTTAAAGATTTCAAAGTTGAATTCCATCCGGTCTCACCAAACAGTGTTTATTCAATCACTGCGTGGTGAGTGGTGGTGTTCTCCACAACGAAAGGCTTCCCACAAAAAGCTAGCTATCAAGGCTGCCTCAACCGCTGATCGGATTCAGTTCCAATCACCGTGTGTGGTGGTGTCCGGTCGTCGGCATCAGCAGCAGCAGCGTTACTTTCGACGCGTGGCGTTGAACATTGTTCTCCAGTACACAACGAAAGGCGGACTGCAGCCCACATGAGCATCCATAGAAGGAGGAAGAAGCCACACCGCTATTGATCGGAATCAGTAGCTCTTCGTGAGTCGCTGTGGGCCATCTATGCCAAGCGCGTCATACTAAAGAGTATAAACAGAGAGAACCCCAGCTCAAATTGCTATTCCTATTGCTGCAGGTAACAAATAAAATTTATCACATAAGACCTTGTAGTTTTTTAATAGTAACACTTGCTATTGGTTTGATATTCTCATCGTTTTTTGGACACATCAATATATTTTTTTCGAACCCATAGACTTTCATCACGATTTTCAAATCAAGATTTAAAGCAAAGTCATAACTTCATTGTTTGATACTAAACTAACAAGCTGACAGTTGGTGTTTTTTCCTAAAGTTAATCGCATTTATTTAAATTAGTTCCAGTGTATCAAAATTAATGAAATTTTGGATTATTTCGGGTCCATTTTTAATTCAGATTACGAATATGCATTTACCTCAATAAGAGTATTGAGGTAAATGCATATTCGAACTCAATTGGCACGTTTCGTAAATTTTAGGGCTTGTTGCTAAAATCGAACGGGTAAAGTTTGAGTGTTGATTAATAATACAATGCTCAAACAGTGAAAACTAATGTTATGAGATGAAATTTGTTCGAGAAAAATCATGAATTAAATTTCTCATATACCATAATTTTCATTGTTGTTAACCATGAATTTTTACTGATTTCATGATAATTTTTGTCGATTTCCAATGTTTTGACAGTAAATATCATGGTTACAATGACAATGAAAATCATTAGATTTGTTTTACGAGTTGTGTCAAATATGGTACCTTCACGGTAAACCTTATTTAAAAAAAAAGTCTTATGTTCCACAAAACTATATAGGGGAAATGGCACTAATGATGACCTATGGATCGAAGATTGGGTCCATCGGTAACAATCTGCTATTTATCAATTTTATCTAGATGAACGCGTCATTAGGACGGTACTAATGGATATTTTTGGTCGCTATTTCACCTAATTCACGCAATAAATCTACATTAAAATAAATTTAAAGCAATGACGTGATATATTCGACGTTATTTTGAGTTGTGCCAGTATTGCATGAAACCGACAATATGTCGCCATATGCATCGTATTCTAGTACTTCAATTTATGTAAACAAAGGATAAAAATTTAATTCATGTAGGGCACACTTACGCATAGGAATAATTTTCCTGATAAATTTGATTTATATCCTCCAGTACAGACCGCACACCATCATCCTAAAACAATAGTTTATTGAATTAATTAACAAACAATCATACACATTTAAGCATTGACTACGTACGTTGAACGGTGGTATGGTTTCCGTTGTCCTGGTCAATTCGCGAACCAATTCAAAAGCTCTATCGGTAGACGACATATTGATGCATCCAAATCTCCCTGATCTACTTTTTCACCACTTGCATGTAAACACGTAAATTCAATTCATTTTTGTCACAAAAAAGCCGGAGAATTCGATTAAATTAAATTTTGTTTTTATTTACCTCGCGGCATTTCGCGCGCTTAAACCGTTATAATTTCGTTTTTGTTTTGCTTCGTATCTTTGCGAGAGATGTTTTTGTTCAAGATTTATACATTAAAGAAGGTATTCCTTTGGGGGTAGGAATCAATTTTGACAGATTTTACTCTTCTCGGGTGGGTTTCATGCATGTGGTGTTTACAAAACTCAATCGCGTAACACTTCGTGCTGGTAAAAATGTTCCAATTACTTCAAAAAAGTGCCGGAAAGCTTCTTGGATTTAAAGTTCCTCCAGTTGTAGCAATTAACCAATGTCGGGCTCTAGCTCAACAACAGCAACAACTTCAGCCGACCGAGCTCAATCCCTTTCGTGCTCCACGTTCTGTGTGGATCGAAAATCTGGACACCATCGAGGAACAAAAACTAGGAATCCAGGAGCTGAGCAGTGAAATCTTTGGCGCTACACCGAGAATCGACATCGTCCACCAGAATATCGAATGGCAGCGCAAGTATCGATTCGTTAGTTTTGCTAACACCAAAACTAGGAATGAAGTTCGGGGTGGCGGTAGGAAACCATGGCCGCAGAAGGGATTGGGTAAAGCTCGTCACGGTTCGATCCGTTCGCCACTGTGGCGGGGAGGTGGAATTGCCCATGGACCACGATCGCCTACAACGCACTTCTACATGCTTCCGTTTTTCAACCGGGTGCTGGGGTTGGTTTCGACGCTTTCCATCAAACTAGCCCAGGATGATTTGCATATAGTAAAAGATTTGGAAATTCCAACGGAGGATCCCCAGTATCTGCGGGAGTTGGTTCAGGAGCGAGCGTGGGGACCATCGGTGTTGTTTATCGACAGCAGCGACATTATGCCGCGGAATATTTCCGCTGGAGCGGACACCATCGATCACATCAACCTGATGCCGGTCTATGGACTGAATGTCTACTCGATGCTGAAGCACGACACCGTGGTGTTCACGAAAAAGGCCGCCGAAGAGATTGAATCCAAGCTCACCGAACATCTGCATCGAAGCGATGCAAGATCGCTGATGACGAAGTTCAAAGTAGACCGATAAATTATGTTTGAAATATAAATAGATTGATTTAACGAGTCTGGTTTATGTTATTCATTCGAAATTTCGTTACAATAATCAGTCTCCAATTGGGTCTAAGATATACGTTAATGGACGGAACTTTTGTCGTTTGCTAGAATGAATTGCACCTATTTTTCAGCCAGCAACTTTGTTCGAATCTGCCATCTGAGATCGGAATGGTCGTTCTCCCCTGGGAGTTGATTCTTGAATCGTGTCCAATCCTTCTGGTACGCGTGGTATAGAGACACGGGATCATGCTTACGGAAGCTATTCGCACTGGTACTCCTAGGCCGGATCCCTGGAATGGAAGCAGCAAATTAATCATTTTCGCTTCAGAAAAGTAACTTTTCCAACTTACACATCTTGTTCGCAACGTGTTCCTTCTCCCTGAGAGGCTTCCTAGGCTTGCCACTCATTTGGTGATTTTCCTTTCCATCTTGCTCATCTACAGGTGTCACCACCTCGGAACGGTGGGGTTCTGCTTCGTGAATTATCTCTCTTCTGGAATTCACCGTTGAATGTTGCCTCGAAGGCGGTTTCCGTGCAATCTTCGCATTGTAGCTGATTGTCGTAAGGGTATGCAACCGTTGGAATGTGTTCATCTGTTGAGCTGCTCGGGCCAAAGCGTCTTGATCCACCGTTGCACCACCAGGGCCACTTCGCGTGTCGAATTTGATTAGCTTGCGTAAATCTGCAACCGGTGAAGGTACATTGTAATGATTGTAATGCTATTTAAGACATGGTCTACCTACTAACCTTTCTGGAACTCCTTCAGTTGCTCGGGTGTGATATTCCGGTAGCCAAGTTGATTCAAATGGCTTAGTATTTCCCGTGCGTCTAGAGGAATAGACATACTGCGGTTGTTAAATCAATAGGAAAGCAATAGTATTGAAAACAACGATCTTTTCACTACTCAAGGTCGCCTAAAATTGTTTGTTTACGATCAGGGACCGATAAAGCCGATAAAACGTTGTCGGTTTGACAGCGTCGCAGCTCGTTTCGCTGCATCAGCTGACATAAAGAAGGTATTCCCAAGAATTGTTACATAGGTAGGAATTGGATGTTAATACATTCAAACATAGATGGCAATAATGTATCTGCTGGAGGAATAAGGGCGGTCAAATATTACGTAATGCAAGAGGGGTGAAGGTAGTCTGACAAAGTGTGATAAACCATGTGTTATGTATAGATAAAGTGGGTGATGAGGGGGTGGGTGTATTCGAAAATAAAACTTTTGTGTTACGTAATATTTGAAGAGACCCAAAGGCAATGTAGTGTATTTTTTACTCTAGTTCAATCTAGGTGGCACTAGATTGATGAATCAAAGCTAACCCTCGTGAAGAATAGAAGAACTATGGAAACGATAAGTTCCTGCAGGGGAGATTGGTAAATCAAAGTAGGCCCCCATGGAGAATGGAAGAACTATGAATGTGATGCTTTAAAAGATTTGCACGGTGAGATATATAAGTGCAATAGCACAAACGAAGTGACAGACAACTAACTGGTGAAGAAATCAATTAAAATAATGTGGTTTGCTGTAATAGAATTTTCTTAGAAGCTTGTGCCATGCCAAATTTCTGCCCTCATCACTCTTTTGAGGGTTCCCCTATTCACAGCCAGAAGCCATAGGCATATCCAGAGGGGGGCAGGTCAAAAAGGTCTATATTCGGTTAAGACTAATTTACAGATTCAACTTATGCTACGAAGTTAGTTCTTGGTTATAGCGAATTTGTTTTTGATTCAGTTCCAACCCGGATTGGGTATCAAGATTGGGACGGCATGTTGTCTGTCAAACGTAACTGTAAACGTTTGTTTTTGTAACCTGGCTCGGGTTGAGGTTCGCACTGACAATAAGTTCGCACCACCAGTTCCAACCCGGATAATAAACAAATTCGCTATTAGTGTCGAATGTGGGAGCAATGTGGGTGTTTATTTGTTTCTGCCAATGCTGCTAATGCGTTCTGGTGATTCTTCTGCTGGGTGGCCTGGTGACATCATGATATCGGTTATTGTCGTGATTCCATCGATGAACGTGTTTATTGTTTGGGATCTGGTGTGATGGTGGAAATCTGCTAAATTACGTTGTGGGCTACGTTGTTACTAATTCCTCCCCCATTAAGTATCTTTGTCCTCAAAGATGGAAGGTTCTTAGTGGCGCGGGTGTATCAAAAAATGCTTGAAGTTTCTTTTCCCGTTCTTCTTGTAGTTCTTCTGGATTGCTGCTAAGCGACTTGCTTTCTGCTGATAGTGATGATGGCTCCAGCTTCTTTAGCGTGATGGTTCTTGGTTCTTTGTTGAATTTGACTGTTATGGTAGACTTTGATGTTCGTCTGAAAAGTGCCAAACGATTGTTATTGAGCTACTGATCATATAATTACCGTTGAGAGTTCAAAGGATCCGAATAAGTTGAGTTACCAGCTCAAGAAGATGTTTTCCAGCTTCAGTAGTTATATTTTCTCACGGTGTTCCATAGTTTAATTTTGGATGTATTCAACAGGTGGGATGTCTATAACATGAATCTCTTCCGCACGTAGTCCTGTGGTTGAGAAATATGGTTTTGGTACAATACAGATTTCATTGAACCAAATTACAAGTTTTATAAAAACTCAATGGAGTACCAGTAAAGATATGCCGGAGCACGATTTGAAAATCCCTTGGTTAACCTCTTTTAAGGAGTGTTCAAGTTATAAAACGGACACACACAGTTCAGACTTTTTTACTATGCTAAGTAATGCTTTCTTCGGCAAGTTTTAAGCTCTACTTATAAGCAATATAGAAAAAAAAATAACAAACAATTAATTTGAAGCCACATATTATCTTCACGAAATTTTCACAAGTGCACTAAAATGCATTTCTTATACTTCTGCACGTTCCTTCGGGACCTTCTAGTCTTAAGGCCCACGCACATTAGATCCAGATCGGACGCGTCGCGGCAAACTGACAGCTAAATCTATTGTCTAACTGTCAAATTTACGTCAACGGAACGCAAACGGATCTAATGTGGGTGGTCCTTTAGAGTTACCTCTATGCTAATACCGTAAGTTTAAGCTATTCAGTAACACTTTTTTTTTTATTAATTTTGTATTGAATATACACATTTGAAATACATAAAATGAGTTTTGTTCTGACAGATTTGGGAAGAAATATTATAGTCATATCAACATGATACTGTAGTGCGATAATTTATTAGATAAAGAAAGTTCTAAGGAGGACAGATTGATAGTTCCGCTAGAGTACGGCAGTGTGAAAATTGAACAGAAGTTGAAATTGAGCGAAGGGCCATTAATGCGACAATACTAATCAAACGCACACTCCTTTACCTAGCTCATACATTGATGAATGAGGGGATCTAACTTAAGTTATAATTTGCCGTTAAATTGTGTTGAATTGTTGTTATAGTGCCATAAATCTTATAATTCTAATGTAAATTGCCTACATTAAGGTTCATTTATGCATATCCGGATATATATAAAGTTATATGAGTGTTTCAAAAATTAACATAAAACTTAAAAAAAAAGATGAAATGGAGGAAAATAGTTGTAAAAATATGCAAATGTTTAGTTTTGTTTTCAGTTTCTATAAATGTTTTGTATGCAGCCGAAGGAACTCGAGCTTCAGAGCGTGTCCAGTTTGTGAATAGCTTTAAGCTGGAAATGTATTTGCGTTAGATTAAAGGTTATTTAAGTTAAGTAAAGAAACAAGCCTACAATTCGTGTTTTCCTTCCTTTTTGCTGCAACTCCTCATCTTCAAATGTGTAAATAATTCACTAGAAATTAGTGTAAATGTAATTTAGTGTAAATGTAACTTTAGTTTTCCTTGCGTGTTGCAACTGTACCAAAGTTCGATCTTTTGACATTACTTACCTTACCAATCAGGCTAAGGCCTTGTTGTCCTCTGCTGTCCGAAAAAGTCGTCTCGATCCATGGCCACACTTCGCCAACCTCGTAGTCTGCGAAGGGTCCACAGGTCGCCTTCAACTTGTTCGATCCACCTTGCCCACTGCGCGCCTCTTCTTTTTGTTCCTGTTAGGTCGCTTTGTAGCACCATTTTCACTGGGTCGTCGTGCGGCATTTTTATGACGTGTCCTGCCCACCGTAGTCGCCCAATTTTTGCAATGTGGACTATGGATGGTTCTCCCAGCAGCTGGTGCAATTCGTGGTTCATTCACCTCCTCCACGTTCCGTCATCCATCTGCACTCTACCGTAGATGGTACGCAACACCTTCCGTTCGAAAACACCAAGGGCGCGTTGGTCCTCCACGAGCATAGTCCAGGTCTCGTGGCCGTAGAGGACCACCGGTCTAATCAGCGTCTTGTAGACAGTCAACTTCGTGCGGCGGCGAATTTTATTCGAGCGGAACGTCCTCCGGAGTCCAAATGCGTCTTTGAATTTCTCTGCTGATATCATTTTCGGCGGTCACCAGTGAACCCAAATACACGAACTTATTGACCACCTCGATTTCGTCACCGTCAATCTGAACTCGGGGTGGGAGGCTAACATTGTCTTCCCTAGAACCTCTTCCTTTCATGAATTTTGTCTTTGATGCGTTGATGGCAAGTCCATTCCGCCTAGCTTCAGCCTTCAGTCTGATGAACGTTTCCGCCATCGTTTCAAAGTTCCGTGTCATGATGTCAATTTCATCGGCGAAGCCAAGAAGCTGGATGGACTTCCTGAAGATCGTGCCACTCGTGTCTATCCCAGCTCTTCTGAGCACACCTTCTAACGCGATGTTGAATAGCAGACTCGAAAGTCCATCACCTTGCCGTAACCCCCTTCGAGATTCAAATGGCCTCGAGAGTGTCCCCGATACTCAAACAACGCACATCACTCGATCCATCGTCGCCTTGACCAATCGCGTCAGTTTATCCGGAAATCCGTACTCGTGCATAATCTGCCATATCTGATCTAAAAATGTATAAGTCTTAAATTTTACACTTAGCTGTTGGGCGTCAAGCGCCTTCTGTTAGCAAAAAAGGCAAAGAATCTTCGGCGAAGCATATTCCGTGTCAAGTTGAAATCGAACATCGACGCTACTCGGTTGAACACTCGCTGCAAGCCGTGAATAGCGCTCCCTAAGCTATAATTATTTCTAAGAAGTGGAAGTCTCAGCATAAGACTGTTGCGTAGTGATCGAGGTTGAACATTAATGTTCACTTGTTGAAGAATTGCTCCTTGCAGAGTATCGGCGACGGTTAAAGCTCTGAAAACATCTCTACGGATACGTACGGGCTCGAAATTGATCAATTGGCAGCGATTCTCATAGCTTGGAAGACGAAGTGGGTATCTCCAAGGCAGCTTACGGAGCGCGAAGCGAAGAAAACGTCGTTGCACAGATTCAATTCGCTCGGCCCCATTATTGTAGTTTTGGCTCCAGAATGATCCAACGTAGATCGTACGAGAGAGCAATAGAGCGATTTCAAGCAGTAAATGTCTGTGAAGTTCTTAGTAATCTTGAAGACAAAGCCAAGAGTTCTGGACGCTTTATCGACGACATACGATATATGGTGTGAGTATGTCAGCTTTGAGTCTAGACAATCGCCTAAGTCTTTCACGCAATGCACCCGTTCGATAGTCGTGCCTAGTAGTTTGTAGTTGAAAATAATCGGTTGTTTCTTGCGTGAGAAAGTAATGACTGTACACTTAGCTGGGTAGACTACACCAGTCAGCAAATATGTCAATCTGATTTTGGAGAGAACGGCAGTCGGCGAGTGAGCGGATGCGCAGAAAAATTTTCAGATCGTCTGCAAACGATAATTGTGGCCCTGTGATAACATGCTGAACGTCGTCGAAGTAAAGGAGAAATACCAATGGTCCCAGATGGGTACCCTGAGGTATACCGGACTTTGCGCAGAAGCTTGCTGAGCGACAAGTACCCAAAGTTACTGTCAATTGGCGCTCCGTGAGGTATGAACGAAACCATTTCAAAAGATTTCCTCCGATCCCTAGCCTATCAAGCTTAGCGATCGAAATTTCGTGGTTCAGCTTATCGAAGGCTGCCGTAAGATCTGTGTAGATAACGTCCGTTTGGGTCCGAGCAATCAAACTGTCTGTGATGTAATACGTTAGGCACAGCAGGTTCGTAGTTGTGGAACGCCCAGTTATGAATCCATGTTGATCTATACTTAGATATTGCTTGCAATGCGCATTAAGGGACTCTACGACAACCAATTCAAGAAGTTTTGATGCAGCACTCAGTGACTTGATTCTCCGGTAGTTGTTTACGTTGCGTTTGGCTTTTCTTTTTATGAACAGGAAATATATTCGCAGTCTTCCAGCAAGACGGAAAGCTGTCGCTGGAAAGAGAGAGCTGGAATATGCGGCGCAGTGGATCTAAAAGACAAGTGATGTTCTTTTTAAGAATAATCGACGGAACACCATCGGGTCCAGCCTTAGCTGAAGTCTTAAGTTTAGATGTTGCTCTAGAAATCGTATCTGTATCGACCATGCTGAGCGTTTGGTTGACCAAAGGAACATTACGGGCCGCGGAAGTAATGAGATAAGCGGAGAGTTGCTCGTCTTCAAACACACTAGCAAAATTTGGCTGAGAACAGGTTGCAAATATCTTGTTGAGTGCCAGCAGTTTCATCATTAAAAATCATGGAAGAGGGTAAGCCGACTTCCCTGCGTTGCTCATTTACGAAGTTCCAGAAGGATTTCGGGTGTGATTTTAGCCGCCGTTGAATCCTCCTTTGATAGCGTTGAAAACAGAGACGACTTAACCGATTATACTCGTGGTTGAGTCTGACATAGTAGCATTTCAGCGGCAGTGTGCGGAGTTTAGTAAATATTTTGAGAGCAGCCTTTTTAGTTCTTTCAACGAGCGAAGATCTTTCGTCATCCACGGGACGCGATAGTCGATATGGATGATCTTTTTGAAAACGTGTCTGTCAATGACATATGCCAAGACGTGAGAAAAGGTTTGTGCAGCAATGTTGACGTCTACAGGATCTAGAATATGCTCTCAATCTAGGTTAGACAGCACATGGACAATACTGCGATGCACAGCTCTGTGGAAGTCATATGACACAGTGTTTGGAGTGCTGGTGAAATCACGGCAGACGGCAAGAATGCGTCCCGGAGAGCAGTTGACTGTGATGGCTCCATGTTGCCGACTGACAGATGTTTGAGGTGAGTTGAAGGCACTGGAATTATGATCATCATCAGGCAGTGAAAGGTCGCTATTAAGTGTGTACTTGCCTAATATAGCAAGCTGGGAGACCCTCAATCCACAGCTAAACTCAGGGCTAGGACGACTTGGATGAACGCTGGCTGCAATAGGCGTGACTGATTTAGAAGAACTAGGGACTCCCAAAATGGTAGAGGTTTGGCTCAAGAGATTTTCAGAAGGCGTCACCGAAAATTCGGTTTGGTCGGGGGTCAGAATAACTTGAGTATGGGAGAACTCATCACGCAACGATGAACTTAAATCACAGAGGTACTTGCCTATGCAAACACCACACCACCAATTACAGGGCCGAGACGACTATGTTGAACGAAGGCGGCGGTAGGCGGTACTGTGTTGGGGCGATCGGTGGCTTCCATCAGGCTTTTTACGGTGACTGTTATACTGGGTGTACCTTAAGGGGCTGGCATATCGAGGGGTGCTGGTGTCCCAAAAGGTCAAAATCATATTGAACAGATCCAGTAATATTTCTGCAAATTTTCGTAATCATTACGAGGATAATCAAAAATCTTTGTTTTCTGAACAATTCACTAAATGGATTTACGTCACATTGTCATCTCACGGCAGTCAAGGAGTTGTTTTCCAGCTTCATTAGTTGTATTTTCTCACGGTGTTCCATAGTTTAATTTTGAATGTATTCAACAGGTGGGATGTCTATAACATGAATCTCGTCCGCTCTTAGTCCTGTGGTTGGGAAATATGGTTTTCCGGGTAAGGCCATTACGTAGTTTGAATAGAGTTCTCCATTGATGTGAAGATTACATTGCGTAAACTGTATAAGAAATGATCCGTTCAGCGGTTGGCTAGAGTTACGACGACGGCGTCGTTGATTAAAATGGTTTCGTATTGATCCTTTTTACGAGTCCTCCAGAGTAGACTTTTTCGAACGTGCAATTTGAGTGCTGTTCAATAGTTAATCTGTAAATACACTCATTGACGTGTTCGAGTTGCGAGTTATCACACAAGAAATAGTCGCTCTGCTCTTCGCATTGTTAATCCATTTTGTAGACATGCGTCGCATTTCTTAGGATGTAGTTCTTGTCAAGTGAGAAACGTTTCATTGACATAATGATTGAGTCAACGTAGTCATATTCAAAAGTTATGGTCGATATAATGTGAGCACAGACAAACAGACATAACACATCAAAAAATGGTTATATTCCATTTAATTCCGCCTAATTAATTTTGGTATCCAGGACAGATACGTATTTCGACTACAATATGCAGTCTTCATCAGTGTCATTGCCCCTCACACTCGTTCGTGAGAAGGTTTCCGTTCAAGTCCTTGCACATATCGGCTTACGGCACGTAGCCTTTGCGCGAACTATTAAACTTCTCGTAGAACTTCCGTGTGTCTTTTACGCGGTACAGATTTTCCATCGCCTCGCGATCTCGGTCTTCCTGCTAACGCTTCGTCCTTCGGAAAACCGAGTTTTGCCTGTTCCACGCTCCATATTCAATCTCGTGCGGTGTTGCAGCATTCTCGGCCGTGCTGCATCCTTCTCCTCTACTAACAGTTTGAATTCGCCGTCAAACCAGTCATTTTTTCGGTTCGGGATCGCAGCACCTAGAGCCGCTGCAGCAGTACTACCTATGATGGAACGAATGTCCCTCCAGCCATCTTCCTGAGAAGCTCTTCCGTGGGTAGTGCAACTTCCAGCTGATCTGCGATCTTTTGACATCTTCTTTTGACGTAGGACTACGTCTGTGATTTCTATATGGGGGTACACTTTGTGAAACCCGAAAATGGAACATGTAACAAAATTATGAAAGATTTTGAACTTTAATAACTCAGCTGCCCCTGGACCAATTTCAATAATTTCATCACCAATCGATCAGAAATATTGTTACGCATCAATAACAATGCTTTTAAACAAGAAACTATTGAAAAAGTGGCAAAGTCAAGCATTGTCCAATGTACAAATGAAAAGTGATAATTTATCACTGTTTTCATGAAATAAACATTCTTCCCAAACCCAGTCGTCATAATCGAGTAGCACTTGGTTGCACATCTATCTGCTTTAACCTGAAAAGATATAAAAGAGCGGTGCTGTCTAGCCTCAACTCATTTTCGCTGTGAACGGCAGGCAGCAGAAGCAACAAAAACTGGTCGTGGCAAAAGAGGCGCCAAGCGTCATCGCAAGGTTCTTCGTGATAACCACCATCCGTCGTCTGGCTCGCCTTGGCGGTGTCAAACGTATCTGCGGTCTGATCTACGAGAAAACACGAGGTGTGCTGAAGGTGTTCCTGGAAAATGTGATCCATGATGCTGTCACCTACTCTGAACACGCCAAGCGTAAGCGGCCTTGGATGTCGTCTGCGCTTTAAAGCAACAGGTGCACTCTGTACGGTTTCGGAGGTTAAATCATCACCAACCTTGGCAACAAAACGGCCCTTTTCAGAGGCAACAAGCTCACAGAGTTAGAAAAGCATTTATCTGTGCCTGTTTGTCCATATTCAGAACCACACGCCCCCTAACGATCACACAAAATTATCTCCAGAGTTGTAATCTTGTAACCAAACTTGGAAGCAGGGGTGCAAGTGATTTTGATCGATTCTCTACATCTTTCGTTAATAACTCGTTAATTGCCCTTTCACCATCGGCAAACTACGCATAAAAGAGTAACGCTACTTGATAGCAAACGACTTATGATGGGAGGAGTCTGTGTAGCTTACCGGCGTGTGTAAAAAGAAAGTCAATCAAAATTTCATTTTGTGATTATTTCCCAAACACAGACATCACATTGAAACACCATCGTGATTATGCATTGTAGAATTCTCTATGTATTCCAATTAGTGCAGTGCTTCAGTGTTTACACTCCACGTTGGATAGAGTCAATATTCGAAGTGAAACAAGTGTTTACATAGAAATTCTGTAAAAATCTTCAAAAATTCTCAACACATGGCTGCTAAATATCTCCGAGATTATCGGAAGCGCGTGAGAGACCAGGAGGCAGGGAAACATGCGAAACAGACGCGGACCGTTGCTGAACGCGTTCAAATGTGTCGAGCCAACAAGAAAGCTTCCAAAGGTAATCCTAATTTTAGGATTTATTCACTAGCCGCCCAACTTCAAACATTTGAATAATGAATTGTTCATTTTGGAATTATGTTTCTAAATGTGGAGGCGAACCAGCCCAAGGCTGAAAGCCTCCCTAATAAAGGTAAATAATAATAATAATAATAATGTTTCTAAATCATTTATTTTGTTATTAATATATTAGTGAATGGAGCATCAAAAACAAACTTGTAGTTCTACGTCAACAGTACGGTCGTGCTTCGGACACAACCCTTAACTTTTTTTTATCTTACGCCAGCCCGTAAGTTTTCGTGTAACGTCAACTAGCAGGGTTAATTTAAATAGTGATGTGCGTTCAGTGGGCTTAACAATAATAGTTCAAAGGAAAATTTGAACAGATTGTTGATTTCCACAGATTAATCGCTCTATAGATTTAACAAATTTTGGCCTATTCTGCACAATGGATTGTCATGGTCGTTGTGTACCACTGGACACCAATGAATAATTCGAAATAAAGGTGGACCATCTGTTTTGAAAGTTCAGTTGACAATTTACTAATAAAATTCGATTAATCGCAGATATGCCAAATGAAACGTGAGAGCTACAGCATCATTTTTTTTTCAAAAAATTATTCTTGATAAATTTATTAATTTACTGCCTATTTGCATAAAATTTAAAAGAGCAAAAGTTACTTGTAGAAATAACTTGTGGGGTTTAAAGTTTTTAACCGAGGTCTTCCATCTCGACAGTCAGTTGTATCTCCAACGCATATAATCATCCCAACCCATTTTGTGTAATAGGTGTAATAATCTTTGATGTTTTTTTTGTGCATTTTAGTTTGAAATTATACTCTTTTCGAAGCACTATTAGTCTCAAATTAAATTTGCGATGTGTTCAATGCAAAATAATAAATCGTGCTAAATGGTTCGACACGTAAGCAAGGCAGATTGTGCTTACACGCTTTAAGAATTTGCGACAATAACGTTTCAAATATTTGAAGTTACTTTTCAATACGCTCCTCATGTTTTCATACCTGGATGAATGTTTCAGTAATAGAAACATTTGCAAGACATACTATTATAAAATCGGTTTCAATGCATTTCACCTTCCAACATTATCGAAAACGCCTGCTACTCGCAACCAATTACCAATCATCAACTACCGGAATACACTGCAGCCTACTTAATGGCATCAATTGATGCTTATTAATCAGCGTAAATGTGATTATGTATCCACTGAACGTGATTCGATTCTGATCGCGAAAAATTAACCGACGAGTTCGGTCGTCCCCGTTTCCCGTATGTGCTGATGGTGATTAAATCGCAAATTGTAAACCAGACTCACAGATATCCACATAGCGTTGTTATCTGCGTCTATCAGGAATCGATATTCGTGCCCTCATCCTCACGCATCCTGCATCCTACGATGTTGGTGGATGATATGGTGATGATAGGCAGCTACCAGCCAACCAACCAATGGACAACAACGAGCGCAGTTGATGGCTTTGAAAAATTACATTGTATTTCCCTGTAGCGATCGATGCACTGCACTCCAACCACGCTTTCTGCTTCGTTCTTCGTCGGCTAGGTACCACCCTCCCGTAGGCTATAAAAACCAGTAGCGTCGCTTTTAATTACTATTAATTTTAAGTAGTATTTTTTTTTTCTTTTCAGGGAAAAATGGCGTTGCTGCTGCCGAAGAAAAGAAGAAAGAAATCAATAAGACGTGTGCATATTCCTGGATCGCTGCTTTGCTGTACTTGATTACATGAAAATTAATAAAAAAATTTCCTGAGCACCGCGTGTCCCGGATGGAGCCTTTTCAGAGCAGCAGCAGGCAGCGGTTCCTTGCCAAAGCCATACCTCCATTCACATAGGAAACCACGCTGAGAGGGCAAGAGGGCACAGAATAATATAAGAAAGAAGTCATTTACAAGTTTCGAGCACTCGGCACTTGTGGGCGAGGATGTGTATGGGTAAATGTTTGCATCAGCTCTCTATATGAAAAATGTATTCCTAGATAAAGGAATTTTGAAAAGAAATTAAATTCACTCGACGGTGGTGTGGTACATAAAATATGGTGTCCCGGGTCTGTATTTATACCTTCATATAAGATTGCAAGCGAAAAAGCAGGGTGAGGTTAGGCTATGAAAAAGTTTTATCTCGAAATTTTATAAGAAAACGAGTAACACACAGAAGGCCAAAAAAGTATGAGCATTTTGCATGCACAATTTTATTTGCGATGAAAATTGGAAACGAACAGTACTTTTCTTCCGCTGTCGTCGTCGTCGTCGTTGGTCGTCCCGCCCGGTTGTCTTGTTCTGATGAAAAACGACGGAAACTATTTCCATTTCCACGAGTCATTTTTTTTTCCTTCGCTGGTAGCATTTCTTCAAACCTCGGCAAGCAGCGGTAAGAGCAAGTGGAGAATGAGTCGAGTAAAAAAAAAAGTAAACCATCGAAGCAAGCGAGTAGAAGATCCCAGGGTGTAGATATTCGATTGCTCCGCCTTCGCTTCGGTGGCGCATGACACGGGTATGGTTGCGAGAAATGATGGGGCTCTTTGTGGTGGATCCGAGCAAGCTGGAGCCGAAGTTCCCCATCATCACACACACCACAAATACATGGAGGAAAGCTAGCTGCAGTTCGCGAGCGGGAGAAAGAACCATGACTCGGTTCAAAACAGAGAGAGCGAACATAGAGCTTTTTAGATAAGTAAACAAAAGCATGCCCCATGAGAAAACTGCGAGGATGGTGGTAATTCTGCAACTGCTCTGAATGATGACGACGACGACGATGAGCAGTATGGGGATTTTTATGACGGCTGCGATGCGATTTTATGTTGCCAAGGTATCGGTACACGATCGTCAGTGGCAGTGTGGCGTCGTCGTCGTTCCGTGCTTTTACCACCCATAGCTCATATAGATTGCTTATACGGTGGGAATTTCATGGAAACAGGCGCATCATTGCAATGGGGGTCCGCCAGTGTTGGAAGGTTTGATTTCCAATATTGATCTTAATTACATGTTGGGAATGGAATTTTTCAGAAATTTTTCTTCGAAACCTTTTTAGTTTTAAAATTGATTCAGTTCCTCCAGAGTTTGGAAACCCTTAAAAACTGGAATCTCATATATGGGTTTATGCGCCTTTGAGTTTTGCCTTGCAAAATTCGACGTCGCAAAAATCACCGATGAGTTTTCAGGTTCAAATATGCACTTCTTTATAATTTGACGTTATTCATTGTTATTACTATTGTTTTTGCATCAGGGGTTGGTAAACTAACACAGCATGCTATCAATTGACGTTTGAGTGTTTTTTATAAGTTTAAAGCTGGAATGATTTTCCGGTGTTGTGAGTGTGAGTGCGTGAATATGAATGAGAATATCAAGCGTGAATTTTGTTTGTCGCTTTCGCAAGCGAGTCTATTCTCTCAGGGAAGCTCAATGAATGAGATTTGAGAATGATTTTCCGAACACTGCCTCCAGGAAACACAGAAAGGTTTATTTTTTATTTTTATTTATTAGCCCTACTGCTGAAATCTGTCATTGACAATGAAACATTTCACGTGATATTGAAAACAATATTTCTGAAACTTTAATGTTTCAGTTCATATTAAGAAGTTTGAGTCACATTGCTTGCTCATCGTTAGGTTAGGTTTATGTTTTTTTTTTATTAAAGAGACTTTAAGGCAAAACTTGCTGTGTGAAATTCATCGACGTCGCCGGTGCCGGGTTCGAATGGTTACAACAACAACTCGATTATAAGTGGTGTGATGTGGTATGATGAACTCGGTGGCCTTAGAGCTACTGTTTTTGCGTACTAAGGAGAAAATCGTGGGTTTCATCTCAGGATCCCGGAACATTCAAGATTTGTCAGATTTCATTACTTAACTTGAAACTGTCACTTTAATTCAGTGTTCCATTTACCAAAATGGACCCTGCTGTACACAGCACCCTCTTATCTAGGCTTTCATTCAACATTCAAATGATTTCTTGTGGAAGTGCAAAGGGTTACTCGGCTTCCATAAACGTAACTATTACGTCAACACATTCCTACTCATTCATTAATTGACCTGCATTCCAACGTAGCCAGCGTTGGTATTCCCTATTATAAAGTTTAAGATCATCAGTTTTTATACATTGAGAATGTTTGTTAGTTGGTTCTTTGTGTAATTACACGTTATCTGGCAATAATAGAGTATCACCCGCGAGCGCTCAATCATGCTCATTAGAGTGATGCAAACCTTTAAATTCCACAGTGTTCAAACGGATTCAAAGTCCTGATCAGCCTCCCAAAATTTGAAGCAAATTGTAAGGAATTGGCACAAGCTAGTCGAAGTTTATATAGCAATTAATATGAGAAAACTAAACTTTTTGTTCATTGTTTTCTAGACTATTTTCAGTAGATCTGATGAAAAGTTCAATAGTCAATCTCATTATTAATTTTGTTGACTTCATTTTTAATTCAGCGCACAATTTTACGTACCCCGTGTCCAATATATTCTCAAACAAATTTAAACTTCTATTATTTCAAATCAGTTATTCGGATTGTATTGGATTTTTTTATTGAAAGGTTAAATACAGCATATGTTTTGGAATAACAACGCCTTTAACCTTTTTGACCAGCTTCAAACGTTTTTCAAACTCATTACAAGCAGCATGCACGACTTTCATCGGCATTTTGTCTCAAACTCGAAGGATTACGGTTTTGAACTGGGTGAAAGTAGACACCTTGTGCTCGTCGAGGTGCTCATTTATTTTCGACAGCATGTATGACCACACAAACTAATTCAAGCGGTTTAGATCGGGTGAACTGGGAGGCCATTTATCCTTGACCAAAAATTCGGTAACATTTGCCCGACACCAGTTTTGCCCAAATCCACTGTATGAGACTCTGTCCTGCTGAAACACGTAATCATCCTTCCCGTTAATTTTAACCTTGGTTTCGCGACATTCTGCAAAACTTCCGTTTTATAATATAAAGCGTTGATCTTAACGTCTTTTTCGATGAAAACAAGTGGTAGCTTGCAAATACCCACCAAACCATCACGGAAGAGGCGCTTAGGAGCCGTTTGTAGTAGATAGGGTTGGTGCTGAATAAATAATGAGTAGAATCGAGGGAGCGTGAAGCGTGATAGTCCGTATATAAACGGAATCTCATTGGTTAGACAATTTTGATAGGTTAGCAGGTATAAATATGAGGTACCTAAGCTCGTTGAAGACAATCATACCAATCCGCAAACCCGGTTAGGATCCATCACTACCTTCCAGCTATAGACCAATCAGCCTCCTTTCAGCGCTGAGCAAATTATCGAGAAACTCATTCTCAATCGTTTGCTCAAGTTTGTCGTTTGTCGAGGAGAACAACATTCTCCTACCTGAACAGTTTGGGTTTAGGAAGGGGCATTCCACAAATCACCAGCTAGTTCGGGTGATGAATAACATTCGAAGTAACAAAGCTTCAAGCCATAGCAAGCCATGGCATTGCTAGACATTGAAAAGGCGTTTGACAATGTTTGGCATGACGGACTTGGGTACAAGCTTTGTAACTTCAACTTTCCACCACATCTTGTAAAAATCACCCGTAACTACCTCCAGCAAAGGTCGTTTAAGGTATCGTTGAATGGTTGCAATTCAAACACCTGTTCCATCCCAGCAGGTGTTCCGCAAGGTAGTCTTTTGGGCCCTTTGCTATACAGCATCTACACTTCCGACATTCCTCCCTTGGGCATCTCTTCCTGTTCGCAGATGATACCGCTATAAGCGTCAAGGGAAGGAGGTCTCGTGAAATAACAAACAAACTTCAACGATGCCTTGACGCATTTGCTGATTATGCCAACACGTGGAAAATCAAAATCAATGCCTCCAAAACCCAATCAATAATGTTCCTCCATCGACAATCTCGCAAACTAAAACCGGCTCCCTCTTGTACTGTAATAATGGATGGCACAAGGGTTGAGTGGTCCACGGAAGTAACATATCTTTGTATGTTATTTGACATAGATAGGGCAGTAGTTAAGTGTTCCAATCTATCTAGGTGCTTGTATCCGCTAATTTGCCGCAGATCTCGTCTCTCTAGGGTGAACAAACTGGCTGTCTACAAACAAATCATTGCGCCTGCGATCTTCTACGCAGCTCCGGTGTGAGAATCATGTGCACAACTCACAGGAACAAAATACAAGTAGCGCAGAACAGGGTATTGAGGATGATCCTTGATCGTCCTTTCGATACCCGCATTTCCGACCTCCATCAAGAGGCTAACATTCCGAAAGTAGATTTTCAAATTAACGAAACTAGGAACAAATTTGTGCAAAAATGCAATACATCAGAACATGCTTTGATAAGCAATTTGTATATAGTAGGTTAGGTTTATATAGTAGTTGTAGATTAGTTGTAGCTGTAAATAGTAGTTTTAAGTAGTCTCCTTTTTCAAATTCAAAACAAACCAATCACACCAAGGTGGTCATACTCTAACAGGCCTGATAGGACTAGGAACAGTAAATAATAATTAAAATTTCAAAATAACTAAAGTTGAAAAGACGCATCTGTGTCACTTGAAAATTCATACATGTAAACCAAACAAATACAAGAAATATAGATCATTCAAAGTCAGTCAAAAGTCTCGTTGAAGACATTCTTGGGACGAATTCCACAAGTCAAGGAGAGCAGTCGAGAGCATCGCGGATTCGTGTAGCCGTGACTGAGGCTGGAAACCGCAGCCGTATCAGTAAATAGGGTAAAAGTGAGTATAGTGAAATGGAAAAAAATACACTGAGGAAATTTTCGGAGCATTATTGCCATGACCTGATAGATGATAAATAAGAATTGCCATGACCTGATGGATGGTAAATAAGAAGTATGCTAAAATAAGTGAGAATTGTAGAATTCTTGAAATTTTTTGGAGCGAGAGGTCTCCAAGGCAAAATGCGATAAGACTCCAGCAAAATAGATGGTATAAGTGAGACCTACTACAAAAACAAACAAATTACCGGAGCGAGAGATTTCCGAGGTTGAACATAAACAGCGAGAGGTCTTTTAGCCAAAGTTTTAATACAGGAGATCTTGATTTTCAGTAATAAGATGCACCCATGATGAGTAAAGAGATAGGAAATTAATGAAGATGGAGATGTATAAAATGAATGTAAACTTATCGAAGATTGATTTGCTAGCTTGAGATATTTTGATTATATTTGATTGAGATTTAAATGCGTTACACCTCCTGTAAGTAGCAGCAGCAGTAGCAGCAAGAACTGCTACGCAGCAGTCAAGGAGAGCAGCCGAGAGCATCGCGGATTCGTGTAGCCTTGGCTAGAAACCTTGGTCCGGTCACGACACCGTGGAATGTTTCTGTCGCTATCTGGGATTTACTTGGACCTGCAGGCCCGTTTTGGACATTGTGAGACTGTTGCAGCACAAATAAATTTTCATCGGAAAAGACAAAGTCTCGTCCAGCGTGCCGCGATAGAAGGAAAGTTGCTGTTTCAAACCTTTTCTTCTTGGAAGATTCCGAAACTCCGTGAACTTTATGTTTCTTGAAACCTTGGCACCCCAGGGCATGTTTGAGTACATTGTGCATGATCGATTTCGAGACATTAAGATCAGCGCCCATTTTACGTACAGTGCGGTCTTAATCACTCGTTCAGTTCTAGCTGAACGTCTTCGGCCTTATCTTTTCCGGTCATCCAACGAGAAGTCCCACGGTACCTTCTAATGGTTCGATTCACAGGTTCTTCAAACACATGACAATAGCACCTGGGTGCTCTCCTTCCAAAAGCTTTTTTATCACCACAGCATGAAATTCTTTCATCCCAAGTAACAATTTTGGTTTTATGAGGGTTCTGTAGACCATGATTTAGACTTGTAGAATGCTATAAAACCACGATAAAACCTGCAATGTTACTTGGGATCGTTGATAAAAGATGGACACTGAATGAAAATAATCCATGGGACTGACATCAAATATTTCCACTATGGGATTTCACAAATTTGACACCTACCCTCTTAACTGGTCTATAAATATATGGCCCATAACAAACTTGAACAACACATACGAACTTTGCGGCTGTATTGCATATTTTACAGCTGTCGTTTAAGCCGCATGTGTTCGTTTTGCGTTGGTTGTAAGTGTGTGAGCAGGCAACAGAAAAATACTGGCTTGGCAGCCCCTTGAAATAATCAAACAGAATTTTAAATGGTTTGTGTAAACACAGTGCAAGATTACACCAAAACATAGATAGTCTATGAACTGTAGCTTCACCACTACGACGATATGAAATAAGGGGTTACTCCGAGAGTCGAAGTGAGTTTTGTCACTAGTGAAGTGAGAAAAGTCACGTCGTGGTGGCGGGACTCTCTGTGCAAATCAAATAGAGAGTCACGTCACCACGATGTGACTTTTTCACTTCACCAGTGACAAAAGTCACTTCGACTCTCGGAATAACCCCCAGAATCAAAGGACAATAATTGAAGTTGTTTTTCTTTTAACTTTTATTTTTAAACTAGTGTAATTTTATGGCATGATCAAGCAGCACTTTGTGGGCAACACTGTTTTGTGCAGTGTGACATCGTTGCCATAATTTTTGAACTCTATTCTACGTGCCAGAAATACCAATGTTCCAGCAACCGGTGGAAACTAACGGTTGGCTCACTACTTGACTAGCCTATTGGTCCCTAGTAAATCGATTAACGTACTCCATTCTAGTCGAAATTCTAGTACTACACTATGTTTGTTTTGATTCGCTATGAAAGTTTGACAGATAAAATGAGGGGTTAGTGGATTTTCCTATGTTTCGAGGGGTGCATCGCTTGGGACCGAAGAGAGTACCAGAGCTGAGCCATAAAGTAGAGCACGTTTCTTCTGAACCTTCTGGTCTTAGAGTTACCTCTATGGTAATAGCAACAATCAATACGAAACTAACGATTTTAAATTGGCTCACCACTTTAGTAGCCTATTGGTCCCAAGCAAACGATTAACGTACCCTATTCTAGTTGAAATTCTATTACTACACTATGTTTGTTTTGATTCGCTTAAAAGTTTGACAGATAACATCAGGGGTGTGTGGATTCATGCAGAACATGCAGGGGTGAGTGAAATAGCTTGGGACTGCATGGGACCGTTGTTCTGGTACTGAGTGAGCCAAAAATAATAATGATTTTCTTCGGGACCCAGTGGTCTTAGAGTTACCTCTATGGTAATAGTGAGACAAAAAGGTAAGCTGCGAATTTGTATCGATCCATCCCAAGTAAATAAGAACCTGTTCCGCCGTGTGCATCCGCTTTCGACTTTAGAGTAAATTTCAGCTCGCATTTGTAATTCCAAACGTTTCACGATCTTGGACATGAAAAAAGTTTTTTGGCGAATTCCTGTGTGCTAGTGAACGATGAAATATTTAGCTTTCGGCAAACCGTGGGGGAGATTTACTTGTAAAAGGTTGCCCTTTGGGTTGGCCTCCGCTCCTGAAGTGTTTCAAAAGTTGATGAACATATTGTTGCAAGGGCTAGACGGGGTCGAAAGTTCGATGAACTATATCCTTATTCATGCTCCATCGGAAGTAAGATAGAGCGAGATTAGCAAAATGGTGTTGGGAAGACTAAATGAAGCTAGTCTGAAGCTGAATAAGGATTAATGCTTCTACAACAAGTCCACAGTGAAATTTCTTGGTCATTTGATTACACAAGAAGAAGTTAAAGCGGATCCTGAAACGCTAGAGGCTATTAAAAGGTTAAAACGTCCTACGAATAAGCTTCAATTACTGCGGATTCTAGGATCTGTTACGTATTTGGGGAAATTCATTTATAATTTGTCAGCAATTACAGAGCCACTAAAGAAACTATTAGTGAAAGACACATAATGGGCCTGGGATCAACATCAGGAGCAAGCGTTTACAAAAATAAATCAACTGATGTTGAATCCCCCAGTCCTTGCATACTATGATGTGAACGCAAAAGTTACACTGTCTGTTGATGCTAGCTCGAAAGCTTTCGGAGCAGTCCTTCTTCAAAATCGTAGACCGGTGGCCTATGCGTCAAAATCATTGACAAAAGCCCAAGAAAACCATCCACAAATTGAGAAGGAGGCTGCAGTCATTCGGTTTGCGTCTTACAGATTTCAAGACTATATATATATGGGAAAGAATTGGAAATCGGGACTGACCATAAGCCTTTGGAATCGATCTTCAAGAAGTCTCTAGATAGAGCTCCACCACGATTAAAACGGATCCTTCTTGACGTCACTCAGTATGGCCCTATTATTAAATAAAAAAAAGGGATAGATTTTCCTCTACCAGACATCCTCAGCAGGGATGTGGACAACGTGGTCTCGAGGGAAAAGGCAGATAAACTAGAAGTTCACATTGTTCTATAAATGTTCAAGTTAGCTAGACAGGAAATCGTTACTGTAGGTTCGAAGGATCCAAAGATAGTCAAATTGATCGAAGTTAGTATGGTTGGTTGGCCGAATGAAAAACGATTGCTTCCGGACATTCTTCGGAAGAATTGGTCTTTTTGGGACCTGATGGCAGAATATGAGGGATTTGGTTTTCGAGCACATCAAATTATAATACCGAAAAATCTGAGAAGTAAAATGCTCAAAGTGATATATGCAGGACACACAGGAATCCAAGAGCACACACGCCGAAACAAATACTGTTTTGGGTTGGAATGACTACAGAAATAGCAAAAATAGAGGAGGATTGTGCAGTCTGTGAAAAGTACCAAAGATTTATTGTAAAACATGAGCTGATGAACAATGAATTTTCTACCCTATCGCTCGAAATTGTTTCTTCGGATCTGTTTCATTTCGATGGAAACGAGTATCTGTTGATAGCAGATGGTTATTCCGGATTTTTAGACATTGTCAAATTGAACGAACCAGCAGCCAACGTTGTTATGGAACACCTGAAGCGCTGGTTTGCAACACATGGGATACCACGAGTCCTGTACGCTGACAATGGGTCTCAATATTCAGCTCATGACTTTGCAAACTTCAGCAAAGAGTGGTCATTCGATCACGTTACGTCTAGCCCTCATTTTACCAGGAGCAATGGCCTTGCAGAAAGATTCGTGCAAACTGCCAAAAATTTGCTTAAGCGATGCGCGGAGGATGATTCAGATGTTCAATTGGCTTTTCTAATGCTAAGAAATATACCAAGAGACGAAGAATTACAATCAGCAAACCAACGACTAATGAATCGCATTCTACGTTCCACCGTTCCAGCAATGGAATGTGTCCTCAAGCCGCAGGTGATTGACAACGTTGCGGAAATGTAAAAGCAGCCTAAACGACAAATTACGTACCTCAATAAACAAAAAACTTGTACTATGTAATACTGACTACCTACATAACATCCCTAACGACAAACACCATACCTGAAAACACAACACACATATGCAAACTACCTATACACGTTTATAAGGAATAGAAGCAATGCTTTTTCTCTCGTCGTGGAAAGTCCTTATCAAAATCAAATGATTTGACGGGCTTTCGGAGCATCTACTTCCTGATATCTGCAAGATGACTTGAGGTTCAGTACGAGAGGCTTTCCGAGGCTGTTGCATGACATTCCTGGATCGCTTTCTACTTCCTTGCATTTCGTGTAGGAACGTTCGCAACGTAATCAAGTAGTGAAAATTCGGATAATGTCTCTCGAAACGAGTCCGAAAGCGTGTAAGTAAGTGGAGGGCAGGTATACCGTTCCTATTTTTTGTGTGTTCCACTTATGGCCTGGGAATTCTATAGGCCATCATTGGAACACAATAGGAACGTCCAGCAACAGTTCAGCGTTAGGGAAACTAGGATTAATAATTGTGTGCATCACTGTACTATAGATTAGGGAATCCAGGAGAAATTAGTGACCACGATCGTCTGCATGTATGCAGATCACACTCTACCTACATACAAGAGAGATAAGCACGATAGGCAATCAGTGATGTGCTCTCGCAGCATCACTGGTATATAGGGATAGGAGAATAGCCAAATAGTTCCCGACCACCGACGATACCGGTATCGATTCAGTTCGAACGCGTTGATTTAATACAGCTCACTTGGCGTTTGGTAGTCCATAGAATAAAATAATTACTTAGTGATCATATCGCACGGTGTTCCACAGTGTTTAAAGTGCATAATCCAAACTAGCTATTTGCGAGTGCGTACGTAGTGCAAAACTGGGAAATACCCAACAACAACTTCCTCAATTTCAGCTTCACGACTGGGAATGTACACCCAATACTGCTTCGAAAATTGCTGAAAGGCAAAAATCCTGTTTGCCTGATCATGGTCATTAATGGTAATGCACAATTTGACGGGTTCTCACCTTCATGATCTCGGTCACTGTTGAACAATGTATTATCAGATCATTTGAAATCCAAATAACATTTGAAACTGTTTTGATCGGGCCGTAAAAAAACAAACCGAGTATTTTGGATACGTCTTAGGGTGGGAGCCAGCTGGTGATTTCGAGGTACAGGTGGTGCAGGGAGTAAAGGTGGTGTAGGAGTGGCTAGGAGTGAAGGGGGCTGAGGAGATCGTTTAGCCTTAGGATATGCTACAGTGTACTTTTTGGTGGTCGAATCATCATCACCAAGGTGGCCTACATAGCCTTAAAAAACTGCGTGACTGACAACGTGCAACTATGGATCAAGTGGAATGGCTTCTGTGTACAGCAAAAGCCTAAGCCTGAATAGAAATGGCTTTGGCAATGATATCAGAATAATGTAGCTTGAATGTCAAAGCAGAGTCAAGGGTAATTTCTAGGTCTCAAATTTTGGTTCACATGCTGCAGAGGTTGATTATCCCTGCCCTTTGGTTAAGCGAGGGTTAGGGCGCGTTGTGTCAGGTTGGTCGAGGCAGATTTCATGACTAAGTGATGAACATTGTTATGTGCTATTCAATTGAAAAGGTGCTTTTCATATTTCATCACATGTAGTTCGAAAAAGCCTGAACGAAATGTGGCACTTGCGAAGATCACTTGACGATATGATATGACGGAGCCTTGATTTTAATTGTATAAAACACAAGTTAATTATTACAAAAATTTGCTGAAATAACATATTGAAAAATGTGTTAATTGTTAGTGAATAAATGTAATGTTGCATTGAAATACTTTAAATCGTGTTAAATTTAAATGTTCCCTCATTTCACCTCAATTGAACCATTCTGAACGGCCATCCCTTTGTGGTTATACATATTACATCATTGCTAATATCACTGTGCAACAAGACTTTCTAGGACTGGGAAAATTCATTTTATTTGACTTTCTCGTGGTCCCTTGAGTAAAAGTCTCGAATAAACTTATACCCTAAAACACCCTAATTTTTTGGTACCGTCCTCTTTATGAATTTTGATATGTTGTCCTGATGTCGATTGTATACTGCCTAACTAAAACATGTTAAGACATTTGCGGGTAAGAGTTTTTTTTAGGAAATGCCTTGAGGAACATTTTTGTAGAGCATTTAAAAACGATATCTCGATGTCTTACCCCTCGTTTGGGTGATTTTTAAAATTGGGTACCCCCCTAAAGATCTAGAATTCATGGAAATTCACTGTAAAAAACCATAGCATGTGCTGGAATGTTGAGATTTCCTTAAAGTAATTATTGTAACAACCCAAAAGAATGGAAACTTTCCAAATCCGATGATCTTAATCATACGTTATTGTTATTTTATTCATTTTAATAATATTACCGGTCTTGCCTGATTATAAGAATAACACGAATCTCTAGGACTGAGAAAATTGACCATATTTGACTGGCTTGTTGTCCTCTGATTAAAAAGAGAATACATATACCCTAACACGTCCTAATTTTTTGGTACCACCCTCTATATGAATTTTGGTATGTTTTCCCGATGATGGTCGGATGCTGCCTAACTAAAGCATGTTACGATATTGCCGTCTTACCCCTCGTTTGGGTGATTTTTAAAAGTGGGCACCCCCCCCCCTCAAAAATATAAAATCCATATAAATTCACAGTACAACCATTACACATACTATTATTCCAACATACCAAACTTCATAAAGAGGGCGGTACCACAACATTAAGACGTGTTAGGATATAGGTATGTTTAGGACTTTTACTCAGAAGTCTACGAGAAAGTCAATTATGGTCAACTTTCTCAGTCTTATAAAAAAAAAAAAAAGTTACGATTTGTTGCACAGTGTATTTAATGTATATATCTATATCTGACCTGGACCCAACACCTATCGACCGACCCCATCAAGTTATGGACCGGGGAACAACGGCTTTACTTCCCTAGATTTTATGCCTCAGGAAATACTGATGGTGCCGACTGGGATTAAACCCAGGCCCTTTGGAGTGAGAGGCAGTCACGCTTACCACTACACCACCGGCGCCGCTGTATAGGCTTAGTGGTTAGCATCCATAGCTCTTAAGCCAAAGTCATGAGTTGAAATGTCATCCCCGGACAAGTCACGAATGACCCAAGTCACCATGTAATAATAAAAAAATGCCTTTTTTTATCAATTATTATTGTTGAGGTTCCTTTTGACTTAGACCTGCTAACAAATCTGTTTATCAAATGAAAGGTCTATTTTTAATTTTATTCATAGCTCGAGTAATCGTGCGAGTATTAGAAGGTCCCAGATCAGAAGTGCCTCCGATTTGCAAAACCTTCACATTAAAAAAGTAAACGTTTCACCAGTGACCAATGAAATTCGATACAGCTTCCACCACAGTACAAGGTCAAACTTAATATCGAACCATAGCGCACATATTCCACCAGAACCCGTTTTTCCTCGAATTATAATTTTATAATTCCATACTGCTGCACCGAAAATGGATGCGTATGACTGCAATCATCTGACAACCCTTCCCACGCCACACATAGTTCACATGCTGGAACCAGCACGAGAGGCGCCTTGTATCTTTCTTACGACTTGCAAGTTGCGAGAGCACCAACGGAAACCCAGGGTTTCTATTTGAAGAACCCGAGCGTGAACTGAAAGGAGTGAACCCGTACGTTTAATTTTTCCGCTGCCGTCGCTCTCTACTGTCTCGTCCTCGTCATTACCATCATGATCATCATCATCATCGATGTCGTCGTTGTCGTCCTCTGATAGTCGCTCACTCTCTCTCTCAAGCTCATCACAGGAAGCTGTGTGCGCGAGGGAAATATAGCTGCACACATATCCGAGGAAGCCAATAAGGAAAAGCAGGCTGCGACGTTCCTATGTTCCCCAGGCCAAAGCATCCTGTGATCGTCGTTCTTTTTTTGTCTGCTCCACTACTGCTCATCGCTGCTGCTGCCACATAGAACTACCAAGAAAGCGTCGTGTGTTCGGATTTTCAGCGAATAGTGTTACCCTGTCCTGTGGTTGATGGGAAGTGTTATCCTCTGGTACATACACGAGATCGAAGTTTCTTCTTGCAAGCAGCCAACACACGGGCTGCATCCGTAGAGGAATCGAACACGAAATTAAAATCATAATATAATCCACCTGTTTTTCTTTAATTTCAATCTTCTGCTGTAATCCAGAGTGATATATGCGAAACGGACGGTAGCCAGGAGCGGTTTGACTAGTGGTGGTGGTGGCAGGGCGGGAGGGTCGATTCTTGCACATACTCCCGAAACGGAGCAGCTATGTATTGCTTCTTTTTCGGAATGTTGTCTCTGTGAAGAAAATGGAAGCTTTCGCAAGCTTATGGGCAAGATTTTCATCTGGCAAAAGTTCGTAGCGAACGTAGTGAGATTGCAATTTGGTTGTTTTCGGTAGGTAAAACGTGAGAAAATAAAGTGTGTTCCGTGATTTATCCTCGCTTGTAAATAGCTTTGAAGCAGTTTCCTTCGAAATAAATTGTGAAAAAGTTGCTCCAATTAATTTTCTTTATGAATTCAATTAAAATCTTCGTTCTGGGAACGAATGATTCGGCGAAGGGTATAAGACCATTCTATAGTTGCTCAGGTGGGGTCTCCTGAGCTATATGGATGTAACTGTGCTTCATACGCCAAAGGAAATATTTGTTGCACTTCATTCACAGATTTTATCGGGAAAGTCAACATCAGGCTTTTGGAAGAATGTGTGTAGAGTGTGTGTTTGCATATTTTACCCTGGAGTAAACTTTTCTTGATAACAAGTGATGCATGTATTCCAAGCTGCTAGTGATGAATGGTGGTATTTTTCGATAAGCCACAAAAAAAAGCAACAAATTCTGATGGTTATTGAATATTCAACACCTGTCCTGTGTGTCAGATATGGCAGTTGTAATAGCACCTCCGAAAACCCCTTCGCCGCAGCAATGCACCAGCCTCGGTAGATATTTGTGTTATTTTTCGCACGTAAAAACTATATTTATGTACCGATACGGCTCGGGGTGTTCCGTTCTGTTCTGTTAGCCCGCGCACTACCCCGCGAGAGGGGCAGAGAGGGAGGAGGCGATTGGAACCGTCCCGGTCGGAAAAGCTAATAATAAACATGAGGTGTTTTTCGGGGCTCCGGAGTGTCGAAAAATTGGTTGTTGAATATTGATATAAGCTTTCGTCAGGTTTTGGGCGGTGGATCTTTTTTCAATACCACCGGAGTAGCCGTATTGCGATGTTAGTTTGGAATTTATTTGATTGGCAAGGTTTCATATAATTGATGAAAATGTCACTGACAGAAAAGTTCTAAGAATTAATCGAAATTTATTGGTATGGATTTGAGAAAGACAGGCTGCATTTATTTTTTTTTGCATTTTATTAATGGCTCGAAATTCTGACACTTAGTCCACAAATCTAGATAGTTGGTTTTACAAGTAGCACGGAAATGTTATTATGATCATGGTAATATTTAACAAAATAAAAAAAAAAATGTCCGGACTAGCTAATCATCACAATTTCAAATCTCATCCCGGACAAGAAACGAATGACCTAAAAGTGCTAAACAGACCATACCAAAAACTAGCCATCTGGAATTCGGTTCATTACGGTACTACAAAAATGAAGCATATTAGCATATATTTTTTCGTTCGCACCCAGTTTTAAAGAGCTTTTGAAGCATTTTTCAGGAATAGGCCATTATAAAATTCAAATTTCACTTGGATAGTCAAAGCACAGAACTTTTTATTGATTCATTTTATATATTTTTTTTTTCCAAAACACGTACACTACAGAAAAGTAATTCTTCTTCTTCTTCACCGCATTTCAAGCTTATTGCTTATCGCATATTAGCTTATTGCTTTCGATGCCTGTAATTGTATGGCAAGTACCATCATACTTTATGCACAGGGAAGACGAGAAATGTTTCAACCTGAAAAATTCATAGACCGGACTGGGAATCAAATCCAACCACGTCCAGTATGGTCTTGCTTTGTAGCTGCGCCTTTACCGAATGAGCTAAGGGAGACCCCAGGCCCCATTTCTTCATAATAGTTATTACTTATGAATTGTTTTGAATCTGTACTTATCGGACATAATTTGAGTCCGTGTTAATTTCTTCACTAAAAGTTACGAATTTTTAACCTACTTTGAAAATTAACTTACTCACCAACCAAGCTCTCGTTCTTTGTTATCAAATTAATATAAACGTCTATTCCAATATTTAATATAATTTCACCTGTTTTAAACGCTGCTTTTTCGTATGTCATCAATCCTCTGAAATAATGACGATTATTTCAAAAAAATTTAGAGTATTTATGAGCATTTCTGCCTTTATCGTACACCAAGGTGTACCGAAAGCAGGGTTGCTTCCACTCACTAGCTATAAAAAAATGTTTTTCGGAATTATACAATCATTAGATGATATAATGATGTATTGTTCTTATAAGTAACAAGAAGAGGATGTAAATCATATGTTTGACTCATAAAACCTGGCAATTTCGCTTTCAGAGCGTCACAATCAGCGATTCGTGAGCGGTCACTCAGAGTGAGCGCTCACGAGTCGTAAAATCGCTGATTGTGACACACTGAAAGCAATATTGACAGATTTTATGTGTCAAACATATACTTCACGACCCCTTCTTGTAGCTTACAAGTACTAATTATCATTATACCATCTCAGGATTCATAATTCCAAATAACACTTTTTTTTTATAGCAAGTGAGTGGAAGAAACCCTGACCGAAAGGTTGTAATATATTTTTGATGAACACATTTTTGGCGTTGCTTGGATTGGATTACTGCTGAAAAATGAACTCGAGTTTTTTCATGTTTCAGCAAATATATCATATTAACAATATGATCCATTCATGCCTTTTCCAAATATTGCAATGGCGACCCGCAAAATATTGCTTCACGCATCATCTAGCGTTGAAAAAGGTCAGCAACAATTATTCAATTACAATCGAGGGGTGCGAATATAGCACTTATTACAAAAGTAAGAGTCACATTATTTTGATTAATTACATTGTGTATATTACAATGTATGTCTGACATGTCACTGTTGTCATCAAATAAAATAATATGCTGAAATACATTCATTTGAAATATTAAACAAATTTTCATTTGGTTTACCCCTCGTGAGATAAACAAATACATTGGTAACCTTTTTGGCCACAGAGGTGCTTTCATCGTTAAAAATTTGGTTCGGCAGCTATGCGAAAGAGTGGATCATATTGTTAATATAATATATTTGGTTTCAGGCAATGCATTTAACGCATAATATCGTTTTTAGTCAAGAGGTGGCAAACGAAAATGTAAAAAGCACACTTAGAACGAAAGGTTAGCTCTCTCCTTTACATGAAAATAACGTTGATTTTTGAGTGAAAACGATGCTCCAAATTGGCTTTCATTTCCTTTCACTGACACTCTGTCAATTTATTTAATGTACGTTATGCCCTGTTTTCTTTAATTTTTTTTTGTAGATGAACATGTGGATGGAAGATATATTTAACATATTATTTGAAATCTTCAAGTGTTCGATTGATGTGCCTCATGAAAAACGAAATGTTCGAAGTCGTCCGCTTCAACGAAGATGGAAAGAAGCAGGAACGCAGCAAAGGGAGATAGAGAAACAAGCGATTGAACATTTGTTTGTAGACGCCGATTGAGGCGCTAGAAAAAAGAAAGTAAGGAGTCTCTTCGTCGCTTCGTTTTTGTCAATTGAGGCTGATATTGTGACGCCCTGGTGACAGCTAAACGACGTAAGCGCCACTATGGCCAAGTCTGACTTTTTTGCATTTTTATATAGGGAATTTGACCATTATTCATTATAGCGAAATTTGTTCGTCAAACGTCACTTTGTTGCAAAATGTCGATTTGACATCACGCTTTTGCTGGAAAGTGACGTTCATAGATCAAAATTTATAAAAATCAAATTCGATTTTTCTTGAACTCATCTCGTATTTTTTTATCTTCATTTTATAAGGGCAAAACTACTTTTGTAAACAATGTTTTTTTACGTAGGACTACGTTTGTTCCCTCTATATGGGGGTACACTTTGCGGGTACAAAAATTGAACTTGTAACCGAAAGTGGTCAGGTTTTAAAGGACCATAACTCGGCTATTTAATGATACATTTTCAATATTTTTGCATCAATCGATCGGAAATTTCCTTACGTATCTATTTCAACCGGTACTATTGATTTTAAATAATATACTTTAAAAAAAAATCATGACCGTCTAAAACATTGTGCAATTCAAACAATGAATGAATCACTAGCATGCATTCCTACCCCGATCAGGGTTGCCACATTTAAATTTGTATTTTTTTCTGAAAAAAAAAACTTGTAAATCTGTGTCTTGCTGCATAAAATCTGTATCAATCTATAAGCAAAGTTCATAAAACTTGCTTTCGTCAAAATAATATTACAGGTATACCTTGATATAACGTAACTGTCAATTTTCTACAGCGTGTTTTCCGTGATGCAATTTAATGTGGGACACCCTTTATGCTGTATGGAGCATCGATGCCGGTTTCGAGCTGTCGGTAGAGAAGAGCGCTTTCACGCACATCTGCCCTCACAACCACCGATCTCTGACGTCACCGATCACCATCGGATCTCAGGCCGTACCGCGACACAAATCTGTTAAGATGCTGGGAGTTCGTATTGACCGCAGCCTCTCATTCGTACCCCATTTTGACGAAGTGAGATCTAAATGTCGGTCGGGGTTAAACCTCATTCACTAGATCGCCAGACGACACCCAGGCAGCAATCGACACCTCGGGATCCGGATTTCCAAAGCCGTTATCGACACACGACTCACCTACGGGATTGTCCAGAACAACCCTTATCGAGAAACTCACTCCTGTATATCAAAGAGCAATCCGAATCAGCTCTGGCCTTCTCCCGTCAACCCCGGGTTTAGCAGCATGCGTCAAAGGAGGTGTCCTCCCCTTCGACCGTCTCATCACACTCACCATCTGCCGCCGAGCCGTCGGGTTTCTGGAAAAAACTACTGGTTCGAGCGATGGAGTGTTCCTCCTAGAGGAGGCAAACCAGCTCCTCGCCAGCACAGCCAACCAGGCGCTCCCCTCAGTGTCCACGGTCCATTGGTCCAGGGGTTGGAATCTGCCCAAAATTTCTATCGATTCGACAATTAAGAATAAATTTTAATTAGGTGCCAACCCCCTCTCCGTGAACCAGTCACACATGGACCTTATACACCGCCGATATAAAAACCACACGATCCGCTATTCCGATGGTTCTTTCGCACAAGGTAGAACCGGAATTGGGATATCTGGCCGCGAAATAAGTATATGTCACAGTCTTCCCGACCAGTGCAATATTTTCTCTGCTAAGGCAGCTGCAGCCTACGTCTAATAAACCCATCGTGCTGTTCACGGATTCAGCCAGCGTTGTAGCCGCCCTTGACGCCGAGTACCTCACACACCCGTGGATCCAGGTCATCATCCAGTCCGCTCTACCCAACACCACCGTTGCCTGGATACCTGGCCACTGCGGCATCCAGGGTAACGTTGAAGCCGACCACCTCGCCTCTTCTGGTCGACTAATGAACAAACTGACAAGTGAAGTTCCAGGTCCAGACTTAATAAATTGGCTGTTAAAAATTACATGGGAGAACTGGAGCAAGGACTGGTTAGGCAGAAGAGATCTTTTTATCCGTAAGATAAAAGAAGAGACGCACCGATGGAAAGACCAACCTGTCCACCATTATCAAGTGGCGTTGTCTAGGCTGAGGTCAGGACACACTCGAATGTCGCACAACATTGCTGAGAATGGCGAATTCCATCGACGTTGCCCAATAGACCTATACGGTATCACTTGCAACATAAAAAATGCCCTCAGCAAGGACCCCAGTCGTTCCGCTGCGCTATTGGCCTTTCTCCGCGAGACAGGCCTGTACAACCAGATATAACTCAATCCGATAGAGTCATCACAGCTTACAGCATACTGCGGATAGAAACAACCACCGCTATCACACCATCAGTCACACCATCAGGAAAACCTTCAATAACCACGACCATCGCTACGAACTTGAACTCTCCCCTGTCAACTACTCTAGGACACCCCCACCAGCACGAAACAGCATAAAAGACAGCATTACTTAAGTTTTCTATTTTAAGAAACTCCTCTCAGGAACCCTCCCTCTCTTTTTAGAAGTGTCCCCTATAGGCACTCCTCAATTTTTCAACTTTGTGACTTGGGGAACCCCCTTCAGGGATTCCCGGAGACGAACCAGCGTTCGGCTGAAAGTCTCCTTAATAAAGATAACTAACTAATTAACTTTATGCTGTGGCTACCACATTATTTTACATTTGATAGTCCATATACAGTAGCGCCAAAAGCATGCTGTGATGGGTTCAAAATATGACCTAAATTGATCAATTTGTTTTGTGGTCAAGTTGTAAACCCACCGCCAGACTTGCAATTGATCATTACAGCTAAAATGCTATTTTTCGGAATTACGAAACTATGAGATACTATTATGATAATTTTTATTTGTAAGAAGCAAGAATGGGTGGTAAAGTTCAACTGTTTCAACCCCTGATCGTGACAACTTGGCTGGCGTTGTTATTGATCTGTAAATAGATTGAATCATTGAACTTAGGTACATTGGGGCCTCCCTTAGCTCAGTCGGTAAAGGCACAGCTACAAAGCAAGACAATGCTGGAGGTGACTGGGTTCAATTCCCGGTCCGGTCTAGGAATTTTTCGGGTTGGAAAATTTCTCGACTTCCCTGGGCATATAGAAGTATGATTAGACTTGCCACACAATTATAACAATGCAAAAATGGTACAGGCATCGAAAACTCTCAATTAATAAATGTGGAAGTGCATCTAGAACACTAAGAGCACGCAATAAGCGAATATGCGATATGCAATAAGCTTGAAATATTATTATTATTATTTAGCTTTATTAAGGAGGCTTTCAGCCTTGGGCTGGTTCGCCTCCAAAAGCTTGAAATACGAAGAAGAAGAAGAAGAAGAAGAAGAAGAAGACTTAGTTATATTACGTACCCAAGTAGCAATTTTGGTTTTTTTTTAGGGTTCTGTAGACCATGATTTAGGCCTGTAGAATGCTATAATTTTTTTATAAAACTTGCAATGTTATTTGGGTATATTGTCGGTCCTAAGAAGATTAATCTGGACTTTTAGGCTTAATCTCAACTGAAATTATATGTAATCCCTCCCCATGGACATGGAGGTTGACGGTACTGAAGCAAAGGGTTATGTTTAATTTCTTTATATTTGCAACGATGATGATTTCCTATAGTGACACATATCACCTTCTTAATGCTTGAGTATGCCTCAAACGATTAATTCTTGGTTGTTAATAGAACTTCCTTGATGAAATCGGCTGCTTCATGCAGACTGAGCAATTCTGATTATAGTATCAGATTTGTTCTGTATACAGAGGAACTGAGAGGGCTTATTAGAAACTTCTCACCAATAAAGTAATGATCTTTTAGTAAATATTGCATATAATTTTATTAATATTTTATTTTATTTAAGCATATTATTTTTGTTACAGTCAATTAGCATTAGCATACGATACAAGAGATTTAATATTACTTGCTCGTTTTTGCGTAAAATAATCAATATTTATTTTACTTGTAATTATCTTTGAAAGTTTTTTTCGAGTTTTTTTTGTGATCTGAAAATTTTCCAGTTTGGTTAGATGTTTTGAAGCTAACGCATGTCCACATGCCTAATAGAAAGATAAGCAGAAAAAGTGTATCATGAAGAATGGTTGCATGCAAGGTTGCTTCCACTCACTTGCTATAGATGAGTGATTTTCGGAGTTTTGAATTCGTTAGATGTTGTAATGGAGATTTGTGTTGTTGGATACGGGAGGAGATTGGAGGGCGGGTGTTTGACGCATAGAGCCTGTCAATTTTGCATTCAGAGTGTTGCAGTCAGCGATTGTATGATTCGTGAGCGCTCGCGATTCGTAGAATCGTTGATTGTGACTGCAAGTGGATTTGGCGAACTACTAGTTTTGTTTGTAGTTTATATTTTATTTCTTTCATGTAATTATCGTAAATAATAGTTATTCAATAATAGATAGATCATCCATATATTCGTACTTTGACGCAAAGCACTGTGGATTATGAGATGCTCGATGACCCTTAAGGGATCGATTTTGCTTACTGAGCAGAAAATCATGGATTTAACCCCAAGCTCTTCCACAGCACAATAAATCGCCACCATCATTTGTATATTTGATATTTAACATTAACCTCGCAAACTATTTGCATATCAAGCGAAAACGTTCCTGTATTGTCGCGAAGCGTTATGGTTCTGAGATGCTCGATGACCCTGGAGGGGTCGTTTTTGCTTACTGAGCAGAAGATCATGGATTTAATCCCAAGCTCTCCGTCATGACTCTTAAAATTTATGATCACTTAACGAAATGAATATGTTCTTTCGATAGCCGGCTATCGAGAGATTAAATAAACAACAAATAAACAATACATACTTTTGGTTGCATCGCCAACTTGAGGTGAATCCTAACCGAATACCCTACCCAACCCTCCAACTCCGTAGCACTTATGAGGGTGTCGCTAAGTCGGTGGCCTCTCGTTAAGTAAGTACTACATCAACATTTCCTTCCCTATCCCTAGTTATGGTAAAGATGGGCGTGGCCAGGAATAGCGACAGTCATGCTTCTGTTACTCTTGTTTAGATTGGAACCAATGTTTACTCCCCAGCATTATTCCTGAAAGTAGTCTAACTGAGAATTTCAGAAGAGACGTGAGTGTCGCTAGTATCCAATCTACGAAGTATATCATAACAATGCTAACGCTAACGCTAACGCTAACGCTAACGCTATCTCAACTGAAATTATATGTAATGAACATAACATTGGAGCAGAAGATTAAATAATAAACTCCCCTCCAGCGACAGTCCCAGCTATAGTTTCACGAATACCTAGAAAATCACCACGCCGAAGCTATTACCAATTACCACAATCGATTGTCTACTGTCTATTCACCACATCCGATAGATGGTGTGGAACGGGGTCGGAGGAAAATATGACTCGAATTTATTGAACAATGGGCTGCGGGGCATCAAATTGTGAAACACTTTGTTGGTACGACACGAGCGGATCGGAGTGCGCCTTTTTTTTTGTTTGCGGTCCGCGATAAAACATACATAGGTAGCCCACACCCACACACCGCGGCGTAACGTTTCCAAAAATTTCCCTCCTCATCATGGGTGGAATTTGGCCACCATGCAGATGCGGACCGAGTTCGATGGGAAAATCGTCCGAAAAAACAACACATTTAATTAGTATTTGACGAAGGCCTTCCGTTCGTGGAAAAGTGGGTGCTTCTTCCTGTTGGAGAGCTTTGGGCTTTCCACTGTTGATTGTGGCCAAGGCCAAGTCCTTTACTTGTTGAGGTGGGTGAAAAAGTAGGGAATCGATGATGATGGTAAAAAACCACCTAGGGGAAAACGATTGTTGCCTTATCGCGTAACAGGCTCAGACAGATATCGTTGGCATTGTGCCGACCAGCAAGCCGAGAGGGGTGACGGAATCCCAGAAAATTTGACTACATAAATTTCGGAACGGGGATACGTGTGACTTATTGATTTCCGAAAAGGTGCGGTTCCGATTTACCGATTTATTTGACAAGGGGAGGAAGAAACGGGACCCTAATTGATTGTTGTACCGTGGCCGGAGTGTGGGAGGGTGGCAAGTCAGTTTGTATTTGTTTGCCCAAAGATAATTCGTTCGGGAAATTGGGGACCATTCACTGTCGTCGGTGTCAGAAGAATAGGAAAATGGTTTTTTTTGTTGCTAGTCGCTAGGAGCTTAGCATAGATTGGGTCGGAGCACAGTGATAACACACGGGTTAGGATTGAATGTCATAAATCTTTTCACGTTCGGTGTTAATACGGTGTATTATGTACTGGAAGAGAAGATGGAGATATGAGCAACAGATTTCTTAGATATTGTCGCAGGTAAAGCAAATTATTTGTTTGTTTTGTCTGTTGTTCAGTATCACCTAATGTCAGGATATAACAAAGTTGAGGTTGTGCTCAAGTACTACACACTCAGAATTTATTATGGAGTTCGTTATTTTTTTTTACCAAAATCTCAACAGCTGAACGACAGTTCTATGAAACTTTGACCTTCATTTTAAAGTCTATTTTGCTCAAAAATAATATCAAAACGCGTTCAATCATGTTCAAATTATCAAAGCTTGTCATTGTAATGGATATTTCGTTGTAAAGTAGCATTAAAACTATTAAATTGAATTTCTCAAATTTTACCGAATGACCCAACTAACATTTTTCGCAATGTAAACACTTTACGCATTTCATTTATACAGCTTCAAGCTGTATTCAAATGTTATACGATATGAGGAAACCTTTACTCAACTTCTATACAAGCAAATCTGGCGAACTTAGTCAGCTACTAATGGCTGTCGCTGTTGAGACGGTTGGGACAAACTCTTTTTCCATATCTAGTTACGCTTCTATACAGCTGTTATCCTGCTGTTTAGTTGTGTGTGAACTTGAATGGCGCTTACTCAACCTTTACCCGATTATCCAATAATATCTACACAGCTCTTTCTTGACGCCAGGTTAAATATTGTTTACGCTTTTTTTGTTGGATGAATTCATCATGTTTATTTTACTGCGAATCAAGTTAATCGAAATTAGTTATAAAGCAACAACCACCAAATTATTTACAATGTGACCTGGAATCGAACTCGAGACGACCGCATTGGCGAACCTTGATACTACCAACTTCGCTACGCCAACACTTTGAACTGACGTAAACAAATTTACATGCCCTTCTACAACAATATTGCTGAGTAGAGGCTTTATAATAGTGCACATGAATCACTTTGCTCGACTAGTTAATTCAGCCTTGTAAAGAAGCAGAGTAAAAACTGTAAAACTGCACACGTCTAAAAATAAACCTAGTTGACTGTAAAATAGCTTCCAAAGTAGCGCGAACACAGTTTATTAGTTGAGTACAGGTTGTTTGGTTGTTGAAAAAGCACTTTTGATGTTTATGTTATTCAGCAAGAGTGGTTGGTTGTGTAGAAGCCATCAAATAAGTAATATATTCGCTTTATTAGCTTTGTTTTGAAGCTAACAGTTTAAAGTTGATTAATATTTGCATAGAAGTGACATTAGCGTTTGATTGTTGATGTTATTCAGTGCAAATGACAAATTAAAAAATGGTTGTGATAAAGTTGAGTAAACGATCTTCAAAACTATTTTGCTAGCTTCTGCTTGCAGCTGTATCTGCAGCTTTATTTCAGCTACTTTACAGCACAACGCTGGAAAAGTTGACTTATAAAGCTGAAAATGTTAGTTGGGGAGTCACTTCTTTACTCATAAATAAGTGAGAATGCTCTACATGAACAAGAAAGAGTGTACTGAATATATGATTTAAGTTTCCAGAAGAATACTTCTTCATTCACTGGTCACAGGTTTTTTCAATATGATTATTCATGAGGCTGGATCGTGGGAGATTTACGGAGCCGTGATTTTATGATTGTAGCTGTTTACTTAAACCTCCCAAGTAACATTTAACGTTTTATGAAGTACTACAATGCTTCTATAAAACAATATTTATAAAACCCTGGTCAAGATAGCTTTGCCTTTATTACATCCACCAAAACCTCATTAAGACTAGAATCTTTCTAGTTCGCCCTCCCTGAAGAAGGTTCTAAAGAGTGCATTATCGAAACATTTTAAGAACAAACTGCTGCAAAAACGTTACATGACGCATGCATTGAGAACCATTTGAAATTCTTATTAAAAGTACAATTAAAGCCATTTAGCATAAATACTTGTGCCATTTGCCTTTGACGCTTGCTAAGCGCACTAAAAATAAAGCATCAATCAAGATAAAAAGAAATAGGGGAATTAACGTATTCTCGGCAACCTAAGCAGCGACTTACTTTCTATAGCCAGTTTCTCAGGAAGTAAGTCTACGTAACTTGGAACAGGTGGAAGCTCAATCGCTCCCGAAAAGTTTTCCTTCTTCCGGATGAGTTGCCCGTCAGCAGTTTTCTGCAGTCCCAGTTTGGCACTGATGCTATTCGGATCATCATCGCAACGTTATTACTGTAGAAGGCTGCCATTCACAATCTTCTGTGTATTCCCATCCATGTTAAGCGAATAATTTGACGGTTTCCAGTGCTTCGTAAACCGCATTCACTTCTCTCCTTTCAGTCGGCTGCTCTGTTGTTGTTGACCAATTTTGTCGGAGCTGTCCTCCCAGAATGTTCTGGAATTGGATTCCTTTTCTCTTCCGTCGACAGCATTGCTAGAATTATTACTTGATTATCCTTTGGCATTTCCTTGTGACTCTGCGTTAGGATACTCTCTCTGTCTCTGTCTCTAGGCGGATCCATCTTTTTAGTTTTATTTTTAAACAGTGAGAGGTTTTGTGATACACTTCATTGACATCAAAACGCTTCAATATATGCTTTTTGATCCCGTTTGGAACCGAACGGTTTCATGATTGCTTTTATAATGCGAATTTTGTCGTGACATCAATAAAACAAATACCAATTGATTTACTGAACAGTTTTATAAAGGGATAGAGTGCTGCATTAAATTCATTTTTAAAACCAATCTCTTTCTGATTTTCTCGTTAGACTTTGAAAGGTTTTTAAAACAGTATAAAGCTGAACTATTAATCAAGAACTTTATGCACTGGTCAATGCTGTTTTTAAAACTTAAAAGATCCCTTATTGCCGTTATAAAACCACAATAAATCAGAGTGAAAGCCAAAAGGCATTTAAATTGTTACTTGTGCTGCGTCTAGTAGAGGTGGGACCGAGTACTCGCGTTTCGCTCAATTTATTTGTAACAGTCATTTGGCAAACACTACTTCACGTTTGGCAAACACTACCCTCTGCCAAGGAAATCGGTCATCGTGGGTTTCTGAAATGGACCATATACAAAATGTTTAGTTACGTTCTTAAATAAGATTAATGTTGCTGAATGCTGGAAAGCAGTTGAGAAATTAAAGTTTAGCCGATTTAATCTAAAATAACGCAGCACGCTGAAGGTACCGGTAACGCTGCTTGTGGGGAAGTTGAACTTGAACACTATGGACTTCTTAGACTTTTTAGGCTCTTCTAGTAAAACTTTGGTTGAATAAGCAATTGCTAAGCGGTTGAGCGGAAAGACGAAGCTGAGTCATTGATAGTCAGGTGGTTTGGTGATATTAAGGTTCGCGTAAAGTTCAATTGATGCTGACTGTGAACAATTGCGATAAAAAGCTTATTCTGGAGAATTTTCGAATACACACACACAGACACAATTGTCGTTAGCAAAATAAAAAAAAAACCATTGATAGGATTAAAAGTTTGTGTTGGTTCTTCTTGGTAGAATTTTTTTTTTTTTATATCTTTATTAAGGAGACTTTCAGTACTTGGTAGAAAGTCTTTAGCATTCAAATCAAAAGTCAGCCAACTGTCAATTCAAATGTATCTCATTCTTTTGAGCATGAGCATGAGCATTGACGACCATACATTTCAGTAGTTGCTACTCCGTGATTGACCAGATTTAGCGAATTTTTCACAAAATACCATACACAGCAAAACATTAATTTTAATATCACATCAAAGTGGATGCACTTCAATCGTGTCGAGAATATGGTGCAATATTACTTGCCAAAAAGGACAAAAATATCATTAATACAGTGCATAAACTGACGATACGCTACTTTTACTGCATTTGTTTATTTTTGTGGCCATAAAAATTACATGAGATATTCGACATGATTGAAGTGCATCCTCTTGGATGTAATATTAAAATTTATTTTTTGCTGTGTATGAATGAGGCTTGGGATTAGCAATCCATTCTCAGTGTACAAAATCCGTAGAATCCATAATTTTTTAGGTCAATAACGACGCCGGCCACGTCCTTACGGCCATCGGTGAGGGAAAGGATTGTTATTTCAACAACCGTTGCTACTAGAGACCGAGTATACCTCTGCATCTCCACGGTTGTCACGGAAATGACGTTTTTGTTAGTGGGAAGGGCACATTAGATCTGGATTCACATTGGAAAGTGATGCGATCTTTTAAAACCTGTTAAGCAAATGAAGCGACCCTATCAACTCAGTAATGTAAAGGGGCTTGGGTTTTAACCCACGATCTTCTGCTCAGTAAGCAAAAACGGTCGCTCTAAGGCCACCGTGCCCCTTACATCACAACAAGCTACGACCGACGATCGTTCATTATCGGTTACAAGAACCTATTACAATAAAATGAAATCATCCAAAGTAGTTAACAATGAACCGATTCAGGCGTACGTCACATTTGTCTAAATATACTTATTACTTTTCTGAATCGTTCCTCCAATTTCTGTTGTTAACTATTTTATACAATAGAGGCCTGGATATATTAACTTAGTAATGTAATGAGGCTTGGATTTTAACCCATGATCTTCTACTCATTAAACAAAACCAGTTGCTCTATAGCCTTACATTACCACAATCTACGACCGACTCAACAAAAAGTTATTCAAATGAAGCGACGTCTCTGAAAGCAGCCAACAATGTCTTCCAAACTGGATCACGCATACACTCTTTCCGAAATTCATGGTTTAAACTATTCAACTTTTGGTTATTAACTGCGTTTTATGCTCTCGGAACCCAATGATGGTGGTTTATTCTGTTGTGGGAGAGCTTGGGATTAAAACCATGATATTCTGCTCATCAAGCTAAACCGATCCCTCCAGGGTTATCGAGCATCTCACAACCACAATATTCCACGACAAAATATGATTAAGTTTATCAAAATTATTTCATTCTTTTCTTTAAAAAGTTGAAATTTTCAAATCGAATTGTAGAACTGTCAATCTAATAGCCTAAAAATATACTCATTAAAGGTTTTAATTTAAAAGATATTAATTTTTATCGAAATGATGTATGTTTTCATCTCATATATGAATTATTTTTTATTCAATTTGAATTTAGAAAAATCAACCACAGACATATTTAAGTTAATTTATTTTAGTTTGTTTATATAATCACAACTGAAAGGACACTGCATTATGAAACCTTCCATTGGAAGCATTTTACGCAAATACTACAGTTGATATTAGGATAATTTCTTCCTGACGGGCTTGGTGTGGAGACGTGTTTGAAGAAAAGTTGCTTCTTGATGGTAATGGTGGGTGTAGCCTTTCTTTCCGGCAAGACTGAAGAGGCTGCTGAAGATCAAAACACATCAATTAGTCAAATCGCAAGCAAGATCGAAAAATCTTCAAAATATCATCAACTTGCCTCCAAATCCGGCAACTGGAGTATCCTTCCACCCGATACCGTCACTGTGGGTGTTTCCATCCTAATATTCGTACCACACAGGTATTCTTTCGGTATCCAAATATCAAATTTTGTTATTTACAAAGTATTTTGCTTGCAATGTTTTGCGATTATTCTTTGGTATTTTACCTCTTATGTCTTGCTGATCAACACCAAATATTAGTATTAGGTCAGAATTAGGTATTCATTAGTTGTTTTCTCCTGCTCGGGAACTAGCACGCCGTCGGATCAAATATAAGGGAAAATAGACACTGCTGACGACGAGTACAATTCCCAGTCCGGTCTAGAGCTTAAGTTTGTATCTATGATCTGCAGCGTAAAAAGGCAGTTTCCAAATAAAGTTTCTTTGAAAATCAGGAAAGCTATCTCCCCATCTCTATCAAAGTATTCAGCGAAGGAAATATTTCTTTTTCTATTATAATTCTAACAGAGGAAATGAAAATATTCCCTTCTTTATTCCCATTAGGTCCCATTAATGAAGATTAATAACATATGTTCTAAAAAACACCAGTATTTAAGCTTGTCCAGCACCATTATCAAGCATGATATGATAATCACACAAAACAAAATCCTTTATGCAACATCAAAGGGATGTGTGTTAAATTGTACAATTTAACTCTTTCGAAAAACTCGCATGAAAATTTGATGGCGCGACGCTTTCTATTCATAACATGCATACAGCGATAAATCAAGCGACTATACGCACTACACAATCTGAACAGTATCCGAACAATCACCAGAATAGAAACCGAGATAATAAAAAAAAAGCGCTACCCATAGAAAATCCGACAGCTATCTCGTTTAATTTCAACGGTTTTCCACCATTCATTCGAAAAGCGATCCAACCATCCGAAATCGGTGTAATTCACTGCTGCATACTTTATGATGTGCCTTTTGAATAATAAATAAACAATGCTCCAAAACAGTTTTCAACGAAAATGCCGAAAAAACGCATAGTGTTTGTATCCTCTGTTGCAGTAAACGGCCGGCGTCGTGCTTTGTGTGAAATCAAAATCAAAAAGCGACCGCTCACAAAGCCGATTTCAATTGGAAACACTCTCTTCAACAAATAGGCGCCTCAAAAAGAAGATAAAACAAACTTGAAACCCCCAATTGAAGTCGGTTTTTTTTGCTCTATGGTGCATTTTCAAACGAAACTGATTTCTCTCCGGTGCGGTGGTGTGTTGACGATGATGAATAAGTGTTGGATGTTAACACCTACGCTTTTTTTCTGCATTCGAGATGTACAGATATATGTCTGCTGCTCACTCTCATTCACTCACTCTACCAGCCAACCAATCCGCCTGCTTGGATTGAGGCGGAAAATCTGTGTGTGTCTGAAATTGATAGCCAGTTCCTTTGATTACCAGACACACATCAAAAGGAGTTTTGTGAGATCAAGAGATGGTAAATAATAAAGAGGCGCGTCGTCGTCGTCATCATCACCGCCGTATCATCGACATCGACGTCGTCGGTCTATGCCGAGAGCCATGTTGTGTGTGAGTTTTGTGTACGCCGTGCTGCGAGATGCTGCTGATCCGTTCCGGGGTGTGGGAGGATGGATGGATGGATATGGATGGATTATGCCTTATTTTTTTTTCTCCATTTCTCGGGTGGAGGGCGATTACATGAAGCTGAAGTTGGCTGGTTTGTTAACTGTTTGGTCGGTTGGTTTTATGCTTTAGACATGCATGGTGATGCTCTTGTTTGACATTCATCAGCCATATCCGCAGCTCATATCCACGTGGAATCTTCATATTCTTCGCCTGTCAGGCTGGTGAGAGATTTCTTTGACAGAGCCAATCAAAATAAAGGTGATAATCAGGGTGATAGTCAAAGGGTGTTTTGTATTTGCTCTTACTCGAGCTCTAGTCTGCCGTTCTATGATTATCTGTCACAGGTTCTAAACGTTGCATCTGAGAAAATCGCGAATAATATTTCGAGTTATTTCTGCTCATTGGAAGAAATACACGTTAAAATCAATTAGTGCATTGGTCAAATTTTAACAGAATCAATATGTTTTGATTAAAACTACAGAAATTATCTGCAATGAAATCAGTTAAGCCATTTTTTTACGATTTATATTCAGTGGGACTGATATGCCGAGAAACTTGCTATGAAGAAGGAAATTCTATGCATGTCAGTTCCACTAGGAGCTGTTTATTTTCTGTGTTGCTTTGATGGCCTCACTGTGTTTGAAGTCTTTACTAGAGATAGTCTAGTATAAGAGAAAAGCGGATTGGCTGCTTTTGAGCCAAACGAACTGTCATAGCCAGAGACAATCGAGTAACGCCTATCTTGATTGCATTGGCAGTGCTGCTAGAAACCCTCCAGGCATACACATTCAGAAATTAGCACCGATTTCGATAGTTTTTACAGCAATCACATCAACTGAACTACTCGGTAGAATTTGAGCAATTAAATTTAATGGGTTTAGAGCTATTTTAATCTTTAGAATTACAAGATTGGCCCTGTAAACGGCTGGACAATGCGTACCATTGATACTTCGCGTATCTGCAGGTATAAAATAGACCCCACTAGCGGTCCTTAGCTTCTTGTCCAGTAACTCCTATCCCTACCTCCCCGCGGTGCCGGCTGGGGTACGAGTAACCATAGGAAATATCGGGTAACCAACCCCGGTGGGACCTTGGTCATATGCTGACACGAAAGGGGGGGGGGACTCCTCTCTCCGGAGAGTGCAGTCTTCGAGCGTCTGTTCACCATGGAGGTACGGCTCAAAACGGCGTCTGTTCTCCATGTTAGGAGCGGCTGATCAACGTCCTGGTGCCAGCGTGGGACGCTAAACAGAGCTGTGCACGATAGTCCTCCGGCGAGGCAATGGGGGTTGGTGCAGGCCCTACAAGCCAGCCGTAAAAAAACAAAAGTACAGGAAGCAAGCAATGTAAACACGGACCGGAACAATCGGCATAGACCCAAGCAACGGAAACGGACTAACGATTGGAAACTCGGAACATGGAATTGCAAGTCTCTCAATTTCTTGGGAAGTACCCGGATTCTTTCCGATTTGTTGAGGGTCCACAAGTTCAACATCGTAGCGCTGCAGGAGGTTTGCTGGAAGGGATCGTCGGTACATACGTATAGGGATGGTTATACCATCTACAAGAGCTGCGGCAATACACATGAGCTGGGTACAGCTTTCATCATGATGTGCGAAATGCAGAAGCGCGTGATTGGGTGGTGGCCAATCGATAGCAGAATGTGCAAGTTGAGGATAAAAGGCCGTTTCTTCAATGTCAGCATAATCAACGTGCACAGCCCTCACTTAGCAAGTGACGATGACGATAAAGACGCTATTTACGCGCAGCTGGAACGGGAATACGACAGCTGCCCAAGCCATGACGTCAAAATCGTCATCGGAGATCTTAACGCTCAGGTCGGCCAGGAGGAGGAATTCAGACCAGTTATAGGATAGTTCAGCGCTCACCAGCTAACGAACGCCAACGGCCTTAGACTCATCGTTTTCGCCGCCACTAAGAACATGGCCATACGTAGTACCTACTTCCAGTATAGCCTCCCATATCGGTACACCTGGAGATCACCGCAGCAGACAGAATCGCAAATCGACCACGTTTTGATCGACGGAAGGCACTTCTCGGACATTATCGACGTCAGGACCCATCGCCAACAACATTCGGTACCGACGCCCGCCACGGTACAATCTGGAGCGACTGAAGCTGCCCAAAGTTGCAACTGAGTACGTGCAATGCCTCGACGCAGCGTTGCCGGATGAGGGAGAGCTCACCGAAGCCCCTCTGGAGAACTGCTGGAGCAACGTGAAAGCAGGAATTAACAGCGCTACTGAAGGCGCCGTTAGGTTCGTGGAGCGGAATCGACGGAACGATTGGTTCGACGAAGAGTGCCAGACGGTTTTGGACGAGAAGAACGTAGCGCTGGCGGCGATGCTGCAGCAAGGAACCCGTCATAATGTGGAGCGATATAAACAGAAGCGAAGACAGCAAACCCATCTTTTCCGGGATAAGAAGCGCCGCCTGGAAGAGCTGAAGTACGAAGAAATGGAGCAGCTGTATCTTTCTCAAGAAACTCAACGCATCACGCCAAGGCTTTGTGCCGCGAGCCGAAATATGTCGGGATAAGGAAGGAGGTATCTTAACGGATGAACGTAAGGTGATTGAAAGGTGGAAGCAGCACTACGATGAACATCTGAACGGCGCAGAGGTGGAGGACCAAGGCAGCAAGAGGAACCCAACTAACATGTTCAGCTTTATAAGCCAACTTTTCCAGCGTTGTGCTGTAAAGTAACTGAAACAAAGCTGCGGATACAGCAACAAGCGGAAGCTAACAAAATTGTTTTGGAGAGCGTTTACTCAACTTGTTTAAAACCATTATTAAATTTGTCAGTCGCATTGAATAACATCACCCAATAAACGCTAATGTCACTTCTATGCAAATATTAATATACTTTAAACTTTAAGCTTCAAAACAAAGCTGAGAAAATCATTTGATGGCTTCTACACAACCAACCACTCTTGCTGAATAACATAAACATCAAAAGTGCTTTTTCAACAACTAAACAACCTGCACTCAACTAGTAAACTGTGTTAGCGCTACATTAAAAGTTATTTTACAGTCAACTAGGTTCGACAAATTTAAAGGATTAGTCAACTAGGTTTATTTTTAGATTTGTGTAGCTTTACAGCTTTTACTCTGCTCCTTTACAAAGCTGAATTAACTAGTCGAGAAAAGTGATTCATGTGCACTATTATAAAGCCTCTACTCAGCAATCTTGTTGTAGAAGGGCATGTACATTTGTTTACGTCAGTTCAAAGTGTCAGTGGCGCCGGTGGTGTAGTGGAATGCGTGATTACCTCCCACCCCAGCAGGCCTTTGTTCAATCCCAGTCGGCGCCACCGGGATGTTCTGAGGCATTAACATCTCTGATCACGCCGGGAAGTAAAGCCGTTGGTCCCCGGTTTATGAGTTGATGGGTCGATAGGGTAGGGTGCAGGTGTGGGAGCTGCCTTCCTGGCGTCGGTAGCATTGGTGCTCAGCACGGAATACAATATCGACGGAAACCAAATCAAGGAAAAAAAAAGTTCAAAGTGTTACCGTAGCGAAGTTGGTAGCCTCAAGGTTCTCTAATGCGGTTGTCTCGAGTTCGGTTCCAGGTTCCGGTACAGCGTAAATAATTTGGTGTGTAAAGGTTGAGTAAGCGCCTTTCAAGTTCACACACAACTAAACAGCAGGATAACAGAATAGAAGCGTAAATAGATATGCAATAAGAGCTTGTCCCAACCGTCACAACAGTCATAAGTAGCAGACTAAGTTCGCCAGATTTGCTTGTATAGAGGTTGAGTAAAGGTTTCTTCATATCGTATAACATTTGAATACAGCTTGAGGCTGTCCCAGGTAACAATTTGATGCTTAACAAGTGTTGATTTATCGATTTCAATTCAGCCTTAGATTGAATAAATGCTGTAATTAGACCACGTTCACCTTTGTCCAGCTTTTAAACATCTTAATCTGGTGATTTTAATCAGCCGAAAGCTTAACAGTAATATACATTATAAGCTTTTTAAGGCATTGAATAACAGTCTTTTCCAACCCTTGTTCAGCCTTCTAGTTTTATTTCAAAAATAATAATGGAAGACCGCTTCATATCTTATGCATTTATATGGAACTGCTAAGTGATTTGCCATACCTGGAAACAAGAACGCGATTTGTTTTGATGGTCATTTGGATGCTATTTTAGTGCCATAATTGAGTATTATTTTTGGAATACGGTTTGAAAATTCAGTGCAATATATAGTGGCGAACAGAAGTACAAATGTTAAAACTTCCGACGTCCTCGTAGACCACTTCTACCTGTATCTATTCTTAAAAATCTCCTTTTCCTTGTCTCTACTGCTGCCACTGCCTGTAATTAGAAAGATAGGCAGTGAATTTAGTAGAACTAAAATGCCGGACATGCAACGAGTGACACAGACACTGACGACATTTAACAAATCAAGCTATCAAAATATGTGTAACGCATTGCTGATTTGTGGAGTTGTGTTAAGCTTATATAAGGCTTGTTCAATCTTTGGATCAGCTAACCTATTGAGGTTGGATTATTGGGATACAATTCGCTTCATGCACTACTAATCTACTATATATTCAGCCTGATGTTAATCAGCTTTGTACACCTTAAATCTACCAATAATCAGCTTCTGTTCTTAATGTTCAGCTTGTATTGTTACGTATAAATGAAATGAGTAAAGCGTTTAAATGGCGAAAATTATTAGTTGGGAACAGGGTGCCTTCCATTCATTTTGGATAAAAAAATGTTTTATTAAATTATGGAATAATAAGATATTATGATGATATTTTGTATGTGTAAGTAACAAGAAAGATTATAATGTTTGTGTCTGACACATAAAACCTTGGTTGGGAATGGCTTCGTCGGTACAGCGGATGAGGGGGACATGCCAGCTCCCACGATAGGAGAAGTTAAGGATGCTATCCGACATCTTAAGAACAACAAAGCAGCTGGGAAAGATGGTATCGGAGCGGGACTTATCAAAATGGGCCCGGATAAAGTTGGCCACTTGTCTGTACCGACTGATAGTCAGGATACGGGATACAGAACAGCTACCGGAGGAGTGGAAAGAGGGAGTAATATGCCCAGTATATAAAAAGGCGACAAACTAGAATGTGAGAACTATCGAGCGATCACAATTCCTAACGCGGCCTACAAAGTGCTTTCCTAGATCATCTTTCGCCGTTTATCGCTGCTAGCAAGCAGATTTGTGAGAAGTTATCAAGCCGGTTTTGTGGACGGGCGATCGACAACGGACCAAATCTTTACGTTGCGGCAGATCCTCCCAAAGTGTCGTGAAAATCAAGTCCCTACGCACCACTTATTCATCAATTTCAAGGCCGCTTATGATACTATTGACTGTGAAGAGCTATGGAAGAGTATGGACGAAAAAGGTTTTCCCGGGAAGCTGACCAGACTGAACAGGGCTACGATGGATGGTGTACAGTTCTGCGTGAAGATATCGGGTGCGTTATCGGACTCGTTTGAAACTTGCAAAGGACTTCGACAAGGCTTTCCTGCCTCCTGTTCAAGTTCCTGTGAAGTGATTCCTCTCCAAAAATGATCAACAAGAGTCCGGGATGTACACTTTTTCAGGCACGTTTTTCTTCTTTTGCTTGACTTGCTCATTTTTTATAAACTACAAAATCCCACAGATCGTGAGCATCTCAAAGTGAACGAGTTTTTGTAATGTTCACTAATAATGCGCGTGCAATAGTTAGTTTACACGAATACTTTTCAGAGGTGAATGAATGGTTTTGTAGTATTCACGAATGCACGACTAATTTTCGTTGGCAGTATTTAATTCTGTAAGAAATCAAGGATTTTTTACATCCATATATAGGTAGAATGCATCGTTAGTTAGGGAAATCATTTCAAAAGTACTATTTATCACTACTTAATGCCGTACTAAAGAAATTATCTTATTTCAATAACATGAAAAAAGATTCCTGATAACGGAAATTGAACGGTGTTGTGATCAACTAGTTTTATTTAGCTGCTTACCCGGTTAAAGCTATTAGCAATTGGCTTAATTTCAGGCCCTTGGGTGGAATCTGCGCTAATGCTATGCAATTGTCCCTCTCGTCAACATAAAAAAAATCTCGAAAGCAGTCTAACAAACTCCTCCACCAGCTTCACCCCTGTCCCGATGGAAACGATAAAACATTCCCATTGAATTTGTTTGCACGGAAACCTTCCAAACACCCGTCGTCTGTATGGCGGCAATGGGAAGATGTCACACCGGAGAAATGAGAAGGAAAATTCTAGCAAATTGTACACCTCACATAAATGGGAAAAAAAAAGTTCTCGCAAAGACTTTTAGCCATGGGAAATAAGGAGCGAATTTCTTTTGATGATATTTTTGATTTATCCCACTCACTCACAGCATCCTTTTGCTTTCGCTTTTTATGCTGGGCTGACTGGTAGACAGGTAACTAACTACAAAGAGAGACTCGGGCGTGTATGTTTGTGAATGTGGGAGAAGAAATCCCTCGAAGAAATAATAGATTGTGGTGGCTTTGGACGACGGCTGGAGACGTTTTTCGTGTTTGTAAACATTTATAATTACCTTTCCTGTGGTCGCCCTCTGTTGTTGGCAGATAGCGTGTCAGAGAAAACATCACCCACCAGCATCAACGGAGCAGAGTGGTTGGTTAGCCAAACCGTCTATTCACTCCCATTCCCCAAAGCATGGATTAGAGAACCATAAGAACACATCCTCTCGACAAACCAACCGAAAGCAGAGTGGGGAGATTTTGTTTATTTATAATTCATGGCAAGAATACTCGCCTCATAATAACACCTATTAACGATGTGTGAAAGGCGAGAAAGAATCGTCCGTCGTCATTGCCGGGAAAAGCGATAAGAGCGGAAGCTGTATAGGTTTCTACCTACTACCCACTGGACCGCTGTTGTGCTGCGATGAAAGGACATCGAGCGGACAGAGATTATAGTTCCAGCTCAAATAACCATTTAACGTGTCGTGTTTGTCCAACTTTAATCAAAAGTAATTCTCCCTGCTTCTGGGTGGTGTTTCGCATTATATGCTGGCGCCTGGTTCTTATAAATATTTGATTAGTGCTCATAATCGTCTTGCCATATCCTTACGAAAAACCCACGGAAAGCCAGCAAACAAGTTTTATCCCCTTTCATTCATTCATTCATTCATTCATTGACCTACTGTTGGCTACCTTTCTTCCTTCATTGGTGTAGTTAGCCGAACGAATCCCTCTGCAAAATCTTTTGTACCCGAAAATAGCTTCCAAACTAGCTGCTGGTTACATCATTGTTTTATTTCCCGGCATTTTCTAAATTATAAGGAGGGGTTGCTTCCTGGTTACGAATTCCTCCTGGAAAATGGGGCCAGCCAGCTATACCACAGTTCCGAAACCAGAGAAGGCATATTTCGTTTCCGGGCCCATTAAATCTTTTCGTTCTGGTTTCCTAATTTGGAACCACAGAAATGGAAAACGATTGCGTAACAACCAGCCATGCAGTCTTATTCTATTGCCACTTACGAAAGGACTCCGGAAATATTCGAACGGAATCCTATATCCTGCTGTGTGTGGTATCTCGGTTTTCATCGAGTGGGTACGGGGAGGATTAGTTCATAGTTATCCCATGTGCAGTTTGGTTTTTCGGGAAAGGAAAAGACTCAAGTTACTCTCTTTTATCAACTATTTATATAAATTGTAGAGCTCTGCTGCTTTCCTAAGGAGCTGCTGGAGTATGCGATTTTCTGGGTATGTTGGGTAGCAATCTTTCTTCTAGAAGAGCCGGTATAATGTGACTACGCTTTCGAAAGACGGTAGTTTTATCCTTTTATGATGAATGGGTCCCCCCGGGTGGGTGGATAAATATTTTCCAGTTGGCACCAGTGTAAGACAAATGGAGTTTAAGGCTAAGTTAACTCGAGCTACCTATACCTATATACTTTCGGCTTTGCATGATAGATGAATGTGAGAAGAAGTGCATTGTCCAGAAGATGCCATGAATATTCGAGCGTGGGAAGTAGTTTGAACATGTTTTTGGGGCTGGCTGCATCTTGTTCTAGATCCATAATGAAAGATGCATATTTGGAGAGGAATTTTACGGTTCGTTTACACCTGTTCTACTGCAACAAATTATATGAAATGGGCAAAATTTTAACTTCATGACATTCTTTGCAATTTATTGAACAATCTTGCACGTATAGGCAGCACTGATTCAGACGTGGATGCATTAAATGTATGTGAGATTTTTTCTTATAAAAACCTTGATTAATCCACCTACCAGTTACAAGTGCCTCGCATAATATTAAATAGCCATGATATTTGCTTCACGTCAGATTCAATATAACAAGGGCGCCCGGAACGTGCCTGGGTATTATCAATATTATACACATCAAGGGTATGAGGTAAAGAATTACCAGAACTAGAAAATTAATTTTAATTTTTTCCGCCACTATTCAATTCATGAATATGAAAATTGAAGTATTTAAGGCATTTATATTGTTCAAAATTACAATAGTAACTGTATCTCAGTATACAACATCCAAAATTTGCGAAAAATTTTCAATAATATGTGAAATTCGATAACAACGATAACAACGAAATAGTACGCCCTTTGCTAAGTCTTGTTGCAACGTCAAATAAATTCAAAACAAATCATCGGATCTGCCTCAAGCAGCAGGTCCTAGTTTTGGTTTGAAAATTTTCTACCGGGCCGATGGTTCTACGTCACTAGGTTTATCAATTAAATGAAAAAAAAGGTTGACCGTTTTAGCGTGCGGGCCTATTGATGAATCGAAACATTTTAAATGATTTTTATCGATTAGGCAGAACATTCCCACACGATTGGTAGCTATCAAGCGGTTCTATAAAATGATATCAAAACCCGATTTGTTTACGTTTGAACATAAGCCTATTTCAAATGTTGCTCTAGAGATAGGAAAATTTGTTCATCTTTTTGAAACTTGTGCAAACTTGTTGATAAAGAATCTGCTAAATACTGAGTGGAATTTAAAAAAAAAGTAACTTTATGTCTGGCCATTGAGCCCAACGCCATTAGGCCGAATGGTCATCAGAACGGATGATTTATAGATTACCCAGTTTTAAATAAATTTTGACGAGGTTTCTTTGTTCTTTAGTAAGTTTTTATGATTTTTAAAACATTGATATTTTTAATCTATTTGGACATAGAAAACTTTTTTAGAGTTCTCGGACTGTGATTTTTGGATTTTCAAGATTAGAATAATTCTCATAGATCCCTTGAAATTTGAAAGATTCAAGTTTGGTAAGCAACTAAAATGCAATGTTTTTATTTATTTTTCATTCTGTTGAGTTTTACTGCACAGTTCTAAAAAGTAGTGAAATTTTCTGTATTATATACATATATGGAAAGTCATATATCCTTTAAGTATATTAAAGACCGTGTAAAGTTATGAGTTATTCAAATGGCATATTTCAAATATTGTGTGAAAACAGCCATTTTTTCTAGGCAACATATCTTGCAAATAGCTAATTCGTATTAAAGGAAATGCCTAGATTTTTACATCCCCAGTAAAACTCGGATTTTTTTTTTCAAATATGGTTTTGTGATTTTTGGCATCACGAATAAAATATGCCATTGCATTACTTTTCCTTCTTTCAAAAGCTGCTCTTTCTTCTCTCACACCAACCTATGTGAATTTGACTGTTTTCAATATTGAAGAAATTTTATATTTCCACTGAATTTTCGATGATTAGGGTTTGTCAATATGGTGAGAAATCAAAATGTAACAGGATTTTTCCATCTTTCAAACATAGACAGTAGAGTGATGCAAAATTTGAAATTTTCGCTCCACAATACTTAAACGATTCCAAATCGAATCCTGACTAACCTCTCAAAATTTGAACCCATTTGGTGAGAGACTGAGATGGCACAAACCATTTGAAGTTTGTATGGTAAAACCAAGATTTTTGTTCATGTCTATCTAATAATTCACCATATCGGTCTGCTTCAAAAGCTTTCAACTGTACTTGTAGGAAATTTTCCCAGCTACAACTTTGCTGAAGACCACTTTTTGATTAAATGCAAGGATATCGAAAGTTATCAATGGTTCAATGCGCTGATGTCTTATGATCATGCTTAATCAACTGCTCAGCAGGCAACACTGGTGTTTCTGGGGCGTTGAATAGGACACAAAAATCATGGCTACTATGTCACGCTGCAAAATACAGTGTTGCCTACAGAGCAGCTTCTTGATCATGTCATAAGTTTACCAATCTCTTAAATAATTAATAACTTTTTCCTGTCTCGCTTTACATAGAAACGGTCTTCAGCAAAGTTGTAGCTGAGAATATTTTCTTTAAGATTGGCTGTTTCTGTTTCGCAGCTTAATATGAAAAAAGACTAGAAGGCAATGAACAAAAAGTTGAGATTTCCAATAGTAATTTACATGTAAACTTCAAATGGCTTGTGCGAAGTCTGTTCATAACCAAATGAGTTGTAACTTTGGGAGGCTAATCAGGACCTGATTTGAAACCATTTAAGCACTGTGGAGCGAAAAAGCCAAATTTTGCATCAGTCTAATGGACAGTTCTTTCGAGTTTCAATGTTATCGTGATTTTTGACACCATGAATAAGATATGCAATCACATGTTCTTCTTTTAAAAGCTGATCATTCTTTTCTCATAGCAATCTTTTTGACTGACTGATAGTTTACTTTGGCTAAGAATTTCTATAGTTTTCTTCTTCTTCCTGATATGAGCGGAAAGTGGTGCTATGAGTACAATATGGAATAGCCTTAATACTGCATAATACATATGTTGGTATGGTAAAATAAAAAGGCGCGGTATTGTTTCTGAACAGCGCTTTTTCCGTTTTGGATCGCTTCATACTAGAAATTTAAGTTAGGGTTAGTTTAGCAATGTGGGTTTAGATTTATAGGTCTCCACTAACAAATCAAAGGCCCTTCCTTCTCAGGACTTTTCTCTGGCTGTCCAACTTGTCCAACGGATGACGTCTTTTGTCGATACCGTCGCACGTAGACTGGCGGTCTACTTGACAGTTGACTGGATCGGTTGCCAGTTCGCCGGGTGAGTTAGCGAGTGCTCCTGTGGTAACATTGTATTCACATCTGAGCGTGTATTAGCGGAGCGGAGCAAAGTTTGAGTTGGCATAGAGACAACTAGTATTTTTTAGATAAGCGAAGAAAACAAAACACAATTCGGCAGAAGAGATTTGTACCTAAATTATCTTGCAACCCTTGCAAGAAACTAGCATTTCACATGACTGCTACTTTTGATTCGATTTAAGTGCAACATAATAATTTATTGCATCGACATATTTTGCACATTTCTTTGTGCCGTTAATTAACCAACTAAGATCAATTAATCAATAGTGTTAAAATATTGCATTTGATTCCAAAAAGTAGGTGAATTTGAGAAGCACACGAAACATAAAGGTAATTGAATTTCTGTTCCATTGCAATACTCTCAAATTTAATCTAGTAAGAATAAGACATCCTCGGAAAAATTATAATGGAAATGTTCGTTTGGCTCAGATTTTGACAGTTAATTTGGCTCAAACCATTCTCTCCGACCATCTCTCCCTCTGAGTATTTCTAGTATTTTTCTCCCTCTCTCATATCTTCGCAAAACCTCGCCCCGATCGTGATATCGCTCCGGTCGGAATACACCTATATCCATTTATTTACTGGTTATGATTTTTTCAGATCAGCAAATGTTCTTCTCATGACCTTCGGTTTAGTGACCGTCGGGTTAAATCTAGATCAACAATTGAAATAGGTGGAACAACCGAACGTAAAAAAATGCCTGTGAAGGCGAATTTCTCGAGAATCAAAACACGTCCAAGTAATCAACACCTGCATCTGATATAGCAAACTCCTCATATTGAATGACAATTTTACTTTACTTGGGTGTGTTTTGATACTCGAAAAATTTGCATTTAAAGGTAATGTTTACGATCGGTTGTTCCCCAATGGGTCTGGGTTCAATCCCAGCCGAGGTCGGTGGGATTTTTCTGAGGCATAAAAATCTCTGGTCACGTCTTCCTTCGGAAGGGAAGTAAAGCCGTTGGTCCCGGCCCATGTGTGTTGTGAATGGGTGCGATATCCTACGCAGGTGAGGAAGCTGCCTTCCTGCACATTCGATTGCCGTCAATGAATGGCAATCGATGTCCGTCGGTGATTGGCACTAGATTGCGGAACAGAGACCGACGTTAAATAAAGGAATGAAAGAGACATAGTAGTCCAGCAAATTGTTTGCTACAGGTTGAGATCGTCGCAAACTGATATTTTTCTTCATTGAGCAACAGTTTTTCCGCATCGTTTCAGTTGTCGTTTTGTTGTGCTTAGTGGATATCTAATGACGATAACAGGGGTTCCGGGTATCCTTCTTCTTCAAAGGAAGAGGCTAAAAACTTTTACGGAAATAGCGCAAGAATGCTGCAGGATCACCGGGTATGAATAATATTGTGCCATTGATCCTGACAGTGGATGTGCATGTTTCCAGATTCTAGGAATTTGATGTGACGCTGCCGGACGAAACATTCAACGACTGCAGGAGGTAAAGGGCTATATCTCAATGGACCCTACCTAAAAGCCGCGAATCATTACTAAGGGTCGCGTTGCTGCCGACAATTGCATATACGTGCATATTTCCAGCACATCGAACGATTCATGAAACGTGTCACGCAACACAACCCTCCGCTGAACTGCTTTGAATGGGAGGGTAAATTTTTTTTTGTTTGGATCAACCAAATGGACTTTGTTCATGTATGATCTATTTATTATTATAAGCATTATTATAATCCTTCTGTTCTAAACACCAAAGAGTTCTGATTGCCAATTGGTGATACATAGCCGATGGAAATCGAAAGCCAGGGAGGTGTCTTTTTAATCTCCAATTAAAATGCATTTCTCCTTAAAATAATATTTCAAGTATCAAGCTGGATTTTGGAATCCATTCAGATCAATTACATATCGAAAAGCGCTTTAAATCTTTGTTGATTTTTTTCTGATTACAATAACAACATTTCAACCCGAGTAATGCATAAGAGCCTATCTACATTGATCGATTCTCTTCATCGACTTTCTCTTTCATTTAGCTACAAAAACGCCTCTGGCTGTGTATGTCGTATTAATTGCTAGATAATAGCTTCTTCCATCAAAGTGTATGTCGAAATTAGCCTGAAACGAATTTAAATGGCCTTGGTGATTCAAAGAGAAAATCGTTAAGAAAATCGATCAATGCAGTTAGTAACTTATGCATTGTTCGGGTTGATTTCAAACCAAACGTTAGAACAAACCACTATTACAAAACCCTTAGTGACATGATATTTTTTGTCTTGACGATCTTAGTGAGATGACTATGTTTTGATCGTCAATACAAAATGACAGACTGTTTATCAGCAGTGAATGAAGCACTTGTGATACAGTTTTTGTTTTGCCGCACGTCATCTGTGGACGATGTAGCACTCGTCATCATAGAGGCCCAAATTTATGCAGTGTCGGTTTAAATTTTTCAGCACTGCCCGAGGGTACATGCACGGATGTGAACAATGTAGTTCTGGAAATTTAACATGATCGCTAATGAGCTTGTTATTGAATCTTCATGTGACTATATGTGTTCCATGATGGGCTTTTGGCTCGAAAGTCAGATTCTGACCACTTTCCCGACGGTACCCGGCACATTTGGTGATAGTCATAAACTGGTATCTTCTGATCGTAGTAGCATCGTAGCTCATCCGAGTATGGCAAATGATATTAGCAACAAACGATATATTTACACCCTTAGTTTAGTTCATTGAGTATGATTTCAAATTCTCATGTGATTTGATGTTTTGCATGATTTTCTTTGACTTATGTCAGATTTAAGCCACGTTCCCGGAACATGGAGTAGTCATTGTGACCGTTGGTAATCATGTTTTTGTATTCTCATGTCATTTGAGATAGTTTTTGAATCATGTCCACAGGAGACATCTTAAATATTTTTTTTTTGTTTATTAATTTATTTGATAAGGCTCAATCGAATGAACTGTACAGAGCCAAGGATTCTTGTTCACTATACAATACATCTTAAAACTAAAGTCAAAAGGTACAACACAATAAACATTTTATCTTCCGCTATCCAATAAGCTGCCTTCATCAGAACGTGAGCCGCTTCCAGTGGTTTCATTGTATGGCAGATTCGCCAACGAGGGGCAGAGCGCTTCCATTGCAGCAATGAACGCAAAACGTGGTCAGTACTCACACATTCATCACGAAACGGTTGCTTTCCAAAGTCGACGACGCATGAGGAGTTCCACACACAGAGCTGGTAAATATCACGGCTGTCATGTGGCAATGAGAAAACAGGTCCTCTCACTATCAAGAGACGAAAAGACGCATCTTTTGCATTCTTGTCATTTTCCAATGATCAAGAACTCATGAGAATAATTCTTATTTGATTTAAGCAAGCAACGGTATGTAATCGGTAGAGTGATTATATTATTAAGGTTCCCTCGTACAAGCAACTTCAATAGCAATAAATGAGCTAGTAATTACGATGATCACAACACAGTCACGTTCTGTCATGCCAAAAAATTCGATGAGATTTTGAAGAAAATCTCTATCATCGTTTTCTCATCCGATGATAGTGGCAGAAGTATTTCTGTAAATATCGCGTGAGATCTTTTATTGAAAATGACATTTTCCAGCCCTGACCACACAATGGTTGCTGCCGAGTAAACAGACAATCGTGTGACACACATTGAGAGTGGTATGCTTCTGTCTGTCTGTCTGCTTCAAGCTGAGTGAACATTGATCTAAAATTCATGTTTTTGTTTTTTGGATGCAAATATCCGTCCGATCAGGACAAAATTTAATAGAGCTCTATGGGAAAAGTGCTTGGGTAGCACATTCGTTACACACCAGCAGACATTTTCCAATCTTTTGAACTCTAAATTGGGAACAGCAATAGTAAAACAATTGTTGGCATTGCTAAAACCATGATAAAGTCAAAAAGTGCGTAAAAACACTCTGAGGAATAAAAAAATGGAGCTGAAACTTTCCTGAAATAAATGCTTAAGAAAATATGTGTTCAATTTGCTGTTTAATTGCAACCTCTTTGAAAAGGTCAAAAACAAATTTTATAGACTTTTAAAGAACAATTGGTTTAAGTGTGCTTTAACTCGAGTAGACGAGAATATTGAATCAATTGCAAACTTAACTTTTAAAAATGGGGAACAGAACATCAAAAATTTCTATTAGTTTGATTGATATAAGAGGTTTAATATCAACAATAATATCATAACATCTATTTGACCATAGCTCAGTAATAACAAACTCAGTTGTTGCCATATATAAAGAATAGCATTAATCATTACAAATTAATATCACATTTTGCTTTTGTATCTCGTTTTTTGGCTATTGGTATGTTGTTTAAATCAATCAATTTAGTGACATATTAAAAGCTTACTCTGCTATCAGATCAAATTAACAATAAAAATAGCGAATTATACTTTAATAGCAGAATAAGCTATTAGCTTGTTATAGTGCACAACTTACCAATAACATAATAAGATATTGATAGTAAAATTTAAAATTATTTTGCTTTGGATTTGCGATCTGGAAAAAATACTAAGTTGAGAGCAGATACAGGCAAGTGCAAGGGCATCAAAGCCAATAAAAATTAGAAGAAGAAGTATTCTTCTTCTTCTTCTTCTTCTTATACACTCAACATTATTTCATTTCCAACCCAAAATCGGTTATCGAGAGGTCCAATTTTTCCATTAAATAAATTAATCAACACGGTGTGCCATTGGTTCCACGCGGACCAACCCTGTTACATTGTAATTTTAATTAATGTTCGATTTTTAAAGGTAGGATCCCACTTGCAAGTGAAAATAGTAAACATTAATTTATTAAAGAAACGTGTGTATAGAAAATAAACGATGCCATAAAAATTATCCATACGCAACTCAAACAAATTGAATTATCTTCAATGAATATCGCGTGAATTAATTACTACTGGTTAGTCTTACCAAACTCGTGTAGCTGTCACCCGTTCAACCTCCACTGGCACATTGCGGCCCGAACATAAAATTTATGGTATCGATTTTGAACATTCGCCCTCGAAACGACAAATCGATGAATATTAATAATATGATCTGCACTTACATCTACTGCAACCTAAACCACGCGCGGTCCAGCCACAGACAAACAACGAAATCGACACTCTTTGCCACTGGCCTTAATTGGATGCTTCTACTTAGTAGATGTCAAGCGAATTATTAAAACTAGTCTTTTTGCCGCTCAGCACCCCGAAAGTACCAACGGACAACATAAGAAACCGATTGCCCTTACTATGAAATGTGCGTCTCACTGAAGTGCTATCCATCTTTCCTCACTTTGCGCGCATTCGTTTTTAAATATTTCAATTTTCTAATTACCATATCTGATACTAAACGTCAACAATTACTCATTAAAAGTGTTTCTGAATTGTCTTGCGAAATTTGCATACAGATTACATTGCTCCCCTTTTTGCAGCGCTTCGATGTAAAACGACTGTAATTTTTGCCGGTAAGCCTCCTCTTTCCACCACCTTCTCTTTCTGCTGATTTTCCGTTTCCAGTCGTAGTCGGCGGCGGCGTCGTCGTCGTCGTCGTCGTCGTTGTCGTCACCGTAGTCTCCTTCGATCGTCCTCGTCGTCGTAGTTTGATTCCCCTCAAGCTTCACAACAGCCAACTGCGACTGCGATACTGGTTTCAACTCAAATAAATATTAAAAATTGAATTTATCATATTTTGCTTGTGATTATCGTTGATACAATTTCGTTGAGCTCGCCTTGAGACATTGCGCACATTTGGAGGGGCGGGAGTGGGTGGAAAAGTGCAACGCAGCAGCAGCACCAACAACTGTGCGAGAGAAATATAATATAATGTGCGTTTTTGTAATTATAATAATTATATCAGAATAAAATGGAACACTTTTTGTTGCTCATGGTGTGTGTGTGTGTGTGTGTGTGTGTGTGCACATACAGGCGGTGTTGTCCATTGGTTGCATTTAGAGACGTTGGATGGAGAGAGAAAAACGAAGTTGCAAATGGCTTTGGAGACTGGGTGGAGAAAGATCGAATTAAAGGGGACATCCCTCTGAAGCACTGCCACTTGAGGTGATTATGATTCACGATTCAGTACGAAGAATGAAGTGGAGTTCTTCCAAAGCCGCACCAATCTACGGTACCAGGTCAGGCACAGTTACTTAGTTTGAAATAATGTCTGTCTGTTGACAATCGATTCGCACTGAAGTGCTCAACATCATCGCTCGAGGTGAGACACTTTGACGGAAGGACGTCAACGGAGCCAGCGACTATAATTCCATCATTCAGCGTGCCTGCCTGCTGCTGTCTGCTCGAGCAGGGCTGTTTTTGTCTCGAAGGAGACAGACTTGGGCGCGCATAAAACTTTGTGTTCCGTCCGCATAACTCAATGCTAAATTAATGAAATTTATATGCAATACATATATTTCATTTTCTTGCAGGCGATGCTCGCGGTAAGGAAATGCGAAGAAGGTATATGCAAAAGCCCCACTCGGCTGTGGCTTGACGAAAGAAGAGAAATTCATTTGATAAATTGGATTTTTATTGTAATAAAAAAGGAGGCAAAACTACGTTTATATATAAATACAGATAATTATACACTTAACTTGGATGGTTGTGGCTGTTTTTGTTTCTCCCGTTTCCAGTGCAACCGGAGTTTGTCTCTCGATGCAAGGCCTCCTTAGTCGCCATCAGCCATCGCTCATGCTTCCTCGAGCATAAATTGTAAAAACCAATTATCGATCTACCCCTTTCTGTACGGTTCCAATACTTTTATTAATTATTATTATAATATGATCGATTAAAGAGCCCATCGCTATTTGCATTTAAAATGCGCGATTTTCCCGTTTGAGATCGATTACTTCTGCAACTTTTGCGGTTGATGTTGATGCGATTGCATTTTCATCCTTTTCTTGAGATGTTGGTCCATCTCTTTCGAGGGAATGAACCAGCAGTAAATGATGCTTACATTTTAAAGGCCTGATGACGCTCAATCGATCGGCATTTTTGTATTATTATTCATTGAAGGCATGAAGAGAAGCAAGACAACGAAGCAGTTGAATCACTGCATTTGTCCATCAGTGATAGTGGGGCGTAACCGGTGTCAATAGCAGTTTGATTTCCGAGGGGTCCATCCATTCCCGAACGATCCATTAGTGTGAAGAATTATGTCTTCTCATTGGATCCCTCGTCGCAAGCGCTTCTAAGAATCATAAAAGCCATACCGAGAAACAAAAGCCGGGCAAAGATTGTTGAACTCGACCCACCGCTCACCGTTTGGAATCGTTCTGATCTCAACATATGAACCAAGCAAGTTCCACCGATTCTACCGATTCTGCGACCCACCAGCAGAACACTAATCATTATACACGTATCGCCCTCTTTGACGTTAATGATACTCTCGCACGGTGATTCGACGGCGTGCAAATTTGAACATAAATAAATTTTGTATCATTTTGTTGTTTCTTTTATTTCGATTTCGATTTTATTACCCTTCTGCTACTGCTATGGCAAACAACCAAACAAGAATCCCTTACCACGCTCCGATTGAAAAATCTTCCAATACCACTCGTGAACCGCAGCAGACCGCGAATTCATTTTCCTGCAACAATAGCTACCCGAAATCGTAAATTACGGCTGCAAACCAGGAATCTCTGTATAAATACAATCCATTCATTATTAATGACCGTGCCAAAGCGAGAAATTCGTCGGAAATGAGTGCTCGTATGAGATTCTCTAAGAATTGTTCGCGTACCAACATGTTCGATATTGCTTGTTGTACTTACAATTTCTTTACCTTGCTCAGACCACCATCCGTCTTAACCCCATCTCGGTATTTTTTTTTTTTATTATTTCGTTTATTTTGCGCCACGGTTTACATATGTTGCAATTTTTCTTCCTTTCTTCGGTCGTGTTATGATTTTTAATTTTCGATTAAACCATGCATCTCGCTGTGTGTGAGTGTGTGTGCACGCGCGATGCACCCTGCTCATAATTGAACACGAGCGTTTATGGATTATAAATCAATTAGGTTTGTGCTACTTCAATTGCTCGTGCCTTCACAACTATGTTGCCAACGCAAAAATCAGTCAATATTTGCAATGCTTTCGTGAGTTGAGGTATGGCAAAAATGCAGTCAATTAAAACTGGATTATTGATAGCTATCCGATATCTGACTGCGAACAGCGTTTGTCTTGTTGGCATGTCAGGTTACGATCCATTAACCACATCCGAAGAAGAATAAGTTTGGGCTAGACTACTGGGACAGGGTTTTGAAATATACTAATTTAATGTGAATTGTAAATATTGTAGAAATCGAATGAATCAACTGTATATCAGAACAATTAAATGGTTGATTTGAACTTTTCAGTGACATTATTTATTGAGAGCTTTGAAAGTAAATTGAGTTTGAATATGCCTTATAATTCCGGTAAATACGCTTCACGTGTGGTAGATATGCTTTGGCATGGAGTGGAACTGAGTACAATGCCTTCCCGTTTTTTTTTAATTATTTTATTTCAGTGATTTTCAGCCGAAGGGCTTCCCGTTCTTGGCAACAAATTAATTTTGTCTTCTTTGCTGTATTGGAAAATACATCGAAAGATTTATTTAATTTGTGATTTCACTAGATCATATTTAACACGATACTTGGCATTTTATGAAAAACTTTATAGTACTAGCATACATTTGGGAAAATAAATAGCTGATGAGGTTGTGTTGCCAAAAACGGGAGTCATAAATTCTTTAAATTACTTCATTTCATTCAATTATAGAACCTAAAAAGTGCAACAGGCGGAGTTTACAATATGTAACAGTTCGTAGTCCCCTCAGTAGGTTGTCGAGATTGTGTTCGCGGTTAGTTTAGTTTTCGTATTTATGTTGATAAACAATTCAGAAAAGTGTTTGTGTTGTACCTTTTCAACTCTCAGCAAGCCACCCTATCCGGAAGTAGCCACACCAAAGGAATTCCGTTACCCACCAGCAGATGCCGATGATAGCACGATTGACATCATGATGGGGCGAATCAAGTTGAATTGGAGATGGGAGATACGTCGAGGTGTTGAGAAAAACCGTTATCATGAAAACAGAATGACTTGGCAAATATTCATCAACATATAACCACAGCTAAATAAGTTTAGATAGATATTAATAAAAGTGTGCTGTTAGGAACATTGTGGAAGGAGAAGACAGCAAAAGGACAACCAAAATCCCGTAGTGTACCAGCACTTTGACCTACGGTATGGTCAATCCCGAATGAGGACCGTTGAACCGATTTCGTAATCCGGTACCCCAAACGCACCAACCACCATTAGATACCACGGAGACACTTGTTCATGTATGTACGTCGCCATCTTGGCTAGCCTTGAGCGTTGCGGACTAATGCGGAGTAAAAGGCTGAACACAATGATAGCGGCAAGCGCATATTTTCCAATACACTGAAATCCGTTTTACAACCCACAATGACCACGTTGCGGCAAAAGCGGCATTGTACTAAAATTCGTTTTTTTTTCAACATTCTGGAAAAACGTGGTGCGGTTGAGCGGCAACCTGCGAAGTGCTCAATGTTTTCAGATGCATTTTTTGTAATTTTGAATCAACCAGAAACTTAAAGACGTTAACCAAATAATCATTCAAGGTAGTGAGTAAGTAGTCAGAAAAATGTTGGCCGCATCCGGTTATGTTCTGGATATCCCCGGGGAAGTGGTTAGAGTTTTCTTGAACCAAAACCCTCATGCGACACATCAAACTACATGAGAATTCAAAAATAAAAACATTGGTGGCCATATTAAGTACTGAGGACCACGTTGGTCAGACATGTTCTGGGTGCTCCCGGGGAGTTTAATATATTTCCCGAAATTTTCCTGAGGCCAATGGAACTTCTCTGGAGTTCTCATAAATTCCTTGAAATTCTCTTCAAAACTACTCTGAAAGTGTCCTCAGAACTACTATATAACTCTCCACAGAACTACTCTAAGGTTCTTCCCAGAACTACTTTGAACTTCTCCTCAGAACTACTCTGAAGGTGTCCTCAGAACTATGTTCTCGTCAGAACTACTCTGAAGTTCTCCTAAAACTACTCTAGATCTTCGATGAAGTTTTCAACATTTTCCTGAAATGTACGAAGTTTCTGAATATTCTCTTGAAGATCTTTGAACTCTCCTGATATTCGGGACTTCTTTAAAGATATCGTTACTCCTTAAAATTCTTTAAACTTCTCAATAAATTAGAGTTCTCTGGACTTCCTTAAAATTCATGGAGCTTTTCGAAAGCTCTCGAAGTTTTCCTAATATTCGTAATTCTTCTGCGAAGCCCTAGTAAAAAAATACGAATGATAACCCAAATGATAGAACTATTCCACAAATGGTTTGCATGGTACCCGGAACACGTCGTTAATCAAAATAACCATAACAATTTTATTAGGGAGCTCTCGATATTTCCCCGTGGTTCATGGTACTTCTTCAAAATGCTCCCAAATTTTTTGAAGTTAATGCAAATTCCTAGACGATCACTAAACTTTGGAGAATTTCAAAGCCCCTTGGATATTTTTACAAGATTGATCAATTATTCAGAAGACCTGCTACTGATCAACTATTCAATCAGATAATCCTTCACATATTGCTTCACTATACAGATAAAAATTCTGAATTTTAATAGTGATGTAAACATTCATTCACGTAAACTTGTATTTCATTTCACACAACCGAGCAACTTGTAAACAATGTTGTCTACAACAATGGGATTTTGTATACAATATTTGTCACATTGCATGAAATGTCTCAGAACTTTACATGATATATAATGTAAACTTATGTATTTATTTATTTGTTATTCATCTGACATATGTGGTCTTAATGAATATGAGAATACATTTTCAAAACAGCTACAAAATTGACAAACTAGTAATTCTATTTTTTTAAACGACCAGAAGTTTCGCCAAACTCAAAGAGATCCTCCACCACCGAAAAAGCTCGAATCATCGACGATATTGGTTCATTATATCCAAACAAATTACGGTGAAATCTGTTCTGTAGTAGTGACCGCTGTCAAAGAGGACGTTGAGCAGCACGGAAGTCCAACATAGAAAGTAGCCGGGGAGAATCGACTTCACCATTTAGCAACTTTGCCACGAATGTCGCCCAACAGTCTACATCGATCGGGATAGGGAGGGAGGTTCAACGGATCGCGCCTAGGTAGATGACGCAGTGCTAACCGGATGAATCGTCGCTGGACACGTTCAATCCTTAAGGTCCAGGAAACATCATTTGGAGTCCAAACAACAGAAGCGGTTTCGAGAATTGGCCGTACCAGCGTGCAATACAAGGATTTCAAGCAATATGGATCCGTAAAATCCTTTGCAATTTTCGAAATAAAGCCCAACTGTCGATTCGCCTTGGCAATTATCGAAGTGTAGTGAGAATTGAACGTCAGTTTTGGATCCCGCACAACTCCGAGATCAGTAATTACCGAGGGGGACGACTCTATCTACGATGCAAAAAAGATTGTGTTTTGCTGTGGCTAGCTGCGCGCACGCTGAGTAGATAGAAAGAAGATTGATGATGATTCTGAAGATTTCCTGCAAAAAATTGATGAGCGATGCAAGTAGATACGACAAATGAAAAAAGATTGTTCCAAGATTGATTCGCTAGTGTGAGATTTGTTGACCATCTAAACTTGAGATTTAGATGTGTCGCCCCCCTCGGTAATTACTTCAACTCGTTTAAGTGAAGTACCCTTGATGCGATAATCGAACAATATCGGTTGTTTTGAACGATGAAAGGTCATAACAGAGCACTTCGGTACGCTAATAATTAACTTGTTCCGATGGCACCAGTCAGAAAATAGGTCCAGAAGATGTTGCAAACGGTGGCAATCTTCAGTTGAGCGAATAACTAAATATATTTTCAGGTCATTGGCGTAGATGATCACGCAGTCCAAGTCTAATTTCGAAGCAACGTCGTTGAAAAACAGTGTGAACAATAATGGTCCCAAGTTGCTTCCTTAGGGAACACCGGATGTATTGCAGAAGGTCGAAGAAACACAGGAGTCAAATTTAACGCGGAGTTTCCTTCCCGTTAGGTAAGATTTCAGCCAAGACACTAGCTTAGAGCATGATCCTAGACGTGACAGTTAAGTCAACAGCACATTGTGATCGATCTTGTCGAAAGCCGCCTTCAGGTCAGTATAGATGACATCAACTTGAGCCTTGCTTTCCATAGCATTTATGCAAGTGTTGGTGAAGCTTAGTAGATTCGTCGTGACCGATCTTCCAGGCATAAAACCGTGTTGAACGGTAGAAATATAGCTGTGCGACTGGCGTAGAATCATATCGCTGACAATTATTTCAAACAGCTTTGACGCAGGTGATAAGCTCGTTATTCCTCTGTACTTCCTGACGTTTTTCTTGTCACCATTTTTGAAGACGGGAAACATAAATGACTGCTTCCATACCTCAGGAAAAACCCCTTCATCGAGCGACCGGGTGAAAATTGCAGACAGTGACAGTAACTACGAATGTCGACAGACTAATGAAGTCCATGGGAATGTCTAAAGCAGCAGGCTCAGCTTAGATTTCAGAGGCAGGAGTTTGGTCAAACACAGAAGCAAAAAATCTGGCAAACAGTTCGCAGCTTTCAGTAGAAGATTTCGCTTCGACGTCGTCAAAAATCACGCTGCTTGGTACAGATGAACTTTTTGCTTACTATTGACGAACTTCCAAAAGCTTTTTGGATTTTTCCGAAGATTAGTCTGCACTCTCATGACATGAGCCTTGTACAAAGCTGAATTCAAATTGCGATACGCCTTACTAGCACGTTGGAATTCAAGCTTGCTGTCAGACGACTGTAGAGCACGATGCTTACGTTGTTTGGCATTTTTCTCACGTTTCAACTTTCGCAGCAGTGGCGTACTCCAGGCAGGCGTAAATGGACGTCTAGTGGATGGAACATTCCTCTACAACCACTGTTGAATAATAGAGCAGAAGTTAACATCCTCACAATTCAGACAAGCCCAGTCAATCGTAGAAAGGTACTCTCGAAGCATGCCGTAGTCAATCTTGCCAAAATCAAGAGTAGGCTCACAGTCAGCATGGTGCGGATCATCAATCTGGCACCTGGCTTGAACGGGAAGAAACATTTCCAGCGGAGGATGGTCAAATCTATAGGCAACAGTGCAACAGCAGCCTCATTAACGGTAACCCCACAGTTGGTCGAACAAAACATTAGATCAAGCGTTCGATCAGAATGGTTACGAATCCAGTTAGCTTGATACAAATTCAAAAAATCCATTCCATCAATCAAAGCAGCACTTACTCGAGGTACAGTTGACGTTGCAGCCAGAAACACCTCGCCGGCTGCATTCTGCAACCACTGTAGGCGGGGCTGGTTGTAATCACCACATATCAGCACCTGGTCATCAACGAAGCGCTGTCACACAGTTCACGAACGGAGGCCACATGTTCATCTATCAGCTCTGCATCACGGCTACGGTCAGGAGGGATGTACACAGCACCAATCAGCAAACGATTACGACCAATAACAGCATCAACAAACACCTGTTCCAATCTTTCACCGTGGCGCATCTGAACTTGAGTACAACGGTAACGGTGATGGACTGCAATCAGTACACCTCCGAAGCTCGATTTATCACTGTTCCTGCGGCAGCGATCACAGCGAAATACGGTGAACGATGATCCGAAAATTTGCAGAGAATCGATGCAGTCATTTAATCCAGTCTCTGTCAATATGATGACGTCGTAATTGCACTCCATAACAGCCAAAAGCAAGTCGTCAATTTTAGTCCTAACACCTCGGACGTTCTGGTAGTAAAGCCATACAGGATTGACTGGGGATACACCAGGCTGCAACATAAAACGGTTGAGTGTATGAGGAGACGAATTTACAAAACAATACTCGCCTGTGATGGGAACCCTAGGGTTCCCACCGTCCGCAGTACAGAGCTCCAAATTGGTGTTCGATCGTTGTCCACTGGCTAGTTCAAAGTTTGGCGAGAGTTTTTTGGCTGGTCCACAAATTCCCTGAATACCAGTCCGTCCGGCCAAGTCGACGAAAGCAGCGCACGTTGTTCTAACGATGGATCCAGACCGATCTTAAATGAAACGAACGACATGTTCGAGACATCTTTTCCTTTCGGAACCAAGCGGATCACATCACACGGTGACGATGGATCAAGACAGCGACCCACAATTTTCTGCACATGGGGAGATCAGCGGTTGGAAACCCGACAAATACAACCAGAATTTGGCGGGGATTGCAGCAGGCACGATGGAGCTGATGGACAGGTCGCTGAAGTCGATGGCTCTTGTACCGCGATCTGAAGTCAACATTGACGAGTCGATCTGCTCCACCCGTTGGCGCTTTCGTCCTCTCTGCAATGTTTTTGTTTTGCTTCCATCTCCTTGCGAATCAGTCGAATCAGTCAACACGAGATCATCAACTTTCTTGCCCAGTTTATGTACCGCCTCGGCAAGTAACTTTACTTGGCTCGACAAGTTATTCGAGCTGTCCGGAGCCGCAGAAGAGACACTCTGGGCTTTGAGTGTATCTTCGAGGTAGTCTTTAATACTCCGACCAGCAAGCACGGACCGGCAATCAGTGCAAACAAACATTGCCTTTCCTTGTGAGACGCTCCATTTATGTGCATCATACTGAACAGAAATTTACACTACTTTTTCGAACTGTGTATGTCAGCTGAATCAGAGATTATTCAAATAACCGATTAGTTAGTTGGAAGTTCTCCAACTTATTGAAAGTGCAAGAAACGACTCTACTTATCAACAAATCCATATGACAATCATGATAAAGTATACGCCTTCGTGGTTTGTTTACGTACAACATTCAGTGGACGGGAAATAATAAATAGATTTTGCGCTCATGCATTGTGGGCAGGAATGCGGCAAAGTGGCAGCGGTACAGCGGTTAGCGCAATTTTAGTACAATGCGCCGCTGTACCGCTATGTCGCTATGCCGCTGTCATTGTGTTCAGCCCTTTCAGTAACTATAATAGCGTCAACGAATCCGAAACTTTTGTTTGTCTTGTCCCCCCGTCTCGATGAGTCTCATCGTCGCCCACTGGTCACCATAGCCGGTCGAACTCCAGACGAAACTAGAACCGCACTACCATTCATACTGGCGACAACACTCTGATGAGACAACAAAACCTTACCCCCAAGCTCCTCCCCTGATCCTATCCTTCGACAATGTACCTCTCTAACCTCGAGTAAGCCGCGAGTATTCGGCCCAACTCCTACTAGACATAGAATTAAGTGAATTTTGTTACAAATAAAGACCAATGAACTATCGGCTCCGTAAAGCTAACGCGATTGAGCCTACCAAATAAACGAACTAGTTAAAAAAAAAAACGAATCCGAAACCGAAGGAAAGGAAGGAGAAGACAGCAGATCAGATTAGCATAAGAAAGTGGGTGGAGAATACATGTACACTGAAGTAAAGAGTCGTTTAAATGACAATCCAGCGTTCTCCTGATCCGCGAAATAGTAATGGATAAGCGTACCGACCCTAGAGATGAGTGGCCAAAAGCAAAGTCTCAACAGCTTCTGTCATGTAGAGTAGGCCAGCCAGCCATTGGTTACAAACACTAAATACTGGTCATCATAATAGCCAATCAATTTTAGTGAAAAAAAAATAATCCAAACAAAAATAAACTCATTATCTGAAATTTAAAGACAACTAATAGTGAATCGCTTTTGTTTTACCTTCATCCGTACTAGTAAGTAAATCCAACGAAGTTTCAATGTGTTTGGATGAAATCGAAACCCGTATGAAGAATTCGGAAGCAGTGTTTGATTTTTAACCAAATATAACTATTTGTGACTTTATCAAGCCCAACAGTTGGTATATCTGGAATGGTAAATTAATTTAAATCTCATCTTTAGTAGACAAAATCCCTTTTTTTTCAAATCGATTAAAAAAATAGAAGTACCCAAGTAAAATTGTAGGGAAATAATAAGTCTGTTTTGCTGAAGGATGCTGCAGCTTTCTGTAAGTTGCTGTAACAAAATAATATAGTGCAGTAAGTACAGAAACTTTTGATTTTTGCTGTACAGAATCTTACAGAACAGCAAGTACGGGAACAGACTACTAAAGTGAACTCTTAACTCGATATTGTAGAGACCATAGAGTTATAGAACTATCAAGTTATAGAATAACAATCCCATAGGTAATCATTGCAGTAGCCATGAAATTAATTTTCACTATGGTTCTATAGCTTGATATCGAGCTAGTGGACATCGAGTTGTGGAGAGTTGACTGTATTATTAACTATATTGATGTTAGTAAATCCCAACCCAAATATGTTAGTGACGAGCCAGAAGGGCTAGTCTAAGGGTTCCCCTGACCTCTGGTCTAACCACGAAGGTCGTCTGTGTGGGCTTCATCTGCCTTTTTTACTGGCTAGCTAGATCATGAGGCCACGTAGACGCAAGGTCGGCGTTTCGCTTTATGGACACTGATCAGGAGAACAAAGAGCACCACATACTTTTTAAAGATTTTATTTAACTTACATTGTCTTGTGTGGCCGTGTGTGTTTGTTTGCTGGCCAGCGTTGATGGGGTTTTCAAACTGCTGCGGGTGGGTTGGCTTCTCGGCGCTGCTTGTGGGGGTAGATACAGCTAGGTGGGCTCGATGATTGAGGAAACTCGTGGAGTGGCTCAGCGCGCCGGGAAACACTCACTCGGCTGATCTACATGAGTGGGCGAACCGCCCACGATATGTTCCTATTCTTGTTCGTAGATTTACATAGATACTATGGTTCCACTCCAATGGATATCATGGCGTACCTAGCCGATCGACGGTTACTAATCGATGGCGGTTGGCTGGTACGCTCTCGGACTATCAGTCCGAAACGATGAGGGGGGAGGAGTATAGGGCTGGTGTGACGCTACTGGGCTTTTAAGGTTATGGCGCATACCTGTCTCGTGCTGCGTGTAGATCTCCAATCTTATAGTATTTCTGTTCATTATTTCACTTAGATTTTCACTATTGGTTTAATATTCGATATTCAATAGCTAATACTAGTCTATACAAATCGAACTCGTATCTCGCTTTCAGAATTATAAATTTTTAGCTTCGTGTTGTTCGACGGTTGAAGTAGAAAACACCTTTCTCGTTCCATAGACCCAGTAGCAAACCAACCTTGCCCCCTCCATTTCCACTATCCTCCCACATTCCCACTACTCCTTTTTCCATATCCTCCTCCAACTTCCAGTGCCCACCTTGTCCTTGTCAATTTGTTCCATTCAGTGTTTGACAACGTGTTTGTGCAGTAATGTTAGGGGAATTTAAGTGTGCTCGTCAATCTAAGCAGCGATCGCACTTCTGTTAGTAATTTCTCAGCGTCACGCACAAATATGACGCATTTGTTTATTTATATTTTTCTGCTACTTGCTATTCTATCCATTCTAATCGTAAGAGTTTTCAAAAACGGGTTGAAAACGTTTTTACAGCACTCCAAACTTCTCCGATGAGTATGACTGCCTCTTTTTCTTCGGCAAACCTTTCCAAATGGAACTGCGTGTTAACCATCTGTTCTATTATTATTGAACGCGCATATAGTCATCCAACAGTTCCTTTATACTTTCAATGATGACTGAATCTGGAAACCATTAATTTATTTATGGCTAAAAAATCGGACATGTTAGCAGCTGAACATTTTCATAAGAGAGAAACAAACGAGCAGTTCCATCATAGCAAAAATATATGTATTTTAGAATCGATCTTCTCTGATTTGCATGAAACATTTAATAATTGTTTTTATGACAACACAAACAAACAAGCATATTTTTTGTCTGAACAAGTGCATATTCTGCTTCCAATGTTTGTTGGGTAATCACATTTGTGCAAAAATTAATTCATCACTTATAATCAAAATCACGTTTGAGGCAAACTGTTTTAGTCTTTCTACACTGACACTTTGGCCTAAGGATTCCATAAGATCCATTTATAAATTTGCTACACAAGAATGTCTTATGAAAATCATGTTTTCCAGACAACCAGGATGAACGTAGGTTCAAAGCTGTTTCTGTGATATACACACGTATATCACAAAGAAATCCTATATAATCCAAACAAAATGGCTTATACGTACAACGTACAAGTGGAGGCCATATACGTGAAAATTTTAATTTATGACATTTTTTTTTCCTTTGATTTGTTTTTTCCGTCGATCTTGTTTTCCGTGCTGAGCACCAATGCTACCGACGTACCAGGAAGGCAGCTCCCACACCTGGACCCTACCTATCGACCCATCAACTCATGAACCGGGGACCAACGGCTTTACTTCCCATCCGAAGGCAGGCGTGATCAGAGATGTTATGCCTCAGAACATGATGATGATGATGATGGTCCCACCTTTTACCCCTACAAAGGTTTGAGCTGGACGATTTATCTTTAAGATAATTGAATATGACATTTTAACCAGGTTGGCAAACAAAATCGAACTGGTTTCAGTTACAGATATAGATTCCCTCTAAAGTTTACAGTTGCTTCACAGCGATATAAATGTGGTAAAGCTCAGGCGTCCATCTCTTAGTTCGCTTTTTTGTCCACCTAAAATATTCATAAGTATTACAAGCAATCAAGAGTTAATGAACAATCAACAAAGCATCCTATTACACTAGTAACCCCGCAATCTGATGCTATCATAATTTTCAGCAATGTCAGGAATGCTCATGAACCCCCAACATTTGCCAGAAAACTTACTACTAACTCAAAGTTTCTTCCAAATAAGCTTCAAAATTGCATTTTTTTTATAAAATGTTAAATTCAGTCCTCTATATCCGTAATACGCGCGCGAGGCTCAAACCTTTGTAGACTACTTTTTTTTTTAAATTAATCTACTATAAAATCATATATTAAAAATCCATCATCACCCTCGTGGCGAACAGAAATAGTTTTTGCAGTGCTACAATAATTATTAAAAAGTCGTTATGACAGCTATCCATATAAAATAATCCGTTAGAGATAACTTCGTCAAGATACATAATTTGTCAATTCATAAAAAAATCACTGGATAATTGTTCAAAAGACAGTTTTAACGTGTGAAATGCAGTGTCTTTTAAATTTTGTAAGTGTTGCTAAACGTTTGATATGTCTAGGCATCGAATTGAATACATTTATTCCTTTATAATATAATGAATTTTGTGAAGCACAAGTCAAGAAATGTGGTGTTCTTATTTCAACCGCGTTTCTAGTATTATATCTATGAAAGTCACTTCCTCTTTCAATTCGATCACACAAGTATCGAGGCAGCAAACCGTTAACTACTTTAAAAATGAACACCATAGTCAAATATACAATTCTTTGCTTCACCGACAACCATTGTAAGGCGTCTAACATCAAAGTTGAGGAAGTGAATCTATTACATCTCAAAATCAAACGCATTATTTTATTCTGCAAGCGCTGTAATCTCGATATTTGTGTTGCATTGGCCAGAAATAAAATGAAAGGGCAAAAGTCAACATGAGGAGAGATGATTGATTTGTATAGCTGTCTGGCAATAGTTAAATCGTTTTTCAGTCGACATAGAATTCCATACTTCTTGGCAATTTTCTTGATGACATTGTCAATGTGAGAGTTGAACTTAAGTGTGTCATCAATAATCACGCCAAGATATTAAATCTCCCGAACGCGATCAATAGTCTCATCATCAATTACAACAGAGACGTTCTTATTTACTCGATTCCGCGAAATTACCATAAATTTAGTTTTACTTGTATTCAATTTTAACTGCTTATACTTCAACCATCTACTTAGAGAACGCAAATCTTCATTCAAGTGTAAAACGGCATCATCTAAATCCTTAGCTGCAATGAATAACACAGTATCATCTGCAAAAAGATTAATGTCGCAAAATCGTAAAACACGTCGCAAGTCATTAATATACATAATAAATAATACACTTCCCTGGGGCACTCCAACGTTATTCCCCACGGGACTGGAAACAGAATCATTAAAAACAGTCCGTTGAGTTCTGTCAGACAAATAGCTTTCAAACCATTTATATGCAGTACTCGTAATTCCAAAGTGCTTGACTTATCTTAACAATAAGGGCCTAGAAATTGTTTCAAAAGCGCGTTTTAGATCAAAAAAAAAAGAGCCACAATCGTATCTTTACACTCCAAGTTATTTTTCCACTTCGCTAATACCAAATTCAACGCGGTTTCACAAGAATGACCTTCCCGATATCCCGATTGTTCTGGTATCAACAAACTATTACTATTTAAATACTCCAACAGCTGGCCTTTAACAACAAGTTCTAAAATTTTCTCTAATGTGTGCAACATGTTGATGGGACGAAACTCTTCGGCTTTAATCGTTCCAGCAACTTTTTGAATAGGGACCACTGAGGATTCCTTCCAAATTTGTGGCACATGTCCAGTTAGTAATGATTCATTAATAAGGTCCAGCAAGATGTGGCCAATGACATGAAAGCAATCTTGAATAACTCTAGCATTAACATTATCTACTCCAGCCGATTTTCCTAATGAAAAACAAATAACTCTAAGTTCATCTAATGTGATTGGGTGAAAAACTTCAAATCTACAACTACTATTAACTGGCTGTTTTATTTCGTCAGGTTCATCGACCAATTCAATAGATTGATTAATCAATGAAACGCTATCTACGAAATAATCATTAAACTTAGCTGCAATTACTTGTTCTGACTGTTCTAATGTGCCATTAAAAGTTATGGACCGCGGTTTGCAATTACTAGGTTTTAATAAAGATTTCAAAATTTTCCATAACTCTTTGCTGTTGTTTTGATGCTGATCAATCTTCCTTTGAACATATTCACAACGAGTTTTCTTTATCGATTGTGAATACTTATTACGCGCGATTGTGTACCTAGTCCAATGATTGTCATTATTAGATCTACAAAAATTTTTGGTACCATTTGTCCCTTTTCCGTTTAAGACGCAAAAGATCCAAATTGTAGCAGCTGTTCGAGTTTTTCAAAGAAACAAACTTTTGCTCAACTAGTTGATTGGTACACGTTTTCAAAGCGTTATTAAGAACAGCTGTAGATTCATCTAAGTTACCGGCCGCGAATGGAAAATCCAGGCTTCTCTCAACAAGATTCGAAACAGCTTGCTTCGAATATTTCCTCCAGCACTTCAATTTTACAAAATTATCGTTATCGTTAACATGGTCTAAGACATTAATCACTAAAGTCTCATGATCGGTTATTTTCAAATCAGTATCCGTAACTGAACAAATGGAATCAAAATTGGAATAAACGTGGTCAATTAAAGTTCTACTGTGCCTGGAAATACGCGTATACTCATTTACCGTTTGCTTTAAATTAAAAAACTCAGCTAAACGCTTTAAATGATTCGAATTATGGTTATCACGCCAATTAATATTAAAATTACCAGCCAATATATTTAATTTACTAGAATCAAGGAATGTCTCAAACCAGTTCTCTAAAACTTCAACAAAACGCTGGTCACTAGAACTGGGAGAATGATACAAAACACCATAATTACCCATCTTCATGCCCGTACAACTGTAATGCCCAAGAAACAGTTGCCATCAATAACTTCGTTGGTACGAAGGTTGAATTGAACTGATTCTTTGACATAAATAGCAACACCGCCAGTGTGTCTAGAATGTGATAAACAAGCAGCAATAATATATCCCGGAATACTATACTGATCAAAAGCTTCAGTTTCTACAATATGAGTTTCAGATAAGAAAACTAAAAGAGGACGTTTTTCCTCAACAATCTGACGTAATGCTACGTAGTTTGTTGACAACCCCGCAATATTCAAGTATAAAAATCGAATTGATTCACATTCCTGGAACTTGGCTGCTATTTATTGAAACGCAAGCTGCTTTTCTTCTGATCAAAAAGTCTTTTATGAAGCAAACATTCCGAGCTAAATGCGGCATGGTTGACGTCCAAGTTCATTTTTCGTTCTTTATTCATTTTCAAACAATTAATACATTTCAATACAGTTGACGTACACTCCGACGTTTTGTGTTGTTGGCTGCACCTAGAGCATCTATCACAATTTTTGCAATCCATGCTCTTGTGCCCAATTTCTCCACATTTGAAGCATCTCAACACATTAATCGCGGGAACTATCGAGCACCGATCAAACCCTACATTTACTTTTTTCGCACATAACAAACATTTATAAGTATCGACATCGACTTCAATTACAACACTAAACTTGTTATAAGTGAAGCGTGGATTTTCAAACATGTTCACTACTTTAACATCATTTATAGCGATGTCTTCATTTTGACTTTTTAAGTAGTCAATGAAGACATCGGAGGAAAACTGATCGCTCATGCCCACTATTTTCAATCTTGGCACCGAAGTGGGAACAACAGCACTATATTGTTCACCCAGATTGCTTTCAATACCAGTTTTTACATCATTAAGATTAGCTCCTGTTGCACACTCAACAATAATAGAGCCATCTTTACCATTCCTAAAATGACTGATTTTGTGTGTTTTTGGATCCAACTGAGTTTTCAAAAACTTACGAGTATCTTCGCAAGCTTGTTTGGACTCTTTTGGTTTGATCACAATGACCGGACGAGTCTTACGATTACTCTGTTTGTTACTGTTACTGTTAATGTTACTGTTACTGTTACAGCCGGTGGCACCGACTGGGATTGAACCCAGGCCTGCTGGGGTGAGAGGTAATCACGCTTACCACTACACCACCGGTACCGTTAATTTATGACATTTAGTCAAAGTTTTTTGTGACTTCTTACGTAATGTTTACAATTTACAGAATTGGGAGGAAAGGCTATACTAATATCAAAATGAAGCTTTAGTGCGATAATTTATTAGCTAGAGAAAGTTCGGAAGAGGATTGATAGTTCCACTAGAATACGGCGATGTGAAAATTGAACATAAGTTGAAATTGAGCGAAGGGCCATTATTGCAACAATACTAATAAAATGCACACTCCTTTACCTAACTCATAGTTTGATGGATGGGGAGATTTGAGATATGTCTTCAAATCCACAGGCAAAAGAGTGCACGTTTGACTTGCTCATATTCTGTGTGCGGTTGTGGAATAGTTCTAGCGACAGCCACATGTATTTGATTGATTCGCCATTTAGCATAGTACTGGTCACACGTTAAATTCCCGAAGGTCTCGAAGATTCTTCGTGTCCGAAGAAGCCAACGCACAGTGGGAAATTGCTGGATGAACATCAATAGAAAATTTGAATTACACAACAAACAATTTGAGCTGATTAAAAGCTGAATAAGTTATTTTTGGCTGAAGAAGCATAGTTTTTCCTGAGAATAAGGTCTTATATAACTGTCAATGTTTGTTGGGTAGGTCCCCCAATCTATTTTTCTATCGTCTTATGCTGTTGACGAGGTCAAATCATAATTATTGAAGCTAGACTTGACTTTTTTCCCCTTGATATGTTATTCGTCAATCTTGTTTTCCGTAATGAGTGTCAATGCTACTGACTTCAGGGAGGCAGCTCCCACACCTGGGATCAGAGATTTTATGCCTCGGAAAATTCCGCCGGCGCCGACTGAAATTGAATTGGGGTGAGAGAAAATTACGCTTACTCCTTGATTTTAATTTTCTATGATATAAGGAAGTAGGTCACCTAACAATTTTTAACCATTTTAAATAAAAATTGAAATATTATTTATTTCGCTGGAACTCTAACGGTGGCCCGAATGTTTACGGTGCCTGAGAGAAATATATTTTTTTTTTATAAGATACTAAATACTTTTTCTCCAAATCAATTTCCAAGCAGGTTACTATGAGAATCCGAAAGATAGATTTTCCAAGTCTATGTCTCTGCAAGATTGCCTCGGATTAAATTTGCAGGTAATATTGAGCACTGAAAAGTGCTTTTTAATTTTTTTGTTGCTTTAGGTATCAGTAACACTTCCTTAAACTAAAAGCAAATAGATCCGTATGGCAAAAGAGCACGATGGGGGCTGGTGATTAAATGCTACTTCATATCCACTGATAGAGGGTTATTAAAGTCATCCTAGTAAAGTAAAATTTCTTATGAAAACGCAAGAAAAGTCACGAGAGACTTAAAAATGCGTTAAAGTCACTATAATCCATAAAACAATTAAACAATTGACATTGATTCATAAGCAAAAGATGTATCCGGTGATCATGATGAAGAACAAGACGAAGTCGAGGATTTCGGTGTGTTCCTGTTAGCATTCTCACAGGGGGAATTGGCCAAATCAGCTGGAATTCTCCTAGCCGAGGATTGCCACACCATTTTGCAGTGTCCGTTATTGGACATTTTAGGATCAGTTTGACATTCCCATAGGGGGAATAGGCCGTCAAGCTGGGAACCTTTGAGCCAAGGCTTGCCCACATCATATCCCGTGTCCGTGATCGGACATTTCTAAGTAGCAGGAAATCTGATCGGCTGATCACAGCGGCGAAAGGCAGGACCTTTTCGAAAATCGTCAGATTGTCGACACGCTGTTGCGGTTGCAACAGAAACGGATGGGGTTCGGAAGGACTAGAAATGTCCGATCACGGACACTGCAAAATGGTGTGCCAATCATCGGCTTGGATCATTCCAGCTGATTTGGCCAAATCCCCCTGTTGGAATGTCAACAGGAACACAACGTAAAGCTCGACTGAACATTTTTTCACGCATAGCCCTGAAAAGGACTGTTCCGGCTTCGGTTTGGCCAAGGAGGAAAACGACGATTTAAAAATTTTCATCGGCGATATATTTCGGTGTGCTATACAAAGCTTGTGGACTGTATCATCGCGACGCGCTAAATGCGTCGCCTTAAATATGTTTGGCTGTCTTCTTCTTTCATACCTTTCTCCATCATTAACAAACCAATCCGGGTCGAAGGACCAGAATTGTTCGATCACGGACCCGGGATATGGTGTGGGCAAGCCTCGCCTCGGAGGTTCCCAGCTTGACGGCCAATTCCCTCTATGGGAATGCCAAACTGGTCCGGCTTGAAGGACCAGTGACCTATGGATTGGGTAAGCGGGTGGTGGGGTGATTAACTTAAAAAAATACTACTGCTACTTCGTGAACAAAGAATAAAACTTCTACTTTTTTTCGTTTGATTGCTGATAAAAAACAAAACATTTGTTTTGGAAAATAGCAGAAACATTGTCTCATGTGAAATTTTTAATTTTTAAAATCTTCATTCTATGACCTATGTGATGACCACCATAAGCATGAATTAGTTTAATAAATATCTCAAAACTCCACTCTCACAATACTTTACAAGATTATTCAAAATTGTCCATAACGCGAGATATACAAGCATGAATGCAGAAGCAACCAAAGATTTGGATTCAGCACCGCAAAATTACATTAGTAATATGTATTTTTTATTAATTTAAATATGTTTTATGCTTGGTCAGCTTTTGTTAGGAATCACGTCACTCTGATCGATGGCTGGATGAAACATAACGTAAAGGCAAACTAAGCTCGGAAATACACAATGCAATATCGTTTAGCTTATCAAGTCTGTGAAATAAAAGTATTCGGGAATTAAGAGTAGATCAACCTAATTGTAATATTCTGCATTGCCAATGCTTTTCTCTCTAACTACACAAATCCAAGTCCAAGCCCCGAAAATTTTTGACTGTTTTCCAATCAATTGAGCTGAATTTTTGTATGCGATTAGTGTCAAACATAACCTAGTCGCAGAAAAGCAGTTAAATTATTTAAAAGAGAGGTGAGAAAAAAGGTGGGTGGACTGCACCATCAACTGCACTATTTGGGTGATTCCGGTATCTCTTTCCTTTGAAACGAGGTGAATGCACAAGAAGTGTAAACCTCGTCTTTAAATACAACAAAATACACACCATCAAGATCCTACTATGTATGTCATATTTAGATGGACCTAACACCCGATTTCAGCTTAGTGCCCTTTCACGATAGTAAATATATAGATTTTAAAGCTTAAGCCACTTTATCATACATATTGTGTTGATGATACTCTATGCCCAGGGAAGTTGAGAAATTTCTAAAACCCAAACAAGATTTGTCGCTGGACCGAGAACGTAAGTTGCTACTCTCCTCAGATTAGCATACATTTTCAGGAAAATTCAGCTTCCTGAACAACAGGGCGGGTAATCTAATTGTTTCCGCATCTCCACGCTTCATTTGGTGACAGAAAATCCGGCCATTTCTATGCCATTAATGCATAATTTGACCGCCACAATGACCGTTGCAACCTGCCGAGCCGATGGGCTTTAATGTCTGCACCCGATGCCATTTCCCGGTGGAGGTATAGGTGCGCAGTAAAATATAACGTGTGAAGCAGTTATTCTAAATGTGCAATTTATTACTTGTAAGCATCGCCACTGCTCGGGAGACGAGGGCCATTTCCGTACCTCCCATGTGTCACATTGCAGCGCCATTTTGAAGCGCCCGGCTAAACAAGAGTCAACTAGCGCGACAAAGATGATGCACACATTAGGCACCTTCCATACAAAAGTGCATATAACTGCATATGCGAGTATGTGTACACTTATTCATACCGGGCGCAGTATAAAATATCGTAAAAAGCAATTTGCATGCAGATGGAAATGATGGCTATTTATTCTTGTTTTTCCTCGATAGTTAAACATTGTGGCAACGGCGGTGGGTTCGACTATCGACATGCCCCTCGTCGCCCACAGCTAGCCTACTTCGATGATGATGATGATGGGGACAACATCCCCCGTCGCTCGTACTCTGCAACCCTCTACCATGGCTACTACGATGCATTTTTACACCTTTTATTATTATATTGTTGTCAAAATGAAATAAATGCATGTGCAATGTGCATATTTCTCTGTGTCATATGGTTAATCGATGACAATATGCTGCAATAAAAGTATCAAACCCATTATGAAGTGCATGTGTACTTTATCGGCTCGCTTTGGCCGGGGCTGAAAATGGGCTTCCAATTCCCCTGCTGCTATCCCTACAAAACCGATGTTCGACGATGTATGGGGCGGTCCAAGTGCAATGCAATGCAGTCAGTGGCAAAATGTTATTGTTATTGCTGCTACTTGCTACGTGTGGTCTTCTCACCGAGTGCACTTCCAACAGACGGAATGGGGACGATGCATTGAAACGGTTTGCTGCAGTTTGAAATGCATATTAAATGAATTTGAAAATCATGAACATTTTAATTGAGATAAAACCAATTGGGGATTACACGCCCTCCGAGAAGAGAAGGCAAACGGTGTGTGGACATGCACTCTGATGGTTGAGAAGGCTTCCGCAAGTCAATTGCTGCTTGTTGTCAGTTGCAGCCGGGTTGAGCAATTGGAAACGACTTAATTAATTGTTGTGATTTTATAGACCTGGATTGTCGGGAACGGTTGAGGTTTGAAAAGTCATGGTAAAATTGTGGTTATTTGATTTGCTTCCTGGTCGGAGAGGGTCTTCTTAATTTGAATGGTCAATATTTGGATATTCTTGTTTATAGTGATCCGTTTTAAGGTGTTGCAAAATAGCACCATATACATTAAATTTATTTGTCATGTTATTACCAAGCCTAAATGTGTTGATGGCTTCCCATGTACCATACCTATTAACTAACCGTACTTTTGTTCAACTGAATAAACGACTTTTAATTAAAATATTCGTTCATTTGAATATTGACTGAAAAATAAAAAAAACTCCAACAGCCGATAAACACCAAGATGTTTGTTCCAATCACAATTTTCACGACGCCGAACGCGGTATGAATGGAAATTTAATCAAAGTTCTTTTTTATCATTTTCACGAGCCATTTCTCCACATTCAAAGACTCCATCAGATATTCACCGCCGGAGAGCGGGAACCTGTGACCAGGGATGAAGAACGGAACAAAAAATCCACCGTCATCTCGACGGAGACTCCTGATCGCATCGTTTGTCCGCTTTCTTCCTTTTTATTATCTTTTTATAATTAATTAAATAAACAAGGCGCATCACCAATTCGAAGTTTGTTTAGCTTTTTTTCTCGCTCCGTCCATTGCTTTCGCCGGCTCACTTCTTATTAATTTTGCTTTGCGTACACTTTTTTTTATACTTTTTATGATTAATAATATCAAATTATTTTCATTTTCAATACTCGCAGCTCACCGAACCGATCCCGCAAGGAGAAAATCTTTTGGGGGTGAATCTGTTTATCTGTTTCCTTTCCTGTTTGAACAAGGAGGAAGTTTTTTGTTTTGTTTCAAAAGAAAAAAAAAGTAGCCATTCCCTGAGCGGATGGGAAAATTATGAGGGTGAATGATGAAATTGAAACAGGATAGCTCGCACTCTTCGAATGTTCGTATATTTGATTAACAGCACGGAGGAACTGTATCTGCTGAACCATCATCGGGAAGACATAGCAAAACGAAGCAAAAAGGTGAGGATTTTAACCACCATCAACCCCCGTCCGTCTGTCCGTCCGACCGTCCTGATCCTGGTTCTGGCCGTTCTAGAGGGGAATCGGCAGCACGCTCGCCTCAAATGAGTTATAATTGCTCTTTGTAGAGACGCAAACTTAATGAACAGATAGAAATATTTTTCATCAACCACCCCATACCATACCGTTGCTTATCATTACAGAGTGGTTAAATCCTACAAAACCGGAGAAGCACCAGTTGTAAGAAAATATTCATTATCGCTAAATGAGTCACAAAAGTAGGAGAAGAAAGTTGTAATAAAGTTCAGGTTCGGTTCTTCCACAGTAATGATCATTGAATTCATGAAGGAGTCGGATTCCAGGTATTTCCAGTGCCTGCGAAGGGGGTTCGCAAAAGAATTTTTCGTGGACGTGGATTATAGGGAGGGGAAGGGAAAATGCTCCGATTCAATTACAGTTTGATTTAGGCTTTATTTTTAATTTAGGTACGCATTTTTCGTTGCGGCAGAGCAGATCTGAGGCACTCGAGCAATCCGAGATGCGAAAAAGGGGTTTGCTAATAATGAAATGAACAGAGAGATACATCGAAGATGGGGTTGTGGGCTGTCAGTGCAAGAGAATACCCTGAAATGCTATCTTTTCTGTACGGAGTTGTGCTCTGACAGTACAATTGAAATGATGCACGCTTTGTCTTTCAAAGAGGGTCTTGCACGTCGTTTGGTTTGTCCAGAATGGCTTAAACACCAGGTGTATCGAATTAATCTGAGGATTCTTTGGAAGTAAGAATTAAAATGGTTTATTACAGTCCTTACCTTGTTTATAAATGGAAATCTAAAAGCAAAGTTCCACTATTGAAAAAAAAAATATGAAAAGTGTTCATTACATTTGCATATTTAGCTTTGATTATTTATGTAGACAAATTCATGATGATTAACTGTTCATATTTGGATAATTTACAGTTGTTGAAAGAGAATGAAACTTACAAAGGGTGACACATTGATTCGTGACACTTTTAGTCAACAGTTTTAAATCGGCGACATAACATGAAAGACGTGACAAAGGAGTTTGGCAGGTTTTTTTTTCCTCACTTTCACGAGCTGTGATTAATGAACACACCTCCATTCTTATAAAATGGATGGAAGCTAAAGTATTAAGGATATTATGATATTTTGTATTGGTAAGATACAATAAGAGGTTGCAAAAAATGAGAGCCACAATCAGCGATTTTTCACTCACTCACTCAGCGATCAGCAAATCGTTGATTGTGACTTATAGAAAGCAAAATTTTCAAGTTTTAAAGGGTGGAACGGTCAAAAATTTGTCGGCTCAAATTTGGCGATTATTTTTTTTAATTTTATAGCTCTGCGTGTACGGAATGTTGCATTTATTTTGTTTTTGCCATTTTCCATTCAGTTGTCGAAATGGCGTTGAAGCAAGAGGAACTGCGTGTCAAACATTTTGCTCACGCTTAAGCGAAATTCAAATTATTCCCACGCAGATTGATTGCGCCTGCAATTTGCTTGCGTTATAATGAACGGTGAAATATACGTCAAAGCGGATTTCAAGCAGCTCCCAGGTCAAAAGTTTACACGGCTACAGGAAAAAGAAAGATTCATGAAAGTTAAAGTAGAAAAACTTGTCAAAGTTACCGAAAAAAAAATTTTGCAACGAAATTTTCTTGACAATTGACATTGTCTATCGAGATATTTAGGAAAAGAAATGGTGCCTTTTTTGAAGAAACACAGTTGTTCCACGCTGTTTTGGCCTGACCACACTTTTATTGAGATGGCGTGGTATGATATGATTTATTTATTTATTTATTTATTCGTCAAGCAAAGTAGACTACATACAATGGTTACAATGTTTTACTTACATACTATGCCTTATTCCTATTATGTTTTAGTTGGGTTTTAATATCTTCTTTTGACATAGTGATGTAAATGACTTCACATTGTAGATTATACTGTCGCATCATTCGATTGAAGGGACCATTTTTTGCGTAATTTGTTTTGTGTGATTTTTCTGAGAATAATTTTCGTGTTCTTAGATGCCGACAGGGTGTGTAGAAGTTTAATTATGAAAGTTTTTCTGATGATTCTATGCGATGTGAAATAATGTCATTGATGAAGAAAAGCATTGCAAATTCGCGGCGTTCTTTGAGTGTTTGTAAGTTGATGAGCATGCATCGTGCCGTATGCGTGATAGTGTTTGCATCATTGAGCAATGTCAACTTTTGGCTTCGGACCGATCCACGGAAGAACATAGGGGAAATGTAGGTAATGTCGGCCTACATGTCTCTAATTTGGGTCCATCGCTAAAAGTCTGCTATTTATCAATTTTATCTAGATGAACGCGTTATTGGGACGTTACTAATGGATATTTTTGGTTGCTATTGAAAATTTAGTTGATTGCTGAATTTATGTATGGGCCCAAATAAGGGACACTTAGGCCGACATTACCTGCATTTCCCCTACTTACTTAAAATCCCGATGTAGACCTCCGTGTTGACCTTGTCGCCTTCTGGAATGAACACCGGGTTCATTTTTTTTGCCATCGGAAACCACCAATCCAAACACCATAACGCTAGCAGGATGCTTGGTCAGATACACGTTCTTGTGCTCGTCGGCCACGTCTTTTACCGGAAGAGAACTAATATACCGGTCGGTTCTGGAATTTGATACGGGATCCACGGTAAACATGCTCTCGTCGGTGAACAGGATTACCGGATTTTTTCGCTTAAGGAAGGTCAAGATTTTCTTGCATCGTTCGACTCGTAGCTCCCGGATGCGGTGGTAATCATGTGAGTTTTTTCCGTGCCCTCGACTTCGCCCCGCAATCTTCCTTTACGATCTTCCGTGCCATAAAGTCACTGATCCCGTGTTCCTTTGCCATTTTCCTTATTGAACGCACTGGATTCACCCGAATCTTCCTTTTGATAGCAGCGATAACCCTCGGAACCCGAGCTGACCTCGGACGACCTGTGGCCACCTTCGCAGATAGTTGTCCTTTCTTTTCTCGGTCTAAACCTCTTTTGACGGTTCACCGGGACACTCCCACGGCGATTGAAATGTCTTTTTGCGACATTTGCGACATTTGGGCAAATCACGAATACGCTGCCACTTCGTCATGGTGCAACTGTCAAACTTAGAAAATTATTTTCTTTTATACACAGCCTACTACGGTATGAGCTATACGTTAAAAGGAATTGTTATTGGACGGATTCTATGCGTTCCTCGTGTATGGCAATGTACGGATTCCATACTTGGTTACAGTATTCCAGAATAGGTCTTACGTATGTAATATATACTAATTTAATAGTGTATAGATCTTGAAAATTATAGCCGAACCTCTTAATGAAGCCCAACATACTATTTCGTTATGATTGTATTATGATGTTCTACAACTGAAGTGAATATTATGGGATCAAAAAGTGCTACGGTTAGCTTGCAAGAAATTGCGTCACCTCAAAGGTGGTTCTGGAACATTCATATTCAGTTCAGCGACAATATCTGGGGCATACATTTCGATAGTCCACAAATAAGTCGAGTACGCATAGTCGATTTCCCTTTTTCCAGGGTGTACAAGTCTGAATCATGATCTACAGAACCTTCATAAAATCAAAATCGTTACTTGGGATCAGTGTTGGCAAAATCATCAATCAAACTATATTTTCCGCTCTCATATGCTCTCAATATCACGCGTGATATTGGAACAAAATATCATGCTTTATGTTCATTTTACAAGCTCCTTTGATATTGCGAGAATTCGCAACGTGCAAAAATCAAGCTGAGAGTTGACTCGACACAAAAATGATTCCGTTGCACCTCATTTTCTTAGAAAGAAAAAGAATAGTTTGCTATCTCCTGGCAGAAACGAAGTGACTGCTGCCAGCCGTTAGGAAGTTTCGGTTGCGTTTGGGTGTGACAATAATCATGAAACTCAATCTCTCCACAGTTTGTTGAGATTTGCAGCTGGTGAGTTTTGTTAGCTTGATATTCTGAGCTACGATATCACAGCTTGCAAAATCAACCGCAGTTGTTAGCTTGTTGATTTTTGTCTACAAAAATCAAGCGTGATCTTGGACTTTGGTGAGATTTGATTTTTTAATATTTTCCTAACACTGCTTGGGATACAGCGATGTTCATATGGAGGAAGATTCAATTCATCGCACCAAGGCAAGTGACGAAGAGCTAAGCGCACAAACTTTTTCAGTACAGATTCAAAGTGGTCGAATAAAATAAAAATAAAATTTGCGTCAGCCTCAAACTATCAAATTATCAAGAAATTTTTTGAAACACCTCTAGTAAATTTTGAAAAACTGCTCTAAACACAAAGAGATAGAAAAAATGTCATCAAGGCATGAAATTATATCAGCTATAATGTTGTCGAAAATCATATCATATTATCCATATTTTCATATTTTCAAAAATTAATTTGACGCATCATACTCTATCGCACTCAACTCTGACGGCTTTCACAACCAAGGTAAGTTGTTTGTCATTTGCACTGTTAAAAAATCGCTTTTTATTTTATTTATTATTATCGGTCCGAAAACTTTAACCTTATGCGAGATTAAAGGTGATCTTGTTTTCCATACTAAGTACCAGGCGAGACGTCGGTAGGCCAGAGAGGCAACTCCCACACCTGGACCCTACCTATTGACCCATCAACTCATAGACCGGTATGCCGACTGGGATTGAATTCAGGTCCTTCTTTAAAACATACACAAATTTAGATTTTTCAGATGGCGCTCAAGAACTAAGAAAGTACCCAAGTTAACCCTGATGAATGTGGGAGTCTTAGTTTATTTATTTATTTATTTATTTATTTGTCGTCAATCAGTGTAGACCATTTACAATAGTGCTGTTGCCATAAATGCTATTTTAAAACATACGTTTTCTTTTAAAATTGTCAATCAATGTAGACTACGTATACAAATATATAGGGAATAAATTTTTTTTAAAACTTAACGTAACTTACTGTATCTTTAGACATAGTTAGATCTATACGCTCACAATAATTATTAAACACTCTCATCATTTTATTGATTGGTCCATTTTTAACATAATTTGTTCTTTGAGGTGACAGTTGAAATACATTTCGAGTTCTTAACATGCGTGATGCTATTTTCGTGGATTTTCGTCTGTATGGGTTATTGTTGGTTGGGAAAATTCACGTTTTGTTAAACCTTAAACAGTAGACACGCACAAGAGCGAAAGGGCTTGTGCCGCTGGCAAAACACTCAGAGGATACTGAAGGGAGGAAAATCGTAGCCTTAAGCTAAAAATGGATGCGCATAAGCTGAAAAGAGGATTGGCTAAATTGATTGAAGAGATCCATCTTAGATATGGAAAATTAGGCAGAAGTAAACAGGCGTCCGTGTGAACAAGACCATAGTGAAGTGCAATGAAATGGTTTATACCCCACCCTCCTTTTTAGGGGCTTGGAATGGAAGGACTGCCTCCGGTCAGGTTTCCTTAGAGCAAATAACAAAAACTATTTTTGAACTGATTCTATACGATTTATATCAATTTCATGGTATGGAGCCCAAATCACACTGAAATTAAGAGCTTTGAGTGTGTTGGTTTATTTCCTTTTAGTTCCGTTACAATTGCTTATCTTTTGACAGATACGCGTTTTTCGTCTACTACTTGCAGACTTAAGCAGTGCCAAGTACTCAACACCACTTGGCACTGATGAAGTCTGCAAGTAGTAGACGAAATACGCGAATCTGTCAAAAGATAAGCAATTATAACGGAATTAAAAGGAAATAAACCAACACATTCAAAGCTCTTCATAAAGGGATTATGTTAAGAGGTTCGACAAATTTAAAAGATTGGTCACACTGCACCATTCGAGTATTGATCTCACGTAAGCTATATTAAGTGTTTTGATGGTATATGGGTCTTTAAAATGCTTTGTGAATTGTGGTATTCACATGATCTACAAATGTCAACTTCGAGTTAGAATTACTCCTAAGTCCCTAGTTTTATCGCACCTTACCTACGGGGCACCAGCTGCTTTCCTAGAGTATGTACATTAAAATCTAGAGTAGTGTGTTTTCTGGAATAAGATATAATATTGTATTTTTTAAAACATTAATATCCAGCAGACTTTCACTGATGCACTATCAGATATCAGGCGGTCAAAAATCAAAAAATTGACTTTCACTAATCCTTATTTCGTTATTTTTAATCGATAGTAAACATTTCAACTAAGAGAATCTGAAAGTTTCAAGCTTCTAGCAGTTTTAGTTTCTGAGATATCGGATGTCGAAGTCAAAAAAGAGTAAGAAAAGTACAAATTTTGCCGCAAAAATACACTACCACTCAAATAACTTTTTATCATATAACTACCACATCATTATACATCGTTGGAAAGGTAATTTAATAAGCTTTCCGAAAATAAAATCTATTTGGAAATTTGATGGAGACAAAAAAATTTAAAAATAAAAATAGAAAAAAAATAATTGACAATTAATGAAAATTTAACTTTATTGATCACAAACTTTCGAGTCTCCCACATTCCCAGGATAATTCTCAGCTCTGGATGAAGTTTTGAGTGTACTCTAACAAGTACTGAAGAGTTTGCCTGCCCCAACCTGCCCCATTGGAAATATAAATGATTTGAAAATTTTCGGTTATTATGGGAGATTTCAAATTGTACAAGAGCCGGCTTGGAAACAAACTTTTTCAACAATTATTTTGCAACTTTTGGAGTTATATTCGGTTGGTATAGTCAAAATATATTGTTAAAGAACATTTTCTAATATTTCATGACCAACTTTTAAAAAGGGCTTAAGCTTTTGTACAAAAAGAAGTCATCATTATCATTAAGTTCACTGTTGGATGAACGTAAAACTACATTCGTTTATGCTTTATTCTAAAGTAAGTACCTGGGTTATTACGATTATAGAAGCATATGCGTAAGTATGTACCTACGCATATGCGCGGATGAGTTTAATTTATACCTAAGTCTGTACTTAACCTACTGTAGTGTCAATTTGAAGCCATAGTGTATTTTGTGTAGCTTTTATTTAAACTACTACAGTGTAATTCAAATTTACGGTTGAGACCAAGTGCGAGCATGGATAATAGAACCATTATTAATCTATTAGACGCAAAATTAAGCCATGGTGACAATGTTCACAGAGCCATTAAATTCATTTGTGAAAATTATAACATCTCGGTGGAAAAACGTAAACGTCTCGATGAAAAGATCCATAAAATCGTTACTAAATACATCAACAAATGGCATGAAGCTAATCGCACGAAAGAGCGATTTGAGTCGTATTTTCGGAATTGGCTTGATGGAGAATTTGGCATCGAGGAATTCATCGTGTGTGTTGCCTCAACCTCGGCCTCGGGACCAAACGTGGACGACCTTCAAAACCTTTCTTGGATTTGAGTGAAAGAGGAAAACGTCGCGTCATCGATAAAGAAGCAGTTGATCCAAAATTCGATACCATCGAGAAAGCTTTGTTATTTGCAAGACGGACCGCTTATAATCGAAAGGATTTTAATTTGGTTAAAGTTATTGGGCATATTTTAAAAAAAACCAAAAAAAGCTCTAAAACCATGCTGGCTCAACTAATTAACGAGGAATGATGTTACCAGAAGTGACTTTTAGTGTACTTATCGAGGCTGGATTGAGTAGATTTCAATACGAAGTAATACATAGTGAATCACCTTAAAGATTTCTACCTTACTATGTGATCGGAGCAGTGAAAAAAATATGCGCCCCTCCTAGTGAATTCATCGAAGAAAGTGCATTGAAAATAAGAAGAAACTCCAGGCGCTGATGGAAAATACAGTGAAACGAATCGTCCAAATAATTGATGCAGAGCTCAACGAGTATATGGATAGCAACGATCTAGTTTCTACGGAACTGGTTGTTCTATGTAGCTGGGGTATGGACGGATCAACTGGATATTCGCAATATCATCAAGTGCTACCAGAAGGATGTCAGGACGATTCAGATGTATTTTCGTCCACTTTAACACCAATTCAGTTGTTCATGTACAATGATCGAAAGGAAATTATGTGGTTTAATCCCATGCCTCAAAGTATTCGATTTTGTAGGCCATTCATCCTTGAATTCATTAAAGAGAGTAAAGGAGTTATTCTGGCTACAAAACAGGATGTAGAAAAAGAAATGAGTGAACTAACGCCAGTGAAAATTGAACTCTCAAACGACAAGTTTATACTTGTTGATTTTGATTTTGTCCTCAGTATGATAGACGGAAAAGTCTTAACTTATTTTTTTTATTAATTACTTTATTTGTACAGGCTCAATCGAATAAACTTTACAGAGCCGAGTTATCATTTTTGTTATACATTATTGATTTCTTATATTTAAAGTTAAAGGAGCTGGACCGGATACTCGCGGTTGTCTCGAGGTTAGTGGGGATTTACAATTTTTTTTTTGGATGGGAAAAGGGAGAGGGAGGTTTGAAATGTGGTTTACGATACAAATATTTAATTAATCCTAAAACATGAACTAATTTCTATTCATCTTGAAAACAAACATAAAAAAAAACCCACACGTACAAAATACAAACTAAACACAAGGTTAATAAAACTTACAATCTAATGTTAATATTCTTAAAGTAAACATATATGAGTTTCATAAACTCCAGATCGCGTCTAGCCAAAATATCCCGAACTGGAACATTAGGTTGTCTACCTCGAGCCCGAAGGGAATCGTACAGTTCAGATCTGACCTGTCTTAACTTATATCACTGGAAATTCGTCGATGCAGAATTGTCCAATATGTTGGGCAACACCAAATGTAATGAATGATGCAGAGAAATTCGGCATATCTCCACTTCATGCTTGGATAAAATTTTGGAATGCCTGTATAAAGAGAGAGAAGGATTAGTAATTTCCATTTAATTCCACTACCTTATTTGCTTATCCTTGACAGATACGGGTGTTTCGTCTAAAATACGCAAACTTCTTCAGTGTCTTGTACTAAAAGTCGACTGAAGAAAACCTCGCAACTTAGGTACATTTCACTTAGAAGCTAGGTAAACTTAAATCTAATCTCCTGTAGAAGCTGGTACTCCGCTGCTTACTCGCTGATGTGTTCTAGGTAGTAACTTGAAAAGTGGATAGGTTGGAAATTCGTCGAATGATATATTGAGTATTGATTCCTTTCAGTTTCTGTTTTTTTAGTGCTACATCGTTTTTCCTTCCAACGGATTCTTGCGGCAACATTGTTGCAACCAAACACACCCCACACTTGCTGTGCTCATAACTTTAGAAAAGTTACTGATTTGCGTAGCGCGTATGACAGCCGACATCCGTCCGACATCCAGTAGTGCAAAAATTACACTCCACGGCGCATCGAAACAGAACGATAATGAGTGTACCAACATGAAAGTTCTATAAATGTACAATTGAACCCACGCAACAATCGTACCCACATAGGTGATCGTAGAGCAACTTTTCCGCTAACTGCATAGAAGCTCATTTCCGGCTGTTGCGCCAATTGTGCTCCGGAAGTGCGTATTTAATTCACGCGTTTCCAATCCGTACTCGGAAATCAACGATATTGATTAAACACTAACTATTGCTTCGAAGAATAATATAAAAAAAAAAAACTGGCATAAGCCCAAACCTGCGCTCTCGCTCACAAGCCGTTCTTGAGCGCCGTCGGATTGGAAGAGCAATTAACTGCATGAAATATTATTTCGCCTGTGTGCCCTTCGCTTTCATCCCGCAGAAATGTAATTCCATAAAATATGCTGTTTTTGTGAGTGCCGTTTTATAAATGCACTTTAGATCGGTTGCATATTATTCCTCATATACAAACATGGTTGTTGTAGGTTTTGCGCTGCGCCGGGCAGAACAGAGCGGAGAAGCATTTTGCAGCTATATAGCCAGGTATGAATGAATGAATGAATGACTTGGACATGAGTTTCTCTCATTTGGCCGGCGATTGCCCTTTCGGTTCGAAGGCAGAAATTTTCTGCACGCATGAAACGTAAATTTATTTCCTCAGTCCCAATCGCTCTTCTTTCATGTTTCTTGGAGGTACCTGGGCGTGTGTGCAAATACAAGAAGGAGATGGGTGTTCACTGGGGATGCTACTTTATTGGAGCGAAAACAATGATGGATTGGGTCAGCGTTAACATCTTCATCGTTGTTGATACAGGAAATGGAAAACCAATTGATCATGATACTTGTAGACACTTGAATCGTTACCATTCACAGTTTGTAGCAGTTTTTTTTTTTGGGAACCTAGACATCCCTAGCTTTCAGTTGAGGAAAGATTCACATTTTCATAACCATGTGTGATTTCAGTCTCATGAAAGCGTTTATCGCTGGAACTTCTTCCATTCGTTTGGCTTTTCTGATTCCCTCTCGCTATCCAGTGGCCGATATGATTTTTTCCCGATGTTAACACGCAAATTCTATGTTTTCGGATTTTAAAGCTACAAGTTACAATATGTATTTACAAAAGTCATAAATAAAACATTTGCCGTTCTCGCATGATATGATATGGTTAGATTTTCGGATAAATCATGCCAAACACGAATCACGAGTCTGAAACAATATTTTTTCTCCTCCTGGCTCCCGATGTCCACGAGCGGCCGGGAACGGGGGAACGCCACAACTTTTAATCGCTCGCCGAAAACGAAAAGCAAAACCCATGCCATGCCGGATGGTGATGGTGCCGCATTGTTTGTCCGTTTAACAAGAGCTCCGATCGATATTCCAAATCCGACAATTTAATTCCCGCCAATTTCGTAAAACGGTCGACATTCAAAATAGAAACGGACATCGGTTCAAATCCGGCATAGAATGATGAATGGTGCGTTTCTCGCAATCAATCTAGCTCTCGGTTGTAAAAGTGTCAGGGGCTATTTGTTTCGAAGCGATTTTGAATTACCGCCGTTTAATTTGGAATATCCCTTTGCCGGTTTCACTCTAGCACTTCTCGCTAGGACGAACGTATGTTGCATATGTGGGTGTTTTATTTTTTTTCTATGCCGTCCGGATTTTCCGCTTTCCTGTTCTATTCTGCTTCCACATCCACACGCACCCATGGTTCGACGTTAAATGGTTCCGGGACGGGGAAGGGATTTCCTGCCGCTAGTGTCAGTGTGTCCATATGGGAGTGTCGGTCTTTGTCGTCGTCGTCGTCGTCGTCCTGGATTCAATGTTTACCGAACCACATTCATTGGTATTGGAGGCCAAGCGCGCGTACGCACAATTAATTTAAAGACAATAAAATTCAATTCACTGAACCTGGCACACACGACGACGTTTCAGTGAAGTGACTTGTTGTTACTCTAGGGCTGTCCACGGAGAAAGGGATTGAATCCAGTTGAAAAATGTTCTTCTGTAAGGTAGTACATATTTGTTGTCGTTATTATATTTTCTTTTATTGGTTACACAGTTCGAAAAAGTAGTGTACATTGATGATACTATTGCCGCGGATACACTTGTATGACAAACTATGAACAAGTGTGACCATGGATTTGCTCATAATTTAATATGCAAATAATGGTCATGCTCATAGTTTGTCATACATGTGTATCCGTGGCATTTGATGTACATAAGTTAAGCGTCGTATATCATACAAATTTTCATAATAGCTCGTGTAAATTTATGTAAAAATATTTGAAAATTTCAAATATTTTATGCAACCGTCCTTCTTTAGGAGCAAACTTTCTTTGCAAATTGCTAGTTTAGGAGAAAAGGAAGTTTAAATGCATGATTGTTTGCTTGTATGGATGTTTACAACACAATCCAACATCCTGATTTTTGTTTTCTGTGAACGCTTATGTAATTTATACAGTGCTGTTGTATATAATAGTGCTGGTCAGTTTGTTTGCACGCTAACCGAGCAGGAAAAAATAACTTATTAATACCAAACTCAGGTATGGAAATAGCTTAATTGGCAACCTAAATATGGTATTAGTGAGGCTGACATAAGAGGTAAAATACCAAAAATAATACCTCAAAATGATCTACTAATAACGAACTAATAAAAAAATTAGTTATTAAAGGGTGATACGGTCAAAATTTGGTCAATATCAACTTGATTTTTTTTTTTTTTTTTTTTTTTTTTTTTTTTTTTTTTTTTTTTTTTTTTTTTTTTTTTTTTTGCATTTAAAAAACCTGACCACCCCTCATTTTGGAGGTGTGTGTGTGTAGAATGTTGCTCCTATTTTGATTTTGGAATTCACTCTTCAGTTGTCTAAATGCCGTCCAAGCAAGAAGAGCAGCGTATCAAAATTTTGCTCGCGCATCGCGAAAATCCGAGCTACTCGCACGCAAAGTTGGCAAAATCGCTAAAAGTTGCCAAATCAACCGTTACAAATGTAATTAAAGTGTTTGGGGAACGTTTGTCGACAGCCAGGAAGTCTGGATCGGGGGTAAATCGAAAACCGGAAGCCGCTGAGACGACAAAGAGAGTTGCCGGTAGTTTCAAGCGAAACCCTAACCTCTCTCTCCGAGATGCCGCAAATAAGCTGGGTGTATCGTCTACAACCGTGCATCGAGCCAAAAAACGAGCCGGACTATCGACTTACAAGAAGGTAGTGACTCCAAATCGCGATGATAAACAAAATACGATGGCCAAAGCGCGATCCCGGAGGCTGTACACGACGATGCTGACGAAGTTTGACTGCGTGGTAATGGACGACGAAACCTACGTCAAAGCCGACTATAAGCAGCTTCCGGGACAGGAGTTTTATACGGCAAAAGGAAGGGGAAAGGTAGCAGATGTTTTCAAGCACATGAAACTGTCAAAGTTCGCAAAGAAATATCTGGTTTGGCAAGCCATCTGTACCTGTGGCTTGAAAAGCAGCATTTTCATAGCTTCCGGGACTGTCAACCAAGAAATTTACGTGAAAGAGTGTTTGAATAAACGTCTGCTGCCTTTCCTGAAGAAACACGGTTGTTCCGTACTGTTTTGGCCGGATTTGGCATCTTGCCATTACGGTAAAAAGGCCATGGAGTGGTACGCCGCCAACAACGTGCAGGTGGTTCCCAAGGACAAGAACCCTCCCAACACGCCAGAGCTCCGCCCAATTGAGAAATACTGGGCTATTGTCAAGCGGAACCTAAAGAAGACCAAAAAAACTGCTAAGGGCGAGCAGCAGTTCAAGGCAAACTGGCTTTCTGCGGCGAAGAAGGTGGACAAGGTGGCTGTACAAAATCTGATGGCAGGGGTCAAGCTTAAGGCCCGGCAATTCGGATTTGGAAAAGCGGAAGCCTAACTGAATATTTTTCCTGAATTTTATACTAATTGAACTTGAAAAAAGAAATTTAATTTGATTTTTTAAATAAACGATTTCACCGATTTACACGCGTTTTCCCTTGACCAAATTTTGACCGTATCACCCTTTACAATAAAAGACGGTTTTTAGATGCCAGAATACCATAGTTTATTATTTTGAAGGTCTTCCAATACCAATTCAATTACTTTTTTTAGAATAACATCTCTAAAAACTAAAAGATCACAATTAGTTATTTTGGTATTGATTTGATATTTTACAAAATATTACGATTACTTAATAATATCAAAACAAGGTTTTATACCACAAGCATACCGAAATCTGGTATCATACCACATTAAGAGATTCATTTGTTATCGATTAGCTACCCGAGCAGGAACGAATATCTCGATACCTTAAATTGGTGTGGATGAGCATGACATAAGAGGTAAAATACCAAAAAATAATACCAACAAAATGTTCCCACAATACTATTCCAATACCAAATTATGATAATCCAATACCAAATCAATACCATACAGGTATTTTTTTGGTATCCAAATATCAATTTTTTGTTATTTACAAAGTATTTTGCATGTAATTTTTTGGTATTATGCTTTGGTATTTTACCTCTTATGTCATGCTGGTCAATAACAAATTTTGGCATTATGTCAGAATTAGGTATTCATTAGTTATTTTCTCCTGTTCGGGTAGCCAAATGTGACACGTTGCATCTTTGTTCTACTGTGATCAGGGGTTGAAACAGTCGACGTTTTTTACTACACTCGCTTCGTTGTCGTGCGCGACAGTCTGTTTGTATTCGAACACTCATGCTCTACCGTCGTCTCTCTCACACAAGAGCGGTAGAATAACATTCGAGCTAAAAGAAAATTATCAAAATAGCTATCATATGACATGTGTGATTTCGTTGTAATTCCTCAATTTGGTGTAAATCAAACCATTTCTGATCAGAAATATTATTACTAGGACATCATTGCTTGCTATTTTCAGAATTCACACAAGCACACCATCAGCAGCTCTTATTATGATAAAAACTAAAATACATACATTCGTGACGGTCTTCGGCGACAGTGTCGTATGACAGAGCCTGTCATATGACATTTTGGTTTGGTACTGTACTATGATAGCTTGTTTTGCAAGTGTCGGAGGCAAAGGCAGTCAATTATCACAGAAAATGTGTCGACTACCGTGACCGCTTACAAGACTGACTGTGATCAATTGAGTTAACATTTTGGGACAAAACTACAAATCAATGCTGCTTAATCTCAAATCCAATTGAACGATGAAAATGAGATCAATCACGAAAGCCTTTCAAAAGATCTTCATTTGTATGCATTTGTATTTTGATCTGTTTCGTCAGCTGGATTCTTTAAAGGTATTGAGATAAATGCATATTCGTAATCTGCATTAAAAATGGAACCGAAATCCAATGTTATGATTTTGGATAAGTTGATTCTATTAGTAATACTCACCATTTTAGCACCCCTCGGTGGGACTTTGTATGGGAGCGAGCTGTCAATTTGTTAGTTTAATGCTAAGAGAAGAGGTGACAATACGGGGGCGAAAATGAACCACTTTTCTGTCAAACGTGAACGAGCTTCTGATTGGCCGATTTCATGGCCAGAGATAGATAAGGATAGAGATAGAGATAGAAATAAAAGAAGAAGAAGCCAATTGTCACCTCTTCCTCTTAAGTTTAATGCAGGCTTGCTGAAACTCCTCAAACTCACTGGAGGTTTTAAAACACTCTTGTCTTGAGAGTTTAGCCAGCCCTCACCTCGAGTGAGTGGCGGCAGGAATATGGAAGAAGTAAACAAAAACTCCTCGAGAGGGAGAGGGAGAGTGAACTTCAGCGAGAGGATGATTTGACGTGAGGTGCGCTTTTCGAGACTCCAGATGACTATTTTGTTAGACGCAAGAAGCTCAGAGTTCACCCAGAGTGAGAGTAAGAGCGTGCGATAGAAAACATGAACATGAATGGCAGCAAACCTCACTCTCATTTTATTCCCCTTCGCTCACAAGCCCTGAAGCTCAGTGGAATGATTTGGCAGTAGGCATTCTACTCTATGCTTGGCATGCACAGTTGTACATACCAACTGCTCATTTGGTAATAACTTTTCACTCAGATGTTGAAATTTGTTTTTCTTTAAAGTAATTGATAGATTAGACTCATAGTTTACTATAGATATGCAAAGATTAGGTAAAGCTTAACATTTGAATCAACACTAATCAATTTAACATTTAAATTCCGAGATGTGTAGTGAGCATTTCTCACCTCATTTTTACAACGCAAAAACAAATACAGTTTACTACTAGCATTAAAATCTACATTTTTTTTACATATCTATAACAATCTTACACTCTATTCTATCTACTGCTTCAAAAAGAACTAAGTTTCGTCAACTATGTGCAAAGTTATTAGCAAATGAGCAGTTCGTGACCAAAACTGTGTATGCCAAGCATGTTCTACTCCTCGTAAAATGCTACGCTTGGCTCATTTCAAACTCGCGAGCGAGGTTCCATCAAGCCTGGTTTAATGTCAAACAGTGAAATTAGTATTTTGCTTTAAATATAGATTTTAACATGATAATGTGTAACATGAAGGTCTATGGGTTGTGCTCAGATAACGAAGCGGTTTCAGATGATATATAAAAACGAAATTTTTTCCATAATTAAAGAACGCAATTGACGAAATCATAGCTCATCCAAGGGGATGGTCACTCAGCATAATGTGCCAAAAACACATATGGGCGCACCTGGACACACTCATTGGAACTGTTTTGGCATCCATGGCACACAATTGTTATGATCTATAAAGTAACTGGCAACACTGCACTATTTCTGCACCTGCGCATCTGTCAAAATTTGATTGTTGACACAGACATTTTTTTGCTAACCGAAACAGATAATTTTTTCATAGTTCCATCAAGGATTCCACAAAAATCGAATTCACAGTATTCTCTACCGGCGTCGGTCACAATCGGAAAACGAAATTCCACAATTGCTCATCACCATAGAAGACCCTCAAGGAAGCCCCGCCTCCGGCAGTTCTACCAAGACCGGTGGAAACTAATGATTTCAAATTGTCTCACTACTTGACTAGCCTTTTGGTCCCAAGCAAATCGATTAACGTATCCCATTCTAGTCGAAATTTTAGTACTACACTATGTTTGTTTTGATTCGCTATGAAAGTTTGACAGACAAAATGAGGAGTTCGTGGATTTTCCTATGTTTCGAGGGGTGCATCGATGCAGCTTGGGACCGAAGATAGTACCAGAGCTGAGCCAAAAAGTTGAGCACGTTTCTTCTCGGGACCTTCTGGTCTGAGAGTTACCTCTATGGTTTTACCTTCCTCGCTGGAAGTAGTATTTTGCCTCACAGTACCGCTCAAACCTTCGACGCACTCGCAGATATGAATCAGCTTTTCGAACTTCAACAGGCCGTATCAGGTGTTTAGTGGTTGTATGATAAATTCATCTACGCTGAATCCACAACCCCCAATGCATTGGTAGCGTATTCTCAGGATCAGCCAACCTAGGCCACAGGAATAGTACTCTAGTACACTTGGGCCGCTTTCACATGAATGTCGAACGATCACTCCAGCCTTCACAGAGTACTGACTGACCATACTATTCAGAGTGAGTAACGATATCAGTAAAAGAAAAATTTAAAACGTTTAAAAATTTCTTCTCCATTGCAATGCCCGATAAAACCTCACGTGTGCTTCCGGCACGTTCTTTCATTCCACAAAATCTATGTGCCATGCAACGACTCATCTGCAAAAGAAAATCCCTGGACCAGCCCCTGAAATGCAATGGATTTGTTAGATGCTATTTATTATTAAATTAACGTGTAACGTGTACAGTGTTTCATCTAATCGAAAAATACAGCTCCAGGTCCGGCTTACTCTCCCGATTCGTAATGAAATGTTACCCAGATCTAAAAACTCATCCACACTTCCTCTCGTCTGGGCTCTATCCGTTTGCTTGTAAGAGAACAACGGACTAATTTGATCCGATAAAAATTGTGAAAGTTATGCGACGTACAAAAATATTCAGTTATAGTGGACTAAACCCAACTTGAAACTGTAAACGCGATTATCTCGGAATTATATTTTCAAAACCGGTGCCAAAAATTTCTCAAAATGTATACATTTGATTCGTCCGATTCGTTTTGATTTCTGTTCAGTACTATTTTGTGCAGTCCACGATCGTTCGGATTTCGTCTATCATTTAATTTCGATTTTTTACAGCCGATCAAAGACAAATTTTAAGGATCAAAAATCGGCACTTCAACTTTGCAAGGCCACCATTTTGTCAAAAAAATTAAAAAAAAAACCGAACGATCAAGGACTAGTTTAACGCATGCTTAACGATTTGGCATGGTTTTTTTTATTTGAGATGATTGCATCACAAACCGCGTTTTTTAGAACATCGTCCACGGGGAGCAGCCGTGCGGGGCACCAGGACCTCGTTTTTACACCATCGACTGATAAATGTACCATTTAATGTGTGTTCAATAAACGGCAGAAAACTGATTTTCAATATGTTGCGTCGTTTTCGAGAAAAAAAGAATCCAAACTTTCGCTTTTTTTCGGTCTTGCAGGTAGGCGTAACACCCCTTAAGTACCTACCAGAAATACCATCGATGGGGAGCTGCTTTTCGTGATACCTACACACTTAGAAATAACTAATTTTACACGTGACAGAATCCATCTTTATGTAAAGGACGTGATGTAAAATAACATGTCATGTTATATTAAGTGCTGCGAGCCTGAACTTAATCAACGTAAAGTACGTTTGATTGAGCTGAAATGACGCTCGTATATGTCAGTCTCAGGGCACCTAATTTTACGAGATTTTTCTAAGTGTGTAGGTTAATCTTTCGCTCCATGACGGCAGCTGCTGCTACTACACCGGCCATTTCAAAATCCAGCATCATCATTCCAGTTCCGTGTCTCAGTTACGATCGTCGCATCAAAAGAAAACATTAGAACTGTCAAAATACCGGGTTGCCAAACATACAATAATCAACAAATAAAGTCAGTCCGATGACCGGCACTCTCAGCACAGCGCGGTACACTTGAGGTATAGTGAGAAACATGTTGGCGTAAAATAAGTGTGTATACTGACCACCCCTTTGGCTCATCTTCAATTGAGATACGCATGAAGTCATTACACTGTTGCTGCTAGGGTTGGGTACTAAGGGGGCTACTAGGACAAACACCTCGGCGGGCTTGGCTAAGCAACGGCCTACCAGTAAGGGTAGGTCATCCAACGACCTCTTTTGATAGCTAGCTCGATTTGGAGAACTATACTCAGTCTCAAGGTCGGCTGGTGTAGATTTACTGGACTAATCAGGACTCAGATAGTGTGGTATAATTGAATAAAAAGCTAATTATTAACACATGCATTCTTTAATTCCCTAAATTTTACATGCTGTGTGTATGTGTGTGGTGTGTAGTGTGTTCGTTTAAACTATACCTGGCCGGTCGGCAACTGCTAAACCACGCTGGGTGGTAGTGGTATGGATGGTCTCGAAGATGATGGCTAGCTTGATGGCGGGAAACGTGGTGGTGATTGGGCTCGAGAAGGACGACGATTACCGTGGTGATTGAGCGCCGGTAAGGGTGGCGATGATGTTATCAACTGCCGACAATTTCCGAGAGTAGGTTCCAGTTACTCACATCTATCGCCCCGGTAACCCGATTGGTGACGAAACTGGGTCCGTGGGTATGACTTGACAATCCCCTGGTCAGTGCACTAAGACCAGATCTCTTTTTCTGAACCTCGTGGGAAAACGAAGTTTGCTCTTTAAAGAACGAAACGGTCACATACAGCTTATTCGGAGCCTTCCCTGAAGGTCGTTTCAGGTTTATAATTTACGGGTCCCATTGGGCATACAAATAACCCTCTTAATTTATATACACGTGCCTGTTCAAAGGACCATCACAAATGGTTTTATTTGCATACCTGATCCTCTTATTTTACTTCCTCACTTCTATTTTCAAAACTTCCAAAGTTATCTGGTTTTTTTTCAATTTTCACCAACTATTAACAGTTAATCCGCTTCTACTCTTTTCTCTGGTTACTTGGCAAGTGAAAGAGTACATCCCTTTGCTAATTACTTGTCCCTTTCCTGTTGGCCTTCTCTTGTCCTTTTCTTCTAATTTATCTACTGAACTATTACTTCGACTCAGATTCCAGCAGTTGATAGTGTACTGTGGTAGTGTATTGTGTACTAAACCTAGAGGTATATTTATTGGCAATTCTAGTTATTTAAATTTGAACAAGGACATGCAGAAAACATATAGCTAACAATAGTACAAAAAAGACAAATGTTACGAACGGTAACAACACTGAGAGTAACCTACACGGTGCTCTGCACAGCTGATAAATATTTCAACGGGGGACGGATCCGGCGTTGCGGATCATTGCGGATGCTAAAGGTCACGAGTTCAAATCTCATCTCATGATACGGCCGAATAAATGAAATGGGCAGAGCTTGTTACCAACCGCTTTCCTCGGGGATTACAGTATTTTGGCGGCAATGGGTTTTTGTAAAACTGTGGGATATCCTTCAATATGAGTATTTTCGGAACGAAGACGACGTGTAAGAGCGGAAATCAATGTGAATCATAGAAGCAACCGTAGCCGGCGCCTGTGGTGTAGTGGTAAGCGTGACTGCTTTCTCACACCCCAATGGGTCTGGGTTCAATCCCAGCCGAGATCGGTGGGATTTTTCTAGGGCATAACAATATCTGGTCACGTCTTCCTTGCGAAGGGAAGTAAAGCCGTTGGTCCCGGCCCATGTGTGTTGAATGGGTGCGATATCCTACGCAGGTGTGGAAGCTGCCTTCCTGCACATTCGATTGCCGTCAATGGATGGCAATCGATGTCCGTCGGTGATTGGCACTAGATTGCGGAACAGAGACCGACGTTAAATAAAGGAATGAATAGAAGCAACCGTAGTTTTACTAGATTGATCGATGGTGCTTAAACCAAATACATCACCCATTGTTAAATTATTGGTTTTTAGATGGACATTTGCATTAAAATAAATACGTTAAGATAAAAATATCCCAATTGTCAGTGTCCCAGTAAATCAAGAGACCATTTCATTGTTTTAAGCTGAAGGAAGTGACAAATGATTTCACATTCTTCTACTTGAACTTCGATAATCCTACATATTCGCTTTTAAATTATTTGATTATTTATACATCAGAGATGCGGAAGATATATCAAAACAGCCAGACATGCAGCATTTAAGGGGCAAGATGATTCAGAAACATCGGGCTTGTTCAAATCATGGATGCTTCAGAAGCCAACAATTGTTGAATTGTTATTAATAAATGATTGGTCGTTGGGAGCATCTAGTCCATCTTCCTCTAGTGGTCGGCACATGAGCATTAACTCTTGTCCTAGCCCTACATAAGACAGGTTATAGTGCCATTACTCGCTTTCTGAAAAAAGAAGAATGGAAGAAAAGGACGTAATAGGAAAGATCCTTAGTTCTATCTTCCCTGGTATTACAACTGAGAAAAACCGGGATTCTAATCAAATCCCTTCAATGGTACAAGGAATACACCTTGATACGAAACTGTTTCAAATTTGTTGCTTGATTTGCGTTAGGGCTCAATAACGAAACTCAACTGTTTCAATGTACTACTTGGATGACCTGTCAAATCAAATGGGAGGACCATACACGTTACCCTCAAATTTATTAGCACTAGCTAGCTGTCACCTTCTATCTCTCGGGATCAAGCTTCTCGCTTTCATAAGAAATGATTTCAGGTAGATTTTATCCATATTGCCACTGTTAGACAGTGGAAGTAAGATTGTGTTAATGGCTAGCTAGATGGGCTAGTTTAAAGGTATTCCCCTAACCTCTGGTCTAGCCACGGAGATCGTCTGGGGTGGGCTACACTCGCCTCTTTTGTTGGCTAGCTCGAGCTTGAAACCCTAGAGCTTCACGGTCGGCTCCTGGCTTGTCGACACTGATCAGAAGCATAAAACACCTATTAATCACTTTTACTATTTATTGTCTCACTCACGTGTTATGTCTGTAGTGTGGGTGTGTAGATTGCTGGCCAGCGATGACGGGATTCTGCAGTGGGTGGGGTTTTTCAGCGGCGGATGAACGGACTGTTCACAGTGGATGCAGGTGCTCGACGGTTGTCACCGTGTGGCACGACGGATGTTGCACTGGGGCTCGATCGGGTGATCGACGGTGGTCTCTCAGTGGTCGTCGGTGTATTACCGATGGACGCTTGCTACACGGGTGTTGGCGTGTTAACGGACGCCCTCGTGGTCGTGCCCGTAATTAAAGGGTTCTGACTGGAATAGGAGAGGTGGTCTTAGGGCTGGGAATTTCGCTACTGGGTTTCAATTGGCTCCTACCTGATTCCGTATTCGGTGGTATTAGCCGGTATTTGTTGGCGACTTTGCATATTTCACTTCTTTTCAAAACTTATAACAAACTTGGCAGATCGATCTATCTCGCGCAATGGCTGAAGCGAAAGACAACCTTCTCTTCAGTTTGACCCAGTAGCTTCCCCCTTGACCTAAGTCCATTTCCACCTCCCTCCCACTTTTCCACCACCCCTTGTCCATATCCTTCTCCTGTTTCCAACGCCCACCTTCATCCTTACTCCTTCCCGTTATGTGTTCTGTGTTATGTGTTGTTGGTGTGACTGGGTTACAACCCGAGTACCACAATAAGTTACAGCAACTTGTTTATGACTGATATAAGTCGTATATAAGTTTCTACAATTGATTTGTGACAAGCGTGCTACTAGGGAATATTTAATTTGACCGTTGGTTTAAGAGTGGTCTTTCATTTGAATTAGGTACATATTCAATTATATTTACATTCAAAAACAAGACGGAGATCGCAGTGTGCTGTGTTCGCGGATGGAATTGTGTTTTTTTTTCGGTCGCTGTTTTTTCGTTGACTTCTGTCACTTTTTTAAAATATTTTTGCATTTTTTTTATAAATATCTAAAGTTTTACGGTAGGAAATTAGTGCCTTTGAATAAAACTTTTGATGTGTGCTGCTGCGAAAAAAAGCTACTAAAAGCAAGAGGAGGGGACGATGGCGACCATAACGTCTTAAGACAGGATCTATAGACACATAATTTGGTGAGATCTTTTCATATTATTTTACTGACAATGGATATTCCCAATCGTGTTTTACATCATGCTTTATTAAATACGCGCTGGATTCCAAGCATTGATCTGAATCTGAAGGTGTGCATGCAGTTCTATTAGCCATGTGATATCGGAACTGTAGTTTATGGCTTCTGAAAGTGACTTCGGAATTGGTATGAATTATCAAACATTTTAAAATGGGTTTCTGGATCAACAGTAGAGCTAGCACCTTCTAATTCCCGGACTAAAACTGCTTTCAGTTATCTCTAATATGATAATTTCAAGTATATTTCTTCTATAATACCACTATACAATTGCATACAATATTTTGAATGCTAACTTGTATGATACATGACGCTCCTTTTATATGCATCATAGTGATAGAAATTCACATTACTTTTTTCAACTGTGTAGGCTAAGAACCATTTTCAACCAAATTGGCCAAATTCGAGAACGGTTACTCTCAAGGAAATGATCAAAATGTGTTTTGAAATAAAATTCAGCATGAGACATATTTATTGCATTACACTCAATTCTGTAACGCGATGATTATTGTGGTCGAGATCGAAGTAGGCCGCGCGATTGAAATGACGTGTTTTGATTTTGCTAAAAAAAAGTCTCTGTGTTTTTATGGTTTTTTATCAATTTGAACGATTAAAAAAACTCTAAAATTGATGGTGTGAAAAAAAAAGATCTTATTCCGGATTTGTATCTGAAGGACGAAAAGTGGAAGAGGCTGATAGGCAAACAGAAGGTCATCAAGATGGAGTGAATCAAGCGGGCCGCCATCCGGGAAGTTGAAGCATTTGAGTAAGGGTTGGTCGCCGGTAAGGGCCAGTAAGTGCTGCCAGCAGATGAATCAAGAGGTATTCGAAACAAAATTGGTAAGAAATATCCATTCAAATCGATTTAATACAGTTGAACAAATTTCAAAACTATATACGTGCCAGATTTGGAAATAATATTTTTTGAATCTGGAAGTGTGTTAATGATACCATTATCCATTTGATAAATGTAGAGTGAACATGCGGGGCTTATTGTAAGTGAAAGTGACCTCGGAGTGGTCGTGAATTACCAGGCATTCTGAAATGGGTCACTGGAGCTGCAATAGAGCTAACACTTTCTAGCTCCCGGACTAAACCTGCTTTAATTTAAGGGTAATAAAAAGCAGTTTTCTTCCATAATAACACTGCCGGACAGTGGGGGTTAGATTGTACACACACACACACACTCAATTCTGTAACGCGATTTTTTTTTCGTCTCTATTTTTAATCGTGTAACCTTAAATTGCTACCAAGTGTAATGCAACATGTTTCAAAACATAAAAAACCAAGAATAATATGATGGAATTAAAAAATGTGTACCTATCCTGCATAAGGGCAAAATAAAAAAAAATAGCGTAAAATATAATTGAGTGTTATTTGATTACAATTTAATTACCGATGGTCATAGCCTACTTCGATGCCACACTTGTATTTGCGTCGAATCATTTTTTTTTTTTCATTAGACTCGATATCAAAAAATATAATTTTGCACTAACTTTCGAATGTTTCCGATACATAGGGATGTGATTTTTAAAAGCTGATAGATTCCTTTAGACAATGCCAAATTGGAAGAAAAAAATTATCTGTTTTTATACATCATCTGTAAGAGCTTTGTTTTCTGAGTACAACGATATTTGTTTCGATCCCACAGACTTTTATCTCAAGTTTTAAATCAAGATTTAATGCAAGATAATAACTTCACTCTTTGACACTCAAGTATCAAACTGACAGCTCGCTCCCATATAAAGTCCCACCGAGGGGCGCTAAGATGGTGATTTTTGCGAATGTTATCGCTCTATTTAAAATTGTTAGAAGACACGGTTTTTCCAAGGTGCCGTCAACGCCAATTGAATTAGAGTGTGAGCACTGGAATGATGATTCGCGGTAGTTGTAGAAGGGCTCTTCGCAATGCGCCGTGGTATGAGAGGTCCCTTTTGTTCCCCCGTTGTTTGGATGGAAGATAAACTTTGACGTCAAACTCCGTCATCCGTTTGATCGGTCTTTGTCATGAAGCAGGATCTAAACTCCATTGATGATGATGATATTATACTTCTTTCGGTTGCTCTGCTACACTCAACTCTCCATAACTCTATGATACCTTCAATATCAATGCATAAATTTCATTTTTATATATGAAATTTAATAAATTCATGTTGATCTTCGTCAAGCTTCGTCTACAATACTTATCAGACTTATACATCAACACATGTCAAGCAGCTAAATTTGGTGAGTTCGTTCCATTTGGTAGATTTTTATCTTTTCAAACCAGTAACGTTGGGAAATCACCTTTTTGTGGTGCGTTACTGGTATAAGATCTACCACCGAACCCTAGCCGTGACAAATTCAAACTAGGGAATCAGGATTTTCCAATTATCAAAGGATAACATTTTATTTCTTGTTATTTTTATGACTTGATAATAGTGACAAGACTCGGGTAGTGACCACCGCCGTTATGCATTTCTATATTGTATATTTCAAATCAAAAATATTGTTTAAGTTCATAGATTTCAAATAATCCTTTTCCCTTTGTCCTTCTCCTTTTCCTTTCCCTATTCTCTTTTCAGAAAGCGAGTAATGGCGCTATAGACATAAGTCATAAAAGGATAGGACAAGAGTTAGTGCTCATGTCCCAACCGTCAGATGAAAATGGAGCATCACTTAACCTTTCTAGCTTTGATGCTTTCAACGACCAACCAATCATATAATTACCAAAATCGGAACGTACGGTACGAGATGTCCACGTTTCATCCATTTATTGGATTCTGAAGCATCGTGTTTAAATCTTCGATTTAAACAGGCCCGATGTTTTCTGAATCATCTTACCCCTTAAATGCTGCACAGTAGGCCTGGCCGTTTTGATATGTGTGACGCATTTTTGATGTGAAACATATATCAAACAGGCAAGAAAATTGATGTAGGTATATATATCATTTTCCAGGATGTTTTCAAGAACTGGCTGTGTTGGTGTTAGATTAGATTTGATTAGATTTACATTAAAAAACAAGACAATATTGCATACAAGAAACTGACACATAGACTAAATTCACAATGAATACACATATACCCTATTCCTCGCTCTCGCTATCTCCTGATTTTTCTCGCTCGAAGTGAATCAATAGGGTACAGGAACCAAAACAATAACAATTGTAAGCACACATACTAAAGACATCAAATGTATACAACTAGAAACAAAAGCACTAGGACGACTCTCTTGCCCATGGGTAAATCTGTGTGGTTGGCGAAGTTGTAGAAAACTGATAAAATGTACCGAAACAGTTTAATAAATAAAGAGAAACGAACTCACCAAATGAATGATTGTTTTCCCATGCAGCAAAGACTTGAAAGAGTGTTGCATCTCCTAATGCTAGCTTAAAATAACCCACATTTCACCGGATCATCAAAACAATATTTGAACAATCCGCTTGCTTATCGCATAATAACAGTTCTGAGGAAATGGATGCTGATAAAAAAAAAAAACACTTTCAAATGCATTTCACCCTATCACTTGCATGTGTTTTGCACTTAAGTTCTTTTCTAGAACTATGTTATTGAGTGGAATATTGCTTCGAGCTAAAACTGCTAAAACGCGATGATAAAACCAATTCCAGAAAAAATGAAACTGAAAATTTGGCATTTGGAAATTTTTTGCGTCCGTACAGAGCTCACTTTGATCTCCCTGATCCATTCAGGAGATTCTAAGTCTAAGCTCATTTGATTTTTCGACCATAAAAAAGGTTCTTTCTTAACACAGATTTTTGAACTTGTTGTATATAGCATATTGTTGGGATCGGTTAACTGGTTCCGGTCAGTATGGGTTTTGAGACTAGAGGAAACCCAAAAAGTGCCAAGCACATCATCATCACATGATAATTAAAAATAAAGCTCATTCATAGTCATATTGAGTGTATGAAACCGCTGTTCTGGAAGTTTTTGGCTTGGACTAAACTCCATCATGCAACACTATTCAATGTCAAATTGTCCGCATCTGGACATGTTCTGGGTACCCCTGGGGAAATGCCCAGTTTCTGAAATTGGTTCTCAAATATTGATCCACTGTTGTCATGTTCTGTCTTACTGTGTTACTTCACTTATAACGAATATACGTGGTATACGAGTACCCCGAATACAACGTATAGTTCGTCTAATTTTACATTGCAAATGCTAAACAAAATTAGACGAGTCATACGTTGTATTCGAGGTACTCATATACAACGTATATTCGTTATAAGTCAGGCAACACAGTAGGTTTATAACTTTGCACTCTCTTGGCATAATGACACCTTGCTATAGTAACTACATTCACTTCTGTGTTTGATAAATCCTATCTCCTAAAATGAAAAACCACATTTCCAGTGGGAAAATATCTCAGCACTAGATTAAACATATTATCACGTTTAGAACCATCAGTTAAATTGTTATTTATTCAATTGACATAACAATTATGTATTATATTATGGTCCCAAAAAAGGGCATAATTTATGTGAATTTTCCAAACTGCATACAATACGTTCAAAGTTTTTCAGCTCGAACTGAAAACCTTCATTCTCATTTCTAGATGAATCATTTCACAAACCTAATAGACTCCTATATATATCCTGCTCATCTGCTCGCTTGGCACAATCAATCTTCGGTGCCACTAGCCGAAGAGACGGAACAATTTCCAGTCTACTTGCGAATTCTCACAGAACCATTTATCCCTCAACACCCATCCGTGCGCTGGAACGGGCATTGACGCTTTTCCCAATATTTATTCGTTTGCCTTTTTGATTTCCCTTTGACTCTTCAGCCGATGAGGTGGGTGGAAAATGAATGAATGCGAAAGCAAACCGTGTGGCATTCGTCCGTCAAACCAATGCCACGTTGCAGGTCGGCAGGTGAAGGCAAACAGGAGGTTCATAGACCAGAACTTGCCACTTGCCTTAATGGTCATGGCATACAGCTCACTCGAAGTTGGGAATCAGAGAGAGCGAAGGGCGCATTTCAAACAACTCATGGGAATGGGTCAAATGGGGGTAGGCTAATACCCAAAGCCAAAGCATTTTACATCGGTCGGGAACCGATGGACAATCTGTCAGGGCCGGGAAGTATAATGGCGGGGGTGGGAAGCAGCCCATTTCATCCTCGATTCCAGTTGCAAACAGTCATCGCACTTGTTGATCGTCTCCTTTACTGGTGCGTAAAATTCAAACAGTTTCAGCTCAGGAAATAAACGAGAGTCGCGTGAAGCCAGATGGATTAAACGCCCCTTCGCATAGCTCACCATCAGTTGGTTCGGATTGAGGGGATGAAGTGTGAAGGGAAAGCAGAGAGCAATATAGCAGCGCAATTGAACAGTGGAACGACACTTCCTCAAATAGGCACGCCAGTTGCCAGAGCGGAGTGGGTGAGGTGATTTTTCGCGTCGTCAGGATAATTCGCTACGCTCTCGTTTCGCCAGCAGAACGAACGGTTCTGCTTTCGATCGGTGACGGAATCTTCTTTTAACACACGATTGAGATCTACTTTACGGGTAAATCCGACCGAAAATCGCATCAGCTTCTGGTGGTTTGGCTCGTGAAGTTCCGGAGGGGACGGGAAATGCTTCGCTTGAGGTCGTTGATGCGGAGAACCTCGCACCAGATAAAGAAGGAATGGAGATTGATGCGGATTGACAGTGCATTTGTTGATAACGAAATTATTTACTTGCGAAATTGGTACGTCAGGTTGAATTAGTGAGGCATAGTTGAGATTGCTTGAGAAACTTTGGCTTGTTTTAAACCCAAATTGTGCTTTGATGAAAGTAAAACGATTGCATGTATTCGCAAAATTTAAACTAATTAATCTCGCCAAATGCCCACCGAAGATCAATGCATTCACAGTCGGCACCCGCAGCGAGGAGATGGGTAAAACTCCGATTTACTGACGGCACCGTGCTCACAGATAGCCTACTGAGATGATGCAGTTCGCCTACTTGGAGACCACGCGTGAGTGGGCGTGAGCGAGGAGGCTGCAGGAATAATGCGAAAGTAATAAGAAAAATAATGATAAAAGTAGCTTATACATTTCGGTGTTTTTATTTCGGCTTTTTCCCTTCAGTCGGTTCGGTTGGGGGAGCACTCGATAAACCTAATATTTTTTTATTATCAACCGAAACGGTACGCAAAAATGTGTGTGTAATAGGTAGCTGATTCCCATTGCTGTTTTCTTGTGCATTATTTTTTTCCCTGCTTCAGGCCGAATTATACGGGGGAGTGATTCTATTTTTTTTTTCTTGGTGCCTCTTTCTCACTCGCGTTCCGCTTTTTCATCTTTGTAGAGCAAACAATCATAAATGGCACAATTTGATATTCATATTACACGTTCGACTTACTTTTTTCTGATCCGTAAGAGCATTTTCTGGTATTATTTACACACGCACCGCAGGGAGGGTTTTTTTGCCTGTTTTTTTGTGCTATGTGGGGGTGGTTGAAAGGCTGCAGCGTTGATAAAAGGGGTAGATTTTTCCGTTGTGTTTTTTTTTACGATGGCCAGTGGTGAAAAATGTCGGACGGAAACAGAAATCCCAAAGAACATTTCCTTGTAGCCATTGTTTTATGATTGCCTACTTTGATGCTTAGTGATGTCTACATTTATAGATTTGTAATGGCTTAGAGGCAAATGGATAGTCTCAGCGGGGCGGAATCAATTTCGGGATGAAATATGATAGAATTTGCTGGGATCATAATCGGGCTATTAGACGGGAGTGGATTTTTTTTTTCACTTTTGTGTGGAGAAATGCGAAATAAATAGCTAATTTGAAATATGAGGTTTGATGTCAGAGAGGAGTGGATTTGATGTTTCGGAACTCCAGCTGTTTGAACATGATTTCGTTTGTTGAATATGGTGAATGATAACTCAGTAATGACCCGATTTTTTTCAGCCCCTCTGCGTATTGAACTTTTATCTTTCAATAATTTCACCAATTGGCTCCCATTCCAAGTTACCAACATTCCGTTTATCGTCCTTTATGAAACATTAGGCTATTATAGGGCTTCCGAACGTTATATTATTTATATATCAATCTTAAATCGCAGAAAGGGTAATTGGTGGACTTGTTGGTGATGCTGGAATATGCTATGAGGACTCAATCATTACAGGTGCATTACTTATCAAAGGAATATTGCTTATTTTCTGATGATGAGTAGCATTTTCTGTTTATGATAAATTTTATCCATTACCGGTTTTACCGGTATTAAATTTTCCATTATCAAAAACTGGTTTTCAGAAAACATACTCGGTAATTACAACCATAATTGTACATGTCATACAATTTATACAAGGCTCTCAATTAAGAACTGTGGATGTGCTTGAATGAACATAAAGTTAAGACAGATATAGGCTCGATTATGTTAAGTCTAAAGGGATTCGCCTGATCTTGGGCTACATTCGCCTCTTTTGTTGGCTACCGCGAACTCGAAACTCTAGAGTTTCAAGGTCGGGTCCTGGCTTGTCAATACTGATCAGAAGTACAAAACACCTATTAGTCACTCTTAACTCGTTTATTGTATTACTCACTCGGTATGCCTGTAGTGTGGGTGTGTACAGTGCTGGCCAGCGATGACGGGATTCTGCAGCGGGTGAGGTAACACAGCGGCAGATGAACGGTAGGTTTCCGGTGGATGCCAGTGCTGGACGGTTGTCGCAGTGTGGTAGGACGAATTTCTCACCAGCGCTCGATCGGCTGCTCAACGGTGGTCTCGCAGTTAACCAACAGATGCTTTGAAGCGGTCGTGAGTGGATGCCGATCGACGCTTGCTAAACAGGTGCTGGTGGTCCAGCGTTCGCCCTCGCGCTTTTCGGTTTTCTGCTGGATAGCAATGGCTTTTAGCTCGTAATCATTGGGTCATGATGGGAATATGAAAGGTGGTCTTAGGGCTGAGAGTTTCGCCACTGGGATCAGTCGGGTCCTACCTTACTCTGTATTTGGCGGTATTTGCCGATATTTGTTGTAGACTCTTTTCACTTCACAAGAGCACCTTCTATTCAGTTTGACCTAGTAGCTTCCCCCTTGACCTAAGCCCATTTCCACCTCCCTCCCACTTTTCCACTACCCCCTTGTCCACATCTTTCTCCTGTTTCAAACACCAACCTTCCTTCTTGCTAGCCCTGTGCGCTGCCGCCGCCGATGATTTAGAGTCGGCGCTCCGCCGTCAGCATTTTTGGCACGCCGCCGGTATAATTTTTAATACGCCGACGATGTAAAGGCTTTAATTCGTTTCATAATTTCAAAAAAGTATTTCTCGCAAAATACACCAAATTGGAAAAAGCAAGCATGTTAAACTTCAAAACGCATAAGAATTCAAAAACAATATCTTTCATTGGTGGAAAGTGTTTAGGATCATGGCAAATATATAAGAAAAAGGCGATGGGAAAAGTCATTCCAATATAGCAGACAACCTGCCCCAATTGATGAAAAGTCGCTTTTTTACCCAATTAGACCCCTTTAGCAAGTACCAGACACGTTCCAAGAACAAAGGGTACGCTACAGCTAAGGGATAAGCGGTATGAAAAGCTGAAATTAGGGCAACATACCCAAGCAACATTTTCAATTTTATAATGGCTTTGGCATGAACTGGACTTAGAGACCATAATAAAACCGGAAATTTTGCTTAAGATAACAAAGTTTTGACATTAAGCCTATAAAAGCACTTCAATTTGGATTTTGTCAGCCTATTGCTAACATATGCTTCAGTAAGGCCTTGTGAAATCAAAATTTCGGCTTATTTACTTTTAAATTAGATAAGGCTTAGGCCTACTCACAACTCGCCCTTTGCCTTTATTTTTCGAGTGTTTTTTTCTTCACAAAATGGAATGTTTACACTGCAGATGACTTCTAAATTTATTTACCTTTCCGTACGTACCATAATATTTTATAAAAAGAAACAAATTGTTGAGATATTGTTAAAAATCTAACACTGCTTCTTGACCCCAAACTCGGCCTACGGATTCGGATTAGGCCTAAAAGCATTGAAACGCTATTCAGACGCCATTCAGATGCCATTGAATTTACTTTGGCCTATCAAATGAAGATAAAAATTGATTCGGTTGGAGCGCTTCATTTGTTTTTCATTCATATCATGCGTTTTCATTGACTTCGTTTGGTAGATTTTCAACGAATGTATCGTACCAAACGCATAATTGACTTGTTAACTCTGAAACAATAGTTTTTTTGATGTCTTTAAGTAGTGACGCCTATCTGTCAAGGATAAGCAAATAAGGTCGTGAAATTAAATGAAAATTTCTAATCCTTATCTCTCTCTCGTTATATCGAGTATTGCTCAATTTTTGCTGAAAATGTCAGGTTGCGATTTTTTTCGCTTTCGGTGATATTAAAGTTCAAAAATTGTTGTATTTTTTCGGTTTTTCAACAATATCTTTAAAATTTTAGGCTTAAACCAGTATGTTGCTTCACAAAAATTATTTATTTAATGCATTTGCATAAGAGAAAAATATAACATTATATGGTTGTCAGAAAAAAAAAACACCGAAACATAGAAAAAAACCATATATTCGACATTTTTTCTTTAACTCCATATAACTCAGAACCAGTAGGCTGTGGAAATTTTAAGTCTTGAAAAGAGTTGTTTATTTTGTCAAGGCAAACAACTTTGCGCAATATATCAAGCCTCCAAAACGTCAGAGAAAAAAGGTAGTTTGTGGCGCCATCTTTGCGGAAGAGTTTATGTATTAATTTTGCTCCGCTAGATTGCATTTCTGGCCCAGTGTGCATGGAATCTCAGAAAAACCTTACGAAATTATGAAGAATACACAACATGTTAGTTTCGATGTTGAATATTACTAAGGCGAAGCTGAATTAAAAAAAAATTCTCTGAAAAATATTACGTAATAAGTGCATGGTCCCTTACTACAGCTGCAAAACCCTTTACGTTTTGGTTCAATGCAACATATTTTCGATTGTGCCGTTCTAGTTTAATGAGATCTGACGTGGGCTTTCTGGTACTGAATCCTATTTTGAATCAATGGGAAAATTAACAGGTTGCTTATATATTTCATTTGCATGCTGAATTCAAACGCGTGTTTAGCAACATCCTCCTGCATGGAACCCATAGGAAAGTGGCCAGATTATGACATTAGCCTAAACATACCATGTAACACATAATACCTCATGATAATTTGAGTACAAGCTGCATCAAGTACCAAGATCGATACCAAGATATACCAGACATTTCCCACGGAATGTAAAAAAAATCAAACTAAAATCGATTTTGGTCATATTATTTATTCAATATGTTTACAAAAATCGTCATCCATTCATCCAAACAACCTTAGATAGGGGAAATAAATGTAATGTCGGCCTAAATGTCCCTAATATGGGCCCATACATAAGTTCAGCAGTCGACAAAATGTTCAATAGCGACCAAAAATATCCATTAGTACCGTCCCAATGACGCATCTATCTATATAAAATTGATAAATAGTAGATTTTTAGCGATGGCCCAATCTTAGATCCATAGGCCAATATAAGAGCCATTTCCCCTATAATTCCGATGCTGTTTCAAAAAGATACGATGGTGTTTTCGGTATGTCAAATGGCGTCGTCAAAAACATGCCATAAACACTTATAACATATTTGTGTTTCATTTATGTTACCTTACTTGAATTCAAGTTGAAAATGCAATATTTTTACCATGACCAAAGTGATACGCCGATGCACGCCGCCGCCGCCGGAAAAAGTCAACGCCGAGGCTAAAACAGCTTCCACGCCGCCGCCGCCGCCGCCGATTAAATGACCGGCGCACAGGTCTAATCCTTACTCCTTCCCGTGATGTGTTCCGTGTTATGTGTTGTTGGTGTAACTGAGCTACAATATTTAATTTGACCGTTGATGTGGAAGTGGGCTTTCATTATATGTATAGAGTTACGGGATATAATGTCAGCCTAGCCCCTCGCTTCGGCCTATCAAGCAAATAACTCATTAAAACTCATTAACTCAGCAAAAATACACAATAGTAATGAAAAACTAATACCACATCTGCTGCAAAACTGTTATCCGTAAATTAATTGCCTATTTCTGGGACAATTTGGAACATTTTGCTCTTTTTCAAAGAATTTTTTATAATGTTCGATTTCAAGGCGCCATGATCTTGCAGTATTACTGCACTACAGAAAATCTACACTTGGTGGTCATCAAAAAATCTGATAATTTCATGAATTGAAAGGACTAACTTTTTTGTAACATGCTAGCCTAATAAATCAACATCACACTTTTCACTCTTACTGCAAATTTAAAAGATTTAACGCATTTTGCGCTTTATAACTTTGGACAGAACATTAGGGACGTAATTTTGATTCTTGTTCCTAATTATGGCCTACAAACTTTATTTGATAACTTTGTTTTGGTATCGGCAAAACTATTCGCGTTGACGACGTTCACTGCTATAGGAAAACCCCATAAGCAAATGTTCAATATCGTGAAACATAGCGGATCGTTTCTCCACTGAAAATTTCCGTAGGCAAAATGTTAGTCTTTGCGTGAAAGAAGGGGTCGACACGGTACACACACTATTTCCAAACAACCCACATATGAGAAGGATCTACTCATAGTCGTCAAAAGTAGGGTACACCAAATTGAGCATGAGCATGAGCATGATTGACCGCTCACGGTTGCTACTATGTTATTGCCAGATCAGCTGTAATTGCACAGAGAACCAATATACGATGCTTGGGACTACCAATCATCCTCTATGTGTAAAAACTGGTGATCTCAAACTGGGCAAAACCAGCGCCGGCCACGCCCGAACGCAGGTCATGAAAGGAATGGGTAGGAATGTTTTGACGTGACACTCGCTTTTATGGAAGCCGAGAACACCCCTGCTCTTCTACTAGGAATCACTGGGATGTTGGGTAAGATGGTTAGGATTGCAGCAGGGTTCGTTTTGGCAAACGATAAGCTGAATCATAACGATCATATAACGCGAAGGAGCTTGGGATTGAACCCACGATATTCTGCTCAATAAGCAAAAACATTTGCCACTAGGCAAACAAGCTCCTTGGTATTCACATTCACAAATAAAGCGATTAACGATTCTTAAATGTTGAGGGGCTTGAGATTAAACTCATGATGTTCTACTCAGTTGGCAAAAATGGTCGCTATTAGGTCACCAAGCCCCTCATATCACATCACGATCGCGTTGTTATTGCAACCATTCAAAACCGACCCCGACGGTGACGTTCATGACGATGTTAAGTTTCACAAAACACACGATAATCAAGCAATATTACTATAAGCCTCCTCAATTTGTCAGGACCTGGGATTTATTCAAACTCAAACTCGACGGCGGTGCCCTTTACACAAGAATAAGCCTTTACGACCGATGATCTTTTAAACCTGGAGACAAATAAGCTTGATTAAATTCTACTTTTAAGTGACGTTCGTTGTTTCGACTTGGTCCTTACGTAAGACGGGAACAAAATCTATAAAACTTTCACATTTTGTTTTTTGGCCACCCACATTAGATCCGTTTGCGTTGAGTTGACATAAATTTGACAGTTAGAATATAGATTAAGCTGTCATTTTGCCACAACGTGTCTGATCCGGATCTAATGTGCGGGGGCCTTTACTTCACAAAGTAAACTACGACTGACACGATGATTTTTTCAGCGTACAAATATTGTGCAAATGACTGTTTTCTCCTTCATATTTCACCGGACTGCCCCGATTATGCATCAAACTACCATATCAAAACCACCAAACCATAAATAATTAAACACGACCCACCGTGACTACCGTCTATCTGCTTCCGACCGAAAATTTCCTGGGGTTGCTAAAATAACTTGTTTACTGATTTGTCAAAAAAATATATTCAAAGTGTTTTTATGTTACTTCATACGTGAAGTTAACGATTTTCAGAGTTGGTTGGAAATGCTAACATGAAGCTTTAGTGTGATGATTTATTAGCTAGAAAATGATCTTTATAAGAGGGTAGGTGCATAGTTCCGTTAGAGTACGGCAGTATGAAAATTGAATAGAAGTTGAAAATGAGCGAAGGGCCATTAATGCGACAGTTTTTTAAAGATAGACGCACATTTTTGCCTAACCCGTACGATGTACGCAACTATTGTGTTGCTCCTCTCGTCATGATCAACGTGATCATCTCAGAGAGAAAGCAGTAGGGTGGTTGTTGTGTGCTGTACCCTCATCAGCATTGTTGACGGCTGCTCCCGCCTTGAGTTGTTACATTCAAAGTGTTTTTATGTTACTTCATACGCGAAGTTAACGATTTTCAGAGTTGGTTGGAAATGCTAACATGAAGCTTTAGTGTGATGATCATTCTCTAGCTAATAAATCATCACACTAAAGTTTCATGTTAGCATTAGCGAAGGAAGGCGTGATCAGAGATGTTATGCCTCAGAACATCTCGGCGATGCCGACTGGGATTGAACCCAGGCCTGCTGGGGTGAGAGGTAATCACGCTTACTACTACACCACCGGCCCCACTGCTCCACAGTGTTCAAACGGTTTCAAATCGGGTCCTGACTTGCCTTCCGAAAGTTCAAATTCATTTGATGAGCATCTGACTTGGCACAAACAATTTGAAGTTAATTTTAAAATTACTATGGGAAAACAAAACTTTTTGTTCATTGTCTTCTAGCCTTTTTAACAAATTATACTGTTAACAAATTCTATTGCTAATCTTATGGGAATTTTTATCAGCTACAACTTCGCACAAAATTGTTTTTCAGCCAAACGTCAAACTAAATAGTTATTAATTGTTTAAGAGATTGCTAATCTTATGGCAAGATAAAGCAACTGTATTGTGAGCAACACTGTATTCTGCAGTGTGACATAGTAGCCATGATTTTTGCCCTCTATTCTACGCGCCATAAACACCAATGTTGTCTGCTGAACAGTTGATTTAGCATAATCATAAGACATCAGTGACTTGAATCATTAATAATTTTATGTTCCTTACATTTGATCGAAAAGTGGTCTTCAACAAAGTTCAACAAAAGTATTTTCTAAAGTAGAGTGAACTGGTGAATTTTGAGATCGATATGAACCGAAATTATGGTTTCTTCATAGTAGTTCCCATATAAACTTCAAATGGTTTGTGCCAAGTCAGTTTCTCACTAAATGAGTTCAAATTTTGGGAGGCTAATCAGGGTCCAATTTGGAGCGGAAATTTTAAATTTTGCATCAGTCTAGTCATCATGTTACATGGTTAACTATACAAATAGAAAGAGAAACTAGTATCCCTTCCAACGAGAATTCAGAACATCTGAACATGAGAAGTCCATTTCAAAGACTCCAAGTCCACTCGAAGATAAAACAATCACATTTTATTTAGTGAAAAAATACGTTTTGGGTTTGATGCTCTTAGACGGAATTCAAGCTGCTTAAAGGAATAAACGATTATTTATCAGAATTAATAAATATAAAAAATATATAACATATAGGTATTCGCCTTATTTGAATTGCACTAATTTTAATATTGATTTCGATGGGGAGTCTAACTAACGGTGCATGTGAGTTGATTCAACTCTCCACTGGTTTGATAGTTCATGTTCAAGTGATTTGAAAGTGAATACCGAAACTTAGACGCCGACTAACTTTCAAGCAGTTCAAGTGAGATTGATCGCCAAATTGAACAGTCTAAAGAGGCCTTTACCCTATAACCAGCTCGAAACAGGTAACTTATTGGACTTGTTTGTATTTTTGAACAAAATATTATAACATTGCGCAGCAAAATAAAAATGCAAGTTATCACCTAATAATAATAAAAAAAAAAAGTTTAACGCTACCAATTGCAGTACTTAAACCCTTCAGACAAGAAGATGAAATCATAAATATTTGATCAAGTTAAATTACATCTCAATCCATCCCTCCGGAGAAATGTTCGCAACCCAACTGCCAGCAACAACATCAACAGCGAAGTCGTCAGCAGATGTACCTACCATTTCGGTTTGGACTGAAATTAAAAAAGTACATTCGGAAGCACCGCATCAATTATTAACCAGCTATACGTTCTCACCCGGAACAAACCGGGAATTCTGCTACATTTGTATGTACATCGTGTATCCTCAAAGTTCTTGTAGTCATAATTTCCTCACCCTACCCTATCGTTTTGCTTGCCTTCGGAAGCCAAAAGCAGAAATTTTAATGCGACCACAAATTCGGGCGTTTATGTTCTCCGCTCGAGACAGCCAAGCAACAACAAGAACAACAAAGTATGGAATGATCCAATTTTATTTCGGCAAGGCTCTTTGTCTCCTTTCTTCACCCCTACCACTCCCTCGTTCGGTGACAGCCAGCAGTCGCTAGGATCGTTTTTCCGAGTGCCATTAAGTGCATTAGCCTAGCGAGAAACACACCTGACGACACGCTCCTGATGCTACCAACTTGCTAGTGATGGACCAGGGAGTCAGGCCGGAAAATGGCCTAGGAAGATGTGCCAATCCCGGTTGGAAAGGTTGGTCCATTTCCTTTCCCCATTACTGCCACATAGGGAACCAAAAACAGGATCTGTGAGCTGTGATGCAAAGAGACGAGATAGAGAGAGGGGATGTACTTTTGTGTGATTTCGGTTGGAATATTTAATTCCCGTGGTAATATAAATTTAATAATTTTAACACTTGTCATACGGTTGTTTGAGCGGGACCGTTGCGCTGCCTGGCACACGGAGATGAAAATTTAATTATTTTTACTATGGTTGATGCTAGGAGGAGAGTTCTACAACACCTATAACAGATAAAAAAAATGCCTACGCCAGCAAGCAAACGGCAGCTCCGAGGACTCTAAAGATGTCAACGAGCGTGAAAACACTTATGGGAATGTTTCGGGGAGAGCAATTTAAACTTGGTGTTCCTTTTTGCTTGCTTGTTTTCGGAGGCGACTATACATCATTTTGGGATGGTTGGAGCAGAAGTATAAAAAGAAAGCTAAAGCCACCGCCGAGCCATGGCCAAAGTGCGAGGAATAAATTGTTTCTCACTGTATCATTTGTTTCAATTATGACATTTTATTTATGATGGAAAGCTGGCTGATGGAAATTGGAAGAAGATGAAGAACAAAACAATGCGGATGCTCAACGAGAAAGAAATGATCCGGCAGTTTAAAACACATTTCTGGCAGTGGTGAATACTTTATGATTATGGAAGAGGCAATTTGTCTCATCTGTTCAATGAGCTCATTGCATTATTATGATTATCGAAAGGAATACAGGAGGTTGTGCATTGGGTTCTGTTTTTATGATGCGTTGTCGTCGTCGTGGTGTGTAACAGAGCAGATGAGGCGAAACATCTATACAGATGCCACAAGTGACATTTTGCAGCTATCTTTAATCAATTTTACTCTCCAGCTTCCTCAAGGGGGGCACTGTTTGTGTCAGTTGAAATTTAGGCATATAACAAACATATTTTATTAACAATATAAGTTTGTTTAATTGATGTACCCGAAATACTGCTCCATGCAGGTAAGCAACAATTATTTAATCATAAACGAAGATTTTGATTATTTACTACAACTAAACATTTGATTAACTCATCTACCCACAATTTTGAAGGGTTTAATCGGCTGAACTCCTTTCTTAAAGACAGGAACTTCATAGATATCTTGACCATCTCAAAGTTTAGATTATACAGGAAATTGACATTGCGCTTCATAGTGTTTAGTATTAATAAATCGGTTTGTAGTAAAGAAGTGTTTCCCTACTTTTCAATGATCATCATTGAAATATCTTAAATTAATGTAAAAATATCAAGATTGATAATAATTAATAAGACATAAAAATGTGTAGTGGATCAATAAATCGGAGATCATTCCTTTATGTTTGGTCTTTGTTTTATATACTTGTCAATGCAGTATCACAACTTTTTGCTCTGTACTACTTCTCAGACAAGAAGTCGTATAACAATGTACAGATAGTATCTTAAATTGCTACAGTTTAAGTCTAATATACAGCCTTTCTATAGCAAAACGATATATAAAGAGAGAGAGAACGATTAGTAATTTACATTTCATTCCACTACCTTATTTGCTTATCCTTGACAGATACGCGTATTTCGTCTACAATGAGCAGATTTCTTCTGTGTCTTGTACTAATATTCGAGTCCATGCGAGTATCAGCACAAGACACTGAAGAAGTTTTTCTTTCAAATTCAAAATAATTAACTCAAAAAAAGGAAAGACAAAACTGCCGGATGGTAGCCAGGAGTAATCTTATTCACTTTTGCGCTTGTGTTAATTTAAGGGCTGTGGAGTCGAAGGCATTTTTGTACGATCTGGCCTTTTAGTCACTGCCAGTGGTGGAATAAAATAAATTTATCAGATTTTGACACCAGATACTACGGAAAAGCCTCCGACGCTCCTACTCTGAGTCGACTCCGCAGTTCATATTAGTTGGTAGGTTAAGGTTTCCACTGTTCTGTGGCTGTACCATAAAATTACAACGAAATTCATGGTTCACAACAATAAAATTCAAGGTATTTGGGAAATTTACAGGTTGTTAAGCATTCTTAAATGTCTCAGAGGATTTTTCTGGTATTTTTTCAGGGATTGCTTCTCCAATATTTCAGAATCCATTCCGGAATTCTTTTGGATATTCTGAAGCAATCATTCAAGAGTTTCTTTTTAATATTTCAAAGGTAACTCCGAAAAAATATGCTTTCATGAATCTATTCTGGAATGCTTAAAAATGAATACCTAAAAAATCCTCCTACGAGTAACACCTGAAGGATTGCGAAAGAGATTCCTAATAAATATTTGTTTTCAAAGCATTCCTTTTAAAACCGTTATGAGGTTCTTCTTTGAATCTTTAAAGAAATTTGATTTTGAGAATTGCCATTTATTTCACTTTTAAATGATCAGTTATGTGTATTACTTTCCTCGTTTATGGCCAAAGCTTGGACCCTCATTATTTTTTTTATTTTCTTACAGCACAATAAAAGAAAAAGCAAGACTTGGAGAATTCACCGTCCAGCAGATTAAAACCAAGTGGGCCAACTAATAATTAGAATGTTGACAATTTCCTTTTTCAGGTACTCGTTACATCTCCTACTGGGGGAGCTAAAGGAGAACGGGGAACAAACCCCAGACGATTGGGAACACTTCAACCAACTTCATGACTTTATGGCAACCCAACATATCATTAACCCGCCGTTAGTGGTAAACAGTTGCGGGATTGTGGTGCAAAATTCTCACAATATACCCAATGAAGCTGGAGGTACCCATCATGACGAAATGTATGAAGCTGGGCCATCATGGTCAGGTTCCGATGATTATTTTTCAAGCGCTGAGTCAGGGCCAATAATATCCTGCCCGGAAGCAGGACCTTCGAGCCCCCCTGAATCTTTTGCAGAGAAAATTGTTCAAAAATTGCAAGTTCTTCAGAATCTGAAATGGATTTTTAAACGTTAATTGTTTGTTATATCTAAAATGTTAATAAATGCATTTTAACCTAACCAATAGTATAAGAAGTTTTAGAGATAAAAACAACTCGTTATATTACAAAAGATCTGGAAGATAGAGCATCAAAAATAATGTAAATTTTCTTAAAACGAGGATACATTTGGTTTCGTTAGCATGGCAGCAACAATATGTAGCTTTCAGAGTGCAATAAGGGCTTAATTGCAATGATCGATTCATTTTGATTTACAGCAGTGAAGTTAAATAATTTTCCAAAATTGTATAAATGTAATACTAGCTGTAAAAAGTTATATTAGTTAGCAAGAGCAACAGCAAACGCACCGAGGAATGGTAATTCAGCCGAGTTGTTAACAAAAGATAAATTTGATGAAGAGAATCGATCATTGTTGGTAGGCCTTTACAACAGAACCAAATATATATATATTTCAAGACATTGCTGTAAAAAACAAAACAACCAGCTAGAAAAATCAAAAGGAAACACCAGAATCCAGCTTAGTTATTAATAAAGAAGAAATCCAATGAAAATAATCGATAATTGTAGCTAAGCCCTTATGACTCTGAATACCAGATTTATATTAAATTTGGTCAAGAAAATACCATAATAAAAATAATCATAAAAGAGAGCTTAACGACGTGTTCGGAATACAGTTTGTTTATGGTATTTGTTTATTAGGGTAATGCAATGTATTTTATGGTTACTTTAATGTAATCCTGAAGTTATTTTGGGTCGGTAATGTATGCAATGCATTCAGTTAATTTGGTTCAGCATCTGTTGTAAAAGAGTCTGACGGAAGGCGATTCCCTCTCCAGTGTCTCTTCCTGGTGGTTCACCACACTCGTTCCGTTCTGTTATATTGTCAGCAGCTTGCTCCGTCTCTTCAATAATAGGTTCAGCTTCCATTACATCGTTTTCGTCGACACATATGTTGTGGAGTATGCAATTCGAAGCTTCAAATCTTTATTAAAGATGCTCCTCCATCTCGTTTTCAACTGCCCGAAAGCACAATCCGAACAGTCCTGGCCTTGCTGTGAAAATTATTGAATTTCTACTCCATCGGTGTTAGACGTCGACACTCAGTCTCCTTGAAGGGAGTTACGAAAGCTATCGGATATATACTACACGGATAACCGCTATCTCCGAGCAGATAGGAGGGTACAAACGCCGATAGTACAGAGCACTATTATACATTACCCTCGTATCGTGAACCGATCCTGGGAATCCCACACAAATGTCAGTAAATTTGAAGTTGCTATCGCACACCGCCCGGCGTTGAATGGAGTAATTGAGCTTCCGGTTGATGTACTGGTCATGCAGAGCAGGAGGGCACTTTATGCGTACATGTGACCCATCAATCGCACCAGCCGCTACCTCAAAAAATGCAAGTGTTAGCTCGGTTACAAAAACGTGACGCAATTTCACGCAATTCGAGCTCAGTTGGGTAAGTCCAACATTTTTGAGCAGATCCGCTTGACCGTTGTTTGTGGTTTATCGAATACTGCTCCGGCGACAGCGGCCAGCCAAAACAAAAACACGGACAACTCAATCTCTACTTTCCAACCAGAACGATGATTTTCCGGAATACGTCAACAGATACGCGAAGATGCTCCTTGATGGTCTTGGGATCTCGTTGTAGAATATTCATCATCAAGGCTGAAGGGACATTTGCAGCATATTTATCTCCACCGGGTTCCTAAAATTCAACGGCAAACTAATTGAAAACTAATTGTAAAAATATTTAACTAGCAGGACAATAACCAGTAACTCAGCATCCAACAACATGATGGCGTATGCAAACACTAGCTAAACAATCGATTGATCCGAATACGAACTCCCGGACACGGCCACTCAGAACGGCTAAGCTTGAGAGAAAAAAGTTGGAGGGTGGTGTACATGACACAACCGCATTGTTGACGTAGGACTACGAAATTTTTGTTCGATTTTCTAGTTTGTTGCTTCGGATATTGTTTTGGAATTAAGAGAATTTCATAACTCAACTCTTTTGTAGAAAGTTGTGGTGGCCCTGAAAAGGGCCGATTGTTTTTGGGTGGTTTTGTATAACCAGTTGATGGTTGATGAAGTGCCTTCCGAGATTGATGTTGTCCTCGGAGTGTTAGGCCTTGGGCAATATGGAGGCCCTGCAATACGGTCGAGAACATGACACGATGTTGGATTAATGATTCACTTTAGGCATGGTGGATGGCATCGATGGTACAGCAGTAAATAATCAAGATGCTCTTTGATTATGATGTCTGTGTTTGGGAAACAATCAAAAAATGAAATTTTGATTGCCTTTCTTTTTGAACACGCCGGTAAAGTACACAGACTCCTCCCATCATGAGTAGTTTGATATCAATTAGCGACACTGGATCCTCTCCTTTTGTACTCACTGTAATCTGTAGTTATTTACGGTCCGGACGTTTTCGAAGATGTCGCGCAGCAGGAAAATGCATACGATGAGAATTTCTCAGTTGATGAAAGTGAAACGAAAAAAAATTTAATGCACCGATAAGACATATGAACATAATTTATTTCCCGAACAAATTATTTGATTTTTGTTTAATAGCTAATGGGAAGTGAGAATATATGGTACCGGCAGAGCTGGTTGTCTATATAAGAGGTTGCAATCTACGCTTTAGGCTCAGTTTCGATTCACCCGTTCAACGAGAAACAAGTGTTAAGTGCTCGGAAAAGGAGGCACCAAGCGCCATCGGAAGGTTCTAGGTGAAAAATCAAGGGTACTGCCAAGCCTGTCATTCGTCGTCTGGCTCGACGTGGTTATGTCAAGCGTCTCCGGTCTGATCTTCGAGGAAACCCGAGATGTGCTGACAATATGCGCGATGCCGTCACCTATACTGAACACGCCAAGCACAAAACCGTCACGGCCATGGATGTCGTCTACGCTCTGAAGCGACAGGGACGTTTTCTGTACGGTTTCGGAGGAGAAAACTTATCACCAATGCAACAAAACGGCCCTTTTCAGGGCCACCAAGTACTTTTCAGAAAAGAGAATAGAATTTATATGGACTATCCCCTGCTTCCAAGTTTGGTTACAAGATGACAACTCTGAGAGCAGCGGCACCCGTGGTGTAGTGGTAAGCGTCTCAGCAGGCATGGGTTCAATCCCAGTCAACGCTGCCGGGAAGTTCTGAGGCATAACATCTCTGATCACGCCTTCCTTCGGGGTTCCCGGTTCATGAGTTGATGGGTCGATAGGTAGGGACCAGGTGTGGGCATGCACAGTTGAACACACCCAACTGCTCATTTGGTAATAACTTATCACTCAAATGTTGAAATTTATTTTTCTTTAAAGTAATTGATAGATTAGGCTCATAGTTTACTATAGATATGCGAAGATTAAACATTAAAGCCAATCAACACTAATCAATTTAACACTTAAGGGGAAGCTCACCGCTCCGAAAAAAATAATTACGTTTTGATTTTTCTAAAAATATTGGAAAAGATATCAAAATTTTAAGAAAATCACATATTTTTTAATTTTTCAAAGAAAATTCACGTGCAAAAACATTTTTTATAAGTCATTATGGCATAAAGATGGACTCAAAAAACCACAAAACGTCGACTTCTCGGTTTTGCTGAGAGTCCAATTTTTTTTTCATGATGAGAATTTTTGACAAAAATCTAAGGAACAAACTGATTTTCTTTGATTTTTGATATTTTTTCCCAATATTTTTAAAGAAATAAAAATGTACCGAAAATATTTTTTTATTTTCGGGCCGGCAAGCTTCCCCTTAAATTCCGAGATGTGTAGTGAGCATTTCTCACCTCATTTTTACAACGCAAAAACAAATACAGTTTACTACTAGCATTAAAATCTACTTTGTTTTACATATCTTTAACAAGCTTACACTCTATTCTATCTACTGCTTCAAAAAGAACTATGTTCCGTCAACTGTGAGCAAAGTTATTAGCAAATGAGCAGTTCGTGACCAAAACTGTGTATGCCAAGCATGGGTGTGGGTAGCATTGGTGCTCAGCACGGAAAACAAATCCTAGGAAAAAACAGCATTTTGTGTGGTCGTTGCGGGCGTGTGGTTCTGAATTGGCAACAAAATGTTCCACAATTGTATCCTCCCTATTCGTACACACCCGAAGATCGGAGGCGAATGTCACTTCGACTTGTTTTATCTAGGAACCATTCTCTGATGACTGTGTTGGGGAAGCAGCACATGCATGTACGTAAATGATGGATTTGTTAGTTATTTCGACGCTTTTGGACAATGTTTGACATATACCACTTTTTCAATAGTTTCAATTTGAAAATCAACAGACAAAAGCATTGTTATCGATGCGTAGAAATGTTTCTGATCGATTAGTGATAAAATAATTGAAATTGGTCCAGGGGCAGCTAAGTTATTAACGTTCAAAATCTTTCATAATTTCATTTTTCGCTTTTCATAAATTGTACCCCCATCTTCCCGAAAGACGTAGTCCTACGTCAAAAAAAAAAACATCTGTCAATAATTACCTTTTGCCAAAAATCCAACACAAGCAAAACAATCTTCCGGTAAAGCCGACCAAGCAAAAGTTCAATTGGACCACGAAAAACTTACGTTTGACACTTGAATGATTCAACGGAGGGGAAATAAATTCTAATCTGTCAAGTTTTAAAAAAAATCTCCAATTGGAACACAGCCTAAGACCGACATTACATCAATTTCCCCTTTGTTTGTATATCCCAGAAACTACTTTGAATATGTACGTGCATTCTGTTTTCTGGGTTACCGTTGTCGTTTTCGGAACATTAATCCAACCTTATTCTTAGAACATTTAAAACGCATTCAAAAGGCTCTTCTCATCTCATTGTTCCAGTCGTAACCGAGATACCGATACCTACCTATTATTCAATAGCATATTCTTCCCCAAACCGACAATCTCAACAGTTCCAGAAAAGGCATTCAGAAGTCATTCCATTCGAGGCAGTTCTTACAAAAGTTCGGCATCATTACTTCGACTCCAATAACAGAAACAACAAAGGATCCCAACGTTTCGGCTTTCGATTGTCGAGCGTGCGCAAATTAAAAACTCGATCAATACTCCCATCAACTTTCCATTCTTCACCCGTCAGAGAGCAATCGGGTCGGCCTTCGTTCTCGGGCAAGCGGGATCTCCATTTGAAATTCATCAGTCCGATTCGAATTTTTCGTCTTGTCATTCCTGGCGGGCGGCGAAACCCTTTAATGGCGCCCGATTTGATTGGATTTGAATTGATTTTTGGGATTCCCTCGCGAACACAATGTGATTGAAATGTTGCTCCAAGATCCATATACATAAAACGAATCGTAAAAATACAGCGGAATGTATGGTGCTTCCATTTGGATGTGAGCTCCTAAAATTTGTGCTAAAAGCTCTTCCCAAGCGTTTGAAACCCACCAGCCAGAGTGACTCGCCGAGAAATAGCTGTATCACTTTTCATGCAGCCGTTCTCCAGTCCTCCACGGTGATGGATCCCTGATGATCTCCTCTCGAGTTCAAATCTCACACGACTGCAGATAGCCGGGCTTCCCTTTGGAAGGTATTTCGATTTTTTTTTCACTCTTCACACCCTTGTGCTTCTAAAAGGAAACACAAAACGAACTCGCGACCGCGTGCGTTCCGGGGGTGGAAGGAGGCTGGCCGAAAGGCTTTGTGTTTATGTCTAGCTTGTATCGTTTATTTTATTATGTGGAAGGCTTAATAAATACATACATAGAAAATTAATAATGATATAATATAATTGATTCAACAATAAACATCAATCAAATCAATCCCGATGTATCAAACATCGGGAAAGAGTGGGAATCGCGCGGATCATCATCAGTCAGTCCGTCAGCCAGTCCATCGACGAGTTCCAAACTCTGTAGTTATGTGCATTAGGGCGGATGAGAGTAGGATGAGAAAGGATTGTTGTAGCTTTCTTCCAAACACAGAACGCCGGAGTAAGGAGAAGAAGCGCGCGCGCTGGTGGAGAATAGAAAAAAAGGCGCCTTTTATCGTACCGAAACTGATTGGAATACAATAATAATAGGAACACAAAAGGCTTTTGCAACGGGTGATGTACCTTGGTTTGGTTGTGCATGCAGTAATGGTAGTTGGAAGAAATGGTTAGCGTAACAATACACTCGGCTGCAGGGCCTCAAAGGGCCACAGGAGAATACAATGTCAAGGAGGATCGATAGGGTGATTGCATGTGCTAAAGTTTCAGGAAAATAGATGGAAAATCGATCGTTGATTTGCTGACTAAAATTAAATACAGCTCGACATGCCAGTTCCCCAAGAAGATGCCATAAGATGTTTTTTTTGTGTTCAATTCAAGTAACCATAACTTTGTTCTATAAGCATGGTCCCCTGATTTCTACTGCTATTTTGATCTATATATAATAATGACAATATTTCTGTATTCACATCATCAATTCACTTTCGAATTAATATATTCATATGTGTGGGGTTCGCTTTTGATTTCATGTTTCAATATTTCCCCTCATTTCCACCTTCTGTTTGACCACAGCAGCAGATGGGACCTGTTCCTCGGCAACTTTTGCTAAGCTGGTTGTGATTTGACTCTCTATATTCCATAAACTACAACAATGTTAATGAGGAGCAACCTGTCGCATTTTCAAAATTGTCTCTGCTCAACTCCGTGCTGCGAATATTCTTCACTGCAATAGTTTACAGAATCAGAGTGACTATGAATGATCTTGCGAGTAAGTAGTAGCTGAACCTTTCCACTCCCCAGACTACTGCTAGCGCTTCTTTCTAAGTCTGTGGGTATCGCTTTTCGGAATCACTAAGAGTTTTTTAGGCACATTCTATAATCCGAGGATTTCCTGTTTCGTTAAATTGTGTAAGAACAGCCCCACCCAACAAACAATTTGAGTTGATCAACAGCTGATTAAGCTATTTTTTAGCTGAAGAAGCTTGTTTTTGGCTGAATAAGCTCTTATTCAACATTCATTGTTTGTTGGGCAATTTCCACCGATGACGCATCAACGAACAACTAAATCCTGTCAGTTGAACTGCAGTAGCCCAAACGCTGTATAGCTCCAAGGGCTTCTTCTTTCAGGTAGGCAAATTCCGCTTCTTCGTTTTCAGTCCAGTAAAAGCTGTATCGCAAGATCATTCATAGTACGCACTGATTCTGTTAACTATTGCAGTGAATAAAAGCCGCATTACGGAGTTGAGCAGAGTCAATTTTGAAAATACGACTCAACCCTGTATTGATGACTCCCAGAATGTATTGTTGATAATATTGACATTGGCTGGCAAATGACTGGGATAATGCGTACCACCGGTACTTCGCGTACTTTAAGGTTATAAAAAGGACCCGTCACGCAAGTGAAAGTGGTCCTTAGCCTCTTGCCCAGCAACTCCTATCCCTTCCTCCCGCGCGCCGGCTGGGGTACGAGTAACCTTAGGGGCGGCTCAAACAGCGTCTGACTGGCATCCAGCAGCTGAGTACGAAATGCTTCTCCCCGAAAGCTATACCCAAGATGGCAGTCCCATCACGGCGGATAGGAGACCTTAGGCCAACCACCTACTGTCTTCGAAACCTTCAAATTGTTACAAAAACCTATAGTGAAAGATTGCTAACTGATTTTAAGGTAACGACTTTTAGCGCTAAACAACGGACAAGAATTGGAACATGGAATGTACTGACGCTAGCCCAAAAGGGTAAAAGAACGTTGACCGAAATTTTATTTGGGCACAGGTCAAGGCTAAAGCTAGTAATCGCCCAGGATGGAAATCTTTCACAGGGAAGTAGGCCGCGCGATTGAAATGACGTGTTTTGATTTTGCTAAAAAAAAGTCTCTGTGTTTTTATGGTTTTTATCAATTTGAACGATTAAAAAAACAATAAAATTGATGGTGTAAAAAAAAAGATCTTATTCCGGATTTGTATATGAAGGACGAAAAGTGGAAGAGGCTGATAGGCAAACAGAAGGTCATCAAGATGGAGTGAATCAAGCGGGCCGCCATCCGGGAAGTTGAAGCATTTGAGTAAGGGTTGGTCACCGGTAAGGGCCAGTAAGTGCTGCCAGCAGATGAATCAAGAGGTATTCGAAACAAAATTGGTAAGAAATCTCGATGAACATTTCAAATGGTCCTATCTGCTTTGATCGATTCTCTTCATCGACTTTCTCTTTCGGCAATAACTCAGCTGCAAAACCTTTCCCTGTTGTATTTGACGTTTTGGACGCTAGAAAAGAACCGCCTTTATCAAACTATATGGTAGAATTAGCGCGAAATCTGTTTGCATAGCAGTGGTTACGAAAAGAGAAAGTCGATGAAGAGAATCGATCAAAGCAGATAGGACCATTTGAAATGTTCATCGAGAAATGTCCATTCAAATCGATTTAATACAGTTGAACAAATTTCAAAACTAAATACGTGCCAGATTTGAAAATAATATTTTTGAATCTGGAAGTGTGTTTATGATACCATTATCCATTTGATAAAGGTAGAGTGAACATGCGGGGCTTATTGTAAGTAAAAGTGACCTCGGAGTGGTCGTGAATTACCAGGCATTCTGAAATGGGTAACTGGAGCTGCAATAGAGCTAACACCTTCTAACTCCCGGACTAAACCTGCTTTAATTTAAGGGTAATAAAAAGCAGTTTTCTTCCATAATAACACTGCCGGACAGTGGGGGTTAGATTGTACACACACACACACACACACACAACACACACACACACACACACACACACACACACACACACACACACACACACACACACACACACACACACGCACACACACACTCACACACACACACACACACACACACACACACACACACACACACACACACACACACACACACACACACACACACACACACACACACACACACACACACACACACACACACACACACACACACAGACACATACACACACACACACACACACACACACACACACACACACACACACTCACACACACACACACACACACACACACACACACACACACACACACACACACTATTACTATCACTATCCTTACTTATCCTGACGATAATTCCAATGGAATACTAAGAATACTATCAAGGGAACTCCGATGAAAAGGGGACCAACGGCTTTACTTCCCTGGCGTGTTCAGAGATGTTATGCCTCAGAACATCCCGGCGGTGCCGATTGGGATTGAACTCAGGCCTTCTGGGGTGAGAGGTAATCACGCTTACCACTATACCACCGGTGCCGATATGCACAGCCAAGTGCTTGAAATACATTTCAGTTGCATACAGTTGCTTGCTGAGATTCAGCGAAACATATTCCGATTTGGACTATTATACTATTTGGACATCTACAGAATTAAAAGAAAGACTGTGTCCACTGTTTGGTGGTTCAACGAATAGTATCGGTTTGTTCTCTTTTAAACTTATAGCTAAGCTTCTTTTATCTAGTACATCTTTAAGTTTCTTAGCTAGTGGGAGAATCTTAAAACAATCATTTACTAATTAACCAATCAAAGGAAAGCAATACATAAAGACACATACCAATACGTGTACGCGCCCGCGCCACTGGTAAGTTCAAGCTATGCCCAAGTAACATTGCAAGTTTTATTAAGGTTTTAAAGCACTCTACAAGTCTAAATCATGTTCTACAGAACTTTCATAAAACCCAAATTGTTACTTGGGATGCGCTATTGGAGTAGGTCAGGAGTAAAAAGGAAGGAACATAGCGCATTGGGTGATTTCTATGAAATTCGATGTCATGAGACCACTTGTCGTTTGGTGCAACATGGGTAACGATTCTGAGTCAACACTTTGGTGTCTAGGAACACAAGTGCATTGGATTGACTGCAACACTTGTGTGGTATAGGAATAATCGATTAGCTGTGAATTGACATAACCCAGATATGTTTGTGGGAACATGCCATGTAAGAAATATGGATAAGCGCATCCAACTTGCTAGAAAACATTAAGATCATTGATACATGATCTTAGGAAAATCTGTTACAGTACACCGATACTCAGCAACTAATAGCGAATTCGTTTATTATCGGGGTTGAAACCAGTGCCAACCCAGTGCGAAACAGAACTTTTTTTTCAGTGTGAACCTCAACCTGAACTAGGTTTTAAAAACAAACGAGCAAACTGATGCTTGTCTGAAAACAAGCAGACCCAATCTTGATACCTGATCCAGATTGGAACTGAATAATAAACGATATTTGAATAATATTTCGGCAAAATATGTGTGCTGTACAAATATCGGCAAAAATTGCTGAGATTCGACAAAGAAAATTAAGTCTGCATGGGAAATTTTAAAAGGATTTCAAGTCGGAAGAGCCATCCGGGGAATGTTGGAAGAAATTCAAGGGAAAATTGAACGAAACTTTCGGGAAAAAGGTTGGAAGTACTTTTTGAGTAATGATTGGAAAATCTTCCATAGGAAGTCGTTTGAATTTACAAAGGATCATTGGAAGAAAAATGAGAGATTGCTTTATCAAAGAGATTTTCAGCTTGTTGGAAGAAACTTCCGGTGGAAATTTGAAAGAATCTTCCGGGGAATTCAAAATATTGCAATTTAGTGGGTAACACTATTTACTGCTTCGTGGATTGAGACTATGGCAGTACCTTACGGAGCCGATATTTCATTGTTTATAGTTTAACAAGAATAATTTAAATGGTTTACTTCTTAACCGGTGGTTTATTCGAGGTAACATTTTTTAGTGAAGGATCAGGTGAGGAGCATGGAAAACGAAACAGGGCCTATAAAGGTATTTATGATTTCAAACCAGGACAAAGGATTTGGCTAAATATTTGAATTTAGGATTGTAAAGGGAGTCCACAATGAAATTGCCACACACAAAATTGATTCGCAAAATTCGAGTTTTCATCCGATTGCCATCAAATTTTCAGGGATTGAGAAATAACTATTAAAATTCATTTTACCATTTTACTCGTATTTTATTTACAGTCCATACGCAAATACCCGCACCTTGGCCTTAACCCCGGCCATAAGATTCTGCACAACCTGTGAATCAACCGTTTTTTGCATGTAAACCCATACTTTCTTCAGTTCCTCGACTGTCTTCACTACCTTAGGTCGTTTAAGAAGGTGCTGCTTCAAAATCGCCCAGTACTTCTCGATGGGGCGGAGCTCCGGAGTGTTGGGAGGGTTGAACATTTTCGGCACGAAATTGACCTTATTGTCCGCATACCACTTCAGCACGTCCTTGGAGTAGTGGCATGAGGCCAAATCCGGCCAGAAGATTGTTGGGACGTTGTGGGCCTTCAGGAGAGGAAGCAGCCGCTTCTGGAGGCACTCTTTTATGTACACCTGTCCGTTCATCGTGTCCTGGGTCACGAAAGGTGCACTCCGCTTCCCGCACGTGCAGATGGATTGCCAAACCAGGAATATCTTCGCAAATTTGGACATCTTCTGAGTGCGGACATGCTCCGGAACGCTGAACTTATCCTTGGCCGTGAAAAACAGGTTGCCGGGGATCTGTTTGAAGTCGGCCTTCACATATGTTTCGTCGTCCATGATGCAGCATTCAACTTTCGTCAGCATGTTGAGGTACAACTTCCTGGCACGGGTTTTGGCGGACTTGTTCTGCTTCTCGTCGCGATTAGGGGCCTTTTGTACCTTGAACGTTCGAAGCCCAGCCTTAGTTTTGGCCTTCTGGACAAAACTTCGGCTTAGGTGCAGCTTCTTAGCCACATCCCTAACGGAGGCGTTCGGATTTCGGTTGAAGGCCCCAACTACGCGGTTGTGATTTTTGGTGTTGTACGGAATACTTTTTCCTTCACTTCTGGGCTTCCGATCGGTGGTCAACCGTTCCTCGAACCGCTTAATCACTCGCGACACCGTGGAATTCGCGATTCCCAACGTTTTAGCGATGGAACGATGCGAGAGATCCTTGTTCTCGTGATGAATGCGCAAGATTTTATCACGCACGAGCTGTTCTTTCGACTCCATTTCCGCGAGTTTTGATCACAGGACTTTAAAACTTGCAGGATGTAAATAATGCACTATGAACTAAATCCACCCAAATTTTCATTAAATCCTACCCAACGGTTAAAAAGTTAGAGCAATTTCATAGTGTGGCAATTTCATCGTGGACGCCCTTTATGGCCACAAACTGCTATCACGCTACTGCAACATATCTAATCTTTAAAGAATGCTGCGTTATTAAAACTCACTCAAAATCAAACAACAATTTCTTCTGTTATAGGACCACCCCATGCTACCAATCATCAAGTGGGCATGAATCGCAGAATCAGCGTGCGAGACAAGCTGAATGAATGAACATTATAATCTAACTCACCGACTGTCCGCGTGGTGGATGGTGGATCTTCTTGAACACACATGTGAACTCATAAATAGCAAATAACCGAACCAAACCCCATCGAAAAGGAATCCCTAGCAAATCGTATGTATTTATTTCCACATTCGATCGAAATTATGGGCAACATGCTGAACACACACACATCTCGCATTGATGGAAACCGAATTGGAAGAATAGGAATATGAAAGGTAGCACACGATATACCTAAATGATTAAGGCTTTTTTCGCTTCAATAGGTTTTTCGATGAGAAGAAGAAGGTTGATTCGTCGTCGTTCCGCTGTTCAACTAGGAGGATCCAGCCGACTCGAAGACGAATGTTGCGTATGGGTACAGTCGGTGGCGGCAAAGGTGCACAGTTTCAACATTTTCCGAATTGTATGTGGCTCTTTTTCGCTTTCCTTCACCGCAACTCTTGATCGATTCCTATTATCTATTGTTGAACCGACAAAAGAGCGAAATAAAACACAATGCTTTATGCATATCATACACAACGATGACGGTTCCTCCGCTAAGTCCCACCTCCCACCCATCCACGGTATTAATGCTCTTCCTTCTTGTTATGACAGTAAAAGGGTGAAATGAAGAAAAAATACCAATTTACTGATTTTTTTTTAGCAAAATGACTCGCGATGTTATGTTGTTTGGTAAAAGTTGATATTTACAGTTATAGAGCTTTTTTTTCTGTGTGCACAGAGTGGTTGTGAACTTCATTAAATGTCGATTAGGAGGGCTTTGCTGTTGACGCGTAAAACCGACCATTCATGCGAGGATGATTGTCAATGAATATAGGTATTCATCAGGTTGGTCAAAATTTTCATAAACGCGGCCGCTATCGTGCGTTCTTTTTTGCTCATATGTTTGTTTAACACCTCTTTCTTCGGTCTAATTCCCTTTGACTTTTGCCGAAGCGCTTTTTTTAATGATTTCCTAATAGAACAAAACAAAAAGTGCCGGCTGCGCCTTTCTTTTATGAAGCCAGGATGATGATGCTGTTGTTGCTGCCTGTCGATACTACTATGATGAGCCGATCGGGTTGACCCAATGGGTTCGCTGGGCGGTCATCACAATTATTATTAAAATATTGTTTCGGAAAAGGCGAAGCCAACCGGAGAGATAAAGCAACGGGAAAAATCTAGTCGTATTTCTACGAGATCCATCACCAGTCCTCCTCTCGTCGTCGTCGTCGTCGTCGTGGTCGTCGTCGACAGTCTAGCTAATTTCCTATTTTATCTCTTTGATCTGTTCGCCGTTTTTTCTCATCGCATGGCGGCACCCAGCAGCTTGAATTAAGCGTGAGCAGAACGAATTTGTAACCGAAATCACTGGCTGGCGCCTGCTTAAAATTACGAAAATGATTATTCTGTTATTTATAGACAGCACCAGCAACGAAACAGTCATCACATGGGACTCACACTGGTACTACTACTGGAATAAAACAAAGGGAAAGCAAGTATCAGTCACTAACTATGGCTCGACCAACAAGTAGCTTTTTGCTCCAGATCGAAGGCGATCGAATTGTCTAGCTTCGGAACGATCCCATCATGGCCATGAATGGCCATAGATTATTGTTTTAGCTTTGGATAATTTTCGGTGTCTGTTTTAGCGACGAGCACGGGATCATTCAAGGGAGTAGAATGGAGCGAGGGCGGTGTGTTGTGAGTGTTTAATTTAACACGAAAGACATGCTAAAAAACGAAATAGGGTTAGATCTAATGATTTCTAATGATCTTTCATCTCATCGATATTTGGGCAATTCTGTTCACCGTGAACTGTTGTAAAATTGTGCTTTGGCTTTATATTACGACACATTTTCCAGCAATCGCTTCTGTAGACCCACATTTAAATAGGATATTTTCTAATGAGTAGAGGTATAATTGCATGCTTTAAGCAAATTGGCCTATAATCATATTTTGTAAATTCATACACCAAAAATGTGCCGTAAGGTTGGTTCATTACAACCCCCTGCTCCCCACTACTCTTTTGATTTGTATTGGCGTTTCCAACTTATTCTTTTTCTTCTTTGGTTATATTACGTCCCCACTGGGACTTTTCCACGGCTGTGGGGTCGGATTAAAATTGAACGACTCCAACTTCCATTCCAACTCAAAATTCTAAGTGCTCTGATTTGAAAACCACTGACTCCTACTCCGACTCTGACTCCGACTCCTCGACTCCGATTCCGAGTTTAACAACATATATTCATTAACATTTTATTGCAATAAATTCCAGTTGTTTATGAATTTAAGGCAACATCAGGAAATAAGTGTAAAGTACTTTTATGCTTAATAATTTTCATGGGGAATGAACTGGAAATTTATTGATTGATTTTGGAGATATTTTAGATATTTCAAAAGATATGCACTGAAGAGTGAAGTTATTCACATGCAACTTAGTAATGTTTTTAAAATTAAGCCTAGTAATTTATGGTTTTTATGTAAAACGATTGGAAAAGATTCATGTTTGGTAATATAATGAGAAGGTATTTGCTGGATGAAAATACTAAGTTTAAACATTCCAACATTATTTAGCGTATTCTGAAGACATTTCAGCAATAAAACTTAATTGCCAATGCAGTTTGAACCGTTTTTACTATAATGCAGGGTGGCCACATTTTTTTTTCACTATCGGTAGCTTCTCAAAACTTTTATCGGTAGGCCGTCTTAAAAAGGCTCAAACCTTTGTGAGCGGGGGAAGGATAAAAACAAATCCAGCCCAATATTAGATAGTCTAATCTAGAGTCGGTGTATAATGAGTCACGCCAAGAGTGAAGCCAAGTCTACCTATTGAACTGTCAAACCGGCTACCTATCGTGCAAAGTAAACAAACATTACGATGCTATGTATGGTCCACGAAACACAGCAAAAAATAATTGTGATATCACATCAAAGTGGATGTACTTCAATCGTGTCAAAAATATGGTGTAAAAGGATAAAATTATCACTAGTACACTGCATGAACTGGCATTACGCTGCTTTTAAAGCATTTGTTAATTGTTGTGGCCATATAAATTACATGAGATTATCGACATGATTTAAGTGCATTCTCTTGCATTTAACATTAAAATTTATTGTTTGCTGTAAAGGTATGCAATAAAATATAAAATATAATCGAAAAAATAATCATAAACACGCAGTGAGCATTAAATTGTCATGGGATACGTTTGGTAATGATCAGTAATGAGAATATCTACTATTTTTGTTAAGATAATTTGACAAAATCCAAGGGGTAGGTCACTCAGCACATTGTGCCGAAATTAGATTCGGCACAGCTTGGGCACATCCATGGGCACATTTTTGGCACAATCTCGTAGACATGGGATTGTTGTAAATAAAATGGGAGCACTGCTGGACAACTGTTATTGAAGTTGTCCACAACATTACGTGCTGTTTGACTGTATATTCAGGAACATCTTCTAATTGAATATTAGAAGCATTTCACTTATAGATCTAAATACGAAATGTTGGTTCTAGAATGAGCTCAAGAATAAGAGGCAGTTAATCAGACCCAATTAGTACCTTTAATTCAAATAATGCTGCCACTCACACAAAACCAGCTACATCAGTCTATTCATCATCCTCTATAGTCGGTTCCCAACAACATTCCGCACTTGTTCAAGCCGCTGATAGACCGTTGTTTTTCACATCACGAAAGTCTAGGTTTCTGGTCTACCTTTGAGGACAATATAATACCCTAAAACAAGGACTTTTATTATCCTATGAACACAAAACAAAAACAAATACGCACACCCGCCGCTTCCCGCGTCATCCTCAAGGCCAACGCACATTAGATCCGGATCTGACGCGTTGCGACAAAGTGACAACTAAATCTATTGTCTAACTGTCAAATTTACGTCAACGCAACGCAAACGGATCTTATCCGATTTATCCTTGCGACTTCAAACCAAAACATTCCATGTGTCATACGGCAAAAAAGATGCCCCAAGATTGGTGTGTCACTTCGACTTATCTCTTGACAAAATCACTGATATAATGATTTACTACAGCCACTATCAGTGTTCACTCGGCTGTCGACAAAAGCAGACCACTCTCGATGTGTGCTACGCGATCGTCTGTTTTCTCGGCAGCAACCATTGTGTGGTCCTCCTCATTGTTCTTCATCAGCAGTTCTTTCGGTCGATGCGTCGTCGACTTTGGAAAGCAACCGTTTCGTGATGAGTGTGTGAGTGCTGACCACGTTTTGTGTCCATTGCTGCAATGGACGCGCTCTGACCCTCGTTGGCGTACAACAATTTGCCATACAATGAAACTACTGGAAGCGGCTCCAGTTCTGATGGAGGAGGCTTTTTGGATAGCGGAAGATAAAGTGTTTATTGTGTTGTATCTTTTGACTATATTTTTAAGATGTATTGTATAGTGACCAAGAATCCTCGGCTCTGTAAAGTTAATTCGGTTGAGCCTTACCAAATAAATTAATAAACAAAAAAAAAAAAAAAAAATACAGCCACTATGTTTTTTCGCTAGAAGTCATTTGCAGTTGATGTGGAAGTCTTCTGTTGCCAAGTGAAAAGAAAGGGAATCTTTCGAAAACCGCGAGTTCAACTTTTTTTTTCTCTTGCCGTGAGGAGGGAGGGGGGTCAAGAATCCCAAAATAACTGTCTACGTAGTTAATGAACAGCTCCTTAACTCCGACTCCACGACTCCGATTCCACGACTCCGACTCCACAACTCCGATTTCACAGCTCTGATTCCATGACTTCGACTCCACGACTTCGACTCCACGACTTCGACTCCACGACTTCGACTCCACGACTTCGACTCCACGACTTCGACTCGACGACTTCGACTCGACGACTTCGACTCCACGACTTCGACTCCACGACTTCGACTCCACGACTTCGACTCCACGACTTCGACTCCGACTCCAACTCCACGACTCCATCTCCACGACTCCGACTCCGACTCCAACTCCACGACTCCATCTCCACGACTCCGACTCCACGACTCCGCATCGACGACTCCGCTTCGACGACTCCGATTCCACGACATCAACTCCACGACTTCGACACCACGACTTCGACTCCACGACTTCGACTCCACGACTTCGACTTCACGACTTCGACTCCACGACTTCGACTCCACGACTCCGACTCCACGACTCCGACTCCACGACTTCGAATCCACGACTCCGACTCCACGACACCGAATCCACGACTCCGACTCCACGACTTCGAATCCACGACTCCGACTCCACGACACCGAATCCACGATGAGTGTGTGAGTGCTGACCACGTTTTGTGTCCATTGCTGCAATGGACGCGCTCTGACCCTCGTTGGCGTACAACAATTTGCCATACAATGAAACTACTGGAAGCGGCTCCAGTTCTGATGGAGGAGGCTTTTTGGATAGCGGAAGATAAAGTGTTTATTGTGTTGTATCTTTTGACTATATTTTTAAGATGTATTGTATAGTGACCAAGAATCCTCGGCTCTGTAAAGTTAATTCGGTTGAGCCTTACCAAATAAATTAATAAACAAAAAAAAAAAAAAAATACAGCCACTATGTTTTTTCGCTAGAAGTCATTTGCAGTTGATGTGGAAGTCTTCTGTTGCCAAGTGAAAAGAAAGGGAATCTTTCGAAAACCGCGAGTTCAACTTTTTTTTTTCTCTTGGCGTGAGGAGGGAGGGGGGTCAAGAATCCCAAAATAACTGTCTACGTAGTTAATGAACAGCTCCTTAACTCCGACTCCACGACTCCGATTCCACGACTCCAACTCCACGACTCCGACTCCACGACTCTGACTCCACGACTTCGACTCCACGACTTAGACTCCACAACTCCGACTCCACAACTACGACTCCACCAATCCGACTCTACAACTCCGACTCCACAAATCCGACTCTACAACTCTGACTCCACGACGCCACGACTCCATCTCCACGACTCTGACTCCGACTCCAACTCCACGACTCCATCTCCACGACTCCGACTCCGACTCCAACTCCACGACTCCATCTCCACGACTCCATCTCCACGACACCGAATCCACGACTCCAACTCCACGACTCCGACTCTACGACTCCAACTCCACGACTCCGATTCCACAACTCCGACTCCACTTGACGCCGTCCCTCAACTAAGTGCTCTTTGCATTTCCACAGTAGTTAATTGAGAACTTTCTAAGCCTGTGCATTTTTTTTTTTCGTATATGTACGTTTACTAACGTATTCAACAGCTGTGTCAATTTTGAACAATAATTTGTATGGTCAAATGTACGAAAAATGGAACGAAACTAAAGTCTGTTCCAGTTAGTATTTGGCCGCTTCTTTTTAATTACTGTAGCGCCTCTAGTTGTCGTCGCAAGAAACTATTGACAGCGTTTTGATCCGAATGGATTGCAGTAGTAGTGAAAATTTCATCACGATTCATATACTTGTACAAAAGTTATCGAAGATGGAAAGTGACAGATGTGAAAAAAATCTGCACACTCACGTGCAAAATCCAACGTGGTCAGGAGGAATGATTGCAAAGGCTCTAAAATTTCCAAAATCGACTGTAAAGGCCCACGCACATTAGATCCGGATCGGACGCGTTGCGGCAAAGTGACAGCTAAATCTATTGTCTAACTGTCAAATTTAAGTCAACGCAACGCAAACGGATCTAATGTTAGTGGCCCTTAAGTGCCGTGCTTAAACGTTACCGGGAAACACCAACGTTGGATCGTGCAAAACAAAACAAACGTAGATCATAGATGGGATCTCGCGGCACACTGTACAGTTCGGCGAGTCTGTATGCGAGAAGGTTTCCGGTCATACCATGCCAGCAAACATCCCAACAGGACGCTGAAACAAAACCTGATTGCCAAACACCGTGCAAGGAAGCTGTACGAGCAAGTTCTGACCAAGTATAACGGATGTAATTTGATAGACGATGAAACTTACGTAAAAATGGACATTGGATAAATCCCGGGCAAAATTTTTAACTTTGCTAAACGTAAGGGGGATGCTCCGGCTAAATTCAATTCACTGGATCGACTATGAATTCAAGGAGGAGTGTCTACAGAACATAATCTTGTCGTTCATTCAATCACACGAAGGTCCCGTAAAGTTCTGGCCTGGCTTCGCCAGCTGCCATTACAGCCGCGATGTCATAGAATGGTTTACGCAGAATAATGTCGATTTTATTGAGAAAATTATCAATCCACCAAATTGTCCAGATTTTCGTCCCATTGAAAAAAAATTGTGCAATTATCAAGCGAAGAAATGTGGCGAAACAATCAAACACCATCTGATTTGGAGAAGTGATGGAAAAGGATGGTAGATGAGGTTGACAGTACTATTGTGCAAGACATGATGAGAGGTATTCCGTTAAAATTTTGCACAAATGCACAAATAATAATATGTGCGTTTCTATGTGCGGTAATAAGGGGTAAGATGATTCATAGAACACCGGGCCTGTTTAAATCTCAGATTTAGACACGATGCTTCAGAATTCAACAAATAAATGAAAGCATTTTGTCTAAAAAGTGGACCATTTCCTCTGACTGTCAGCACTAACTCAGTCAACATTTTGGTCCGTATACAAACCAAACAAGTCGTATAAGATGCACAGATTTGCTATATCCGAATCACAGTGGAGGTCACATGCCATTCTGGATTTCCAATAACGATTTTCACGATTTAAATCTATCAGAAATACGGTACTATTGGATGAAAAACATAAAAAGCATTTTTTGAAACCAGACTCGATACCCCACTTTCGAGTCCAGGAACTAGCGCTGACTCCTATTCAAGACATGAGCACATATGAGTAAGGTGGATTTTGTCAGCGACAAATTGTGCGCTTTAGAAAAGCTTATTTTGACTTGGATGGATTTCGATGTTCATGAAAAGTGTCAGATTGTGTTAACGAATGTGTATCAAAGTTTGATAAGTTTTTATGATTATGCAGTTCGTATTAATTTGAAAATTCTTAGTTAATTAATTTATTAATTTTAAGGTGTTTCTTTGCAGAATCCTTTTCCTAATCACAAAATTGTTTACAAATCTGAAATGTCAGACAATGATTGTTTCTCCGCAACAAACAACAAGTAGTAGTTTTAGCACCTTAATATTTTGACTTTTGCAATTGCTAAGTACAATGCTAAAAAGGGCTCTACAAGGAATTGCTCTAAATTTTTTTTCGAGATTTCACCCTTTAATGAATAATCTTTATTTTCTGGCTTAGACTTTTTTTTTCAGAATTACATAAATGTTTTTACTTCTTAAAGTATGTTCCCTTGTTACTGAATAAGGAGGAAGGGGCTAAATTTAATTTTCATAATTATGGAAATCTATTCTACTGAAAAAAGAGGAGGAAGCTATTCGGACCCTCCTGTCCCTGGCAACGACCATGTTCGTGATGACATTAGTTCATTCTAAATCAATATCAATTGCATCTGTAAATAACAAAAAATCTCGTTTTTATTCGATGATGGTTTAAAATACAAAAATAAGGTTCAGTTCCAACACCAAAATGGAATCATCGATTTTAAAGAAGTCACCATGAATCAAGCATCATGAACCAGCGAGCATCATGTCACTATTTGTTTAATAATAACATCCATCGGTGATTTGCATTCTCTGGCAGCAGCCACTCGTCCAGATTGCATCAAATTAATTATGATGATCAAACGCACATTATGCGAATGACTCCGGAACCGCGGTCGGAGCCTTTTTCCGCCACTGCTCAATCAAATTAACAAATGCTTTTAAGTCATTAATTTATTTAAATTTATTTATTTATTTCCCTGTAACGATGTGTAAATTGAGTTTATATTGGCATACGGCCGCGCAAAACATAACATTACCAAACATACACCCGATCGGCCGGCTTGGCATGGCCCGTTTTCCCGGTCAGTCAGTTTGTAGAAGGGGCGAGACCCAAAGCGCGGCAGCAATAAACGACAACGTTGATGAGCTTGTTCTGTTTGGACTCCTACAATTCATCACCACTTCCGCGCTTACTCCACCCACCGATTATGGGTACGAGTGACTACATGACACTGACTGCTCAATTAGAGAGTTTTTCGATCTTCTCTAAATAAACAATCATCACATAAATATCCATTTCATTATGATTGCTATGGCAATCAACGCCCGTCCGAGAGGGACTCTCCTCTTTTTCGCCGGCTGCAATCCGGGCCAAACGGCGCCAGCGGGAAATTGGCGAGGGTGGGTGGTTGGCGGGTTTTGGTAATAGCGCCACACCACCACTGCAATGACTGGACTCTGGTTGACTAACTGACTGACTGACTGGTGCTGACTGACCATCCTCCGGCGAGGCCCACGTGCTGATGCGAAATACTTCATAAATTCCGTACCGTGATGATGTCCGTCCTGTCGAGCATCAAAGTATGAATGTGAAAATAGTATGCGGTCAGTCCCGGTGCATAACATCAGGGCGTGAATCCGTCCAGCCACCCACGCCTCCCCGGAACTCCAGCCAAAGCTAATATCCATAAACTGTCCCTCTTTATTTATTTACCTTTGGATCGTTGTTGTTGTGGCCCGGAGTAGTAGTCGGTGGGCTTTTTCGGTTGTTTTTGTATGAATGATGTGGCAGCACACAGAACTCGTTATATTTACATTGCCGCACGAGAGACAATGAATGGAAAAGTCATGTGTGTGTGTGTGTGTGTTTTTGTTGTTTGGGAAAATACACACTTTTATCACGTGGACCGAAACATGATATCAGGGTGCATTAACTAGATTTAGTTTCTGTAAATGCATTTCGATTCTGATTTCACTCCTATTGTCTCGAGCTGGCCCGACCCGATATCGTTCTATTGTATGTTAGATGGTGTTGCTGGTGCGGAAGACGGGGATATAAAAATACATACAGCCATCCATCAGTTAGGCACGGGCTGGGCTGTGGGCTGAATTTATAGGAATGTTGGTGTCTTTATTTAACCTGTCTTGTTTGAAGGCCATCATCTGATAATGGAAATCATGTATACATTTCCTATATTGAAATCATAGCGCTTCTTAAGTTGACCCTGTGTATTCGATACTGTATCTGGAGTCGACCTTTAAGACATTCAAAGTTGAACTCTGTGGGACATAAACGTCAATAACGTCAGTGTTAACGTCTGCAATGGTGAATTTTATGGGGAAGTTTACCGCCCCGAAAATGAATTTTGTTTTCGGAACGTTTAAATTTTTCTAAAAACTTTGGGAGAATTTATCAAAAATCCAAGAAAATCTGTTACCGTTGGAACATCATATCCCTTGTTTGTCAGTCAAAAAGTAGTTCAATTGTAAAATTTTTATCGTTCTAAGTGTTTATTGTTTATTTATTTACATTTTTAATATACCTATTATATACAACTATATTAAATAATTCATAAATTAAAGCCTAACTAGGATTAAATTAATTGCATGCACACTCAAGAAACAAATTTAAATTGATAACCTGAGAACACAATTTGTTACACTACGCTACACGAAAACCTATACCCTTCGGAAGAGCTGCTGCAGTGCTAAATGTATTATCACAGAGGAGATAAAGGACTACGATGAAAAATGGTATATCAGAAAGGAAGAGGCTACTGGTGGTCCGATTAGTGATGGAATGTTCTTTTCCACGTAACACCTCAAGTGAGAAACATCTCGCAACTACAAACAAATTTCATTACACAAGTTGTGCTCAGTGAAGTGGAAAAGTGACTATAATCTCAATTTATATTACTAAATTGGAGAAAGTCGAAACAGGTAGGCATAATCACCCATAAAACGATTATGGACCCCGGAACCAAAACCAGCAGTGCTCTATGGTAATATCTGCCCCCTTTGATATTTCCCTCACCCAACCAAAAATTATGGACCCATTGTATTCCGGTTGAAGCCGATCCTTTACCGGTTAGCTAAGGCAGCTGACCTGGAATAAAAGTCCCGTGCGAGGTGCGTAACCAAACCCCAACGTCGACCAGCCAAATGTCCATTGTGATCGCAGGTTCACGAAAAGACCCACAGTCCACGTGGCCTCCGTCCGCAGAGGTCAAGCTAGGGGTACCGAGGCCATTGTATCCAGCCAGCAGATCAACGAACGCAGCCGATCAGGTGCTTTTCGGTCCGCATGACCAACCACCGATCGCGAATCTACGACGCCTCACCACGCTCTTCAGCAGCAGCAGCAGCCGGCCGGCCCATCGTACCCACCATTGCTGTAAGTCAAAATAAATATGTGTTTAACTGTAGTTTGCGTTGTGTAGTTTTTTATCTCGTGACTGGACTTTTGTTAAGCAGATTCCCTTGATAAAAACCGACCCTGAGCGCAAAAGGACCTCAAGCTGGAGCTTGCCGGGACCAATCAAAAGAGGCCTTGAGAGCCCACCTTCAATGGTCTCCGTGGCTAGACCAGGGATCGAGGGCATTGCAGGAGGGTCCGTCTGACCCCCTAGTAACAAATCAGTTTTTTTTTCTAGGATTCCTGAAAAAAATTATGAGTCAAAATATTTTTTCTATCTCATAATGAAAAAAAAATTGGATTCTCAGCAAAACCGAAAGGTTGATGATTTGTGGTGTTTTGTGTCCAACTTGATGCCATGATTACTTACAATAATTATTTTTGCTCGTGATTTTTTTTTGAAAACATTTGAAAGAAAGTGATCTTTTAAGATTTTTGATATCATTTTCCAATATTTTTAGAAACATTAAAACGTAATTATTGATTTCGGAACGGTGAACTTCACCTTAACGCAGACGTTATAAACAGTTATCGATCAACAACCCTGATCCAGATTGAATCAATCAGATTTTTTAAATTACCAGATTTCCAGAGTTGATAAATGAGACTTCCAGAACTATTCCAACAAAATATAGCCCACAAAGCCTATGCTTTAGTTTTATCAACCCTTTGAAGTTAAATCATGGGAAATCTGAAGTTGACCCATAAAATCACATAACCCATAAGAAGTTTCTATTTTTTTCTAAATTTTAAATTTTACCCACCGTACATATTTTTTCCCTTGATTTGTTTACCGTCGATCTTGTTTTCCGTACTGAGTACCAGTGCTACTGACGCCAGGGCACCTCCCACACCTGGACCCTAGCAGCTATCGACTCATTAACTCATGAACCTTGTACCAACGGCAAAACCAAGTGAAATATCTTGGATTAGTTCTTGACCAAAAATTAACTTTTAAAGATCACATTGAGGGCATTCAAGCCAAATGTAACAAATATATAAAATGTTTGTATCCTCTTATAAACAGGAAATCCAACCTTTGCCTGACGAATAAACTTCTAATATTTAAACAAGTTTTTAGACCGGCCATGCTTTACGCTGTGCCAATATGGTCTTGTTGTTGCACTACCAGGAAAAAAGCACTTCAAATGATTCAGAACAAAATTCTGAAGATGATTTTGAAGTTGCCTCCCTGGTACAGTACTACCGAAGTACATAGAATTTCGAATGTTGAGACTTTAGCACAAATGTCCAACAAAATAATCAATAATTTCCGGCAAAAATCGTTGCAATCCTCAATTGCAACGATTAATTCCCTTTATACTTAGATAAGATTTAGTTTTAGTTTTTTAATTTTAAGCTATCAATTGTTATACTGACATGCAGGTTTAAAAAACCTGTTTAAAATACTGAATTGCCAAGACAGGAACAATGTAAAAACACTTAGATATATATCATAACAATTAAGGCTGGTAAGTTACTGTAGTAACTGGAGCACCTAGGTTAAAAATGTAATTAATTTTGAATTTGGAACAAATAAAGAGTTAAAAAAAAAAATTGTACCAACGGCTATACTTTCCGTGATCAAAGATTTTTATGCCTCTGAAAATCCCGGCAGCACCGACTGGGATTGAACCCAGGCCTTTTGAAGTGCCAGGCAATCACGCTTACCATTACACCACCGGCGCCGCTGACCGTACATAATTCTTATTAGCTCTAAACTTGTTCCATAAAACCATAAGCATAAGCAGTCTTGTAAGCGGTCACCGTAGTCGACACATTATCTGTGATAATCGACTGCCTTTGCTTCCGACAGTTCCAAAACAAGCTATCAAATTACAGTACCATACTAAAATGTCATATGACAGTGTCTGTCATACGACAGACCGTCACGGATGTAAGTATTTTAGTTTTTCTCATAATAAGAGCTGCTGATCTTGTGCTTGTGTGAATTCTGAAAATAACAAGCAATGATGTCCTAGTAATAACATTTCTGATCAGAAATGGTTTGATGTACACCAAATTGAGGAATTAGAACGAAATCATACATGTCATATGTTAGTTATTTGATAATTTTCTATTTGCTCGAATGTTGTTCTACCGTTTGTGTTGTGTAAGAGAGACGACGGTAGAGCATGAGAGTACAAATACAAACAGACGGTCGGGCACGACAAAGAAGCGAGTGTAGTAAAAAACGTCAACAGTTTCAACCCCCCAACTTCATACCATTTTTTACCATAGTGCATTTCTAATTTAAAATCGTTTTTATTTGTTAAAACGCTGATAATAATCCCATAAATCTAAATTACGTAAAAAATATCTCTTATCTCAATGTACTGCCTACTTTAAAAAATTACATTTGCAACCTTTACTGAACAGTTTTGAGCCCATTGTCCCCGACCAAAACTACAGCATCCTATTCATTTCTAGTCCAACTCATCATTCAACTGACGTCCATTCAGTGTCCTCTTCTATTCCGGTTTGCAATATGAACCACAGATATCAAGTGCACTATCACTCGGAAACAGGGTGAAGAGAACGGGAAAACAACGGGCAGAGATAGCGTTGATATGTTTACAAATAATAAACAATCCAAACAATGCGACGAGAAATATGATTTCTATTCGTTTTGCGGGGATCTCCTGCCTTCCTGCTTCGCAACGCACATAGGTTATGCGTTGGTATGTCATCCCTCCGGATTGCACATGCATTGTTGTACGGGACGCAATCGATGCTTCGATATACTCGAACGCACCAATAATAGAAAGCATTATATTATGGACCTTTCTATCCCGCCAAATGATCAACGGAAACAATAGAATGTGCTTCACTCGTTTGGCTCCCTACCCTCACCTTGCATTCGACTACGACAAATGCATCGTATTGGTCGTCTCGCAGTCTGGCCGCATATGATTGCCAATAGCCGGTCGCTCTCTTTGCAACTGATGTCTGCCTTTTGTCAGTGATTACAATCAAATTAAATCTCTTAATTCATGGATTTGCGTCATGAATGCATCGTTTGTTCCTTGGGCTCTTAGTCTTTCCATCGTAGGGCTTAAGTTACAAGCAAATCGATGGAATCATTGGGAAACTCTTCCGTCGTCAATGCATTTTAGCTGGTGAAAAACGGCGACATTGACTCGCCCAGTGCAAACGAATCACTCTTTCGCTATAACTGAATTTTATTTTGATATTGCATATTAAATAAAAAAGGAAGGGAGTGGCCTCACGCACCAGAGTCGGGTTTGCGTCTGGGTGTCTCATTTAAATATAAATTTCAGACCTTTTCTAGAATTTCATTTCCAAGGCATGCATTTTTAAATGGTTCAATTTACACATGGAAGTGGCGGTGTGAAAAAGATGAAAGTCGTGGAAAAAGCCATTTCGAGCTAATGAAGGGTTGCCAGAAATGTTATTGGTTGGATAATGTAAAGTTTCATAATGATTTCCTTATAGATTTTCTGATGTTTTTGCGTTCAGCAATAATGTAATTCTTTGTTTTAGCAATAATGCGATTCTACGTTCAGACTATACCTGATGTTACGTTTATATATGACATTTGATATCAAGATGCCTTATATTACGCAATGGCATCTAAAGAATTCACAATCATAATTGCCAATAAACCTGCTTGATCAGGAGTATGTGCCGTATTAAAGGTAAGGTGATGTTAGACTAAAGAATTAACCCCCAATTTGGAGGCCCTCCCGGCTTAAAAACAACTAACATATCCTTCTCAATAATATGTTTCACGAAATTAATCGTTGATTAATCACATATACTGTCAGATTACAGAAGAAGATTAGGGAAATTAGGCCGGTTGTGTGGCCAAAATCGGCAGAGCCGTGGACATATTTTCTACAACTCTACGGTATTCGATAAAGTTGCTCAGTTTATAAAGCACCAATTTTTTATGGTTTCTGTTTAGTTAGTGTCCCCACCGCCTAGAGTGAATTCGATTTTATAGAGCGCCCTAGGGAGATGGTTTCTTGAGTAATGCTGTGTATTTTATGATATTGAGAAATGCTGCCCAAGACATCAAAGAACTATGATTTACAAAAAGAAGACAAAAAAAAAAACGTATATACGTGAGATAAAATTAGATTAGAGGTCAGACGATTGCGATACTTTGGAGTTTGGATGAGATGGAGCAAGCAGGTGTAAGTAAACCTACGGAGCATCCGTTTCTTGCAGTCTTTCATCACAAACCATTCACGTTGGTGAAGATTAGTGATCTGCATTGAACTGGTATCTGTAATGTTTACGTTCGGTGAATTTTTGAACTTAGTGTATGTTTTTTTCCAATGCACTTTAACTAGAAAGTCATCTCGTTAGATTTTAATAAGTCAGAACTGGAAATCAGAAGATAAGTTGTACAAACTAATGATTGACATATGGGCTGAACCCAAGTAGTATTGCAAGTTTTATCATGGTTTTAAAGTATTCTACAAGTTTAAATCATGGGCAATTGCTATTTGGGAAACTGGTTTTCTCAAATGTGGAAATAATCTTCAGGATATTTATTTAAATGATGACCACAAACTGATCAAGATAGATTAAAATGAGTGAACAATAAATTGAGGAATGCTTGCTGGAACATTGCAATAACAACCAAATATCATGTATTCCGTGGCTCATTGCATCAATGGATTCAATCAAGCCAAAAAGTTTCTTAAAGAGAAACAAAATGTGTTTTCCTCAGTTTTTGTACATTGAAAAAGTCATCCGAACAGCCTTCACCAGTCTTTAAAGAGGCAAGCCGGAGTAAATCGGAGAAGAGCGCATGATATTGAAAGCTGAGTGAAGTTGAACTTTTACTTCTTTTTTTCTGCTGGATCCATCCCTGGTCGCAAGCAACCTAGTCTATACAAGGTCTGGAGATCTATCCCTCACATATGTGTTGGTAGAGGGAAAAAGGTAAACATTGTGGGAGAGGATGACCACGACGTCATAGCAGTCGAAAGCAAATTTGTGAAATATGAAGTACAGCAAATTTTAGATATGTTTGTATGATGATTGCGCTTTTTTGTTTGCTTTTGTAAAGTATCCGGGAAATATCAGCAGGCGTTTTGTATTTTTATAGTACCTCCTTACTTGGAAACGGGCAAAAACTCACCAGTAGGCTGCTTTTTCATGGTATACAGTGTGCTAATAAAATAATCAATACATTATCTCAACATTCAGTGGAAAAACATTCATAAATTTTGGCTAATTGAAACAAACGTTATGACTTAACTACGAGCGTGTTTGAGCGTACGAAAGAAGCAAATCGTGCGAAGCCGACTGAAAGCCGAGTGAAAAACGAACTGCACCAATATGTACAGGCCATCAATTCCACACCTTGTATAGACCACGTTGGGTCGCAAGTACCTATTTTTATTTCATTTGTGCTAAAATCATATGGGGCCTACAATGAAAAGCAGACTAGTGTCCCCAAGGGTGGTTTAAATGACCCTGTCAGGAGCAATAAACTATTGAAAACTATCACAAGTGGACTAGTGGAAAGTAGCGATTGAAAATTTAATTGTTAAATATAAAATATTGTTTATTTGTTGCCAGTAAAACCCCAAAAAAGCCATTCATTAAGTTACAACAGAGTATTCAAAAATAGTAATAGAAAACATATGTTTGAGCAATAAAAAATCTAGGATGTTATTTAAAAAAAATAATAATTTCCTTTGAAAAATCTAAGCTCTTCCTATGTAACAGTTCGTAATGCTTAGCAAGAACTACCTCCAAAAATTACTTATCGTTAAATCACGCCATCTCGGAACATGATTGAAAAGAAAATAACACTTAACAGCTTTCAAACAAGGGGCACGTGGATTTGGTTAGCAGCAATTAATTTTTTAACGCTTTTAAATTTTTGTTACACTGTTACGTAACATTCCCCATTAGCCCCTCCCCCTTTATGTAGCAAGAAGTAATGCAAGATATGCCTCCCCCCATATATGCCTTACGTAATTTGTGTGCGAAGCCATTCGAATCTAGCGAGATGAATGAAGTATGCTTTGGCCACGAGTGGATGTGTTTATTTTTCATTGTCATTTTTTTAGCTCAGTGCCTCTAAAATTTCAAAATATTGCCAGTTCACAGACATCTTACACTGCATTCATTCCAAACACTGACACAAAAAAATATTGTTAAATTAATTGCAGACCCCGAACTTCAATAAAATCTAGACAAAATAAATTTTCTGAAATACGTTCTGGCACAGATTCTGGCATACTTGACATAAACAATCTCAACCGAATCAATTATGTCTGATTCTTAAACCTCATGACCTGATTTGTGAGATTCTGTGGATATCAAAGTCCTCTATTTTTTCCCGAATATCAAGCATGTTTATTACTGGCACGTTTGAGCATAAAATATTCTGTTTTCCGCTGACGCTGGCTTGGTCGACAACATAGAACGTGTTGAGTACAGCTGGATCGCTGTACAAATTTATCTGGTTTACTTTATTGGAATAGAATGCAGGATGAACTTCCAGTATATTTGTAGAAATGATTGGCCGGTGGCTGGATTGTCAGTACGATTATAGATTTCATCACGTTGTTTTTAAAATGTTTTAACTCCTTATTTTCTTCATTCTAAATGTGGCAAATCGGAGATGACATAGCTGTGGTGCTATAAATCCACTCACAAACTACATGTTTCTTTGAATTTGACACCGAACTTTCATATGCTTTATTATTTTTTTGTGAACGTCATGGTTTTTTCTCAGATCCGGTACATTTCACATTTTTCCATGCAGCCACGTAGTGACATATTTGCGAAACGAAACAAGCACTATCCGCTCAGCCATAGCCTTTTGAACAACGAGATCACGAGATAAAATAATTTAAAAAATGCTCAATTTAACATCCACAATCCTAATGCCACATCTACTAGTCTTTTTTTTCCATATTGTGAATTTCCATCTGGTTCAAAGGGGAATGCCCCAACGCTGTAGCTTGCAGCTAAATTATGACTTGCCTCTTGGAGCTCCTAGGAATGAAAGGCCACGAGTTCTGGGTTTTCAAATATACGAAGCATAGCCTACTTTGGTCCAATCGACATAGAGTGTACGTCGACTTTAGTTTCGTATACATTTCTACCGAATCATTAATACAGCCCATTTCACACTTTCTTAAGCTCATGACGGTATACCGCACACATATTACACTGTTAAAAAACTTCTATAGCTACTCTTATGGCTACATTTTGGCATAATATAGTTTTTAGGTCAAACGTTAGTTATAATTGTTCAAGAGATTGATAATCTTATAGCATGTTAAGCAGCTGTTTTTTAGGCAACACTGTATTCTGAAGTGTGACATAGTAGCCATGATTGTTGTACAAGTGCACTAAGAGTTAGGAATCCTTATGAGATAGGTAAAGGAGTGTGCGTTTGACTAGTACTGTCGCATTAATGGCCCTTCGCTCAATTTAAACTTCTATTCAATTTTCACACTATCGTACTCTAGCGGTACTATCAACCTATGCTCTTCAGAACTTTCTCTAGTAATACATTATCACATGTTGATGTTAGTATAGCATTTCCAACGAACTCTGGAAAGTATAAATTATTATTTGTTCCGAAACATTGAAATTATGGATTAGTACACTGCCCATAAATGCATAGCATCCCTATGTGACTTTTTGGCAAAAATGAATTATCTTAAGAAACCGATGATTAGCTACCTGAATTTAAAAATGAACTGTTTTGTTCTGGAAATATCGTAAGACATACCAAAACTTTGCATAATTTTACAAAAAATTACAAGATCTTTCCTGAAGTTCACAAGCACTTTCCTGAAGTTTGAAGAGCTTTATTGATGTGCGCAGAATTTTTCTAATATTCGCAGAATTTTCGTAAAATTAGCTAAATTTTCGTGAAATTCGCATGTTTTTCTTGAGGTTCGCAGAACTTTTTTCAAGTTTATAGGAATATTCTGAAGTTTGCAGAACTAATCGAAAGTCCGCAAAGTTCTCTTGAAGTTCGCATAACTTCCAGAAGTTCAAAAAACCTTTACTGAAGATCACAGGAATTCTCCTGAAGTTTACAGAGCTTGCCTGATATTCACGGAATTTTCCTAAAGTTCACAGAATTTTCCTGAGGTTCGCAGACTTTTTCTGAAGATCGTAGAATTTCCTGAAATTTGCAGGATTTTCCTGAAGTTCACAAAATTTTCCTGAAGTTTGCAGAGATTTCCTGAAAATTGGTAAATTTTCCTGAAGTTCGGAAATTTTTCTGGAATTGTCCACAAGTTTGCAGAGTTATTCTGAAGATCGCAAAATTTTCCTGAAATTCACAAGATCGTTCCTGAATTCCTCAAGAATTTTCCTGAAGTTTGAAGAATTTTCCTAATAATAGCAGAATTTCAATAAAGTTTTGAGAGTTTTTCTGAAATTCGCAGATTTTTCCTGAAGTTTGCATAATATACCTGAGGTTCGTTGAATTTTCTGAAGTTCGTAGAAATTTCCAGAAGTTCATATGATTTTGTGCGCTTTGAATTATTTTATAATAAATTCTTAATCCTGGAGCTTTAGTTACTTCATTAAATGCAAATGAAGCATTTCCGATCAAAGCATGCCATAAAAACGCAAAGAAACTTAACTTATACATATGTGTGTTTTCACTGAAAATCACTATTTTCCATTTACGCTCATGTAGTAATACACAGATTCCCCTCCAATATTTTTACATGAAAATGTTTAATAAAACATGTAGAATCATGTCACGTATTAGTTTTTTGAAAATATTTGTCCCAATTTGAGTTAAGACCTGTGGAAAATTGTACGTTTTTATCAAACAAATGCTTGTATATGTTGAAGCTTACTAGATAGCATCTTGCAGTGTTCTAGAAAATTGTGTGTTTAAGTAATTGAAAAAAAAACTCTTTGCAACATAGTGTATCATAAATGATACGCTGATGACATGAAGCTATTTTAAGAAATATCAATATGAATGTGTTTCCGAATGAAATACATGTTTTTATAGATGGTGTAGTAAAAGTTTATTGAAACCAAATATTAAAAAATGTAATCTTTTAACGTACAGTAGGTTAACGGCGCCGGTGGTGTAGTGGTAAGCGTGAATACCTCTCACCCCAGCAGGCCTGGGTTCAATCCCAGTCGGCGCCGCCGGGATGTTCTGAGGCATAACATCTCTGATCACGCCTTCCTTCGGATGGGAAGTAAAGCCGTTGGTCCCCGGTTCATGAGTTGATGGGTCGATAGGTAGGTTCCAGGTGTGGGAGCTGCCTTCCTGGCACGTCGGTAGCATTGGTGCTCAGCACGGAAAACAAGATCGACGGAAAAAACAAACCAAAGGAAAAAAAAAAAAAAAAAAAAAACGTACAGTAGAAAACTTAACAAACAAAACCTTCTTTATTACATTAGGGGCTGTTCATAAACTACGTAGACAGTTTAGGGGGGGGAGGGGTTTGTATGGGCAATTGTCTACACAGTGGGAGGGGGGTAAAGAATAAAAAAAAACTGTCTACGTAGTTAATGAACAGCCCCTTAGGTAATGAAAATGTTCAAAAATGTGATAATATAAGAGATATAGGTGTTATTATAGATTCTGAATTGATATTTCTGGACAATTACAACACAATAATACATAGAGTAGGCAATATGCTTAATTTTATAAAACGTTTCGGTCTCCACTTTAAAGATCCTTACACAATATAATCACTTTACGTTGTTTATGTGAGGTCAATATTAGAATATTGTAGCATGAATGACCAATAGAGTCAATCCAAAAGCAGTTTCTATTATATGCACTACGTAAGTTAGGTTGGAAGGCTTTTCCTCTCCCGTCATATGAAGCACGTTGCTTGTTGATCAGCATTCAAACATTAAAAGAACGTCGGGATTACGCAAAGATTTCTTTATTAAACAATAACATTGACTCAGCTGATCTATTGTCAAGATTAAATTTGTATGCACCTTCGCAATTACGCAATCGACACTTGTTCGCAGTAGATCGCCATCGAACCAATTACGCTTAATTTGGACCGGTAAATCAGATGATGACTGTTTTTAATCATCATTGTTAAATCACAGACAAACAGACGTAACACTTCATTGTGTATCTTCGTTCACGCATTTAACGGTTGCTTTGAATATTATGAGTTCCACGAACTATTCGCCGCAGCGCTTGCATCGGATCACTTTGACGTTTCTATACATTATATAGAACTTTGATGCAATATTGTTTGCGAGTTAGAAGCAAGCTTATTTTCCGTGAGGAGTTACGTCTGTTTGTTTGTGGTGAAATGATTGACCTAAATATGCCCTCATCAGAATAAAAAAATATATTTCAGAACCGTACGAAGTCATAGAACATAAGTCCTAATGTTAATATTTCTATGGAGTTTAATTTATGGACGACCCATTTACAATATGCGTTTTAATCTAACTAACAAGTTGTCTGAAGACACCAACGTGATTAAACTTCATCTTTATGTACCTTTTTAATTCATTCGCAAAAATTGCCCTTCTGGCATCCCTGGAATGCAAATATCTCTCAATTGAACGGAAAGTAGTGGACTTAAATTAATGGCTATCTAACATTGCAATTTTTTATGCTCAATAATTGTTAAAAGTTCTGCTGTCCATTTTCTAAAATATGGTAAATAACCTTTATTTTAATGTATTCAAATGCATCAAAATTCTAACAAATCATTTTTGCAGTGCAGCCTACTTGGATGTTGAAATATTTCAAATAAATTTTAAAAAACTTATTGGAGCATTGGAAATTGCCTTTATAAACCGTATTTAAATCTTGCAACACTGCTGCCACCGCAAACGACACAAGCTAATAATCAACAGCAGGTAAATGATACAATTTTTTCCCATTGCCGCCATCTAACTTGAATGTTCTCGCTATCTTTCTGCGGCAATGTTTTTGGCAGAAGCACTCCACTCACCACCGAAAGAGGTAGCAATTTTAAATCATTCATATTTAATTATGAGTGCTACCCGACCTGCTTCTTTCCCCGGAACCTGCACTCTACTGGGGCGAACAGAAGCATTTAAAATGTGTAGCGAAAACTAATTAAAGAACAAGATTCCAGCCGACAACTTTTCCACTCCGATTCGGTGCTTATTATTAGGTGGGAAGGGGTGATATGGAAGCGCATGGAAGCAAGCAATATGAATATATCATTCAGTATTTCGTTGTTAATCCTCTTCCAAGTCTTACGGATTCGGATGGGCGCATTTTTCCGCTTTCGGTCCGTTTCTTAATATTGCCGAGGCTCTACAGCCTTGTGATGTAATAAAATCACAGCAGCATTCGGTGCGGGTGGTTGAAGCTGCTCTTCTCTGGTAGGGTGCCATTTCTACGACTATGAGGGGGAGGAAAAAGGATTCAAACTCCAAGAAATTACGAAGTTATTACATTCCTAATAAAAATATGATTTGATCCAGTTCTGCACTGGAGTCCGAGGGGAAGGGTTCAAAGTTTTCCCTTTTTCGGGATTTGGTGAGAATGGGAAACGACCAGCCAATCAAAAGTTTTGCAGTTAAAGGAAGTCGGTGACAATAGGCAATAAAATTCGGTTGTTCCTAAATTTTTGGTTTGTGGTTACCGCAAACAGGTTGTTTTACAGCATGAGGGAAAACGTTTAAATTGAAATTAAATTCTTCTTAATATTGAAGTTATTGGATGCCTTTTCGTGTGACCTGATTTCATTTAGCTAGACAGAAACATAAACACAGTTGGCTGTGATTTGTCCGAGCATAATATTTATCGAAGTTCACATGTGTGATCCATTATCGCAAGCGATTACTAGATGAAGGAATCACTCACTCTTTTCTCACTCACGGCGAAACCTTTCCTTTTCGCTTTCCCTTCTAGTCAATCGATCTCCACCAGCACCGAGTGCTCATATTTATACGTGTTTGCCCATTCGATCTGATTTAGTGCTTGTTGGCATGTATGTAATACACACCGTCACTGCACAAATATCCATTTTCTGTCTCCTCTGCTTCAGCGTCTGAGGAGCAGTTTACCGTTCTTGGGTTTATTTATTGATTCACTACGAGTGAATGAGCTACAAAAATTAATTGTGCAGTACTCTCTCACTCCACATGCTAGGAAAAACAATCCAACCTTCGTATTTGTTTGTTTCTATAAAATTGAAGAATTTTTATTGCGACCAGATGAGCGGGGATCACACTAGCCCGGTATGTTACGGAATTAATTGAAACGATAAATTTTCTGCTCCCATTCCAGTTCCCAACCCTCCACCAGGTCACGTAATCACAATGCGTCATACACAAAATGCATCCCAATAAAACAGCAACAACACCAGCAGAGCACACGAGTGTTTAACGATATATATTGAATCGGACATAATTTCACACCGGCAACGGCGGCAGTGGATCAGAGCTCGGAAACCGAAAAACCCAAAGGGATCCAAGCTGGTTCCTACATGGATGGACCAAACCATGCAACCGTATGATTGTTATTTAGTTGCCGAATAATGAAATAATTAAGTTCTGGGTGCCTTCTTTGCTATCATCATGCTCGGGGTTCGACGCAGACATTGGGACAGAGAACTAGAACTAGATGGTCATAGGAGTAGGAAAAAAGGCACTATAAATAAAACGAAATTCTCTAGCTGCGATTCACGCAATTTATTGCTTTCCGAAATCAAGACACACTCACACGGCACACGGACTTACGGAAGAATGCTTCGTCCGAACGAAAACACTATAGATAATATGCTCCGATCTAATGGGAATGGAAGGTGGAACCTGGTGTTATGACTTATCTTTTACAAGCCGGGGGGAAAACATACCATAAAATGATAGTAAATTATGTTATTTATTTTATATTACTTTCTCATAAAGTGCACTGTGGGGAAATCGATTCAAGCGGGTGACTCGATAAAATGCATAATCATTTAAATTAAATTATCTTAAAAGTTTTTGGGCAAATTAAATGCATGGTAGAAATGTATTCTACATGGGAACAGAATTAAAAAAAAAAACATCATAGGCAGGTTTTATATTTAATACAGGAGATCCATGAATGCAGTTAAAGGTTGAACACGAAAAAAATCAGGACACGAAAACACGTTTTATTTTTCAAAGATCAATTCAACAGCTATACATAAGTAGGTATTATACTTATTGTCAGACAATTTTTCCAATCTTCCTTCTTGCCATTGCTCTAAATTTTCTTAGTTGACGGCCCATCATCTTTTGCACAAGCC